>NC_137697.1:4384991-4984991 GCF_964034855.1 Anser brachyrhynchus
TTATTGTGAAATATCAAGGCACTTGAAAAATAACTAAAGATCACATGAAAGCACGCCAAAATTACAATACCTCAAATTTCTAGGCTAACCCACACATTTCCACAGAAATTCTGGAAATCTAGAAAGGAGGGAAAGCCTCATGAACAGGACTCTTTAGAGAGAGTTTTTCTTCCCCCTCTCCTGACCAGCACACAATCCCTTCCTCTGATATTTTTTCTTTAAAGAAGTTCATCCCCTATTTGCCCTGCTTGCATTTATCTCACATTACACAGAGTAAGGCCCACCTCTGCAGCAGACACACCTTGCGCTGGCGCCAGAGCTGCCCAAGGGAGCTCAGAATCTGGTAAATCAAAGAAAGAAAAGCCTTGGCAAAAACACACCTGAATCCCTTGCACTCCTCACCACACCTTTTGGAGACTGGAGCTGTTTGGAATAACACTGGGACGTTTTCCTAATGCTCCATGTAAGCTTTTATCCACTGCTTCTACTCATGACTACACATCTGTGCATTCACTCCTTTCAAACACTGAATGCAACCCTCTACCCTTTTATTAGCTGACCCAGGCTAAGTTCATCGTTGTCACTTATTAACACACTGCCTTCCAAAAATCAATCCTTCCAATGTCAGGTGTTTTATTGCTCTTCCCTGACTTAAATCCCCATTGCTAACAGCTTCCTAGTATTGACAGGCTTCTAAGTCTGATCTTGCCACAAGTCCAACAATTTCCTTTTTGTCCATAATCCACCTTAGTGTTATTGTAGCTCCATAAATCCTCTTCCCAACCTTTACCCCATGCCTTGCGAAGTATTACTGTTTAACAGTTCTGTTTTCCACTGAAATTATGCTTTGTGTTTTCAAGGATCCTTGTCTATCAGCTTCAACATACACTCCCGTCTCTGACTGTTCTGTGTTTTCTTCTGCAAAAAAGATCAGTTTCAGAAAGTCATAAAGCCGATTAAAAATATAAAATATGGTTTTGGTACAGCTTCAACTATTTTCCTCCATCTCCTCACTTCCTGTCACTTCCCCCTCCCCTTTTTTTATTCAGCCATATGTATCGGCCCCCAAATTATTTTATTTTGGTCTATCTCAAACTTCTGTATTAATACATATATTAATCCTTTTCTTCTGGGTTACATCCACATCTTAAATGATCTGAATGATTCCTTTAAGCGTTCCTTCTGACTCCTACAGCAGTCTTAAAAAAACAGCTTCCTTGCAACTTCCAAGCTACCTATTTCCCTTCTTCCCCCTTGACAGATACACTACAGTTTTTTTTTTCTTTCTTGGTTGTCATTCTTCAGTTTCAGGGTCATTGTAAGCTGCTTATAACCAAGATAGTACGAATATACGAATAAAATTTTTCTGGGAAATTTATGAAACACTATCAAAGTTAAGGTAACAGTAAATTACCAAAATACAATATCCATTTTTATAGTCTACTTTGAGAAGTGAGCACCTCCATCCTAATTTATTTTTTTAAGTACTGGTGCAATTGGTTGTTCAGGATCTCCCATTGCCTTAGACAAAAAGAAAAAAAAAGGTAAGAAAATGAAAACTCAGCATGCCTCATGCCTCTAAGAAAGCATCAATTGAATTGTTCAAGTCTAACCCCTTTTGGATAAAACTTGGTCATTTTGTTTCCTTCCACCTGTCCCTTCCCTTCGCTTTTCTGTAGAAGATCACTTCTGTAAGAACTAGGATGCTGAATTATTCGGAATACAATTACACAAAAACATTATAAACCATTAGGATTTGCCTTTTATTCTCTATTTCAATCAGTAACGCTAAGTTTTAACACCAGAGAGACAGCTAGCTGTTCTACAGAACTACACAACGATGCCTCCACAAACCCCTCTCACTCAGGCTGCTGCGATCCCTCCAGCATCTGCAATGATTCAGGGTACGAGGTTCTAGAGCACTTTGGGAGTACACATGGAAGCAACAACATTTTCAGAACAAATAATGTGTTTGTTTCTAATCAAAACTTTTTAAGTTAATCCTCTCCCAGCACAGAAGAAATACTTTGTAAATACTCATCCTCCAAATTTAAGTTCTCTGTGGAGTTCTGTCTTCAGAAAACTTTTTAATATGCAAAACTGGCTCAGCCTCTCCAGGTAGTTGCCTACTATCTCCTTTTTACTAGAATTGCAAACAAAAGACACTCATCCTCCACATAGCAAGAATGCACCTAACTTTGTTTCTTTCATTGTAGATGAAAAGATATGGGACTGGGTTATAGGGAGTAAAGAGGGATTTCCACTCTGCCTTTTCTCTGTGTATACTCTTATCTGACATTCCCCAGCCTACTGCAGGCTTTACGGCTCTCCACACATACACACATCCTCTGGTTCGTGTCTAGTATCTTCACATTGGTAACTTATTACTGGGACTTTTGATCTATAACTAACATAACAGCACTGTAAATTAAAAGGAACTAAAAAACCCTAAAACCCTAGTACTTCTGTTTAACAAGCCAAATCAACAGCTAAACTCTGTACAACCTGCTTCCTGCCCCACACCTTGTCTGCCACTCCTTCCCCGGCTCCTCTCTTCCTTCCCAGCACTCCCATTTCTGCTTGAAAACTGCTGCCCCAGCTGCAGCCTCCTCTTTAACCACCCTCAAGATGCTTTTCACCACAAGGTTGAAAGCCCTTCCCTCTCGGGTAAAACTAAGCCACTCAATTTTAAACCTACTCTTATTAAAAAAACTGGGGAGGGGTGTATACCTCAGGCCATTTTCTGACATTCCTAGCACTTGTCTAAAGAAGAAAGACCACAAAATAAAATTCTCTGCCTATACTGATACATACACACAGGCATTTTGACTTTGCTCTATCAGTTACGATGCCTTTGCACTGAAAGTGAAGGAAGATTAGCAGCAGAAAGTTACTTAGCATCCATAAAGAACATTTACAGTTGTCTACTTTAGATTTCCACTCACCGAATTATTGCACAGGAAACTCCCTACACTGACAAACACTCCCATGTTGCAGGAAACTCCCCACACTCATACACCTAAAAGCCAACTAGACCAAGAAAACCTCTCCTCACACTCCCCAACATCCCACACATGCCTTAAGTTGCTTCACTGAAATCCAATGCAGTTCTTGCTGACATGCATGGGGCCTAACAGCAAAAATGGACGTGGCATCAAAAAACAAGTTGCACGCACACACACACAGGCCGGTGTGCTTTCAATTTCCACTGATTTCCTTAGCAGCAAAACCCTCGTGTGGACACATTCACACTCTCCTGGGGATCTGTTCAGCCACACCCACCCTTACTCCTGGGCAGAATTCTTCCATTTCTGAAGCCTGAGATGCCCACAAAAGGGAGAGATTGCAAGGAGGCGGCATACAAAGGCTACGCAGCTCGCAGGGAGGGTCACCACCATTCGGGTCACTTGGGAAGCAGAGCAGAAGCCAAAGTCTTTTATAAACCACAGCCTCCTAACTTATTAATAAATAACCAGGGAATTTTCTACCTCTGTTCCAGCCTCCTCATGCCTTTCTTGCCTATATTTAGTCAGACAACCTTATTGCTTCTGTTATGCTTGTGACAACATATCTTGTCCTCTGCTACCATACAGCAAACATCAGCATCAGTATTCTTAAGGGTATTATTAGCTGCCTTTCTAACTCCTTACCCAATAAATTTATTTGAAAAACTAACATGAGTGAAAGTAAAAGGCATGCTCCTGTCTATGCTACACCACCAAGTCTTTTAAAATGCAATTTCCCAGAAAGATGCCGTATTTGGCAAAAGAGCTCCCCTTCCAATGACCATTAACGTCCTCAGTGCCACTCTCCCACACTGGACTGCTAGGAAGCAGCTCTCGAGTGACAAAAGAGCTGCCTAATAAGACCACCTGAACTCTGAGCCTCTTACTGCCTTCTCCAGTTAAGTGAAAAATGGCTTTTATGAAGTTTAGAAAGCTGCACCTCAAGGGGCTCACTGCGGTGCTCTACGGAGCACACACTGGCTTCCAGTATCAGTCTTTTCCTTCCACACTTGATACAGAGGTTGTGAAAGAGATCATCTCAGCTGGCTTCAGCAACGAAGAGATCAGAAGAGTCACTCTTTAATGGGGTTTTAAAAACAAAAAGTCTCTCCTGTCAGCCAGTGTTTTCCAAGTGCGGATAATAACATACATGAATTTGTCCATCATGACACAGGCTTCCCTTGGTCTTCATCTGCCACGGACTACGAGAAGCAACAGTCTATCTTGTTTTTCGAAGTCACAGACAAACAGGTCACATTCTTCACTTCTGAATCATCATGGAACGACTGTGAAGTGGTTCCTTTCCAGACTGTCTTGTCTCTTGCCTTTAGCCAGGAGTGCACACTTCATATAGAAACATACAGCTGCCTCTATCTTCAGAGAGGCAGACTGCTCTTCTGGCTTCCGTTCAAGTGCCTACTCATGTTTTAGTTAATAATTCTCTTCAAAAGGTGCCAGATCTTGGAACTCTCCTCTATCCCAGAAACTCACATGCTCAAGTTCCTATGCTGTATAGGCAGAGCTTCCACAGACATCTCAGTGTCACTAAGTGGATTTATATTTATCAATAGTTTTTCCTTTTTCTTCTACTTAGATATTCAGATCCTACTGCTCAATGCCTGTGAACCAATCATTTTCAGTGGCACTTGCAACCTAAACTACAATTAGGTAAAATCTTAAGCAGCACTTAAGATTCTTTACATGTAATTCTTTACATACAAGGTTCTTCCAATAACTCTTCCAATAACCCTTTGCCTCTCAAGGGATTGTTAGTGCTAGAACAAAAAAATTGCAAATTGCCTTCCCCTGAATTTAACCAGAGAGTCACTTGGGCTACAGCACGTGCTCTGCAATTTAGCAGCAGCAAAGCTACAAAAATGAACTACTATCTGTGCCACGTGAGATGTATTCACATTCTCAGAAGGTAGCTGAATACTAAAAGAACAGTTATTTTAACTGCAATTTGCTACAGGTCTTCATTCCAATCCTTCCACTTCTGGAAGCATCTTACCAGTTCCATCATCTGCATCATTCTGACCAGTCTCCCAAATCTCTGATTTTGTCCCAAAGCCATCAGTGGCAGAAGACTCCGTATAGTCTGCAGGGTTAAATGTCCTAGAGTTTTAAAAGTTAAGAAATGGAAGAGAACACATGGGTCATTCATTGAACAAAAGTGCCATCATTTTTAGCTGAAGTTGTATTAGATTTAACATCTTGACTTCCGCATATATTTATCTTGATCATTTTGGCTCCCAAAGAATCTTTTCCTCTATGAGCAGACATGGATAAAAAAGGGAGAAAAGAGAAAAGGAGGAAGAAAAAAAGCAAGGAAACTGTAGAGAAACTGAACCAAAACAAGAATTCCTGGAAATGCAGTTAACAGCATACCTACTCTTCCCCATCCTCCAAAGCATTAGATTATATGCTCAGCTTTAAGCCTTTCTCGGCTGATAGTTTCTTGGTGGCTGACTGATAAGAAACCAGTATCGTATAATTTCAGAGCACCAGACTTGTGCAGGACAGCAGTCAAAACATCAAGATTATTTCAGAACACACTCCTGACACCAAGGCCAAAAAACACAGATGCAGATAACAGGTGAAAGATTACAGAAAAACCTCCTTTCAGTTCATCATACGGACTGTGAACAAGAAGGATTATTAGAGAAGTAGAATTAGCCTTCTGTTCACCATGACATCACCAATGTTACATGAAATGTCATTTAGGGCAAATACTGAAAGTAACAGAGGCTTGATTCTCTGATTCAAGTTATTCTGTCAAAACTAAAAACAATCTTTAGAACTATTGAGTAGTTCTCAGTACAGTTCTCAAACTACCTTTGACTGTTTTTGGGTACATGTGTGTCTAAACAGTGAAAGCATGAAACCTCAAAAACAGGAGAGAGCTTATAACCACTTGTCTTCCTATTTTTATTTAGGACTCACATTCCACTGAAACAAATACCTTTTCCAATTTACCTAGGACAATAAGCACCACACAGCACTTTGAGCCTCCTAGGCACTACGTGGCTCTTACTGATAGGTACAAACGGGTTCTTCCAAGTTTGACATATTAACTTCAAGTGAACTTGGATTAGGGTTCTATAGATGTGTCCAGTCAAACACCGGTTTAAGACAAAAAATAATCCAGTTATCATCTAACAGATCTATGAATTTTTGCATCTGTAGTGATTCATCATACATATAGCAATAGTAATACATACAGTGGCAAACAATCTTGCCACTGAGCTTGATCCTCCCCGAAATCTGTGCTCTGCATGTTTCTTACCCCATGCCTTGGGCTGAAAACCTCCCCGCTCCTCTCCCTCTGCCACGTCCAAACCCTAGGAGAGAAAACACCATTTAACAGCAACAGCAGAGAAGGAGCCAGTCACTAGTCTGTCACATTAGAAAATACTATGATTGAAGAAAACTACCACAGGAAAAAATATATCCTTCCCAAATTTGCTCACAGGAGAATGTTTCCCTACCATATGCAAGTCACAGTTTGCTGCATGTTTCCGTAGGACTTCCATTCTTTGCCGGCTTTTCTGTAACTAGAGAAGTAGCTCAAAATTCTAACAAGAGGACTTACCTAAAGCCTCATCCCAAATGAGGCTGCCATTGCCAAGTCAGTAGCCATCACTCAAAAATTCGTCTCTAATTTCTCACTCTTGCCTAAGCAGCTGTAATAGCCCAGCCCTCATGCATGGTCTGGTCTCTCCAGAAATTCCTTGTCATTCCTTGTCCGTGACAAGAAAATGTAAGTACACCATTTATTTCCTTCTTTCCGTTGGACTCCGTTGTCCGCCGCTACCGTCTTGCGCTTTCTCCTACCTGCAAACACATGCTCCTTGCCCCTTACTCTTAGTCGCTGACATGAAGACTACTCAATTCAGATTACTCAAACAATTCCCATTACCACCCGCAAAAACTTGTTTCTATTCAAACAACAAAAAATTTGTTGTCCCAAATTTTGATTCCAGCCTTAGTTCTCTAGCTTCTTGCTCCAGTGAATGGCTTTATTTTTGCATGCAGCATACTGCCAACAAGGCATTAGATTTTATTACTTAAACACCCATAAAGTACAGCTCTACATAAGCCTCTAGAAACTCATTTCTTACATGTAGTATTTTCTACAATAATTCTATTTTTATGCCTTTTTAGGATGTCAATATCTGAAGCCTATCCAGTTGTTTTTTGTTTTTTTTTTTTTGAGAACAACTATGATTGTTTCATATTACAAGGACGGGAGCAGGTCAAGAGCTGCAGACTGAGAACAAAGTGATGTCTATTTTAATGACAAAATTATGCAGTAATTACAAGTCAGCAAGCAACTCTAAGTTTACCAGAATACAAATATTATAATCTTAAATCACCGATGCATTTGTTGTCCAAACGTCAGAATTACCTAGGTTAGGCAGCTTGAATTGGGATCAAAATCACCCCTTATTTTCAGGGGACCATTTGAAATGAGTTAGAGCAATAGCTCCAGGACACAGTAAAACCAGTTCAGGAAGCTCCTTTTCTAATGACTTTCCTTTCCCTCTGCTCACCACCCATTCTCCCCCTTGCCCTAGTTCACTGTGCAAGTTTTGAAAGACATTTCTGGTTATTTAAAACGTTTGCTACCTACATTTTTAAGGACTTCTCAGGAGCATAGAGATACCAGGATAGCTTTATCCACATTTTGTCAGAAAGCGTTTACCCATTCTCTATAAAAGATACTGGTAGCTACAGGGAAGCTGTGAAATTCTGCAGAAGGGATTTCCATCCAGGCATACATGGTATTTTGGTGAGACAGGCACACAGAAATGAAGTCTGGGGAGCTGGTCTATGGCATAAAGGGGTCACAGCACTCAGACCCACGAAGACAGAAGCCAGTGCAGTATTTATTAATGGAGCACAGAACAGAAGCCAACACTTTTTTGGAAAAGCTCAGCAATGAAACAGATGAGGAGCTGCAAACCACAGGAACAGTCAAGCAGCAATATGTTTGACTGAGGCAGACGTCAGATATAGAGATATCAGCTAGAATAGCTAGCATGAAAGGAGGTAAAGCCTTCCCAGCCTCTCAAGCTCAAAAATCCCAAAGACCAACCTTAGTATATTAAGCAGAAGATGGTTGTAGCAAGTGAGGAGTATGTAAGATGCTGTATCAGCATCTGCACAATAAACTACCAGCTAAAAGCAACAATAAGAATCTCTAACAACTTTAAAGTACTTTGAACGTAAAGGAAATCACACAATTTATGAAGTTACAAGTCTTCAAAGACTACTAGCCAGCAAGGATTTGTCTGTATCAGATCAGTTTGGAAGCTAATCCTGAACTTTAAATTCAGTAGATTCCCTTAACTTCACAAAACTGTGTCGATGCTTTTTGTCAAAACAGAAATTCATTAACATTTTATCAAATGCAACTAAAAGCATTCCAATGAAGCCTAAAGGGAAGTATCAAACCTGTAGGGTTACAGGAAGCACTGAATTCAAAGCTAGAAAAGATACTTATGAGGAACTAATTCAAAATATGGGACAGTGAGTACACACCAGTGAAAGACTAACTCAGCTCAGATGTGGAGTCTCATATATCATAGTCATTAATGCAAGATGCCCACGGGAAGTGCTGATACTCTCTTTGACACAACCAGGTCACTAACATATTCTTAAATTCTCATGCTAACTTACTTCTCACAACTGCCAAAATTAAAACATGGCCTTAAAATACTTCGAAGGCGCTGTTTAACAATACAGAGAAGTTACAGTCATGAAGGTACTGTGAATTTCCATCATGTATTTGCAAGCTTTTCATGTTTTTTAACGGTGACTAAAAGGTCTGTGAGCAAATGGGCTTCACGCTGCAATTCAGCAACACAAATCCCAACCATGCAGTTTCACAGCAGCTTAAACCCATTTAAATGAAAACTACTACAACAGAAGCCATCCTCACCTGTGATCCCAAGCTCTGTCATCTCTCTTGCACAGATAGATTTGCAAATACAACCACTGACCACAAAACGACCATCAGAAAATAAAACGATCAGGTCATTGTTGGATCAGCTCTCTGAACCAGATCTCTGCTTGTTAAATGCCAGAAAACCAGTCACCTTCACACGGGTTAGTCAAATGAAAATCAGGTAGACCTGACATCCCCAGCTACCGTGCTGCCTCCCCATTTTTTTTCTTTTTTGGCTTGGCTAGTTTTAAACAAAATCAATTTCCAAATGCATCAGGAGACAGACTGGATTAATTCCTCCGAGCAGTAATGCCAATTTACACTGGCAAAAAAGTTCAACACAAAGAAGATATGGATTCGATTATAATGGTCAATGTTTCCAAAAACTTGATTTTTTTCCTGTGGTAACAAACTATCATCTATTCCTCTATCAACATTTTTAATCTACCCACAAAGAGAACAAGTGACTTGGTAGTAGCTCTTTATATCTTCCACTAAGATTACAGGAGAAGATTTTCTTACAATCCATCAGCACATTAAACACAAAAGCAGGTAAAGAATAATATTACTGCTCTATCTCATGTAAATGCTTGTAAAATTTCTTCATTCCTTTCCACTTGGATCTACGAACAACAGGCTAAAACATCAAGGCAACATTGCTTACTCATTTCTGTTCCAGGAAACCAAGAGTGAGGAACTATGTTTAAAGTTGATTCCGATTAACATTCCTGCTACTACCCTATCCAATGTCATAACTTTAAGTGATGAAATATTTAAAACATTTTGTTGTTTTCTTTAACATTTTAACTCTGTGTTGTTTCCTTCATGCTCTCCAGCACATCTCAGTCAACTAGGTTCACATTGGTGGTATCACTTGGTAACTTTACAGTTAATTTCTTGCATTCATTCCAGGAAAGACAGCAGTCATATCCAGGCAGATGGGGAGATTTTCTGCTTCCAGTAAAACGCATTGGGAGTTCAAATCTCCCATAATCACAAAATGAGTCTTAACTCTGATACTTCCCTACAAGGGAAGAATGGTTCAGCTCTCTCAGAGCTTCTTCCCCAAAACAAGTGTACACTGGAAGGGAGCACAAGATGAATGTGTAGTCCCACAACCTGAATGGAATTATCCCATTAAATTAATAGCCTACTTTATAGAAAAAATGCATTTTACAGCCTTAAGTCCTTCCAAGTGAACACACATACTCTATTTCAAAACTAAGATTTTCACACTGACAAGTTTAAATCAGACAAAAACATCATCAAGGTTAAGAAAGAGGCCTAAGAATAGCTGAAAGGGAAAGGAAACAGACTGGAAGAGCAGGTAACACTCAAGAGCTGTGTTTATCTCAGGCTATAGAGTAGTTGGACAGCCCAAACCCATGTTCAGGAAACACACAGCCAGCCAATCTGCAGTGGAAGCTGAGATAACAGAGGCCTAAGCCCTATGAATAGATAGGGCTAAGCATATAAAGGTTATATTCTGTGTACTTCATACTACCAAAATAAACACCGATGTTCTATGTAATAATTCAAATCATTTTTCTTATTAGTCATCATAAAGCTAGGAGCATCACATCAGTTTTATATACTGCATGTGCTCTAATAAGCATCTTTAAAAGGAAGTGCAGAAAACTTTCAACTCCAAATTTGCCTCAAAAGAAAAAAGTAACATGTTAAAGCTAAGTTCTGGTTAATCTCTTTAAAAAAAAATATGTAAGCTCAAAAAAAATACGTAATGCTAACTACAGCAAAACTAAACAGACTGCAAACTGTGACCTCCAGAAGGTCTGCTCTGCATTCATGTTTTAGAAAAAAACAACATCCTTACTAGTTCTGGCAAAGCAAATCCAAAATATGTTCTGTGCCAACTGTGCTAAGCTTTTAAAACAAGAAAATGTTTAGACATGCAATTCTCGTTACAGAAGCTCATTTTCTTCCCGATCGCCTATTTTTTATTTTAAAAAATTAAGAAAAAAGATCACAAACACAATTTAGACTGGTCTGGTATTTACAAAAAGGGTGCACTGCTCTGTTTTCTTACATAGCCAGGAAATGTTTGAAAGGTTCCTTGTCGAGTACTGTAAGTCCAAAATTAAAACCTCATGTTTTCCCCTTTCACTTTTATTTCTGTTTTGCTAGAATGAATTTGTTTTTGCTCTCCACATTTTTGCTATATGCACATTGCTCTGGAAGAACGAAAAGGAAAGGAGTTTAGGAACAGAATTGGAAGTGACAAATCCACTTTGACTTTGTAAATGAGGTGAGTTGTTACACATGAATCTAACAATTTCCATGCTGAATGAAGCCAAGAAGTTCATCATCTACCTACGATCTTGTCATTGGCTGAGGTCAGTGTCTGTGGAAACATACAAGAGCTGAAACCACAACACCATTCCTCTGGACACAGTCCTGATTTACAGCCATTTGTAGCTCAGACACTTCCTGAGCCAAACAATTTACGTAATTCACCAGCCTCATTCATTGGGCATTGTTTTTTGTTTTGGTTGGTTGGTTTGTTTTTGTTTGTTGTTTTGGTTTGTTTTTTTTCCTGTGGTTGTTTTTTTGAATACATTTATCAAAACTCCCCATGTATAAATTTTCAGAACCCACAAGACCTTAAGTAAAGAGTTCCTCAGGTTAACTTCATATATCAAACCATTCCTGACGTTCATTCCGAACCTGTAACTTACTGATTTAATATCCCCTCACTCTCATATTTGCATGAGTGATGAATACATTCCCCCACAGAACTTTCTTGCTAGAAACTTTACAGATCTCTACCACAACCCTTTCTTTTGCAGCCTGCGAAGTCCTACTCTGCTTGTTCCTCACATCCCATAAAGGCAATCTTCTCAGTACCCTTCAAAGCCTTTTTTCTTGTTCTACCACTCCCTTTTCAACATGGGGTGGAAGAGAGTGGGAAAACCAGACCTGCGCTTAAAACTGAGCATGTGGGAATATTACAAAACAGCAACATCAAGTAGTATTGTGCCTGTACAGTTCTTTAATTTATACAGCACTGCAGCTGACTGAAACACAAATAAAGGGAATCTTTCAGGAACCAAGAGTCTTGAAGATATAACCATCAAATATAACCACTTTGATACAATTATCAATCACCATTATAGTATTTTTTTACAGCAAAATTAAGCTCATTCAAGAAATTCAGTTGTAGAAAGATAGATAGGAAGGCCACGTTAAAAACCTAAGTTCCTTGACTCCTTTCCAAATCAAAGTTTACACACAGTTTAGCAAGCAGAGGTTAACAGCTGAGAAGCAGAGCAATTCCAGCTGGGATGTGTCCCGAATCGCATCCTGCGGCACACTACTGCTTTCTCTTAATCACTCAGTAATGTGTATCTACTTCAAATCCCTGCTCTCCTGCATTCCAGCAACCAGCGCTGTTTGTACACTGTATACCTACTACCCTTTATAGTTGCAAGGAACGTCACAATCATTAACAGATCTACTGTATAAGCCAATGCCTACAGCACTAAAGCTGAAATTCTCTGTCAAGCTTTGCTTTTTTCTTCCCCCAATAAATAGTGCACTATCACCAGAGAATCCATCCCACTTCTGCTGGTTTCGGTGCGTGTCATTTATTAAAATTAGGTTTTTCTACAACGAAGCAGTAATGTGATGGCCCAGCAAATCTGCCCCTAGAAAGCAGCCAATAAGATAATTCCAGCCTGAGAAGGTACCTTAAAATAGCTAGAGTGCATTGTTTGGATATTAGCTGACCCCTAATTTTGTATGTGTTGCCTAGATTCCTACACACAGACTACATGAAACATTTCTAAAAAAAGTGCTCTGTTGTGATTACCAATCTATTTCCTTTTAGCTGAAGTACTTTATCCCAAATCTGACTATTATTTTGTGTAACAGCAAATACAGACTCCTGAATAAAATGGCAAGAAGCCTTTTTTTTGTTATCTACTAATAACGAAAGAAAGAAGGTCATGCACCCTTAAAATATTAAGAAGTGAATTACACAGCTTTATGTAATTCCCTGAAGATTTCAAGGGCTTGCATTATAAAATTAAATTAGGTATTTCCTGCCATATAACACACACACTTGTAATATAATGATCCTGAGGCCATTCAAAGGATTTATCACAGACAGTAGAGGAGACTTCATCAAGACACTTTGTTAACATCAATGTAGAGTTTAAACTATTCAGTAGAGATACAGACACACTGTATACACTACCCCAGTGAACTGAAATTGGTTTAAGTTGCTCCTGTTTCTTCAGTCAGGTATGTTAGTCTGATACTGATGATTTAAGTGCCTTGGCTTGAGACATACGATAGTATGTCTTCATCTGGAGAACTGCAGAGTTGACAATGAACATAATGAATTGTTCATAAAACAAATCAAAAATAGACAGAACTTGAGACTAACTTTTGAGTTCCACCCAGCAACTTAAAAAATCCTACATTTGTATTTACAACTTGTATAAAGAATTATTTTATAAAGCAAATACTTAAAGCCTTATGTTCCACCTATAACACTTTATACCACACCCTCCCCTGCAACGCTACCTCTGCACAAGCCATTTCATGCCTGCTGATTACATGCACAACCAAGTCACTCACAACCCTCTGAAGCTACACATCTTTGCATCTTTCCACTTCAAGATACAGATTTGGAGACAATGAAGTTGGATGTGCCAGTCACTGAATGCCTCGTTACTGGATATTCCAAAGAGAAGAGTCCTTTTGAAGGTAGAATTGTTTTTCCACAATTAAGTATATTTTCCACATTACTAAGTACGTTTGCCCTACTGTGCACTTTATCAGTTTAACTTCATACCCATCTCCCAGTACAACCCCAGGTAACCCATTTCCCTTCCTCTTGCTTCAAGAAAAGCAAGCTTCTTTCCACTCAATCCCATGAAAATCCAAACAAACCATGCATCCCTTGATTCCACACCAAGTCTATTGCCAACATCTTTCCTCTCTTCTTCAGGATGTGCAGTTCTACCTATGACTCCACAGTGCTCTTTCCACAGATCTCCTCATCAACAACTTCATGCCAAACTTCCCTCACCAGAAAGCATCTAAGGTGGCTAGTGCTCTCAGACTGGGTACCAAAAACAGAAGACAAACCTAACAACAGGATCCACCCCAAAATAATGGCATAAGCACACATCAAATCCCTCCTCAAGAGCTCCACAAATGGAATCTTGTACTCTCCTGCTGCCAAGGTACATCTTGAGGAGCCCAGTGCACTCCAACTCCCAGGCCGGCATTATTCGATCTGGCAAAACAGCTCTCGATAGCCAGAGGACACCAGCTTACCACACCAAAAACTGCTAAAATAATTGATACCAATCACCTTTAAGTCATTCTAAGACCCAACGGTGAAAAGGGCTATGGGGGGTGGCAAGTACCTAAATTAAAGCTGGCTGAAGTGCTTATGGAATCAAAGGATAACCAAATGCTTAAGCTCTTTAATTAAACACATAAAGGGGGGGAATTCCATTTCAGGAAATGAAATCAAGGTCAGTCCCCCACCAATGTCACCATCTCACCTCTCCCACGGCCACGTTTTCCACGGTCTGAAGGCCTGTCTCCTTGATTGTTGTCCACTCCGTTCTCTTCAGCTCTAACTGTGGAAAGAAGACAGCTTAAGAGAAAATTTAGAGACTCATACATAAGACAATATAGCCATCTGCTTAAACTGAATCCCAAGAAGGAAAGGTAAGATTTTCAGAGTGGCATGGTCAAGATATCTCACTCACCCTCTTCTTTGCAGGCCTAGCCACAAACAAATTACTTACTTGGAATTTGACAATTAGAAAGGAAAATATCAATTAAGAGAGGAACATATCAGACACTTTTTGAAGCGCAGTGTTTTATTATATTAATTATATAATAGTGTAAATTGGTGAGAAATGAATTGCCTCAAACTTCACTTTCTTGACGCGTTAGTTGGCAACACTGAAAGAATAAGGAATAACTAAGAACAGCGGATCTCCTGTCTGCCAGTGTCACATCCCTACGCAGCCAGGAGAAACTAACTCTCCTCTGTATTTAAGTCAGAGGAGGATGATGACAGAAGGCTAGGTGTTTGAAAAACACTGCAACTTCTACTTCGTTGGAAACTGCTGAGTAGGTATTCTGAAAGATGGCTGGCTCCCTGAAGAAAAAAGATGACTGTCCACTTAAAACACTGCTGAGTATTTTGTACTGCACAGTTTGTCCTAATAGCAGCAACAATACCATTAATGCATGCATAAAAAGGTGGGAAGGAAACATCAAGATCTAGTAACCATCTGAAAATCCTCAGTTTCAGTTTAGGAAAGAAAAAAGCAACATCTGGTTCTGGCAAAAATCTTGCCTCTGACTTTCAGTTTTGATGTTACTCTATTCTAACAGAGCTTCACAATGCCTTCAATGGCAAAATATTTTAATATATTACAATAATTTAAAAAGTTGGCTAATACTGTAAATATTTTTCCCACTTCTATGGGAAAAGGATTGTGTTTATTTCATCTCTCTCCATTCTCTGCTCATTTATCAGTGCTGTTGGTGGCTCTTATAGGCAATACATGCAGCTTAGACATTGCTGATAAAACTTAGAAGAAAAAGGCTATGTGTATCCAATGGTAATTTAATGTGATACTACCTGATTTGGAAAATATTAGTCTTTCTTTACACAAGGTCGTATTGCACCTATATAAACTGTAGCTTTTTTTTTTTTTAATGTTTCAGTTCACAAAGCACTTTCTCTGTTGTAGTAACTCACCTGTGGCTGGCTTATGTCAGTAATATATGCTAGAGATTAATAATGATCCCAGTCTTTTCATTCCCCTTATGAGAAGATGAGAACATCTTCAGGTTCTCCCACTCATAAAAGGAGATGGAGTCAAAGCCGGATATTTTTTTAATTAAAAGAAACAAAAAAGTGTATCAGCTGTGCAGTGAAATACTTGCTCTCAAGCAGTGTTACAAAGACTCAATTATAAAACTTAAATAAAAGAACACTAAGTACAAGATTAATCAATCAAGAAAGGACAAACTTAAATTCAGTTCTCTGAAAAATACAAGCACAGACCATCCCAAAACTAAGTCATCTAGATCAAGCATACCTGTCATGTAAACAAGGTATAACCACTTAGGCACCGAGCTATAACTCTCGACGTTTTTATTCCATTAAGCATTTGCTCTCAACCAGCTTCACCTGCAAGAAAAATGCCTGAAGCTTTTAAAAATGAACCCCCTGTACGTACACTCTCGGCCACGGCTGCCTCCTCTTCCCCGTCTGTTGGAACTTCCCCGTCCACGACTCACTTCTCTGTCCCCTCGTTTTTCTCTGTTCTCTTTGTTTTCTGAACTTTCTTTTCCAACGCTTTTCTTCTTTCCCCCTACAGTCTCCCAAGAAGTCTATTTGGATAGAATAGAATTAGAAACAAAAATGAAAAAGGAAGAAGCTTCTCTGTATACTTCTGCCTCTCACCCCTCCAGGTCACGGGGAAAAAACAGGTATTTGTATAATATCACACCAGTAATACCTATCAGAAACTACACTGACACAAGGGGAAAACCAAAGTCTATTTTTTGGGAAGAGATGGGAAAGAAACAAATTATAGAAGCTTAGTTTTCTTATGAAATGTAATAATCTCAAATACTTCCAGCTATATATTAATTATAGCAATTTTATATAGCAATTTTAACCAGTCCAAAGAAGCCTAAATAAGACCACAACATAGAAAAAAACAGAGCAACGTTTTCCCTTTTTACTACCTCCATAAATCTAGCAAGGGAGCAAGCACAGAGCTATCTTTTCTCACAAGGAAATGAAAAAATATCTTCCAAGCATTATTGAACAAGAGACTGATGTGAAGAAGTACATGGTCTACAGAAAAAAATTATCCAGACCTACTAGAGCTCAAGCACCAAGAGACAGAACGGCAGACAAAGAACTTGAGAAAACTGGGGCCATAAGACAAAACATCCACTAACAGCTACAGCTCATCACGTTGAGCACAATTCAAGAAATATGTCTAAACAAGACAGAGTACCAAGGTACAAACAGATCTCAGCTTTAATATAAAAATCCAACCCCAAAATAAATTCAGAAATAATATCAGCTCCATATGAACATCTGTAGGAGTTGAAAACAAAATGACTAAAGTACTTGCTAAGAATAGCACAGCAACTCATTATGCAATTGCATGGTTAGTCTATTGAGCCATAGTTGCAAAGTAAAGAAGAAAGGTATTATTTGTAAACCATTAAGATGGCAGATGCTTTTAAATGTCTCCACCTCTAGCAGCTTATAGTCTGGATAAGGTATTCAAGCAGGAAAACTGCATATGCAGATAAGGTGCCGTCAACTGTGAAGCACTAGATAAAGCCCATGGCTTCGCAACAGGCATCATAAAAGGTTGGCTATCAGTAATTTGGGTCCTGTGATCTCTTCACTGAAACCCTCTCAAGGTAGGCAGTGACCAGCTAATCCAATCTGCCTAGAATTAAAAAAACTAACATTACTGAACAAGCAGGTAGCAAAGCAGTTTGCAAGTATAAACTCAATCTCTCAAACAAGACACTAAAACATTAAGTACTAAAAGAGAACGGTTATTCATCTTTTGTAGTGGTATAGGTGAGAAAGAAGCTCAAGTCAGTTTTCAATTTCATCTCTCACATTGAAGACTACACTGCCATAAGACAACTTGGGTAAAGTACAGATGGTGCTGATTAGAAGTACCAAACTACTTGTCTGAGCAATGTCATGTTATTTGTATGGGAGAAAACTTGGTCTCCTCCAGTAACTATCACACGGCTTCACTTGCCACAGCCTGTGTAACTGCATTGCACACTAAGACCCTCCAAGAGTTTCAGAGATACTTTAAAGGACGATAAATAACTGCACTGACAGGTTAAAAACCTAATCTAGATGGTTCAGAATGCACTGTTTTGCTAATGGGTGTGGTGCCAAGTGATCTTCAATTGTTTTAAGAAATCTCCAAAAACAGATGATCCCACAAATCTAAAATAAAAGAGACTGTAGTAAGGCTTTATACGATCTAAATATCAGTAAAGAGAACTATGAAAGCATCATATCCATGCTTTACCACAAGTAAGAATTTCAGACATTTACAAGGATTTCAGGATTTGTGAAGTTATTTATTACTATTTATATAAGGAGAAAAATCAGTACCATTTGGAAGAAAACTTTCTTAAACTTCTTTCAGAAGTTGGGAATAACACTGTCTCTGGACATGGGTATGCATCATAGACCATCAAAACCTTTGTAAACTACAATTTCAGCTGAGGATGCCTGAGGCAACCCAAATTACAGTTGTGGACCTAACCCTTGAAAAATATTTAACAGAAGCTTTTTGCTGCCCTGACCTTGGGATGTAGGGGGAAAAGGGATCTGAAGGGTTCCCCCTTTAATCGACCTTCAAAAGTTTTAGAAGCTAAAACATGGTTGGGCATAAAATGGCTCTTACTCCTGTAGGAAGCTAAATGAACACAAGTCTTGGGCAAAGAAGCATACCCTTCTCTACTCTCCTCCAAAGCCAGACTGTCACAACGGTTGCAACTGAAAAGTCTTCATAAAGGGAGTACAAAGCCTTAAGGATCACAGCATTAAAAAAAAAAGCTGGCAGAGTATCAAAGAAATTATAAATAGACTCCATAGCCATCACTCCCTGCTCTTCTAATTCCTCAAATTGGATAGATACATATTCTTCCAAATGAGGCAAAAAAACACGTAGTGCATCAAAGCCAAGTGAAGCTAGAAAGAGAATCAAGAATCTGCATTCAGAACAAGTATTACCTCTGTTTCCAACTTTATACCAAATCCATTGTAAAGCTGTTTTGAAGTATAATGGCCTCACAACAAACCCTTCAAGTTGGAGGTCCATACTTCCATAAGGAATATGTGCCTTCACACACACTGATGTAGACCTTTCTAAGATTTTCCTCCTTCCTCATTGAGCCCTTCAAGTTCTCTATATGTGAGTTGCATTTTCTATACTGAGAACAATGGGTTCAGAGGGACGTGCCAACACAGAACATGGATATGTTTTTGCCTCTTACTGATGGATGAGTTCAGAGAGTTTCTTCCATGTCATGATCACTTATAACAGTCTGCTGAAGAAAGCATTTAACATTCTCTTCAACCAGAGAACTATTTTCAACTAGAAGATAAATACCAGAGAACACAAAAATGGATAGCACATTACCAAGATAGATTTAATCCAGGTGAGATTCTCTCTTCTCCTACCAACTTACCCACCCACTCGGCATTACACACTTCTGTGCTTTAGATGACAACTCTTACAAATAAAAAGGGGATAAAAAGAAAGTCCCCTTGGTTAGAATGGTACATGGCCTAGATTTGGGGTGTAGGGGGGTTTGTTTCCTCATTAACACTAAGCAATAGAACACATCCTGATAAATCACAGGAAGTACTGAACATTTGACAGTAAAGTAAGGAAGTCCAGGCGTTTTCTCAATTTATAAGAGAAAGAGAATCTAGTTGACTGTCTCAGATAAGCTGTTAGAAGTCCCTCCAGCAAGAACTTCAACCACAATTTCCTGAAAACTCTTGGGATAAAGAACACGTTATGCAACCCTAACATTGTTCCTATATACACAGTTCAGTTTCCTCTTTCACTTTCTCCATAAAGTAAGGCTAATGAGCAACTCAACGACAAAAGCAACTACTTTCTGTATTCTCTTGTGCCCCTATTAGTTTTTGATGCATCTTTCAGATGTGGAAACCTCCTCCACCCTCAATACTTGCAACGGGTACCTACAAAAGTTACATGATGTCAAGTATCTGCCTCCCTTTTTAGGTTTACAAAGATTTCCCTTTGTGGCAAACACAGTATCACCTCAGGTCTCATGATTGTGGAGGTGCTACAGACTAACTACAAACAGGTCAGCAGAACACAGGACAGTGCCCCACTGAGCTCTGCTGCAGAGAAAATAGCAGCACATCTATAAAAGCTGGAGGACTCTAGAGGAGACCAGCAGAACACCTACATTTTCAAGTTTCAGCCTTTATGCACAAGACAGAGAAGCTTCCCTGGTGCCCATTTCCTCCAGATGAATTTCAGTGGAGACACGGAAATCAAAAGCTTCTTAAATATGACTTTCCCAATCATTGTCTCAGAGTGGATAGCCACAACAAGAAATAAGAGCAGATTAATAGAGAAGTAAAACCTTACCGTGTCTGAACTTCCTTCCAGCAGTATGTTGATAGCTCTGTTCACATCCCCATTACAGTCATGTAACGCCACTATGCACTCATCCTGGTTTTTCCCCGTCACTTCCATAAGCTGGCAGTAAAAGTCACATGTTAAAATATCCAAAGTATCATCATAAGAGTTAATACCATCACAGATTTGAAGAAAGTATGCAGCTACTGTGTCAGAGCAATCTAAAATCCTAAATAAAGGTATCTACATTTCATAGATCTGCTTAGGGTTCAGGTAAGAGGCAGGATGAAACACAAGTTTAAATAGTAATCAATATATAGTAATCAAGAAAACACCCTCTTGCACTTTTTTCCTTTAAGTTCATGGTTGCAAGCAAATGCCGTCACCCTAGTGATACCTGTACGAGGGTAAAGACACCACAAACCAGGACAGCTCCATTATCTCCCCCCTTTATCTCACTGTGTGAGCACAGCCATGAAATAAACTCTGGTGGTGAACAGATCCACCTGGAAAAACATCCAGACTGAGAAAAAGGTTAACTTCTCCAGTCAGCTCGGCTCCTTCAATCCGTTGTAACATAAGACCACACAAACAGGCTATGTGATGACTGCTTCAGGAGAGCTGGTTCTGAGCTATGCTTTGTGGGCCTGCAGCACACAGCCTGAGGAGGGGGGAATGGATATAACCAGCCTGTCAGGGGGCATACAGTATCTCCACACAGAAAAAAACACTAGCTAGAAATACATATGTACATGTGAAATATTGTACATTTCCTAAGCAGAATTTAACTCATCATTCTTCCAATCAGCAGAGCTACAGGCACCATCAATTTAGGTCCCTTTGCTTCAGGGCATATAGGACTTCACTTCTAGTGCAGCAACAGAAGTTTATAAACAAGAACAAACAGCAGTTAACAGTGATTGAGAGGTTTTACAAAGGGAAGGAAATAGAGAAATCTGCCCCTCTGCTGGATCAATGCATTCACAGTAACTCTTCTTTCCGAGTGCATTCCTACGTTCTACATGAGTTGTGACACGCTCACCAAGACAAAAACACCTGAGCAGACCAGGTAGCTGAATCCTCAGTACTGCTTGAATTAATGACCTCAGCATAATGACCTAACAGCATAATGGAAGCCTGAATATATATATCCAAAGTTCAGCATGGTAGAGGAAATGGTGCGAGATTTTGTTTTCACAGTGTAATTTTACCATTTTCATATACAGATCTGGGAGGTCAGATTAAAAAAACAACTACACAACACACACCAATTCACCTTTAAGCTATGGTTAGATTTTTACTTTTCCTGAAAAACAGCCAATGTTTTAGTAAACTCAGTTTACACAGGTGACAAATTTTTCCCCTGTGCATGTACATGCAGGCAAGCTGAATGCACTCTTTATTCTAAAGATCATTAAGCATTAGGACCACAACAGAGATACAGAGTCTGCAAGAGACATCAGCACAGATGATTTTTGGCTGAACGGCTCGTCTACAAAGGACAATACACTAGTTTAACTACACAGCCAGAGCTGAATTACCACACAATGTCTTATAAACAGAATTTTACAGTGCAATAAGAGCACCTTTTCCTAGTTAAACTAATGTAACTCCAAAAAAGATTTCATGTAAAATCAGAAACAGTCACTCTAACTACAAAATGTAAGCCAGCCTAGAGGCACCTTAGTGCAGGACATGGGAAGCCTGTACCATTAGAAACATACTTGTTTCACTTTATCTTCAAAATCTGCGTCGTTCTTATCGTAGATCATCTGAGCGAGGCGAATCTGTTCTGCTGTTGCCTGAAAAAAATGCAAACATCCAATAAAGTTCACGAAAAGTAACAATATCCTTTTTACAAGTATCTCCTGGTGTCACTATCTTCTCTCCAGTTTCTCAAAGAGAACCAACACAACAAGCACTGAGGTGCTACAGGGAAAGGATTAACACTTCCTCTTCTACATTCATTTTACATTAAAAAGAAGTTTACTGGAACAGAAGCAATTTCAACACTTGGCTTTGATGCCTGAACCACAGTTACAGGCCATTACATAGATAACTACGTAATAAAATGAAATTTACTATGGAAGTCTATATTTTGATATTATCACTCCTACTTTTATTTAGTAACTATCACTCCAGAGTTAAAGTTTTATGATAAAAAATGGTAATGGTATTTTTCTAAATTAACCTCGTATCTGATGATGCCCACTCGCATCACCTTCCATAACTCTCCCAAGAATGTGACTGTAGATTTATGAGAACTTAAAGGAAGACAGGGTTGCACCTCAAGACTCTGCCTGTGAACAGCTGCACTAATACTCGTCTCTGAAAATTAGTAAAGGATCTTGCTATTTATGATATATTTTGTGCCTCTGTAACATTTCTGGACCACAAAGCCACGCTCGCAACTTCTCCAGAAGTTGTCAGACTAAAACGGATGGATGCAGTAAAACATCATAAATCCTAATATGTTATGGTTGCTCCACAAAGAAAGCAACTCAATACCCTCTAATGTCTCAGCAGATACAGCTACTCTTCATAGCACGGCATTTGCAGTTCACTTGAACTGGACTCCCATGAAAATGCCAAAGATAACTGTATGTTACATGATCCTGAACCTGATTTGATTTCTGCTCAAATAGAAAAGATGTCTGTCTCTTGCTGGAGAAGGCTGATATTGAAGGGCTAAGACCCAAAACACGCGTTCATGTGCTGCAAAATACTTCATTACGAAAGGGACCACTTCATCCATTGAAATTTCTTGAATAAAGGGATTCATCCCGGGCAGCTGGCTGAACCTCACCTTTCAGAGTATCACTTCAGAGAATACCAACGTGTTCAAAGCCTCAAGAGTTTGACTCAGCCCCACACTGCTTTGCTGTTGCAGTTTACCACGAATACAAGCTCTGGAGAAGGTCGCCAAGTGCAAACACTGAGTAGAGTCTAAAAATTACTCCACCGTACACCATCAGCTGCTTATTTGCTGAGAAGTTACTGCAGCTGTCCCAGTTCCTTGAGGGAAGTGACATTTGCCACGCTGAGAGGCAATGTTCCAAGACAATTAGTGTTCGTAACGGAGTTAAGCACGCCACGCTATTTCACATTTCCCAAGTACCATGCTGACAGCTCCCTACGTCAGCTGGTAACACAGATCAGAGACTACCCTGGAGTTCCCAGCTCCACGCCCTGTGCTACCCAGAGCACTGCACCGCCACGGCAGCCTCCCAGCCCTGCGCAAAGAAACCCTCACTTGGTGTCTTGCTACGAGCTCGGAGAACAAAGAGGAAATGTCCACCACGTTCAGGACTCACGCCTTACTGCATCCTTTTGCTCGGTCTCCTCAGGCCCACTGTAATTTTTAAACTCAAGACATTTCCTTTACAGATATCCAGAGGAGAAAAATTCAGACAATGTAATTTCTGAACAGACATGACCGCATATTTGACCAGAAACAGGAAGCCATTAAGATTCGCTTATTAATGACTTTTTTTTTGAAGTCCACATTATACAGAAATACACTGATTTTATAACTATATGAAGTGTCTGACACTATCTTCAATTTTCCTGTGTAAGCAGAGAAAGCTTGGAAACTTGCTAATATTTATGCCAGTGGACTACACCCATACAGAACTGAAGAAAAAAACAAAAACAAAGATGTTTCTATTGCACAAACACCAAATCATTGTCACAAGAAGTTGTCCCACCCCAGCAACCAGCTGTTCTTTGTTTTTTAAGGCACTATCTTTATAAGATTTTATTAACCTACAAAATAGTATAAAACTTTACTCAACCTTATAAGATACATGATCTTTGCAGTGTTAGGGAAGGTTATTTTCAATTAACAACCTAGAACTCCCAGAAAACAGGAACACACAAAACACAAAATTAAGTGACAGTAATAGGCCCAGATCTGATAATAAATGCTGTATTTACTATCCAGATGCAATGCAAAATATCTGCAGTGTAATTTCTTAAATAACTGAAATTATGATCAATGGGATACAACACTGAAATCTCCATTTCTCTTTAAGAGAACGTCTCTTTAAGAGACGTTTAGATGTTGAACTTAGTGATATGGTTTAGTGGAGGACTTGTTAGTGTTAGGTCAGAGGTTGGACTCGGTGATCTTGGAGGTCTCTTCCAACCTAGATGATTCTGTGATTCCATTTGGGAAAGCAACATTCTTCTAGCTTCTGAAATCAGTGGTGATTAAACAATATTACATATTTCTGTCGATCTCTAAAGCTTAACTAAGCAGGAAGACCCGTCTGATTTCTAAAGAATAAAACGTATGGTGCTGTAAAAAATAAATGCTGTAAATAGCCATCTTTTCCACTGAATTGACCAAATCAGTATTCATTATGCAAGAAGTAGAAATAACAAAAGGACAAAATGCAGAAAATGCTCAATAAGACCGACTGTTCAAAACCACTCAATCACAGGTTGGAAAGGTTCTCCAGTAATCCTCAACACAACCTCCCACTGAGGGCAGGTCCCATCAGAGGAGTTGCCTGGGGCCAGGCAGAGATCCCGCCACCTCTCTAATCCTCATTCCACTATTTGACCACCTTCACAGTAACCTTTTTTCGTTTAACAGCTGGAATTTTCACTGTTCCAACTTGTGCCGTTGCTCATCGGGTCCCATAGATTTGTTCACCTTCGGGTTCCTCAGACGTCCAAAACCCTGGTCTTCTGCTACAGAGGGTGGAACTTCGTTCCCCTCCCTGATGATATCCCTATCATCTTCCCAGGATGCGTGTCCCTGCCTACACATTTCTTTTTTTGTGCTTTAGTTTGGTTAAGAGGTCAACCTGCTCACTACCTTCCTGCAGCCTTATTACTGAAAACAAAAACAAACTCATCTTCACCTATTGAAAATCACTTTCTAAATCCACACATTAGTATGAATCACCAGTAAGCAAAACACTGCAATGCATGGAGATGATGGCTTGAGCTCACATAATTAATACTGTAGAAAACAGGAAGGAAGCCTCTCCACGTTAAAGATCAGTCTGGAAAACAATAAAAGACACCATTTCCCAGGGGAGCACCTCTAGACTGATGCATTCTCTGCCAGCAGAGAACTGAGACAATTCTTGAACTGAGTCCAATTTTGGAGAAGTACCTGACAAGAGAATAATGAGTTGCCAGAAGCAGAAACATTTTGCACTCTCTGTAACCTAGAGAAGTACACAACTTAACTACTCTGCTGCTGAAAATCAAGACAATGAGCTAATCTCAGATACTCGAAAATACTTTTAGTCCACTGATGATCTTCACTTCGCTTTCTGTGAAGATGCTGCACAAAAACTGTAAGATTCTGTGACTTGCAGATACGCTGAATCATGCTGTGGAACACAGTATGTATCTAATAAAGCTATTCCCACCCACCCAAAACGCCTGTATCAACCAGAAATCTTCTAGCATCATGAGACTAGCATACAGAGGAGAAAATCTGAGGACACCAAGGTCACAGAACAAAAATCCTGACACAAGCATAGGCACAGAATTCCTCACTGATGGGAAATATCGCTGAAAAATACAATATTCATTTTGACACGAATACAGGAACAATTTAAGGCTGTGGAAGATTACTAAGCAATTAAAGTGGGATGTCAAACATACTCTTCCAAAGTACATCTCTAATTCTTCTATCTTTTCTTAGTTTTTACTGACTTGTGGAAGAGGTGCATATCATTACATGCTTACTTTGAATTCGAAGATGATTATACAGCGGCACGTACCTGTACTACTTGTTTCTGTTGTTGTATTGGCTGTGTGGTTGAAATCTGCGTTTTGTCCCGAGTGCCCCGGGTACGTTCACTGCCCACCGAAGTCATCATATACAGTATATACAAAACAATGTATGTACAAAATAGAAAATCTGAAAGAGAAAAAAGAGCACGAGTTAAGGCATGGCTCTGATTCAACAGATAACATACAACTGCTGTAGCTTCAGCTTTACTTGCTTTTTTTTACCAGGAATTCTGGTAAAGGCAAGATTCCTGAGAAAGCAGCTTAAAAATACCATTATTGGATTTCTCACACAGTCTTTAAAGTAAGAGGAAGGAACAGAGTGGATATAAAGCATTCTTATCAGCTGACAGTGGTCTGTCTAGATCTGTACTTGCAGACTACATCTCCCAGATTTTTCCAGGTCTTTAACGTAGACTCTTCTATCTGCTGCTCTGCTGGGATTACAGCTCCAGCTGTAGGACTCCTTCAATTTCTATGATCTCTCCTGTCCTGTTTTGATGCCTGGAATTTCACCACACTTGTACCCACTCAGAACACTAATGCAAACATCATATTCACAAACCAGACTGTTCCTCTCTTCCCTATCATTAAATCTTTCCTACACATATAAGGAGGTCACTGCCAACACCCACTCGACTCCTCATCCCTTATTTGTAAGAGAAATGCTGATCCTTGCCTTTAAATCCAGACTCTGTAGACAGCGTTTGTTTTCTGTTCTCCCTCATACTAACAGAAACCATTTACCAAACTACCTATTACCCTGCTTTAAACATACCTCTGTTGTACGTGTTCAAAAAGAAAACCCAGCCCCCCTACGCACACACACACCAGTGCTAACTTGTCTGTGGCAGTCAGCTTTCATTTCAGTTCATCCTCCATCACTAAAAACACTTGGAAAAAAGAAATTTCTTATTCTTCCATGTTTGTACGGCACCTAACACAAAACTACCTGATGAATATATGGCTTTTCGCAGCTCTGATAACTGAACACCGGTCTCAGAACAGTCATGGTCAACCACCCAGTTTCTGTCCCCGTGACACTGGGAAGTAAAACTACAGATTTACGGAACCAAAGACAACCTGCAAGTGGTGCCACCCAGGCAGAAGACGCACAAAGCTGCAAAGTCCTTTTTCTGCCCCTCCAGCACACAACCTGGCAGGGCAAATTGCTCTGGCACAACTTCGGTATCGCCAAGCTCAGGGCACGATAATGCTCAGATGAAAACTGAGCAAACCACCGTGACTGCATGGATGAGGATGCGTTCAGTACCAAACTGGTCACAAGCCTTCAAAAGTGGTACGTATCCAAAAAATAGTTGCAACAAGCTGTCAGTGTTCATTCAAACACTGATCCACAGTGCTCAGGAGCCTCACCTAGATATCCAAAAGACAATTAACCCCATTGTGATCTTCAGTTTAGAAATACATTTTTGTTGGCCAAAATTGAACCCGATACTGATTTTTTTTTTTTATGTGATAGTTAAAGCATTCAATAGAGCCTGAGGAGAAAGTCTATTTCCATGAACTCTTACATATTTAAGAAGAAAAGGCCTGACTTTACCAGGAACCGACCGTAGCATGATCTGAACGGGAACACAGTGTTTCTCCAGCTTCATGAATACATTCACCAAAGCCAAGCTGTTTCGCAGTCCCTTCAGGTGGTCTAACTTGGGTGTCTGCGAAAGGCCCAAACAAACCTTGGGAGCACCGCATCTTGACAGCCAGACACGGTCAAAGAGGGGTAACTCAAGCTCCTGACAAAGCGTTCCACAGAAAGCAAAATATTAAGTCGCTGTGGAGACATTCCTTGTCTCAGGCTCTCTGGTCATGGCCGTCCACTGATATTTTAAACATGTTACAGACTGTCCTCTGAGTCAGCAGCAACTATCACTTTTTTGCGTTCCGATCTGCTCAGTAAGTGATGCTGACTGGACTGCCAATGCCTTAAGGCTGACTTAATTTTATGAACACTAAAAATGACCTTTGGTTTTCTTTGAGGATCGGTTTTGGTTTGTTTTTAAAATCAGTCTGCTCATTACAATTTGAACCTAGTAAAAATGAGAATGAGATAAATCCCTGAAGAGAGAATATGACAGCGAGCACTAACCTCTCCAAAAGCCAAGCCAGCATTTCCAAATACGATTATGTACAATCAGCACGCTAAGTTTTGCTGAGGAGTTGTAACTCCACTGGGTCTAAATTTGCTTATCGTTTCTGAACTAAAGTCATGTTTATATAGATTTTGGTACCTAGAACTTCTAACATACTTCAAACTCCAAATTCTCTACTTCCACTAAGCAGAGCTCCTCAAAATACTGAGATCCACGTTCTGGACGTCACTGAGGCACATGCACACTAAAAAAAAAAAAGGTTTTTATTTGTTTGTAAAGCATACGTTCATCTGCAGCACACACTTCAACAGCCAGGCAACACGTGGATGCAGAACAGAAGTGGTTTTTTTTTTGTCTCCTCCGTAACACACGCTGCGCCACAGCTGTTTGAGCCATGTTTGTTTTTCCGGAGGAAAGAATACTTGAAGGAAAAAGGAAGGCACAGAAATGTAAGGGTATTACAAACCAAGGAACTTCATTTTAACAGCTGATCAAACGAGGAAAGAAGATTTGAGACAAAGACAATTCTTAATTAAACATCTGCTTAATAAAGATCAGGAAAATGTTCAGAGCAGCAGATGTTTCTGCTTCCATGTCAAGGTCTGGCTCAGTTCAGAAGTCCCTCATCAGCAGTCAATGCTTGACCTTGTAAACACAGCGCAACTCCAGTAAGCAGCCCAAAGAGCTGTATTTTGGAGAAATAGAAGCACATTAAACAAAACAGACCCCCCGAGCACAAAAGGAGAAGAAAGCCTTAGAGACCTGACTTCCCAAAACTGTCATGTAAAGAAAGTAACCACACTTGCTTTCTTGACAGTTAAAAAAATTGCTTGTTTATATCAGTGGAAAAAGGTTTACGATCCGGTACCTCCAGAGGAAGACTGTCTTTACATAAACAAAACCAAACAAAAAATAAGTTACCAAAACAAAAGTAACGAAGTTGTTCACAGCTATGTTTAGCTTCTCAAGCACTACAAAATTCAAATCTCAGCACTTCCTCCTAAAGCAAACAACCAGACCTAAAAACGAAAAGAAAATCTTTTCAAAGGAAAATCATCCCAAATCTCAAGGTTGCTGTCTGTGCAGCAAGCCTCTACAGATATATCAGCAGATAAGTTATTGCATAATAAGCCACCACCAGACCGGCGATAGAATGACAACAGCTATTCTAGCACCTAAAAGGGGAAATACCGGTAAAAACACCCAACTTTTCTAGGACAACCAAATCCTAGCCCCACACATCTCCACACCAAAGTCACATTCAACAAGTTGCATTTTGGCTTTGGGTTTTTGAAAGAAAGGAAGAAGGCAATCAATGAGTAGAAGGATGAGGAAGAAGGAATCAATGAGTAACCAGCCACATTATCAGTGCAAAGGGCAGGTTCATGAAGCTACCATAATGCTTTCTCTGATCTTTTGTTCAAGTTTCCCTGGGCAAGAAATCTAGACTCCAGAAAGTCAGAAAAACTGGAGATGCACAGAATACCAATCGCCTTGACAGCGTGGCAGGCCCTGCAAGATGCAGTAAATCTGCTGCTGAACTTCCAGGGACAGGCCCAGCACTGCAATACCACTGACTTTCAAGAACCCTTCTGAAGTTAAATACTCACTTCCATCAGCTGAACAAAACATTTGCAGTTTCAATTCTTTTCCTGAGGCAGTCTCGAAAAAGTTATTTTCTTGACTCTGGACACGGAGCTGTGACAAAGAACACTACAGAAATCTGCGTGAACACCTTAGAAGCGTGATTGCTTTTTTATGCTCTAATCACAAAGCTACTCAGTAAAGAATTTCGTGCAACGACGGCTGGAAAAAGGCTGCAGGACACTGCTTTATGATGGCATGACTACCATACGCGTACAATGAGGCCAGATTTTATTGCCACAGCAGTAGTGTGACACGACCACAAGGAAAAAGCGTGGAGGTAAAAACTGGCTGCTAAGCGTTGATTCAGTGCATTTCCCTCAAGTGCTGTTGTCTGAAGAACTTCACTACTTTCATTATGGCTTGACAGGGGAAAGGAGTTTGCTAGAGTCAGATGTTCAGGAAGAGTGCTGATTACTCAGGGTCTGTACTGCCCCAAGCCAACAATACCAAACCTGAGCTCGTGGACCCTGAGAGGATTCCTGTCTCATTTTACCTTCTTCTGCAGTAAATAGGAAGAATAATGATGGCCAGGAATAGACCTCCATCACTGGCAGAGTACAATTTTTGTCTCCTGTGGTGCTCTCTCACGTTTTACCACAAGACGAGGACTTGAGGACTGCTGGGAGTGGCCGGCTGTCAGCCCAAGTACAAACAAAAGCCTAACAGATACACTTCCAGTTCTCATGTTCACAAAGCTTAGAGAACAGGCAGTTGCATACCGGTACTCACCTTCTTTAAAAGCCACCGAGTTGTTGCTTGAAATTACTATTCTACATCAGACTCAGGAAATTCGTAATTAGCTAAGAGCATACCCCTGATCTACAGAAATCGATCACTCCTCAACAGATCAAAAAAGAAAACTCATCTCAAGGCTTAGTGTTCCTAAGCAAGTGTTATGGAAAGGAAGACAGAAATATAACAATAGGTGCTGCAAGTGAAAGAACAGACAGCACTTTTCTGGAAGAGAGCAGTGCTCAATCTTCCAAAGACTGTAGATCTGCAAAGGCTGCTCACGTACCTGGGGCCGCCCCAAAAAGACTGATGTGGTAGGGGCACTGAACAGGGCATGTTTTTCACCAGCAGAGCAGGTTTCAGTCATGGAGTTAAGTAATATCATTAATATTTTACAAAAAAGCTAATCTCATAATATTAATCTTTGCTATTATCCCAGTGTCTCTGCCTAACAGTTGCTGTTCTACATTTTAGTATGTGCTGGTGACTATCCAAGCTTTAATAAAAACCTGCCAGCTGCATCCAATAAACATCAAGTGGACTTGTCTTCGTCATTCCTTTATAAATATTCAAACTTCAGAAGCAACAAGTGCCCTTATTCATATAGAAACTTTTGAAGGAGGAATTTACATTTCCCCAAATTTTCATAGATCAAAAAAGAAAAACAAGACAAACAGACTAAAAATCAGAAAAAAACGTGATCGACTTCTGTCCAGGACTTTATCTTTCGTACAACCAACATAATCTTTAGACTGCTAAAAAAAAATAGGTATCAGAACCTACCCAGCCTCACTGCTGTCAGAGGACAACACTCACTAGTGACCCTGGACAGCCAGCAAGCACAGAGTGCCCTACAAGATTCAGAGGACTTGGCCCGATGTTTCAGGTATCGATTACCTCCCAAGTCACTACTCTCATCTTCTGTTGCCATTCTGCTAGAAGAATGCCATTTAAGATAGCGACTGGCTGGGCTTCCACACACAGAAAGAATCAAGTATTGCTCCCTGCCCTAATTATTTATATGGGATAACTATATTTATCCCGTGTTTGCGAGGATTTGCGAGATGCATTAGTTATCAGCACTTACCATTGGCTGTAATGAAGCTGTAAGAAACGACCCAGAAAGACTTAATTGCATGTTATTTCCCATCTAAGCACCACTCCCAGGTCTATCCACACCAGATAATCTTGCCAGACCATACCAAAGACCAGACCACTAAATGGGGTAGGAGCAAGCTCACTTCTGAAATACGATTTTCTGCTGAGGAGTATTTTAAGGTAGGTCCTTTCCTGGTATTCTAGGACCTGAAGAAAAAATTAAATAGCTTCCTGTTACCTTTGATAGAAGGACCTCATTTCTTGCCCTTTATCACAAGAACAGCTTTTCTTATGCTAACCCTCTCTACAAACTACAGGAAAAAGAGATAGTCTATTCCTTCACTGATCACACCGTACATTCATCCTCTGCTCTCCTATTTTTAGGCTATGGAAATAGCAAAAAAATACTGGCTAAATCAATGCACAACATACTCACTGTTCATTCCATCGCTACTACGTTCGGTGGTGAAGAACCAACAGTATTTACAAATCTCTTTATGTCTGTTTCTCTGGGTTTGTCCCCCACAGAAGAAAAAAATGCAATAGTCAGTGAAGAAACAATAAAAAGGTAAACCCTCTTGGTGTTTTCTCTAACATTTCCTGAGTAACGTCCAGTAAAAGGGAACTGTCTTCAACTTCACACAAGGAAGCTGCTTGCAGAACAGTATTGAATCCTCCTCAACCCCTGCAATAAATACTCAGATTGAATTAGATGCATTACGGGGAGGCCGGTAAAAAAAATGAACTAGTACTTTACAAAAGGAAAGCTTTATTGCAGCTGAGGAAAAACTGAACTGGCAGGTTTGTCAGGGTTGAAAATCATTACCCTGTGCAGAGAGAACTCACACAGCCTTGCTGAAGTCACACACAAGCTGAGGACAGATAAGCAGAGTTTGGGACAAAACCCCATGGCCACAGTTTTACTTTTGCTACACAATTCCACCCAACTGGTTGTATATTAGTTCCACGTGTAGCAAAGAGAGAACCTAAAACATTTGTACCATTAAAACTCAAGTTTCACCTTGCATCTAACACCACGCGACTGCAAACCCTCTCCAGAAATGGCACTCCTGCTTCCCTCCTCCTTAACCACATATTGCTACTTCCCTTCCATCGGACTAATGATTGTGCAGCTGCAAAGTGAGCTGACCCAAGAGCAAACTAAACCCTCTAAAAACAAAATAGCGGGGCAGTTGAATAAGCTTACCAAATGGAAAACTATGTGGCTATGCAACTGCTGAATCTGACACGAGGGAGAGGGAACGAGGTCACGGGGAAAGGGGGAACGTGCATCTCAGCAGCCACACGCCCTTACCGCGTATGTAGAAAGCAACATTTCACATTTTGTCTTCATGGGATCCTGAATAACAAGACTTGATCCTGATCCTGCCTTCTGCACACAACAAAATCATTAAAATGCCTTGTAGACTATTTGAAAAATAAAAAATTCACAGGAAGGGACGTTGCCAGCAGCATGACCATGAATATACCGCTATCTTACAGCATATACAGTCTTTGGATCGCCGGTGGGAAAACAGAGACATTTATCGCCTTTCCTGAGGAGCAATCCTTTGTGCCCAGCCTCCTGGACGCCCATCAGCATTCACTTCTTGTGAAGAAGGACCTTATAAAACTTTGGAGGTGCTTCTATCCAACGAGAATGGAAGATACCAACCAACATCAGGACAGTTTGCCTACGACAGCGCAAATCCATCGAGAAGTCAGTCCTTTCCCCTCATCATACAAGTATCTTTCTCCATTCAGTGTCAGGCATTAAATCTAGCAACTCAAACTATCCTAAAGCAATTTAACCAGCAATCTTTAATGATTCTGTACAGAGGGCTGAGTTTTCAGTGCTTTTGCTCGTCATCTTCACATCTCCCCTTCACAGTCCTAACATCCATCCCTCCTCCACCTAAAGCCCTACCTCGGAAAGGCTTGCCTCCTCCCCCAGCTCATCAACTCGCTGCGGGCCCTGCACGGGGAGGAGGTTGCAAGCCAGACAGACGTGTCTGGAAAGACAGGGCCGGCTGCCTTGGAAGGTCTTCACATGGCTCCTTCCACCAAAGGCGCCTTACTGCAGACTAATAATTTGTACAGCTTTCTTCTGTTCTCTTTGAGATGAGCTCAGGGGTCAGCTAGAAGCCTGGGTGAACTCAGGGCACACACACAGAGGTGAGGAGATAGCTGCAGAGCATGAACCAAACAAGTTATGGATGTTCTCTTCAAAGACTACATGTCAAGGACTTACGATCTCAGGTCACGCTCTGGTTAAGCTATCAATACCGCAAGGAAAAAGATATCTAAGCAGCCAAAGCACTTCAGATAAGACTGGTGTTGACCACTAAAGCTGCACCGTGGTGCGTGTTCGTCTGCTAACTGCAACTGACTTGTCTCAAAACCACTGTGCCCCACACCTCTAGTAACAATGTCAGCAGGATGCTTTCAAAACAGTTTAAGTGTGGTTTACATAAGTACGTACAACGCTAGCCATAAGCACGCATCAAGGACACGTCAGGCTTGCATCTGTCAGTCCCACCAACTGGAAGGCACAGGAGTTAAACCACCTTTCGGTGGATCCCCTACCTATCGATCACTACCATTACCACCAGGTTAGCTGTACCCACGAGATGAGTAGTTCATGAAACAGCAAAAACAAAAGACCAGCCGTTAAATCACAACAACAACAACATAACTTACTAGGAAAGTTAATCGTAGTTAAAACTGGTACCAGAACTAAAGAAGCTGCTCAACTGCCACAGGGGAGGAAAGGACAAGTATTCAGGACTGTCAGCTTTGGCTACTGAACTAAAGAAAGGCGTATTGCAGCAATTTGCTCTGGTATAACCACCCATAACTAAACAGCCCCCCCAGATTAACCCCGTTTTACACATTCAAACAGCCCCGTAAGACTCAGGCTGAAAGCCAGGCAACAGAAAGCAGCAGAAAGCAGCAGCTAACACGAGCTGAGAGCCAGACCACCCTGCAGACCCCAGCGTTTGCTCTAAGCAGGCTCCCATCACCGCGGTGGCGTGCAGGAAGCGGCGCTGGGTGCAGGGCATGGTGCTGCCAAATCACGACCTCGCTCCGTGCTCTCCCTGCCCCCTCCGGCTCCCTCCCGCGTCGCTGCACCGCGCTTCTCCCGGAACGGCTTCCAAAGGAATTCTCTGAATAGAAACAGATACAAGCAGCAGGGCTAAAAATAGACAAGTACGAGCTGAGACATTTATGACGTCCTCAAACTGGTGGAAACGCGCTCAACTGCCTCAAAAAAAGGGCACCGAGTTGTTCCACGCTACGAGGGACGCCGAGGAACAAAGTAGGGAGTGCCACCAAGAAGCGAGCTGGAAGGGGAGGGGGCAGTTCTGACTTGCAGCACCGTCATCAGATCACATTACAGAGCTCCAGACAAAAAGCAATGGTTAAATTACAAACCACAAGTGAAATAAAAGCAAATGCACTGAAAAGGCGTTAAAACCTCCCAATATCAGATTTTGGAGCCTGGCTTCAGAGTTGTGGTGGCAACACTGAAGAGCTCAGACACCATTCCTACGTCTCTACCAAACCCTGCTCCTTGAACTAGATCCTCGGGGAAAAAACAGCAAGACTGATACTCATGGAACACTCACACTGATGAAAACAATGTAAACCAGAAGTCTCACTGACAAAAAATCCTTTAAATACATACAGCAGGATATTCCTGAATATCTTCCTGCAACTTCCGCAAGATCATATTTCACAGGGTTCATCTTAAGCAAGAGAAGAATCCACCAAAATAAAAACTTTTTTTGACTGACATACACCATACGTCACTCAATAAACAATAACAATAAGAAGTTTTACCGTCTGGAATAAAAAGTTCCAGAAGGAAGAAAAGAAACAATAGTTTCAAGGCAGCATTGAAAGTTTCCTTCCTTAACCATCTTAAGTTTTTACCGTGCATAAAAACTTGATGAAAACTCATGGCCATTTGATCCAACTGGAAAAAAAAAAAACCACCTTTAGGAGTCTTTTAGCCCCACACTCACTGTTCCAGCCTCCCACTATTTATTTATTTATTTTACCTGGCTTGGCTGCCACTCAGTTTCTGCCTGCAGCAGGAGGCTCCCACTCCCCACACCAAACCTCCCCGAGCCACACCAGTTTACAATACAGGTGGAGAATCTGCACAGAATCTTTGATTTTGCAAAAACATGTGTTGTTTTTTTCTTCCTTCCAAAACATCCTTCCTATCAACAGACCATTAAGAAATTTGTTTTTGCATTAATTTATTCACTTGTTTTCATAAAGCTTACTTTCTATTTCAAATGTCTTTTTGTATTTCACAGGGTCATTTATCACTGCGCTGTACAAAACAGCCCCTGGTTCGGCAGAGGTATGCCAACTTCTCACTGTACAACACATTAAAACGCCCGAGCTGTGTTTTCTAGAACATCCTCAGAAGGCATTAGCCACCTGTCTATTTCACCAACCATCCAAGAGACCAAGCACTGTGCTGCAAGATCAAGTCACTCGCTTTTGACAAAAGTGGGCTCTCCACGTCTCGGTTTCTGAACCAGCTAGCTTATTTTTATTAATTGCAGCACCTTGCCCTTAGCACACACGTGAGCCCCAAGATTGCATCTGGAATACACACACTGTTAATTGCAGCATACAACTCCAGCAACAGCATTTAAATATTACACGTATCAGCTTTAGCGATTATACTGTACCTATAAAAACATCACTGAACAAATGCTTTGGCAGTGACAGCCTTTAAAACCATTTCAGCAGATGAGTTGTAAACATCAATTTTGCCCTAACAAAACAAAAAGCTGTATGGGTGTGAAAGCCAAGCAAGGGATGAGCAAGGGATAAGCAAGATAAAACATTACAAGTTTTAAAAGTTGCATTACAAGCTTAAGTAACAGTTGTTTAATCACAATAATAATTTTCAGCCATTTACGGAATGTTATGCAGAAATCCTAGCACAACAGGGGACTGTTACTTGCTGTAAAAGCCACTATGACATTGTAAATAAATTAAAAAAGCAATGGTAGACAAGTTTAAAATGCAGAACATTTTAAAGATGGTCTTAATTTAACACGAGGGCCATTTTCATGTTCAATGAGCACGCTGCGCAAAACATGGCTTTTTGAAAACTAGCGAGGACAAGCTGACACATGGGTACAAGGTGAATGTAAGTTACAATTGAGAGAGGAAAAAAAAATGCAACTCACCATTTCACATGCCTCCTCCGCTAACAGTGAGAGCCCAGACAAGCCCACTTATTTAAGAGGGCAGCATTCACCCAAAGCTGCAATCAGCAGCAAGTGAAATACTAAAAAGTTGCTCACTGTTACCACCTGGGCATCTGCAGGGGCTTGGGGGTGTTCACAAGGACGGGGGTCTCAGACGTGCAGGTATTGCCCTTTTGGTCCCTCCGCTTTCCCTTGTCTAAAACCTGGACCACAATGCTTGCCAACCCTTCTGCTGTGCTCCAAAACTCCAGGGCAGAAGGTATTAGCATGCACAGATCTTTGATACCCCAAAAAGAACCTTGAGTTTTTGAGATTTGTTGTCATGGAAGTTCCTGTGAGATCACAGCTACATCACAGGAAATTTCTCCCCAGGATGGAATACAAGAACAGCAGAACGCGATGAAGCCGCTCTCAATACGTTGCATTTAAACGTCACTCAATACAGGACCTGAGAACAGCAATTTTAGGGAGAAACAATTTTTACTTCCACTTATTCATGCAAGCCATTTGAAGAGTTATGAACACATCCAACAGAAACATTACGCCCTTTCCAGGCTTTTTTTTTTTCTGGAAAAAGAAGAAGGAAAAAGCATGTTTAAATAGATTATCTCGTTCCCAAAGCCAGAGACATAAGGGAACTTCCCTTGAATCATTTTAAGTTGTCCAATATTCTACATATGATGAATAAAAGCCAGAAAAATCCCAGAACGTGAAGCTTCAAGAGTAAGGCCTTCCACATGAGTTAGGCATTAGTGTATATTCAAATGTGCAAGAAGCTTTGAGAACAAAAACCTTTGTTCAGTTGAATTGTCACAATTCCCATCAAATTAAAAAAAAAGCAGTAAAACAGAGCCCAAAGAAAGCAACTGAATCGGGTCAGAAGAAAAACTAGGGTTAAAACTGGGGAGTCAAAAATCAACCTTACACACTCGTGGATCCACAAAAGGTTGTAATTTTACTTCATAGGCGACTAAAAATAAACCAATGTTTATCTGGGACTCACTTGTCAGTGGAGATTTCAACATAGTGAAATACAAGTTGTTGTTTAAAAGCTAAAGTATACTGATGTCAATCTAAAGTTCCTCCACTGTAAACAAGTATTTCTTTGGCCAAACTTCCCAAATCTTCAGTCAAACATCCAATTGCTGTGTAGGACTTGAAAGCTTAAATACAAAAAAAAAAAATTCTAATCCTCATTACCAGAAACCACTTTTTGTCATCACAAAAATAGGCACTTTTAAGGCACAATTTAATACTTGCTCTGGTTTTTTTTTGTTTTTGTTTTTTTTTTTTGTTTTTGTTTTTTACTACCTTCAGTTTGCATTACAGGAAAGTATGATAATGTTTTAGTCAGCTTTCAGATTCTTGGAGCTGAAATGTTTTGGATTTAAATACAATTGGAAAATATTCATGGCATCATGGAGATTATTTTTTTTTACACCGATCCTAAGCATAATAAAATCTTCATTTTATACAGCCTTAGACAGAATAAACCAATGGCTTCCTTTCACTTTTTTTTTTTTTTTTTTTTGAAATTTGGGTCATTTTAAAAGTAATACAACATCTGAAACAAAGGAATAGATGCTAAATACAGCAGGTCAATATTTTATCAAAACCTAATACATGCCAGAAGCTGAACTACTTGGAAATCCAATTTAAAATAGGCCCTGGAAGAGCTAAGTGTGCCACTTCTTCCCAACTGGTCTTTGAGATTTCAAGACAGCAGAGCTCCCCTCTTCCCTAGTCATCAAATCCCATACTGGTATAAATATATCCCAACACACCTTTGGAAAAAACAACCTAGTGTAAAGCTCTATTTTCGGTCTTTCACGCATTGCCTTCAGCTGGATGTTTTTAGGCTTCAACTACAGTAAAGCAAGTAGGGTTTAGATGCGCTTTTTGGCAAAGCTTTGCAGTTTGAGCTCTGCTTATGTGAGGTCACTTTACGTGGCAGAGAAATTGCGAAGTCTGAAGTTGAGATGCTTCAGGAAATGTAAGAGGTGGTTAAGGTCTCAGCTTAGTAAACAGAGGGACTAAGTGAGTCTCTAAATGGAGCCGGCTTTCCCCACCACGAGAATGCCAGGAGAGAGAGCTTATCCCTTCCCCTTCAACACTTCTCCCTCGAAAGAGAACAAAGAGATTATCTTAAATATATATATAAGATGTATTTCACAGCATGTCAGCTCACGTACAAACTTCTAGGAAAAAGGCAACTTGTCAATGCTGTGCTACACAGACATAAAAGCAGAACAAAAATGCACTTACAGAAATACCAGGAAAAATAAGGTGCAAACCAAGCCCTTAACTTTCCAGACGGCATTACAGCTGCCCAGCTCCTACACAGCTAAATGCTAACTGAACAACACCAGTTTACTGCTCTCTGCAACGACCTGAAAGGAAGGTGTGGGGAGCTGGGGGTCGGCCTCTTCTCGCAGGTAACTAGCAATAGGATCAGAGGGAATGGCCTCAGGTTGCACCAGGGGAGGGTCAGGTTGGAAATTAGGAGACATTTCTGCTCAGAAAGAGCAGTCAGGCACTGGGACAGGTTGCCCAGGGAGGTGGTGGTGGAGTCACCGTCCCTGGGGGTGTTCAAGGAAAGGTTGGATGTGGCGCTTAGGGACAGGGCTCGGTGGGTGACATTGGGGGTAGGGGGGTGGTTGGACCAGATGATCTTGGAGGTCTTTTCCAACCTTACTGATTCTGTGATTCTAAGACACAGTTGCAGGACCACGTATTTCACTGGGCCAATGTACGAAGGGGCGCAGAGAAGAGTTTCCCCTCTTCCTCCTGCCCGGGTGTGCCAGCAGGGCTCCCTATTCCCGTATTATTTCATTACAAACTTTCAGGGCAACTCATCAAAGCAGGAATTTTGTTTGTTTGCTGAGACACACCTAAGGCTCCCCAGCATTAATGACTCCGTTTCTACTGCAAGGAGCCAGGCTCTGGATAATTTGAGCAAATCAAAGTAGGAACCCATCCTATCAGCGATCAAACTCTTCCCCCATCCCAAACCTGTCGCGTAACCACCCCGAGCCACATCCTCCTCCTGCTCGCCCACACTCCTCAGGCCGCTTGTTGCCTCTCTCCCTCAACATGCTGCCCTAAGACCTGTTTAGTCAGAGGGAAAACACCATCAGAAGAGCATGCCAGCGACAGATCCCAACTTAGACGGCGCAGCAACTGGAAGGGGCGGAAGAGCCGCATGTCAGCTTGCAGTCGGGGTCTGTTGATAAAGGGACCTGTAACAGCAAAACCAGTTCCCCACCACCCACCTCTCCCTCGGGTCCTGATGAGGGAAACGATGACGGCTCCAGCTGCCACGCTCTCCCATTTGTTCTCTCCTGCAGCCGGTTCCCATCCCAAACAGCCACTTAGCCTCTGCTAGGGGGAAAAGCTTTTCGCTACCACAGCCTGACTCAATGTTCAAAACCTGCTTGTTCTGGCCTGCAAGGTAAAACGCGTCACTCGGTGTGTTTTTATGCTCAAATTTTGCTTAGATATTAAAATCACCTGAAAAGAGAGAGTTCTGAGGTTCCTTGCCCTATGTTTGATCATATTTTCCAATAAGTAGGTCACTTCACAACTACAGAAACTTAGGATGCCTTCTATTGATGAGTTATTTTAATGGATTTGTTTACTGAGATGAAATAAAGAAGTTAAAAATATTTCTCTTCCCTCACTCCCATGACTCAAGCAAGCACTCAAAGCACTCCCCAATAATCAACAGAATCAGCAAGGGAGATAAATCATAAATATTTGAGGTAAGTTTCCTAGCAGAAACTAAACCTCACTGAGGTTTCATTTCAGAGGACTGCACAAAAAGGGCTGTCCCAGCTTTTCTCAGATTCAAGATCCCCAACTATGAAATACTTTTAGCCATCTAACTTTGTTTTAACCTCTGTCTACAGCTGAAGGGGGTTTCTAGGGTTTGGGGGAAGAGGGCTGGATTTGCAAGAACTGGAAGAATAGGCGGATCCGATTCACTCTTATTTTACTTGTCTAATTCTGGAAGGTTTCAGCTTTACTCTCATTAAAATGTAATTTCAAAAACCATGTTGACACACAGAGCTTCATAAAATGGACTGTTCGGTATACAGAAGTACAAAAAGAACTCACCCTAACCTTTCACAAAAGGTAAGTGCACACTAAACCCTCATTTACAATGCTTGCAATTCCTAGACAGAACATACGTGGGACTTGGGCAATGTTATCACTCCCAGACGATCAAATGTTTGACCCATTTCCCTCACAGAACTGCTAAATTACAGCCCTCAGTTCAGCTAGCACCAAGACACCCAATTACCCCTTATTTACAAGCAAAGAAATCACTCTGATTTAGAATACGCACCTTATTGCATTTTCACAGCATTTTCCTACACACATCTCCAGCGCCCACTCAACTTTCCACCTGCGAGGAGTCACGGATGACTGTTACCACCACCCCTCCTAAACTCCATCCCTAATCCACCGCCTTCTCAAAGGCGTGCAGGAACAGATGGCCTTGGGTTTGCCCGAAGAACTACGGATTTGTCAAGCAGTTGAACCCGGAGAAGGCAACAGCTCGAGGGGGATCTCATCGCTGCATACACAAACCTGAAGGGATGGTGCAAGGACAGAGCCAGGCTCTTTTCTGTGCTCAGTGCCAGGACAAGAGGAAACAGGCACAAGCTGGAACACAGGAGGCTCCGTCTGCACAAAATGAAATGGTTTTTCACTGCACAGGTGCTGGAGCACTGGAACGGGTAGCCCAAAGAGGCTTTGGAGCCTCCCTGCTTGGAGACCTTCGAAAGCTGCCTGGACGTGGTCCTACCAGCCTGCTGCAGGTGACCTGCTTCAGCAGGGGGTTGGACCAGGTCATCTCCAGACACTCGCTGCCAACCTCAGCCAGTCTGTGGTCGAGTGAAGCAAAAAAGGGAAGGAAGTCTTAAAACTGGAAAGCTGTTATCAATAATGCCCCACAAGCAGCTTCATTTGGGACAACTCTTAAGCTCCAGCAACTCTGCTCAGACAGTCACAAAGAAAAGTGAAAGCCTAATCATTTCTGCAATTAAACCAGGCAGTGCGAGAGTCATTAGGACTTTAATCCAGCAACACATCAAGAGATGAAACGGTAGTCACTGAAGACTGGAGTGGAGTACTTATGTACAGTTGCAAGGAATTTCATATTTGCAATCGTAACAGAACCATTCAAGAGAGATAACGCATCTTTTCCGAAGATGCGAAGAAAAGTTCCTGGGTATGGCTGTTATCTGAACATCAAGAAGCAGCAAAGAAACCCAACAGGTTGAGGACACATATCAGGAGCCAGAAACTTTTCTCAAACACTTGAAACAACTTCATTAACTTGACTTCACAAAGCTCGTAACACTGGATTTCAATTTTAACACCCAATTTCAGACGGCTACCCCTTGGCACCTCACCCACGTTCAAAACACTCAAACTCATTCAGTGGCTATGGAAAGGAAGCAAAACACGAGGTTGTGAAGCACAGCACGGCTCCTCCTCATCACGTTCAGGCACCCAAGGTTAACACCTGTAAGCCTAGTCATTCGTATTCGCCTTAAAATGGATCACAAGTCAGTGCTCTGAAGAACATGGGACTGAAAGCTGGAATTAAAGCCCAGCAGCAGAAGACATCTGTCCCTCGGGGTACCGCCCCTCGAAAGCGCAGAGCACAATTTCTCAAGCACAGTCCTGTACATGCTCTGTACGCACGGCCCGACAGCAGGGCAGGGTTTGGCAGCGGGGTGCCTCGCGCGTTCACACTGCTAGAACAGCATCTAAGACAACAGGCACTTTTTTAAAAATTAAGAATGAAAATACAGAATTTCAAAGAGAGAAGAAATCAGCGGTTGCCTCCAAGAACAGGGAAACACGCACTGTGTGATAACACAAAATACCAGTCTAGTGTTTACCATAAAATAGCCGTGATTCAGTTAACATTTAGAACCAAACAGACAGAGCAAATAAAAAAAGATTTAAAAGCCATATGCTCCATTCTACACTATTATATCCACTATTCTCAAAATACTTGTCATTAAATAGTTTTCACTTCTCAAAAGGAATCTCAATATGGTCTCTAAAGAATCGCCCTCTGAATACCTACTTCTAGGAACAACATTGTAGTCATGGGAAGTAGAACTGAAGTGTTCTAGATTACACCTATGCCACACAGCAACACTGCAGAACGACTTCCTCTCTACGCAGCTACCCATTAACAATACTTAGAAACACGGTCACAGCTACAGAACTTTACACCTTCGACCACAGGGCTGCCTAACACAGTAAGACAAACTTTAATTGAACTGGGTTAGAAAAGTGCGAATCTGATGGCTCAGATCTGGAGGTTAAGAAGAAAGTATCTGTGTTGTCTTCAAGTAACTTTGGATTTAAATACTAAATGATTCTGGAACAGAAATTCTGCCAAACCTGCATCTTCTGCAGAGCTGGAATAAACTGTTTCCTGTGTGATAAAGAAAAAAAACAAACAAACATGTTCACCATACGAATACAACTAAGGGCAAACCTTAAGTTCTGAGGAAGATCAAAGCTCCCTCAACATGGGAAACATTTCATTGTTTTTAAATGCAAAATTGCTATGCTTAACCAGGTTAGGGACTCCTCCAAGCTCAGCTGTTGGAAGACCTGATTTAACGAGCTGGGGAGCAAAGGGAAAAATGTTTGACAAGTTTCTTCAAAAGAAGCCACAGCATCTTGCAGCTCCCACAAAGACAACAGGACAAAAGAGAATTACTGCAAGGCAACTGAGAGTTACAAACAACTCTGTCCAAGGGAGCTGCGCAAAGTTGGTCACATAACCTGTACCTTGCCAGCTCTACCATCTGGAGAGAACACCAACAAAACAACATGCTCAGCAGAGTTAAGATGCAGTAAAAGCAAGCTGAGCAAGCCATGAGATCTCAGGCATCAGAGCTTTAGTCTGCCTGCCTGCAGCCACTGTTCACTCCCCACAGTATTGAGAAGTCATGGGGGAAAAAGGGATGAAGGTAACACACTTGTGAAATAGATTGGAAGAGCCCCCGGGTGGACTGGGAGCTCTGACAGTTGGTTGGCCAAAATTAAACAGTGTGGCCTTTCATGTTAGAGCAAAGCAGAGAAACCTTTTGTACAAGTTTTTGGAAAATGTGAACCTTAAGTAATTGCAGAGGAGCTTCTTCACAGCCTTTCATCCGAACCAGCACTTTAAAGAGCATAAGCTGTTTAGGGAAGCTGTATGAAAAACAGTACAAGCCCAAACTAGGTCCCTGAAAAGCAAAGAGGACACAATGGGCAACCAGTGAGCAGCCTGCATCAGAGCAATAAAATAAGTAAGAGCTCCAGCAGAAGGACAACACTGAAGTAGATATTACTTGTATTTCTTCTAGCAACTTCTATTCAATAGTTTTGAAGCATACAAATATAACACCAAGTTTCTTTTAATCTGTCATCTAATGAAGGGGACAAGTCACTGGGCTTCTCTTTTACCAAGGTCATACGAGGCTGCTGCAAATCTGGAAGCAGGACACACTTCTTCAGAGTCCTGCTCCTGTGCTTTTATCAAACAAGATCAAAGATAAAAAGATAAATAAAAGGTACATATTTGTTTTCTTACTCTTTGCCAAAGAACCTATTCCGAGCACTGGTATTAAACAGTACCAAAATTGTAAGTAAGTATTACTAGTAATACTAATTATTACCAGAATTGTAATATGCCATGATACTTACATTTCTGAAGCACTATTAATCAGCATTTAATTCTGCTATGATGACTATCACTAGGGGGACACCAGCAACAAAAATAAAACATAGCAAAAACGGTCTTTAATAAGGAAAACATCACATAAAAGTCCACAAAAGGAATAGAAAACATCAAAAATTACCTTCTACAATTCCAAAAGGACAAATAAAAAAAGGAGAACTAAAAAAATAAAACCAAGAAACAGTAGATTCTAGTAACTGGCAAGATTTTGCTGATGGGATTTTTCTTAGCTTCCCCTAGGTTGTAGCAGTAAATCTAACTCCGATCTGGAATGGTCAAATCTTTTTGTAACTCATGGCACCAGGAGCTTTTTCAAAGCCTAGCCAAAACAATGCAAGTAAAGCTGCCTAAATTTTTGAATTTCCCTGCTTTTGTTTTTATTAAACAATTTTTTAATCAGTACACTGATAGAAGCGCATCTAGAACAAAGGAGAACAGAGCTTTTCCAATTCCCACTCCTCCCTCTCTCCTTGAAGTTACCAAGATTGTTGAGGCTAAAAACACAAAAGCTCGCCCATTTTCCAGACTAAACATCACAATCAGTTTACACCAGCTAATCCAGTTTCTCTGTGTAACACTCCAGGAGCCCCAAAACATCATTAATGCTGCAAACTGACTTAGCTTAGCTTGCTCCAAAGTTACCTAGGGTAAGGTTAAAAATAAATTCTTTAAACAAGTTAGGTCAAACCACCACAGAGAGATCAGGCTGAGGTATAAATACTGAGTCAGCCAGGTAAGAATCCAAACCCAGATTCCTCTGGAGAACGCGATACAACTGCGGGAACTGCTGAAGGGACCTGGTAAATAGGAAAAAGAAAAGCTGAGCTGCTGCCGTTTGCTGTGCAGGGCTCCATTTCAGCGGAAAGTGCAGCTCCTGCGGGCCTGCACATCCTCCCCCTCCCTTCCCTCGCATCCAGCTCCGATTTCTCTCCTTGAAGGGAAAAAAAAAAAAAAAACACCACCCAGCTGCTCTCACGCCAGGACGGCCCCTCCATCTCGCCAGCCGCCCCGGAGGGGATCGCCCTGCTCTGGCAGCTCGCTCCCAGCGCTCATCACCCGCCCGAACTGGGAGCACTGGTGCTGAGCTCCTGCTCCCGGCAGCACCGCCGCGAGCCCCGTGCCTCGCACACACCTGTGGGGGACCGGCCCCGCACCCGGCTCCCCCCCGAGCAGCCCCCAGGTGCTTTATTACAGCAGCGCCGCCGCACTTTTTTCTTTTTTTTTTCCCCCCCGGTATTTATTGCAGGTTGCGGAGTTGAGCCCCTCGCCACCGGGCACGGCAGGCCCGATCTGCCCCCAGCCCCTTCCCGAAGGGCTCGCTGTCCCCCTGCAACGCCTTTTACCGTAACGGCAGCACAGCTGACGGCAAAGCCCTGCCCTGGCGTCCCCCTCTCCTCAGGCGAGGAGCTGGAGGGGACCCCCACCGAGCGGGGGCTCCCTCCCCAGGCAACCCCCCCCCCCCCCGCCCGGCGCTCGGGGGCACCTCGCCGTGCCACCACCGCCCCCCAGCACGGCGGGGACACCCGGCAGGGGGAGCAGGGACGGGGGCAGGGCGGCGAGGCCGGGCACAAGGCCGCCGGGACGCCCCCGGCACAAAATGGAGGGGGGGGGGGGCGGGTGAGGAAGGGGGGGGGGAGGCGGCGCCCCCGCTGTGCCCCGAAGAGCCGAGAGCCGCCGGGCCGGGCCCGAGCGCTGCCGAACGTTACCGAACGTTACCGAGCGTTACCGAGCGTTACCGAGCGTTACCGAGCGCTGCCGGACCGCCCGGCGGGTACAGGGAGGGGAGGGGGGAGCAGGAGGAGGGGGGGGGGGGGTTGGCGCGCGCTGCCCCCCCCCCCCCCCCCCCGGCCGGTACCTGCCCTCACAAAGCAGCAGCGCCCACCGCCGTCACGTGACCGCCCCCTCCTCGCCTCCACGCGCGCGCCGGGCAGCTCCCCCCCCCCCGCGCCACGTGACGCCGCGCGCGCGCCTTTCCCCCCCTCCCCTTCTGTTTTTTTTTACTCCCCCCCCCCCCCCCAAGGCCCTCACGCACCAGCAGCGCGCGCCCATCCGCCGGCCCTTCCGCCTAACTCCCCCCGGCACCACGTGAGCAGGGCGAGGGAAGCCGGCCCCTTCCCCCTCACGTGACCGGGGCGCCGTTTACCCCGCGCGGCGGAAGGGGAGGGGTGGCCACGCCCACATGGAGGGAGGGAGGGGGCGGGGGGAGGGGGTGGCCCCGCCCCTTCCCGGTGCGGGGGCGGGGGGGGGTTGGGGGTGCGCAGACGTCGCTGAGCGTTAACGGCTGTACGTTAGCGGGGCTGTGCTCGCCTTACGGGTCCGTGCTCCAACCGTTCCCCTGCCCAATGTCGCCCACTGAGCCCTGTCCCCAAGCACCACATCCAGCCTTTCCTTGAACACCCCCAGGGACGGTGATGCCGCCACCTCCCTGGGCAACCCGTCCCAACGCCTGACTGCTCTTTCTGAGAAGAAATGCCTCCTCATTTCCAACCTGAACCTCCCCTGGTGCTACCCGAGGCCGTTCCCTCTTGTCCTGTCACTACTTACCTGTGAGAAGAGGCCAACCCCAGCTCCCCACACCTTCCTTTCAAGTTGCTGTAGAGAGCCACAAGCTCTGCCCCAAGCCTCCTCCAGACTAAACACCCCCAGCTCCCTCAGCCACTCCTCATAGAACTTGTGCTCCACACCCTTCACCACCTTCACAGTCCTTCTCTGGACATGCTCGAGCACCTCAATGTCCTCCTTGTAGCAAGGGGCCCAAAGCTGAACACAGCACTCAAGGTGCGATCTTATCAGAGCAGAGTACAGGGGGACAATCACCTCCCTGGTCCTGCTGGCTGCACTATTCCTGATACTATTCCTGAAGCCAACACAAGCTCAGGGTTTTCCAGAGCCCTACTGGTCCTTCTCCAGTTATTTCACTCCCAGAGGTTTCACCACAGACCCATTTGGAGTCCCAAGTTCTCCTCGTGATCAGAAAATCAAAGGGCTCTGTTACAGTCACTTGTCATGCCTGCTGAGAGCAATGCCCAAACAGTCCAGAAACAGGAAATAGTTCTGGAACAATATTATTTGCAGTTAAATGCAGTTTAACCTATATTACATTATATTGCACCTGTATTATGTGGAGTTAACAATGGAGTGAAATCCAGCTGGCAACCGGTCACGAGTGGTGTTCCCCAGGGGTCCATGTTGGGGCCCATCCTCTTTAATATGTTTATGGATGATTTGGACAAGGGAATTGAGTGCACCCTCAGTAAAGTTTGCAGATGACACCAAGTTGGAGGGAAGTGTCGATCTGCCGCAGGGTAGGAAGCCCCTGCAGAGGGACCTGGACAGGTCGGATTGATGGGCAGAGGCCAGTGGGATGAGGCTCAACATGGCTGTGCCAGGTCTTGCACTTTGGCCACAACAACCCTGTCATCCCCCTGCAGTCTGGTTCCCAGCTGGATGAGCTGATCGTCCCCCTGTCCTCTGCTCTGGTGAGGCCGCACCTCGAGTTCTGTGCTCAGTTCTGGGCCCCTCACTACAAGGAGGACACCGAGGGCCTGGAGCGTGTCCAGAGAAGGGCTGTGAAGGTGGTGCAGGGCCTGGAGCACAAATGTTAATGAGGAGCGGCTGAGGGAACTGGGCTTGCTCAGTCTGGAGAAGAGGAGGCTCGGGGCAGAACTTATGGCTCTCTACAGCAACCTGAAAGGAAGGCGTGGGGAGCTGGGGTTGGCCTCTTCTCACAACTAAATAGCGATAGGACCAGAGGGAATGGCCTCAAGTAGCACCAGGGGAGGTTCAGGTTGGAAATGAGGAGACATTTCTTCGCAGAAAGAGTGGTCAGGTGTTGGATTGGGTTGTCCAGGGAGGTGGTGGAGTCACCATCCCTGGGGCTGTTTATGGAAAGGCTGGACGTGGTGCTTAGGGACAAGGTTTTGTGGGTGTGTGAGAAACAGAATCACAGAATCACAGAATTGAAGGGGTTGGAAGGGACCTCGAAAGATCATCGGGTCCAACCCCCCTGCCAAAGCAGGTTCCTTAGAGCAGGCTGCCCAGGTAGGCGTCCAGACGGGCCTTGAATATCTCCAGAGAAGGAGACTCCACAACCTCCCTGGGCAGCCTGTTCCAGTGCTCCGTCACCCTCACCGTGAAGAAGTTATTTCTCATGTTGGTGCGGAACTTCCTGTGCTCCGTCTTATGGCCATTACCCCTTGTCCTGTCCCCACAAACCACTGAAAAGAGGTTGGCCAAATCCCTCTGTCTCCCACACCTCAGGTATTTATTCACATTGATGAGATCCCCTCTCAGTCTTCTTTTCTCCAGGCTGAACAGACCCAGGTCTCTCAGCCTTTCTTCATAGGGAAGATGCTCCAAAACAAAGTTGTGTTTTTGCAGTAGAGAATTACTTTTCTGTATTCCAAGGTAGTTGTGTAGTCATAACAAGAAGTGCTAAGTAGATAAGTGTACAGTAGAAGGCCTCACTGTTCCAAAAGGAGGTAGAAGGTTGAGAAGAACAGGACGAGCCGTGTGAGAAAAGTAAAACAAAGATCACAAGTTCTCAAAATGTAAGAAAGGAGAAATTAAAGGGTTGAAAAAAAGAAAAAATGTATGGTATAGTGGAGCATCAGGTAGCTTGTGAACCTGTAGCACTCAGCCAGTGAGGAAACAGGGGAGGTGATCAAGCGTTGGGTGATAGGGAATAAAAGGTTACGATTTGTTTACTAAAATGCACTCCTGATTGACAGGACGCCTGCCATTGCAATCGCAAATAAAATAGCTCCACAGAAGATCCTGTCTGAAGAAAATTATTTGAGATTTTTCTCACAGGTGACAGTCGTGGTTGGGGGTGGTTGGAGGAGATGATCATGGAGGTTCTTTTCCAGCATTACTGATTCTATGATTTTTTTTTAGTGTTAGGCTCTTTTGCCAGGCTGAACACAGGGAGGCACCCCATTGACACAGAGGAATCCCAGAAGGTGCCATGCCAAGGGATAGCTGCAATACAGGAGGAAAAGGGAGAACAAGAGGATGCCAGAGACTAATGCAGAGCAGCGAGTGGGTGACAGAGCAGAGCATGTGAGAGCACTTGGTGCAGCTTCTGGCAGCGCCCCCGGGTAGAAATGGCAACCCCGACTGCATGGTGACAGCACAGGTGAGAAGGAAGGTAGGTGGTTTGACTCCCCATGATGGGGAATTTCAGGTTCTGAGCCAGGAAAAGAGAGAAATTGGTTCCTTTCAAATTTATCCTGCTGTGCGTTTTTACCACTGGGTTCTGTACTGCACCTCTGCTTGCCTGAAGCGTAGCAGATGTACCCTTCTGGTGTTCCTTTGTCCTGAGGCCTGCCATATTAAGGCAGGGCTTGCTTATTCTGGTGGAAATTGGTCCCTGCTTGGCTTTCTGCTGAGCAGGTGGGGTTGGTAAAGGTGACTGGGGCAGAATGTTTGTTCTGCCCCTGGCATCTCAATGTGTATGTACCCTGATTTTGTTCTTTTCTGTGGTCTTATTTCCTTTGCTGCTGTTTGTTCATCCTCTGTCTGTTGACCTCCCTTGACTCTCCACTTCAGCAGAGAGAGCATCAAATCTCATTTTACCGTAAGCAATATCTGAAAATTAATCAGTGTTTTTTGTGCTTCTGCCCTTTTAGCTTAGAGTACACAGATTTAGGTGGCCAGCATCCTGGACTGACCTCGTTGTTTATTACAGAGATGGCAGGAGCTACAACAGTTCCTACAGGTTGGAAGCAGCAAGACCTCCCTATTCCCCATCTTTTCTCAATAAGATACAGGTGCCTTTGGAGCTGAATTGAAATTCAGACCAAAGAGTGCACAGGTAGTGTTGATTCTCCGGAAGCAACTGTTGATATTTTGTTATATTACTGCTGGGGGAAGGAAATTAATTATAGCTCCAAAGTTTCACAAGCTTTGTGACAAACATGTCTGCGGCTCCATAATCTGTGCGGATTTAATCAGTATTATTAGCATTCTTTCATCATGACTTGGCAATCCTTTGCTAATCAATATGGATGTTTGATGTGCAGCATGCAACAACAAAGGCTGAGAGCTCTTGGGATGCTCTAGTCAGATGGTGTGGTGCCAGCTGGAGGATGTCTCCAAATATCACACAGAATCCAGCCTAGGAACATTTGGAATAAGAGAAAATTAAACAAGGATACTGGGACAAAAATCATTGTAGACTTCTTTCCGCTGTGCATGGAGTAAATACAAATGAGAAGATGAAGTATTTCACTGCCAAAGCTTCCAGAAGAGAGGAATGAAGGAATTCCTTTATTGTATTCCCTTGGGAGGCTGCAGTCAGAGACCCTTGCTCTGAATGTTCAGCACATCAGGGTTGGAAGAGGAGACCCTGCATTAAACACTGCAAAGTTTTGACCAGGCCTGGCAGGCAAATCTTACCTACTTAGCTATTTAACTCACTCCCCTCTGCCTATGTCAGCACTTCGTCTGCCATTTTAAGGATTTGCGACCTTTTCAGTTTTCCAGCTACTAAAGAATAATCTTGTGAAGGTGCAAATCCCTCCGGACTGTATGCTTAAGCTTACTTCAGGCTTACTTTTCTTAGTCACCTATGGCAGATTTCTTAAAATAGGCAGTCCTGAAAAAAGTCCCCTTTTTCCACGGGCTGAAAAACACCATTTTGGTGCTTTGACATTCTACTTGCCAAAAGGAAAGGAGGGGAAAAAAACACTTAAGAATATCACCCTGTTACTGATTCAGAAGTCTGTTCTACTTCTGTATTACAGACAGTAAGTGAAAATCATCTATTCTTCAGGGGCTCGGACTGCAAGCAGACCATCCCTCCTCATGCTAACACTCACTTCTACTTTCTACACTACACTACCCCGGTCTCTTGGACTGATCAGACAATTAGTCCAGCTGAGCTGGAGTTCAGAGAAGGTTTTCACAACTTAGTCTGAAGTTTGTATTTCCTTTGTGCCTGTTCCTTTTTTCCCAGGTATATCGCCTGATCTAACAAAAATACTGCTCTTCTCTGCAGACTGTTATTACAGCCTTAACCTGTGACACCTGCATCAACAGCACTATCTTTCTCCAAAATGCTCTCCGGTAGCCTCAGAGAGCCAGTGCAATCCAGTTGTACTTAGATTGTGTAAGGAAGAGGCTCCATGTGAAGAAACCAAACTCAGGCTTGAGTTGAGTTTGCAGGGAATTAGGGATTCTCTCTGGTTGTAGCAGAACAATTGAAAGTCTTGAATGCAAAGTGGAGTTGTGTCAAGATGCGTTACCCCTGGGTGTACCAGAGATTGCTGGTACACGTAGACTTGGGGTGAAACTTCAAAGATGCTGTCTAGAAATGGGATGTGATGTATTTGACTGTGTTAAAGTGCATGCAGAAGCAAGGCTTCAGCACTGCTTGTACTGGAAAGAGTAGCCATTTGAGTTGTGGATGTAAGCCCTCCTAGCATAGATGCCATTCATTGATTCACGGCATTAAAGGAAGAAAGAGTAATGAAATCATTGTCTGGCCTTCATATAGCCCAGGCCATTAAAATTCCTAACATCCATGGGCTGCATTACTCTGTCATGTCTCAGCATCATCCTGGGAATTCGTGCTGGACTGCCAGATCTCCCTTCCAGAGCCGGTGCGTGCCTGGTCTGCTGTAGGTGCCGCCTGCAGCCCTTTGTCCAGGTTTACCTTGTCATTTGGCAGCGTGAACAAGATGATGCACTTTCATGTGGCGAGATTCTGGAATTGCTCAGTACAACTGCCTTATCCCCCTTGTTATTTTCCTTTCCTCCAATATTTTTCACAAAACATCTGCAGTGACTTCGTACTTACTGAGGAGACTTCAGCACGTCCAAGCCTGATACTGATCCTGCAGAACTCTGCTGTAAACACCCGTTTTGGGGAAGGATGTTGACAGATGTTATTCCATGCAGTGCATGCTCTGCTAATGGTGAGTGCTGAGTTTGTTCTGTCAAACTCCCCAATTTAATTCTGTGACATGCTCACTGTTACCTTTATCAGCTAAACGATCTCTGAGAATTAAATAGGCTTTTTTTAACAAGACTTATGTTCCACACAACCATGTTGCCTGGCATTAATTTTATGTCTAGCCTTGAATTCTCTATGAAGCAAGCCCCTTATCAGTTTTTCATTATTTTGCCTGTGACATCAAGGAAAGTACTCTGCAGGTATCTGGTCACCCTCTGTGCCCTGCTCGAACAGTGGCATGCTTCCAGCCTCTTAAAATTTCCCAAGATTAAAATTATCACCATGAAGCCAGACATTTCCCTGGCCAGCTCTTAAAGAGCTCTTGGGTGTAGTCACCGTAGGGCTGCTGATAGAACGCCATTTCTGACAGGCAGATGTTCCTGCCCACCAGTCAGTCTGTGAGTTACCAACCGGCTGTTCCTTCTGTCCCAATGCGACACTAGCATAGTGCTTCCTAGTGGAGAAGGAATTAGTGGAACAGGTATTCCTGGGACACTTCTTTTATACTCACCTGCTAGTGCTTTTAAAACCATCTAGAAGTGGGCTAATACAATTGCTACAAATTGTTTTTTTAAGAGGTTAAAAGTTATTACAAACAAACAAACAAAAAATCCTTTTGCTGTTATAGCTTATACCAGTTCCTCTAGCAGAATGGTGTAAATTAATTTGTTTTATCTGTTTCTTTTCTAAGTTAGGTCACAGGCAACTCATAGTTTATCAACCAAAGACACCGGTTGTTTACATGCAGAGCTAGTTCATTCTGGAATGGCTGATTAGCTCAGCTGTAGTGTCCCACAGATGCCAGGCTAGTTCAGGTCCCTGACACATCAACAACATCCTGATCCTGTAGGGACTTTCAGCCATCCTTGCACCATGTTCCACAGGGCATCTTGCATTGCTCATGGAGAATCTGTCTTTATCAGCCATTTTTAATGTGCCTAGTGGGATCTCAGCCCTCCCTTACTCCAGAAAATGGAGATGTGCCTGTAATTGGCACTCACCAGTCACACTGGTGGGTCCGTGGACAGAAGAAACCCCTGGAACAGTAAAGCTTTTGATGGAAAAAAAAAAATAAAAATCAGGCACTGATTACAGTGGCTGCAAATCTTTCTGCTGAGACTTCAGCATCCCTGGAACATGACCCATGCTCTGTTTATGTCTTTGGCACAAACAGTCCAGGCAACTGTCAAGTTGACCTTTTGACCACAGCTCTACACTTAAAGTCTCGTGGCTTCTCTCTTACCTCTGCCAGCTCATGGCGCACCAAAATGAAGAGGGAAAGCTACTGCCATGCGGGGCGTAACTTTCAAGCAGCTGATCGGCAGCTCCCACATGCCACTTTGGCTCCATGTTTCCTTGAGCTTTGCTGAAGGCTTCCTGACACTTGTTCTTCCAGATGAGGAGGTTGGGGGTGGGGACCAAGGAAGGTGGGTGGCAAAGCACTTGTTTTTTAATACGCTGTGAACTTGCTGATTGTCAGCCTCTGACAGAATGGGCTGCCCGTGCCCCAAGAACACCTCAAGCAGTGCGTTCCTGGCATTTCTCCGTTTATGAATCCATTTACCGGACCTTGAAAGCACCTTGCACTGGGAAAGGCTATCCCACTTCTCCACGCAGAAGCAGACAGGATGAGTACAGATATGGCTGTGAAAAAAACACTTAAACACAACCAGTTTGAAACTATTCCCGAAGTGCCATTCTGCTCTTGCTTTCTTGCTCTGTGACAGCGGTGCCACCAGCTGGCAGGAGCTGACATCCGGAGCCACAAGGAGCAGAAACAAAATACACCCAACCAGGAAAGTGATGACAGCCAGGCGGACCTGCAGCAGCTGGGCTGGGAGCTGGAGGCAGGCAGCAGATTGAGTGTTGAAAGGGAGGGATAACGTGCGCTGCCGCAGGGTTTGTAGCGTGCTGTAAAAGCACGATCGATAGCTGCATGGCCCCGGTGCAGTCTCCAGGCCAAGGAATGCAGCGGATCTCACGTTGGATCCACAGCCAGAAATGGTGATGGCCACTCACAGGCATGTCGAGCAGGGCCTCTGTGAGAAAGCACCGAGGGAACTTGGACTGCTCAGGCTGGGGATGAAGACCACAGCCACGAAACAGTGGCAGTGAAAAGCCCGTTCAATGCAGACCACCTGCCCTACAGAAGGGTACAAACTGCTCCATCTGCACAGGGAATTGGAAGACGAGGGGACTTGCAAACTAGGTGATGTGACAACTGGGGAAGGATTTGGGTGGTTTATTGCTGAGATCTAAGCTGGACACACACCTAGGAGGAGGTCTGAGAGGACTGTTTTGGGGCTTCCTGAGGTCCTCAGCCATCTCGTCCTTTTTGGTCCAGCATGTCAGCTTGCAGCTACTTGACAGAGGATTAGATGCAGCTGGGGAGTTGGTAACAGTCATTGCCAGAAACATCTCTACAGCTTAAAGTAACTTATGCCCTTCACTCTCTCTCCCTTTCCTACTTCCTGTAGAAACAAAAGTGGACCCATTCTATACCATCCAGCGGAAATGTGGCCATCAAGGGACAGAGCACAGCTCACGAGCAGGTCATCTCCAACTTCCACACTGAGGGCTTGGAACCAGCTCATCTGCATCTATGGCTGTGACAGGAGGCAATCCAGGAGCCACAAGCTGTGCAGCTAACATTGCTTTCTAGCCTCTGCCCACCACATGTGTAACCAATAATTTCCTGTGTATTTCCAGGGCCAGGCAACTTTTTTTTTTCTTCTCAGATCTCAAACAATTTTGGTGGTATAAGGCTTAGTAAGATGACAGCATTCACGCGCCTTTTGGACTTTGCTCTTCCTTTTCTCTCTTTTTCAGGCATTCCCAAGCCTCAGGAACGCCTACTACAGCACTACAGGGAGCAGAGATGGTGCTGCTGGGAACATGCTCTCATAGCTTGCATCTAAAGGTGCAGTATGTCCGTGCCAAACCTCCATGGAAATGAGCAGCTCAGGGTAAGTGTGAGAAAGGAGAGAATGCACGAGAGGCTTTTAGACACGTTGTCTTAACCCCCAACATAAAGCTTAGAGGTTTTGAGGACATTTCTCCCTCCCAGCACCTCTAAGTATTTCCTTCTTAGAAAAATAGTGGTTGAAAGGAAAGCTTTGCTTCAGAACAAATGAGGTACCAGAAGAAAACAGAAAGGAGAGGCTTTGAAGAGCTTAACATTTCCAACTCTGCCATTGGATACATTTCCTATGGAAGCAAATGGTTTTACTTCAGCTGTACAGAGAACATGAGTGGTTTTTAAACTGTGGAAAACAGCAACAAGTTGAAAACCTGCCCTTAGGGTATAAATCCAGGCACTGGCAAAGGGTGGTGGTCAGGAACAAAAACAAAACAAAAAAGGTTTCACTATTTTCTTTGAATCAGTCACATAAGCACAAAGGCTGGACTGTTAAAGGTAGAAAAATCAAGTCTGTTTGCCTACAAACTGGCTTGAATTTACTCATAGTGAGAGGATTAGCAAATAAAAGAAACCATCAGTCAAAGCCAACACACTATACAAATACATTTTATTTAGAGATACCCATAGTAAGATGCACAAATACTTTTTGTTCACCAATTTCCAGATCACACAACTTCAAGTAGTGGAAAAACAAACTGCAGTTAATTACAATTATCTATATAACAAGGCAGTAGTAAAAGATCCATTTGTCAGACTACAGCATGGTTAACGATACTCAGGTGAGAATATACAGATTTAGGTATTTAAAAAGTGCATGGGTCATCGCCGCATACACTAACATGCTTTTTTCAAAGAGCAACATCTTTCTGGCATGTGAACACAGTAACCCGGTTAATGCAAGATGGAAAGTTAGGCTCTTCGTTTGATCTGGAAACGCATCTATTAACAGTTTTACCCCAAACAGCAAATTAAGAGTTGTGACTGACAGATGGAAAGCAATCTGTAAAAATTACTGTTACGTTGTCCATGTAGTCAAGCAACACAGAGGTGACCTAAAAAGATCAGTTCCAGCCTACACCTCCACAGCTCTTCTACCACAGTCTTCGGCAGAGTGCAGAGTACTCGATTGCATTTAGCAAGCTGGCAGAAGAGCTGTAATCAGAGATCCAAACTCTTGCACCCATACTGAGTTCTTCCACACAACTGGAGATCTCAGTCCTCGTATTTCAAAGATCCCACGTTCTACACGCGAGCACGTCAACTCGATCACGTATTGCTGGGTTTGCTTTTGTATTCCCATCTAACAGAGGGAAAATAGGAAGTGGTGCTGATCTGAGAGAGTAGCTGCATTGGTTTAAAGTTGTAATTAAAACACGCGGAACCTGGTCTCTTCTCTCCAGTGTCTCTCTAAAGCAAGGGAGTTCAGCAGGTTCCACTGCTCAATGCAATTCCCTTTTTGCTTTTAAACAGGGATGGTGCTGTATGGTGCTTGGGAAAGACCAGCAAGGACTGGTGTATGGATGATAACACTTAAGAGCAAGAAACAAGAATTAAATCAGTCTTCAGTTAAACTTCTTGCATTGCAAACAAAGTGAGACAGAGACTGACTTTTGCATTATAGTTGAGAGGCACATTTTGTATTGATGAACAGAAACCCCCAGTTAACATTGCAACTTTCTGTGGATTAGAACACAGCCAAACCTCCTGTTAAAGTAATTTTTTTAAAAAAGGTAATCTGTTCTTCTATTTTAAATTCTTAGACTGCTCCCTCACCTATTCTGCACAGAGATACCTTTCCATTTGTGTGTATGCAGCTGCTTTTCCTCCCAAAAAATTGTTTAGGAGAGACCTGTTTCTGCGCACCTTACAAGTAGACAAAATTCTGATGCTTCACCTGGGTGGGCCCCTGTACCACGTTCAGGAGAGAGCTGAGAAGTCACTAACATACTGTATATTTGCAGTGAACCCCAGAATAAGTAAGAAAAAAGCCACCCAACTGAAATAATCAGCAGTATGGGAATCAACTCCTTCATGGCACAGGAATGAGTTTGGAGCAAAGCCCTTCAGGCTGAAAGGAGGATACCAGCTCAGGGAGACATCCAGGGCTGAGTTAAATGAAAAGGCAGACAGCAAACAATTCAGCAAGGTGTTGTCTGAGCAAGTGCAGAAGTCTCAGACTGCAGCAGGGCTCACCCCTAGACTTGGCAGAACTGGTAAGCCATGAGACGACAGGGAACTTGCTCGAGTCTCAGGGGCCAGAAGGTGGCATGAAGGGAGAATGGAGACAAAGCGTTTTGAACAAGAGTGACAGAGCCTGCTAGAAGTTTCTCATCCGGGCCTTTCTGTACTGGTCCTATATCACCTACGTTGTAAGAGAAACCCAGAGCAGTCAACTGAAGCTGTAACACCCAGCTGGCCTGGCACACCCTGCACATACAGCTCACGCTGACTGAGCAAGCGACCAGGTAGATGAAGCTGCAGGCTCCATCCCAGCAGGAAGCCCACGGAGGTGGCTGGTGGCAGCAAAGCACAGTGTTTGTAGTCAGCCATGAAAACAAAGACAAGTGCACTGGTAACCTTCGTCGATGAGGGAGAGGGTGACTGACCACTGGTTGTTCCCCATGCCATCTTCACAGCTCATCCTGAGGTGGATGACCAGCAGTCTCACAAGTTCTGGGACCAGTTCTGCAGTCTTAAAAGCACAAAGCAAAACCTCAGGGCTTCCATTGCTCAAACATCAGCTCATCTGCATGTAGCCAGCCCTTGGTATTACTGCTAGCTAAAGCTAATAACAGCTGTTGCCTTCTGAGCACAGGGCTAGAGTTCAGCTCATAGCATAGCACAATTTTTTCCACAATCCATCAAATGCATATGACAGAGTACGTGGAGAAAGGCTCCAAATGGGATTAAAAGTCAGCAGTAAGTCAGTGATGCACCTTCCTGCCTTTGCCTCAAAGGATTTTTAGCTGTGATGCTGAATAACAAGAATGTTATTCAATTGTTGATTGGCCAAGGATGACAATTCTCTGGTTGACTAACACACCACTGGATCAGTCTTAACCAAATGGAACAGGTGCTGGTGCTGGGCACCTCCACTTCGTGATCTGCTGACATCCACTGAACAACGCAGATATGTGAGAATTTCAGGCTTTGCAGAAGTGGAGTCTCCACATCCGAGTCAGCCAGCCAGAAACTGAAGTTTATGGTGAAAGAACAGCGGGACATGGGTTTTCTTTTCATTATGACTTGGTATTTTTCAGACTAGGCAAGCAGCTTTGAACCAATTTTTAAAAGTGAACTGGGAAGAAATGGGATATGGGTAAAGTGCTGAAGATAACAAAGTAGACAGACCAATCTGTTCTACTCTGCAAAGTGACCATGATAAAAATGGGACCTTACTAGATATCAAGAAACTTGACAAGAACAAAAAGAACTCCAGTTTAAATACGCACTGCGGTTCCAAGAACACACCCAGCTAGAACAGGAGATACACTAACCTCAGTGCTCCTTGGCAACGTATCAATGCCAATAGCTTGATGACTAGCGATGCTGCTTCTAAAGACAAAGGTAGCCTCACGGATCAATTCAGTACTTAACTTCAGTTAGTAATGGATATACAAGCCCTTTTAGGGCAACAGGAAGCGAACAAGCGTTCCTGTTTCCATGCTCTGACAAACAGATTAAGCTCAACAACTGGGAATGGACACACTCTATCCGTCATACCATCCTCTACCTGCAGAAGAGGCAGAAACCTGGCCCAAACTCCAGGTGTCAGTTTGAAAACCAAAATATACCATTTGCCAATTCAGAAGACAAAGTTAACATGTCATGTCTTTGTCTTGGGAAGAAAAAAAATCACTTTTCAGAGGAAAAAGTTCACAAGGTAGCTCTGAACGCTGAGCTTCACGTGCAGACAGGGTAGTTTTGCTTACTATCGGCAGTTTCCCACTGTTCCATTTGCGAGCTGCATTAAAAACTTTAAACAGTTTTACCTTACAGTTAAAAACATGCACTATAACATTTGAAAAGAGCTGTTACTGCTTCACTTGCCAGCTTCTGTGATAGTTCAGGATCCGGTGCTGTTCCAACACAGCTCATGACGGAAACAGCGAGCTGAGAAAGGCTCTGTTAAATGGGTGGAATTGCAGGAGTTGTTAACATCAGAACCTGGATTCAGAACAAAAGCCAGCAAGTGTCAGTGAGTGCTGATCCCCACCCCTCCCTGGCTTTGGATCTTTAAATACATTTGGGGGAAAAAAACATTAAAAACAGTTCACTGTAGGACATGCTACCCTCAGGCAACAAGTTGTGATCACCACACATTTTAAAAACACCTTGTGTAGTTTGTGCATCATATACAAGTACATCAGAGGTGATGGGGAAGATCCAGCATTTGTGTACACATTAACAAACAAGCAAGCACTGGTAGGTGTCACGGGTGAGACCGATCCCAAGACAAACCAGTGCGTTGATTTGCGTCTACACCACATCCTAAAACAAATAAAACGAGTCACAATTAACAGTACAAACCTGTTGCAACTTCAACACATACATCTTAGAAAAAGACAATGCACGTACCCAGCCCTAAGACAGTGACGAGTTGGTGAGATAACTTTACAAAGATCAAGGTACCAGAAGAGAAAGGCACGTTAACCTCTGGTTGGTCCATTTCGGTATTATTTGGATGAGTCAGTGATTTATATACCCTGAGACTGTGGGAGGCCTTGAAAAGGAAAGGAGACCAGGAGAATGGGCAAATAAAAAGTACAAGTTTAATGAGATTAAGATTCAGCACCTGAATTTTCCCTTTTAATAAGGGAATCTAAAAAAGCAGTTCCTAAGAAAACCAAGTATTGACTCCTAGATTTTTGTTCTGAGGTCAAAGAATCAACATCTAGGACTAGAGACATCTCCTTATATGCTGCAAGTGCTTTTATATACACCCCTCTCTGGCCATTAGACTGAGACCATGAATTTGTACGGAATCAAGTGTTTTGCTTGGTGATTTTTCAGTCCAGAAGCGGCAGCCGCTTTCCCAGCTCCAACAGCCCTGGCACCCTGTGTTAGGTCTGTGTGCACTTTCTTAGACTGTTCTGCTCCCAGCAGGTCACAAGAGGGAAAAGCTGTTAGAAAATGGCATTCAGTTTTTAATTGGGAAGATTCTTTTCTGTCAAAAGCATTTGTTTTTAATTAGCCAAGCACCACATGGTTCTGATAAAGCCGGCAAGCATCACAGGAAAAAAGATACTTCCTAATTTAAATCCTTAAAAATTAACATGGAAAAACCAAGAATGAAAGGGACATCTACTTGACCTCTGAAAACATTTCTGATTAAGCCCTTTTACAAGTACCTCCTGAGCAATGAATAAGCATCCCCTCTGTGTTTTTAAGCTCCTCAGGTGTTCTGAGACCAGTACCAACCAGTTGGCTGGGCTTTCACCTTTTTTTCCCCCCTCGTGCTCCCTTGCCCATCCTCACCACCGTGAAACGACTGCTTGCAGAGGCAGGGGAAAGCACAGAGGAGTTCCCTTCAGACGAGACATGGCAGTATTCCTTCCACCCTCTTGTCTGCAATACGGACAAATTCCTGGTGTCTGTGCTTCAGAGACCTTAAGATAAGCTACTGAAGGCACTGCAACACTCAGAAATGCATTTTAAGTTGAGGTCACACCATGGGTTGGGGCTGCAGCGTGACCAGCAGTGCACAAAGGGGAATTTTCACTTGACTTCAAGCCAGAGAGCATGGAGCGCGGCGGTCCAGGGCTCAGCACAGACTGGCTGGAGAATCTGCTCCGCCTGCATCACATGCAGCCCTGCAACACCATCCCTACAGATGAGCTGTACCCAAGCTCAGTGACTGAGTTATAGCAGCAGTTGCAACATCAACTAATTAAGAACCTCTCCGACACCTTGAAGAAGTGAGTTTACGGAAAATAAGGGTATCAGACCACCACAAATAGATCTCAGAGCTCCCACCTGGCTGCTGTAAGATGCTGCTGCACTGCTGAGCTGCAGCGACTTGTGGACAATCTGTTCTTGGTTTCTTGCAATCAAACAAAGCAGGCAACCTCCAAAAAGCAGTCTAGGCAAGCCTGCTTTATTTCACAGCTGCACCAGGTGAGGGACATCCATTCACAAGGTCAGTTAGTGCCTCTCAGCTGAGGGGCAGAAATTAAGACACCAAACCACCACTTAACATAGCTGGATCACAACTTTAATCTTGTAGCTCTGCAGCTGCAAGCTATATACAAAGCAAGTGCTTAGTTGAAGGAAGGGAATGAAATTCTAGAGAAGAGTGACTGATACAGAAGTATCTTAATCCTTAAGATACAAAAATGCTGCCAAAGACTTGAAATGGAGGCAGCAAAGATATCCCCATAAAGACATTCAAGAGTCTCCCTCACTAAGGGAGTCACAAGAGTCACGCACAACGCGAACATAACTTTTGTGGACAGACTAAATACAGTCAGCTATCTGGGCACTATTGCAAAGCATCTTAAAATGGATCTAGGGGGAAAAATGAACAACTGAGACTAGGAACAAACACCTATGAAACTATTCTTTGGTAATTTACTCACCTTGGACCAACATCAGCAGCACTGATGAGGGAACCAAACAAGTGGACTCGCTTCTTTACAACAGTCCCAGGAAGCACCTGGGGAGAGCAGCAGCAATTCTCCTTGGCTGAGCTGACTGTCCAAGGAGGAAGGCTGGAGCAGCTACCAGGAACGAGGAGTTTGGGCAAGAGGCTGAGCACCACCCCCACCGCCACGCTCAAGCTAACACTGCTCTGTAGCTTCTGCTTCCTCGGGAACGTCCATCACGTAACACCCGATTGTTATCGAGGGGTTGCTACCCAGCACGTACAAGCTGGGTAGTACTGAACCAGTAATTAAGTCACTGGTTCGATTGCATGTAAGAATGAATATGGGAAATGTAATACCCGAATTAATAAGGTAGTCTACTCTAAAGTAGAGGGGTAAAATAAACAGCTTCCTACACTCACTAGCAGCACAAGATCCCATGTTCCTGAAAGGTCAAACAGCAGGAACAAAAGGTCTGAAGGTCTGTTACAATTAGTTATTTTCTCTCCTTCAGGTGCCTGATGTGAGATAAAGCAGGGTCTGCTCCCCTTCAGGAACAGCCTGTTACACTGTGTAATCCCATCAGTCAAACACGTAAGCCAGGGCCTCACTGCTCGGCGTTATTGATGAAGACACCGTGCACAAAGACGAGAGACCGTAAGGACACTGCCAGACTAGCTCTGGTCAGCCTGGCGGGAACAGCTTCAGCGACCAGAGCTACTCTCCTGCGGTGCTGTCATCTCCAGCAGAGACAGGAGAACAGAGCATGTCCCAGCCTTGTCTTTTCTCCTCAGCTTCAACCAAGTGCTCGTTTGGCACCACAGCAGCAAAGTCCAGGCGCACGCTGCTCCGGCGGCGACGAGGGCAGGGGGCAGGCATTCATCCCGGCAGAGGACAGAGGCATCGGTAACAAGGCAAGAGTTCCTGGTGCTGCCAAAAGACCAGGAGGAGCACCCCAGAGCCCTGCATTTTAGCCAAGTGGCAGAGAGGACCGGTACAGTGGAATGCACACGCTTCACAGGTAGACCCGAAAGGCATCAGACCTATCCTCCCCAACCACAGTCCCACGGGGAGTTCAAATGGAAAAGGCAGCAGGGGGCTCCAGGGAAAGATTGAGCATCTCCTACAGCAAGCTAGATGACGGTGGATGCTAATGCAACACGAGCTAACAGCAAGTTATCTTGCTACGTGGTAATCTTCTAGCCTGCATTAGACAAGTCTGAGACAAACTCTTTATCCTTACAGAAAAAAATAGTTTTTTTATACCAGTGGCTTATCAAAGCAGATGGCTAACAACCTGAACAGCTAAAAAAAAAAAAAGGAAAAAGTTTCCACAATCTGAGACAAAAGAGATCCTGGGTTTTAGGCAGTCTACAAAGAACCCATGAGCTACCACAGCAGCATACCCGGGAACCTTGTCTCACCTGCAAAATGGTTAGATACAGTTCATTTTTTAAAAAGAAAAAAAACTCACGTCCCTAGCCCCCCTCCCCGTTTTCCTTTCATCACCTCTGCAGGCCCTCAGTGTAACGTCACCCTGCCTTGCTGCAGGACAGCCAACTCAAACTCCAGCTGCACAAGCTGATACCTGGGACAGGCAGAAAAGGAACAAAAGACTTGTTTTTTTTCTTCCTGGCACTGCTGAAAACTACCATTAAAATGCAAACGCACTTTTGAGAACTCCTGTGCTTTTGCAGTTTGAGCGTGATGGGCAATACCCTGGGGAATCTGTCCCGGGGCTCCAATGAGTACAGCTTAAAATTACTGTATTCCTCTACATATAAACAGTGTCATTAGACTTGTACTTTTAAAAAATAAGATCAACCCAGGCCAGGGCCAGGCTCTGCAGATAAAGTAGTAGCTTATCTCTTATAAATATTTTTAATATTTTTTAATTACAAGTAGTCCTCGCTCCAGGTAATGTAACTGACACAAAGTACCTGCACACACGCAGCCCCTACACTTTCACAGAAAGCCCAGGAGCAACCACTCTAGTAGAAAGGAATCCTACCTCACAGCAAAGTAGGGGAGGGGGCACATGGCCAAGATAGCATAAATGCAAGGGAAAAGTCATTTGGAGCAAATATAATAAAAAGGGATTTCAAAAAGCCTTCATAAAAAGGATCGAGAAGGTTAAAGCAAAAACTGGTTCAAAAAGATGTACAAAACTGTTGGAGACCAACAGAAAACTCTGCGAAAAATAACTTGCATTTAAATCAGAACTCAGTGGCATCACACAATTTAATTGTTACAAAAAAAAAAAAGAAAACAAAAAATAAAATTGGAAATCTGTGTAAAGATCAGCATTTGTAAAGAGTTATCATTAGCTCCAGAGACCAGCGTAATTCCCATGAAGTCCTGATGGAAGGGGGCCTCCTGCCACAAAGAGTTTTGTTCCAGACGAGTCGTAGCAGTGGGTGTAAACAGCATTTGGGAAGAAATTAATTTCAGAAAAATAATTCCTCCAGGTTTCATCATGATTCTGTTAAAGGAAAGTTCAGACTGTTACTGATGCCAAACAAACAGAAAGCCTTGTTTCACAGAAGCAGAATGTAGTTTCCAGAGCCTAAGAGGGATCTTTTCCTCTGTTCCCTGAAGCTTCAGACAGAACAACTTGAATTAGAAGATACCAGAGCCTTCCTGAAGCTTTTCTGAGGAGGTTTGCACCAAACAGTGGAGGTGGGGAGGGTGAAGGGTAGGGAAGATAGCAAGTCCCATTAATTTTTAAAGTTGCATCACAACGATAAGAAAGATAATGGAGAGAAGTCAGACATAGCCATTAACTGCTTTATAGTAACACACAGGACATTGAACTGAAGTGCCTGCCGTGGCATTATTTCAGGAAACCAGAGTTTCTAAAGCTGTATAAAGCTAAACTAAATCTCTCAGAGTACCACATTAAATTATCGTGCTTTTAAGGTAGACAACATAACTTGTTCAATGTACTAACAACTAGAAGATAGACTACAATCAAGAGGAAGAAGAACTAGTTAATTTATGGATCAGTGCATAAGCAGAGTAGTCAGTACGCCTTAAATTCAAGCAGCTGGCCACTCAATACCTTTGTGAAAACAATCTTGCAGCATTTCTTGATATTCATCATTACAGGTAACTCCCATTACTGTAAAAACAACTCGTTCAAGCCTTATAGCTACAAGCTACTACTCACCAGCCAACCTTTCCCCGTAGTCAACTTCAAAATTTCACTTCCTCCTAATTTCTGCTTCTGTCCATAGCAGGCACGTGGGGGCTTTTCATCCAGGAACCTCTGGGCTCTGATATCATAGAACAGTAAGGAGCCATGCCCTGTTCCCACTGTGATGATGTGTTCGTAGAAGCTCACTGATCGAATACCTGACGAACAGAGAAAGGACATAAAATCAATCCAGTGAGGACCAGGCACGCTTTGGCTCTGCAGTGCTGCTGCTTGATGTCTAATGCTGTCTTCAACAAAAACTACCTACCAGCTTTCTCCACATCAGTTTTCCCATTTCTATGGAGCAGTGTAGATAAATCCCATTTATACTACTGAAGCAGCAGGTTCAATTGTATATGTAACGTAATATACATATGTAAAATTGTATGTATGTGTGTATACACACACACTATTCCCCTTCTCTGAGGCCATCTGCTCCACTGACGGTGCACAGCAGGAAGCTTCATTCTCAGTAGGCCCCAGCTATGCCAGATAAGCAAAGATCTAAGACATTTAAGATCAAGAGCAAGCATGTTCTGTCTGCAATCAGCCTCTAAGTGAACCAGGAGGAGCGAGTGCATGGCAGCACGTAGTAGAAAGGATGCATATTGGTGTCTCCCACGAGCTCACCCTTATCTAGCTACCTGCCAAGCTGTGAGAAAGAGCCAATGAGAAAAATTACTCTGCTTCCACCACACACATTTTGCTGATCAACAGCAAGAGTAATTGTGTGCAACTACAATCATCACTAATCGCTTTGATACTAAATAATTTAAGATTGTGATGTTTCTTTAAGTTATCATTACTTGAGTAGTCTCACACAAACACCTTATTCTTTACAGCTGGCATCTTTAGCACTTCACTCAGCAGTGAAAACAGCAGGCATCGTACAACCCAAGCGACACCACATTCCTCAGGAGCAGTCTCAGGGAGATTCTGCATGTAGGAATTTACAGATCGCTAGATGTCCTGTCATCCGCTCTCCATTGTGCCAAAGCTTTGTTCTGTGTAAGCACTCTACCCTAAGCTACTGTTCCACATGGAAGAAATCCCACCGCTTTTATACTTTTTCTTCCCGCACAACATGATACTGGGTTATAAACTCAAGGCGTGCTCTTAAACCCCATTTAAGGTACCTTCTAATTCCAGCCTAAGCAAGCATCCAAACAGGAAGGGAAGAGAGTTACGCCAGCTACATCCACATTCCAACTGCTGTCACTATACCACGTGGGACTGGAAGTCATGAAACTTGTACCGTGCTGGAGTATGTTCAGTGGGACACGTGACAGCAGGCATCCAGATGATGTGGATGCAGCCAGGGAGTTTTCCCCTTGCCCTTTGTACAGAATCCCAACTAGAAACACATCCTCATCCTTCCACCTCCACACCCTGCCGTTACCTTCACAGCCACGTGCATCTGTGACACATGCTCAGAGCAGGCAACACCGCTGTGCTTCTGATGTGAGGTGAAGTCATGGCTGCTGTCTTAGTAGGTGGGAAACCACTGTGCAAGTCTCACACTTGCTACATTAGATTTCCCAGATGCATACAAGAACCTCCAATTTAATTCAGAGCTCCATATGCATAGGATACATTCAGAAGGCTTTAAACCCTCTTCAATCAGCAAGAGCAGCCACTTGAGTAAGGGGAGACGGGCACAAGAGGAGACATCCTCCTGTTTGTGTTATAAAAGTGCTCTTGACAAGCAACCCAGCAGAACACTTACAGAAACAGGTGGAGTATCAGTGCACATGGCATACTTTTCAGTACTATGAATAAAAAAAGCAATGAAATGCAGAAATGTGGACCCTTCTCTAATAAAAAAAAATAGCTGAAGGAACCAGTGGCATATCCATTACTAAGATATTTAGAACACACTTTGAAGAACAGCACTTCACATTGGCTCCTGAAGTACCACCTCAGATTATCCACAAACTAGCAGCACAACCTGTGCCTAGAACTGATCAAGGCAAGCTCTCTAACATTCCCAACGCTACACTATGGAATATTTGGGTCAGCAAATTGAGTTTTACTCCTGAGAGAGAGGGAGGCCCGACATACTGCAGAAGTAAATGAAGATGCAGTAGCACGTCCTAAGCAAAGAGCAAGCACAGAGTCTGTGCTGCACAAGCTCTGTCCACTACGTTAACATTGTTGTCCTCAGGGTGTGAAGTCAAGGGCATAAAACAATTCGCTACATGCTAGCCAAGCAGAAAGCAGTTTCTGCTGATCAGGAACTAGAGTACAGGGCCCTACATATTCCTGTACAGCTGCTAAGAAAAGCAACACTTACAAGAACACTAAAAAGCATAATTGTCTTCTGATGTACAGCAGCTATGGTTACACTGGGTAAAAAACAGATTCTAACTTGGTAAGACTGAAAATGGTGCTCTCTCTAGCCTGTTTATATGCACACAACAGTAATAATCTGAAGTTGGTGTGAACTTCCCACATTCACTGGGTGCATTTTGGAAGCTGACAGCACATTCAGAGAACTTGCAAGTCAACCCAAATTTTAGTCCACAAACCAAACAGCCTTCCTTTTCTTTTTTTTCTTCTTTCTGAAGCCTGTGCTGCCCCACACACCAAGTCCCAGGGGGATCAGTAGAAAGCTGAAGCACTCAGCACCTTGGGAAGCAATATTACCTCAGTGCCCCCAACAGTGCCATAAGAAGAGATCTGCCCACTACGCAGAACAGAAAATGGTGCTGAACAAAGGCTTTCCCCAGGCTCAAGCCAGCGTCTCAGAAAAGCTACCTACACACAGATCATGTCCAGCAGGATCACATACTCAGGGCAGAAACTTCCAGCCACCATTGGGCAATACGCTCCTGTGTCTTAGTACCTCTTCCCTATGATACTGGAGAGTAGCAGCCTCAGAGGACCTCCACAGAGCCCTGGCTGGCTGTGATTCAGGGCAAAGGCTGGTGCGGACAGCTGTTCAGGGCTGGTGAACCATTATTTCCCACCCTAAAGAAAACTCTCCCATATCTCAAAGAAACAGACCCTGACATTTATCTGGGCAGCACCCCACAAACTCCAGTAAATGCAGACAAGGGCTAGGGAGGTTTTATTTACACAAATCCTCTTTTGATAACTTGCCCAATGAAGAGACTGATGCTCAGAGCTGAGCTAAACAAGGACTGCAACTTTCTAGCCTTGGATTAATGTGTTTTAAGATGGAAAATCTTAACACAATGCTTCCTTCTCATGCTTCAAAATAAAGGACATGGGAAGAAGCATATAGGATCATGCACCCTGACAATGCTTACACTTGGCCCTGGCATAAGGTTCAGTTGAAGAGACTGCAGAAGAAAAAAACAGTACTCATGTCTATAATCATTCTGACTACTATTGTTACTTTCTTTTTTTGAGTGAGCTTTTGTATTTAAACAAATACACACTGAAAGTCAGAAATCTCACTCATCTTCAACGTCAGAGTAAGCATTCACTCACAGCACAGACTCCAAATGTGACAGCAAACAGCAGAAACATGCGTTTTTCTTCCAGTCCCAGAGAAAACTGCAAGACTAGGCAGTATTAGTGGTGGTATGATAACTGGTTTTGCTATGAGATGAAGTACAATAGAGAAATACATTTAAAAAGTTGAAGATGTAGACTTCATAGTGTTCATTACTATTTGGATGGTACACAATGCAGTTGCTCTTAAGAAATCATCTAGTTTCAGTGTTGCTTTTAGCTTCTCTTATGCCAAGACAAGTGGCCTAAAACCAAAACCTACATATACTGTTAATGATTTAACACATCACATGAAAAATCTCTTATTTGTTTAAGAAGCTTATCTTACATTGCTACTTCTGAAAGCAAACAGGTTGAAGCACTCTGTCAAGTTTCTTACCACTGCCTCGTTCTTTGGAACAGACGGATTTAACATTGTGAGACGGCTGCCTCGGATCCAGAAAGGAGACGTGCGCCTGTGATCCTACGGCATACACTGACCACTCCTGACCGTAAGCCAAACACACATTCTCCCTGCAGTATGGCAACTTTGTGGAGAGTAACTGGAAACAGAGGAAAGACAAAAAAAACAAAACACATTACAATAAAAGAGCAACATGTTACAGAATTCTTCTGTTAAAGCTAAGTTCAGTGTAAATTGCAGTGGGGAAAAAAAGCAGCTAAAATAATTCATCACAAAAACAGAACTTAAGGAGAAAACCAACAACCTGACCCACAGAAAAAAAAAAAGCCATGGAAGAGATGGGATGCCTTATCAAACCAAACTGGAATGCTAAAGGCTGAAGTATTATTTGAAGAACAAAGGACATTTTTGGCAAATTGTTTTAGTTTTTTTTTTTTAAGCTGCTGTTACCACTTCGCAGGTGTAACGGCATCAGCTCCCTGAAAAAGCTTACCTCATACACCAGCAGAGATATGCCGAATTTTAATCTGCAATTACACTTCAACAAGTATAGCTTCTTTGATGAACCCTGCTACAAAACTACCCACGCTCTATGCAACAGGACACTCAACTCATGCAGAGCTGGCAGAAAGTTAAGAGTAGTGAGTTTCTCTCCTCAAGTTTTATTTTTAGTACATTTTATACAAAGCTTACGTTTTATAACCTGTTGTTTTCTTCAAGCATTTAAAGGAGATGAAGAAATAGTGAACAGCAATAAATGCTAGGCAATTTTCCAAGTTTAAAGCCAAAAGAGAAAAGCACCTTTGATAGCGTGTGCTCTGCTTTCCAAAGATGAAAATACCCATCTAGGGACACAGCTCCCAGCTCCTGTTAAGATTAAAAAAAAAAAAAAAAATTAGTTTCTGTATTATAAATGCCCTTATAAACCTCACACTCTACTAGGCAGGCTACACCCTCCAGATTGAGCTCATCTGTAATCCTGTACGTCCTTATCAAGATAGCCTTTCATTTCACATTGATCTTGAGAGAACGCAATATAGCACAAAGGTGCCAGATAGAATAAGAATTAAATAACCAAAAATAACTTTCAAAGTATAGATCTTGTTAGACAAGCAAATAATAACTTATTAGACAGTACAAGCTAGTTAGCAACTAGCAGCTCCCACAGTGATTCTGACCCCAAAGTAACCATTTATTTCCAGGCACTACTCTATAGGAAAAAGCTGTATGAAGTCTTCATTGCAGAGGAGTGATTAACATGGTGAAAAATAAAGCCAACAGGAGCACTGTGTTGCTGAGAGCACGCCTGCTTTGGCTTCAGACCTCCTCTGTTCTGTGAGGACAGAAACAAAAGCAGTGGAGGATGAATTGCTACTCCTACTTGCTACAGTAGCTTTCATCTCTAGTAATAGCAAGAGATCAGCATGGGGGGGAGGTTAATGTTTTCTGTTTGTCAAATGCCAACAAAATAACACCGGAGCAAGCACTGGTGCCTGCCCTGTGTGTCAGTTACCTCGCTTACTGAGCAATCCAGTAACAACTCAGCCATCAAAACAGGAACTACCTGAATGTCAGCTGGTCTTCATTAAGGGTGAAGGAAAGCAACAACCGCACCAAAGAGTGGGATTCAAGATGCAAGGGGTGTTCTGGTACTTTCTCTGTTTCTTGCAAACATTCTCCCTTGCTCCCTCTGGGTGCAAGTCTAAACACCAATCCTACAGTCAAATTGTTCCTTTTCAGAAAAATACATGAATTCCCCGCCTCCAGCTTTTCTGAATTCACTTGAGGGCTGAGGTAGACACAGCAGATGAAGACGACCATTTCATATGAGAAGGACACAAAAGGATCAGGGAAAAATATGTCAGGCTGCCTCTCTCCAATATATTTGATTTAGATTATTTTTTTCTGGTAAGTCTGGACAGTTTTAGGACTTCTCATCTGTCTTGAGTACCTTACTCACCTTGTTTTTATTGTTGAAAGCCAGTGCTCGGACTTTGCAATTGTCAGGATTGGTGTTCTCCTTGGGGATATCCTTCAGAGCCCTGTGTGTTATGTGGGCATAGACAGGAACTTGAGACAGGTTGTGCCTGGCATCGCTTTTAGACAGCACATCCTCTGTGACTTCCCAGAGACCCATCGAGCCATCCCGAGAACCTGGATGAATAGCCCATAACAGCATTTCACACAGACATAATTGACCTTTTTTAAAGAAGGAACTGCAATAAACAATAGAGGCTGGAAACAGGAAAGGATACTATTGCTATTAGTTAAACTGAACACACTGCTGGGCGTCATCAATTAGGATTAACAACATGATCTTTCTCAGCTACAAAGTTAGTAATACTGTGACCTCATTGTCAAGTGTTTTTTTTCCTGTATGGTTTCTAAGCATTGAATCTGTTTTCAAACTGACCATCAAAAAAAAACAATCACCATTAGAGATTCACACATGGAATACACTCAGAGGTGACAGAAAAGCCGACACATTTAGCCCAGCTTACCATGGCTGAGATCAACTGTGTCTGCTAAGCCACTGCAGAAACCTCTGAGAAAATTTTGTTAGGTTTATGCAGATTTTGGGTCATTTGATTTCTGCCAGTATCCCAGCATATACTGCATAGAAAACTGCACAATTTCTTGTTTAAAAAACAAAAGGAACTGAAGCTGAACAAGCAAAAACCCCCATTTTTCTATTGAATTTGGAGATACTGTGAGAAACTAGGTTGTGTTTTTGTAGAGAACTAATTTTCTGTGTTCCAAGGTAGTTGTGTAGTCATAACAAGGAGAAATGCTAAGTAGATAAGTGGACAGTAGAAGGCCTCACTGTTCCAAAATAAGGTAGAAGGTTGAGAAGAACAGGATGAGCCATGTGAGAACGGTAAAACAAGGATCACACGTTCTCAAAATGTAAGACAGGAGAAAAAAAGGAAGAAGGAGAAATTAAAGGGTTGATCAAAAAAATTGTACATATGTGGTATAGAGGAGCGTCGAGTAGCTTGTGAGCCTGTAGTACTCAGCCAATGAGGAAACAGGGGAGGTGATCAGGTGTTGGGTAATAGGGAATAAAAGGTTATGATTTGTTTACAAAAATGCGCTCCTGATTGGCAGGACGCCCGCCATTGCAATCGCGAATAAAGTAGCTTCACAGAAGATCCTGTCTGAAGAAAATTATTTGAGATTTTTGTCACAATATTAAGCCAAAATATGAAACAAAAAGAGTAGGCAAAGAAAGCTGAACTACTTTACTTCACTGATCAATGCAGACTTAGCCAAAGCCCCATGCCCATCCCTTCTGGTGTTTAGACAACTCAGTTCCATCTAAGTCAGCTCTTACAGACTTGACATGTACCTCTTTCTTCCCTGCACTACAAAAAACACATCCCTTCTCTCACAGGGAAAGCATAAGATGTATTTAATGTCTTGAAGATGCTAGAGAAGACTAAATATCTACATCAGCCTACGTACAGACTTTGGTACATCATAAAGAAGAAGCCGCAAAGACGCATAAGCAAAACATCTTGTTGAAGTAGTGTTGAATACCAGTGCATCGTGCTGTAGTACTAATGGTGCAGCACAGCAGAGATGGCTTTGCCCCCTCACAGACTGATTCAGTCAATTTGCCACCATCAACCAGCAGACAAATACAAAAGGAGCTTCCTAATGGCACTGCACAGCAGCAGGCAGCATGCGCCATTACATCCTGCTACTCAATTTACATGCTGATGGCTTCTAATGGCACCCAATCTTGTTACGGAGGCTGAATGCTCAGCAGTAGAATTTCTAAACATCTTGACAGACTTTAGGAGGAAGCTGTCCCTTTTAATAGCCCTAACAGGGGGAAAAGACAATGTATGGCATTTAACTGGTTGGCCCTGAAGCCAAGGAGAGTATCATCGGTTACCCTAGGCTCATCCTGGGAATTATTCATCTTAGTTTGGAACTTTTAGCATGGAAATCTTTACCTAGTCAGTACAGCAATTGTTGCATTCTCCCTCAGTCAAGATGTTTCGTTTTATGCTTATTGACTACTGAAATACACTGCTGCCTGTTTTAGAGGCAAACCTTTGCCTAGTTCTTATTGAAGCTAACACAGGCGAGAATAATCAAGCGTATGGCCCACTCTGCACTCTCTCAACATTTTTGACAGCAATGAGAAAATGTACTGCTGAAGCTCTAACCTTGAGCTGTATGAAAGTGCTATTGTCTGTTATGGGAAAAAAATGCCCACCTCTTTCTTCCTGTGGCATTTAACCTGCCCAAAGGAAAGTTAACAAGAGTTGTCCACTTTGATTCTCAACTCAGACAGAAGTAATTACTAATTCCTCAATATCTGGTGTTCAAATGTTTCTGCTTTGTAGTTTCAGTTACAGATTGCAACAACATATGTATGATTAAAACAAATGTCAGAGGTCAGTCGTCTTTTTTTCCCCCAACTAGATCCGTGAAGTTCTCTCTTGCTAATTGCTTTTAAAAAGTTTTCCCTGGTGTCTCACATCCGGAGACTAGAGCATACATCCTGCTACAAGTTTCATGCAACAGAGGACATGGCAACCTTCCTTCTACTCACACATCCACTCCTGAGCATGCAGAAAACGTTAAGAGCAACAGTTCAGCGTCACATGTTGGGCCTCACTGGGTCCTTATCTCACCACTGGATATCTGGAATCATCTTTGCTGTTCTCCTCAGACTTTACAATGATTTTTGTAGTGCAGATTTTTAGGTTGGAGCCTCACAAGGATCAACATAAGTATTAGTTTCAAAACCAAATTCCAGGATTAGCTTTATTTTTTTTTTAAATAGCTAAGCAAATTATAAAAATCAAATATTTGAATTGTTATGGGACACAGTTTTCTGTCATCTGCAGTCTGACACCCATGTATGGAACACTATATTCACTGTCACCACAGAAACACAGTAAACTACTAAATTAATGCACTAGAACACTGGTACTGTTGCCTTCACTTAAGTAATACTTTATGAAGTTACACTAGTTATCCAACCAGTTACTAAAAAGTCAGTAACTGACCTTTTCTCTTACCAGCTTCCATCTTAACTGCACACGTGTGTATGCACACATATAGCAGCAACTACTAAACAGCTTGATAACAGAAACTGAGTTTTCATTAAAAAGAGTCTTCACAGGATTTCAGGTAAATGATGTTGCTCTGCTGTATTCCAAAGTTATTAACTCATAGCATGAAATTATTGAAGTTATTCCTCGTGTAAAATCCTTCCCTGTAACTCACTGTTTAGAGACCCTCTCATGGCAGTGCCTATTGGAAAGACAGTGAAATCCCTGATATTAGAAAAACTTATAATTTAAGGACCATATGAAAACCAAGAGTAGTTTAAATAACCAAGGTAGTTACTTCCAAGTGGTTTTCACTGTAGCAGTACCCAAGCCAGACCCTACTGACCTCTTTTAAACAGAGAAGAATCTCAGACACTGAAGAGCTATATGAAGATTAAATATAATTTAAAGCTCAAAAATAAGAACTTGAAAGGTCTGAACTGAAGGTCATGTACTGGAACAGGTTCTTGGAAATTTTGCTTCTCATCCCCAGGACGATTTTTATTCAAAGTCCCAAGGGGGCTCCTATCAGTTATTTCTACAATGGGAAGGTCTACTTACAGTACCAGGCATGCCTCAAAAAAAACAAACATTTGTTTTAACTGGGTTTAAAGGCACTTTCTGGAACAGTGAGAAACATTTAAGAAAATGGTTTAGTACTTATGTTATATTGCTCAAGACACCTGGGTTCAGATAAACCAAAGACTTAAGCTGTCAAATTAAACTCCCTTCAAACAGTAGAAAGAAGAAATTCAGACCGTGGGTTGGCTGAAACCTCTTTCAAGGGACTTCTTTACTTCCACTAACTGAAAGGAGCAAAGGTAATCAGGCTCTTGGCTCCTACATTGAGTGAATTCAACTGACACAGTTGATTGCAATGACTCTGAACTGCTGGACATAAGGATAACTACTAGATAGCCCTCAAAGCAGGCTCCATACAGGCCCAGCCTACACTTCAAGTCCAATCATTACAAAATGCCAGTTATATCAGACTGGAGTATTACAAAGTGTTGGGTTTGGAGCCTTTTATCCCCCCCCACACACACACCTGCAGAAAATCAGGAACAGAGCACTTGAAACAAGAATACTGATTATTGACACTGTTACAAACACTGTGTTATCTTTATGTCTTGATAAAAGTGATTCCCTAAGACTTATCAAGTGCTGTACATCAGTATAGTAAAATAGTGACAAAGAAGATTACCAGAAACAGCCATGGTATCACTGATCCACGCAATTGAAAATATCCAGTCCTTATGTCCATCCTAAAAGGGAAAAAAAAAAGTCAGATTTGCTGTGCCATTGTATTCTAGATTAGTCTCTCAAAGCAGACAAGTATTCTTCACTTTGAGTTTTAGTACAAGCACAAAAAGGACAGACCTATGTTAGTAACATTATACAGGTGAAATTCCAGTATCAATCTGGAGTAGTTTAAGTAACCAGCAGCAATTTAAACTTTTTTTTTTAGTTTTATTAAACTTAGCGCATAAAAGTAATAGTTAGAGAGCTATTAAGTGATGGAAAAACAGGCTTTAAACCAAAGACAAATTGATCTCAAATCTAAGAACTTGGATTTTCCATTTTGAAAGCAGTGTTTTTTGCAGAATAGCCACACGCTTCCTCAAACAACGGTCCCTACTATAAATGGTAACTAAAACATGATGTTTGCAATAGATAAGCTACAGAATAATTTTTCAAGACTACTACTTCAAGAACCTTTTCTTTGGCATTTAAAGAAACCTGGGGGGGATCCCTAAGCCTGTAGTTCTGTTTGAAAAGCTGCACAGTCACAGCAGCATGCAAGTGAATAGCAAGTCATGCAGATCTTCAGTCAAGCCTTTTCAGCAGCAGCAGGTAGCCAGCTGCAGAACTCTGACCTCTGCCGTTGTCAGTAACGTCTAAGGCCTGAGTCAAAAGGAAGGAGAAATGAGAGAAGGGCTTCTGGGACACCACTGTATTCCTTTCAGCCCTTTTCTTTTTAAGACTGGCTATTTTAAAAAAGCATGAGGACATTTCAGAAATAGACTCTGGTGCTGCTTATATCAAAGTGCCATAAGTCACGGGGTTAGAACTGATCCTCAAAGACGAGTTCTGCCTCTGGGATAATGCATGCATAAAGCTGCGCTGGAGAAGGGGAAAACTTGAATAACTTGCATCATCTTTTCAATTTCTCACAAGAGCTTTTTCACTAAAACTAGCTGTGTGTCTCAGTTTCAGCCTTCATCATCACAATTAGACCAACATTTAGGATGTTGTTATATTTTCAATACTTAAAAGTAATCTAAGTGGACCTGAATGAGGGCAAGGAAGAGGAAATCTGACTCAGAACCATCTCACTTGTTAATGCCCTCACTTATATTTAAGGTATCTTGTCATGAAAGACCACTTTATCAGGAATGTTTTAAACCTTTCAGAAATTCTTCACTCTTCACCACAAGACTCCCAAATCTAACCTCGCTCTGACCTTAGGCACTTCAAAGTAGTAATTCTTTTAAGTGGCAGAATAAGCCTTCCCCAAATATTCCCACTTACATCTCCCACACAGACAGGATCAAGTGTAGGCAGACGATAAATTGCAAGACTGTTGGGGTTGTCTCCACCTGTGGCCAGAAGGGTCCTTGAAGGGTTGAGCTCAATGGCGTGAATACCACAGCCCTGCTGGTTCACCATGCCAGGTTCGCGGTCTTTCAGAATAGGAATCTTGGTAATTTGACCAGTCTGGACATCTACCACAAATAACTGCAAAAAAAAACAACAGCAGATGCAAGTCATTGCTGAACAAAGATCAGAAAAACAAGATGGTAAAAGATGCGCTCTATTATGAATTTCTTTTTCTCCATAAATCCTGCAAGTTGACTGAAAAAAAATTGTATAATTTACTTCTTAAAACTAGTAGACTGACTTAATTTACAGTGGGTTTTATTTCAATGACCCCATTTGGTTTTGAATGCAATGGAAGAGAAAGGAGAAAATGTTGTCATGGCATGTTTCCCATTTAACCAAGCCCTCAAATCTGAAGTTTATTACTGTTCGTTACTGTGACAAAACAAAATTGTTTTCCAGTTTCTCTTAACACCAAGGAGAAAGACAGACCCACCTCCAAAAAGTGAGTAAGCCCAAGAGCACTGGGCACAAGTCTCCTGCAGCCCAGATAAGGACACTTACCATGAAGTTTTGGCTTTGACAAACTGACACCTTAGAAGTTTATTTAATTAGAGCTTATTTTCTAGTGATGCACAGAACAGTGACTAAACACAGTACTGCCAGTGTGAATACCTAAAAAAGAAAAAGATATCTAGCTACGTTCATCAGCCTGCAAGAAGACTAGAAGTTGTAGCTCAATGTCACCGTTTCCTTAGCAGAAAGATCAGTTATAAAGCCTTGCAAATCTTCAGACATCACTGCATACCAAGTTAAATCCGTTCCAATGCATACAACTATACTTTATGATAATGGTAAACTCACTTTACTTAAACTATAGTTTACTATAATGGTAAAGTTTAAATTAGTTTCAGCAAACTATGGTTTACACTGTCTGCCAAAGCTCACTTTCATCTGGGAGGCTCCTGCACTGGATTGTTTCCACAGGTGTTCAGAGTGCAGCTGCACTAACAGCCACGTTGGTGTAACTAAGGGACAATACCTTGTGAGGGAAGATGAATGAGAAGCAAGGAAATGGAGTAACTGAAGCTGACTTGGCACTAAGGAAAGTGATGTAAAAAAAAATCACAGCCCAACATTTTTGGGGGAACTCACAGACTTGATTTCTGCTCTTTAATAAGAAGCAAAATTTAAACAAGATATAGTAGCCTGTTACTTCTGATGTACTGAGCTAGCAGAATATTAATATCAAATCAAAATTTGTTGAAGTATGGTATGTTAAACTCATTCTGCAGAGAAAGCCATGACCTATTCAACACTATTTATACCTTGTACATAAACTTATACACCATCCTCAACCCACAACTGATCTTCCCCTGTAGTCAGCAGTATTGCACAAACAGATCATGGTTCCTACAGTGACTGAATTTTTACGTTCGGTTCTTTATTTTGTATGCAGGTGTCAGGGGGACAGGCAGCAGCCGAAGCATAGCTGAGCAGGAAGGAGGCACTGCTCGCTTCTGCCCAGCCTCGCAACACGGCTCACGTCCCAAGACAAGCGGTGAAATCAGAATGCATGCAGCAGCCCTAACCTCATCCCTGAGAATTAATACCTGCACTACAGGAACAGGACCACTCATCCTCCCCTGTGAACTTTTATCTTCTTTTCTTCCTTAGTATTTCCTTCCAGTAGAAATTCACAATTCCCTCCCCATCCTCCTTCAACTACTGAGAGGAAAAAAAAAAAAAAGAAATCAACTTTTAAGTACCTAAGGTTCAGGATTGCAAGCGTCACCCGAAGGTCCTAAAGCTAGCATCAGACATGCTAACTAGGAAAATACATCTAAATCTCACGAGGCCCAGATTCGGGAAAGCCATATTTCAGCTGTTAGAGATGCACACTTCAGAGAGAACCTCACTAGATATTAGGACTGAAATTAAAAACCCTTCGCATTCTCCAGTCTAACATCACCACTGCACACCTGTGTTTGACACCAGGCTAATAAATAAATAACAAGACTTTAATATGAAATTTATTTAATAAGCTGTGAACTTACTGGGCTGAAGTTAAAGAACTTGGAAATACACCATGCTGAAGTATCACGGACCCTCACACTTCTGTTCTAGATCTTCAGCCTCATTTTCTTGTAACAAGTTTCCAAACGAAGACATCCTTAGAAGTACCAGGACGTACTTCTCGCAGTGCTTTCACCTGCTCCCACCCCACTTCAACCCATCCTCAGCCCTTGAACTGCTCTGTCATTTTCTCACTTTTCTCCTCCAATTTTACAGCATTACGTTAACCAGAGCTGCAACTGCTCTTAGAGCATGAAACCTGACATAGTTAAGAGACTGGCTTCGTTGTTTCAGCTGTTAAGCTCTAAGCAGGAACTACTCCCCTTGCTTAGTAAGGGACCAGTTTGGGTTAGTAAGGAACTAGTTGCAGGCAGTTTAGAAACAACAACCCAAGAACAAAATAAGCAAGTACTGCCTGCATGTGCTGTGACTACTGCATCACCTGGGGAAGGGCAGGAAGACAGCAGCTCACACTTGCAAGCCGAACTCACACTGAATGCCAGGAAATCTTTCCCTGTAAATCCAGCAAACAGAAGTCAAGAGCCAAACAGACGTTGTTAATATTTCCCCCTTTCAGGCTTTAAAAGTGTCTAGCAAGACAGGCACCCAGCTAAGAATGCTGAAAATTGAGCACTATTTTATGAATTTAGGACACGACAGGAAATAAAGTACAAAATACCTGACCTTTTAAGTGAGTTCAGCCGAAACTCCACCATGCAGTTACTTAAATCTGAAGAAAACAAGTTAACCTGCTTTTTCCAAGCAAACTGGTACCATCACTGCTGTTGAAATAAGCACATCTGCAAACAACTCCAAAGCAGCCCTCTAAGATTATTAACAAAGAGCTGATAGCTGTATTATACTTTTTTAAGCCCCTTCCTACCAAGTGGGAATAAGAATTTCTTTTTCAGTTATTTATTCATTACATAAAAGCTAAAAAACAGCCTCAAAAACCAGATGCAAACTCCCTGCAACCAAACAATGAAGTACCTGTCCCTTGATTCTGTTTTATACAAAATTTGGTTCCTCTACCAGTGAAGTGTGTGTGCATGTCAGGTGTTAGCATGCCCAGTAACTTGACAGTCAGGACCTCAAGCAAGGGTTGCTCTGGCCGGCTGCCAGAAGTCCCAGGACCACACTTCGTTTGTGAGGAATGAAGCAGGGTCAGCTATCTTGTTCTCCGCAGGAGGCCATTATTCTGACAAGGAAACAGGTTGAAGAATGATGTGACAGAAATCCATCTCCCCTCCTGTTGTATGTTTTTTTTTTTGTTTTGTTTTGTTTTTTTGAAATAAAGCAGTTCAGATGTACAGCCTGCAACAATGCCATCGCTCAAGGACCGTGGCAGAGCGGCATGGCCACATACTACATTTGCCACAGTCACGACTTTTTAGGATCTGGCCGTACTTTTCACACCCCATGAAATTACTAACTGTATGCCTGGTTTTATTTTGTTCTGCAGAACGGTGAGAAGTTCTTTGGGCCAGTGGCTCCCGTACAACTTGGCTCCCTTGTCAAGCTGCTTACCGTGAAGTTCATCAGGAAACCGTCCCGCTTCATTAACTAAGGAACTTCATTAATCAGTTTGCCAGAAGTAAAGACTCTGGCACAGAATCAACTTATCGGAAGACAACACTCTGAACTGCAAAGCCCATCCTTCTCTTCCATGCAGTACTGAGAGCAGAGCAGTGTGTCAAGCTCTTCCATCGAGTCTACTTCATTTTTTGACCTACCTTTAAGAGCCAACAGTTGGGGGGAGGGCTGGGGGGGCAAAGCGACCCGTTCATTACATCTAACTGTCCTTCCCACGCATCTGTAACTGAAAGAATTCTACTGAGCAAAGCAGCAGGTGATGTTTTCACATACGCCACTGTAACATCACATCTGATTTAGCTGTGACCACTTTGGGAAACATTCTGATCATATTTGTTTTGGTGAGAAAAAGTTTGTAAAGCCTAATCTTCATGCGGACAACAAGCTTAGAAAATTGGTGAAAGAAATGCTATTTCACAACAGCACATAAAGACTACCTTGTGTCCTCTGCTGCTGGCCCTGCATGTGGAACAGCAGGGAACATGTTACCCTATCTTTTAGTTGATTGTACAGACCAGTTTGAACAAAACCAAAGCGTGCCACCCTGAGCTACACCATGTTTTTATTACACAAACAGGATGGACCTGGATTCACAAGGCACCCAGAACTTGCACAAAAGACTGCTTATTCTTCAGGCAGGTACATGTGCTACATTCTGCACCCCTGCTCTTCACACACTGCCCTCAAGTCCCAGAAGCATTCTTATCATTTGTTTTAACATTTGAAATAACCCGAAATAAACATATTGCCTTGCTAAAAAGAGTCACCAAGAGAATAAGCTGGGATGGAGTTTCACAATTGGATTAAGCCAGTCTTTGAGAATCCACCCACTGCTTCCCCACCCACCCAGTCTCACCGCCTTCGTGGCAACAAGTGGTGCCCAGGTAGCTTCCAGGTCAGCCACACAACCTCTCTACCTCCAGAGAGGATTACTCCTACACAAAAACCTGCCTGCACACAAAGTAGCGAGCTGGCCCAGCTGCCTCCCCAGCCACGTGAACACCAGGAACGAGCAGGCGGGAACATCCCATTCTGCACCGGCACAGCTCCAGACTGAAGCTGATCACCGAAGTTTCACCCTCAGCCAAGCTGGAAAACAACATCGCTGTTCTCCAGATCGTATCTCACTATCAGAACAACAGAACTAATACAATGCTTCCAGGGTCATTACACTAATACCATTGCTGGTTGCACTGAGTAGCACTGTTTGATTTTTCTCCCCATTTCTCAGTCTCTTCTTTTATCCAGATTGCCAACATCTCTATTTTCTAAGTTCATAGAATGCTTGGCATCAGGCTCTCCAGTTCCATGGCAATGCAGATTCACTGCTATGTGCCAAGCCCCAAAGAAATGCTGAATCCTTAAAGACTTAGTTCTCAGACTGGTAGGACTCCTTTCCAGCAGAGCTCGGAACATGCACTAATCTTAGTACAAGACCCACTTACAGGTTGTGCTGCTTGTACTCTGTACTGCACAAGAGGAATGGCTTTACACATCCTCCTTGAAAGGGTCCAAAGGGGGAGGAACATAAAGGAAGATCAGAGAAGCGAGCAGCAGCAAAAGAAACCAGTGAGTTGACTCTGAATCCACATTTCCAGAAACAAGGCACTGCAATCAAGCACCTCACCTTGCTATGAAGCCCTTCCAGCTCATGGGTATGCACATCTGATGTCACTGAACATGCTCACTGCCAAAAAGCCCCATTTGTCAGTTTTTATTTGCGTCCTGCCCTCTGCGCTTAGTTTCAGGAGGCTGGCAGACAGCTAACGTGTGTCAGCAGATGGCAAAGGACGGAGAAGTGAGAGACTTGTTCTGCTAAAGGGCATCTGGGCCGCCTACGCCATGCCTGGCAAGGAAACCAGCAGACCCCATGCATCACATGCACTTGACAGAAAACCAAATCCTCCCGAGAGACGAGGAACAACACCTGACTCTCTACTTACAAGGCACTGAAGGCAAGGTGAACGGAGGTGTCGCTTACAAGTGTCAGAGGTTTGTTTACAGTGACCAAAGTACGGCGTTCAGCGGACTCTGAGCAGTTATGAACTGCGGTGACACAACTTCCCCCTCCCTCCCTGGGAGCAGGAAACAAGCAGTCTTCCTGGCTCCTCACAACGCTGGCAAAACCACAGCAAGCATTACCTCGCAAAGCAAATGGAAATCATCTTCCCCACAGACATTCCATATTCACAGCTGGAAGAGGAACTACGTGTTGTATTCTCACCACTGCTAACCCACAACTGCCAGACTTGTTTATAATTGTATGAGGTGCACTGAACAGACGAGGGATCTCCTGAACTAATTAAAAAGCTCTAAGCAGAAACAAGAGCTGGGCGTTTACAGCAGGGCATCCAAGGCAACATGCAAATCTACCAAGGTGAGAAGAGGTACCAGCTGGCCACCAGAAAGCAACCCTTCGTGACTTGGAAAAGCCTCCTGAGAAACCAGAAGAGAACGTTCAGTAAGAAAGTTGTGTGTTTAGAAGGACAAACATATCTATCAGGCCTGCCTGGGAAACAAAAAAACAACAAAAAAAAAGATTAGATTCCAGGCAATTAGATTCCGAAGCAACTGGAAACTAATAAGTGTTTTGTATTTATGGAATGATTTACAGCTCTGGTATTTCTACTTGCTTAACTTCACAATCAACAAAAGAATTATGTCCTGAACATGTATACAGGACTAAGGGATCAGAAGAAGCTGCAAGATGGTGATTTGAACTTTTTTCAGAAGCCGCTTTATCCCTCACCGCTTCCTGAAAAATAGCATAAAAAAAGAGAATGAGTAGTTCAGTAATCCAGTGTTCAGTGGTTTCTTTTGCCACGAGCTTGTTTCCTGCATAGTCTCAAAGTTTCTCTACAATTCCTGAACACAACACACTGATTACAGACAGTATTTTCTTCTAAGACGTCTTCCTCTTCCTTCAGCCTTTGGTAACTTCAATGCCCTGGTGCCACAGCCTGAATACCTGCACCTCACAGATTTGCTTGTTCCTTCATTTGTTTTTCAGTACCTCTAAGCAGCCCACTGTATCAACAAAGTCCTTGCAAATGTGAATCCTGCCTCAGCTGATCGTGTTTGAATTTTTAGACACTTGAATGCTCAGATAGGTTCCATAATTACAAACCCAGGAAAAAAGCATGTGCCTGTAAGAAACCCAAATATTTTATTTACAGCTGGCCAACTGCAAGCAGCACGATTTACTAGAGACAAAGTTATTTTATATACACAAGCATACCTGGGGATATTTTCTAGGATAGAAAGTTGCCCCAAAATAACGCAACAAGTGAACTACTGACTGAGAGCTTCGTAGTCTCTTCAACATTTATGGTGACCAGTACTGTGAGGTGACTAAAAGCAAAGCTCCTCCTCTTATGACGAGAGCATGTTTTTGTTTTGTTATTAAAAATAGTGAATCCTTCTGGCACAGCATAGCCAAAGGCAATTTATAAATGAACTGCTCAAAGCTCCCCGTGCCATGTTTAAGCTTGATTAAAGCAACTGCTTTGGTTTATATTTTTCTGTTGCATTAACTGTAATTATATGCAACACCAGTTCAGTGAACTCCATTAAAATTAGACAAGTTGTTTTAGATTCACTCCCAATTTAAATGCCACAACTTTGGTGCAGGAGAATAGGCAAAAGAATTCATCTTTATTAGGTTGCTTGGTCAGGAGATGAGAGAGAAACTCTTGTAATTAAAATGTTGTTTAACTCTCTACTCAAATGTGAGCGCAAAGCAAGCAAGCTAAAGCTACTATAGTATTCCTAATTCATATATGTTTCACCATGAAGTTGATTTTTGCCATCAGTACGTTTCGCCTAACAAAAGACAACGTCCCTCTGTAACGTAAGCCTAGCTGCAGAAGCATATACCTCCCTGCAGCATACGCAGAGCTAACAACAATGTGCTTGAATCCCTCTTCAGCTCCCTGATTGTTTGGTCACCAACAATTTCTGCAAAGTTGCGTTAACAACACACTTGCCCATTTATCTTCACCACAGCTGCTGTGGAACTAGGGAAGTTACAGGACACAGCAAAACTGCTGCGGCGCTACAAAGCCTGCAATGATCTCGCTAGGGCAAGCAGGATTTTGAGAGCTGGTGTTTCAGCAGGAGTTTGTCTTCCGGAAGCTGTTCCACGAAGGGTGCTGGCTGCTGACCAGCTGAGGTAACGAGCACGTGCGGAGAAAGAAGGCAGAGAGATTCTGCTTCGTTAGATTCCTGTTATAAGGCTGTTTTGTTTATACAGCTAGGCCTTGCTTCTTAAAGTTGCTACATGAAAGACTCCTGCTGTGTAACTATGAATAATTATAGAACGTCCAAAATAAATTAAAAAAAAAAGTCTCTTTCCCTTGCAAGTCAGACCGCAGAGCACAGCTTCTGTTCAGAAGTCATGAAAGCAAAGAAACAATCCCATTGACTCACACACTTTGAGGATTATAAGCTGCTGGATCTATATGTTCCTTACAACGGTCAGCCCATTTCAGCAGGACTAACCAACCTGCAAAGAATGAATGCTGGATTTTGCACTAATTCAATCAGAATTAAATATTGGAAATTGCAGCCTTAGCCAAGGAGGCCAGACCACCACCTCCAGGAGAAAAGATTTACCTGTTTGTATGATCTCCTCCAGCTACTAATCACATACAACACTATTTTAATATTCCCCTATAACTTTTCAAACACAAAACATTAGTTTAAGACCCTGTGATTTCAGTGTTTGTAAAAGGATATAACAGTACATGAACACGGCAAGTTACCTGAACACCAGGACAGAACTCCGCATAAAACCAAACAGACCGAGGATGATGATTAAGAAAAAAAAAAAAAAAGTATTTTTAACAAATTCTGTCTGACATTATATTTATATTATGAGAAATCACAGGGACAGTCACTAACTCCCTATTTGCAAGGCAAGAAGATTCAACCCCCCCTGTTGCACTCCATCCCAAAAAAAAGTCAATTGCCCTGTGCAGATTAGAGGTGCTAAGCACAGGCACAAGCCTCACGGTCTGGTCCACAGCCACCCGTACAGAACCACACTTTCAGATGAGAATAAGTCACAGCTAAATAATACATTTATTCGAAATTCATCATGTATAATTTTGACTCTGCTAGTAATTACTTCCTAACGTTTTCCTTGGCAGCCCACATGCTTGGGTTATGGACAAAGGGAAGAGGGAGAAATTAACGCGCAAGTGAAACAGGAGTGAGAGAGGTGGCACTTACTGTGTTGCATTTTGTCCCGCACACCACTTGTCGGTGGTTCAGCCACTGGGAGGCAAACACTTTATTAAGGGTTCCAAGGTGAAACTCTCTCTCCTTGAGGAGGCTGGGAAGCTGCTGGGCTGCATATCCATGCAACAGGCGGTGATAGCTGGACTCATTCTGCATCCGCACCTCTCTACCTTTCAGGTAGTACACCAGGGACCGCTTCACCGGGGGGAGCCTTTTCCTTTTGTGAACCGAGTGATCCCACCCGTACTGTGAAAAATAAACGCGGAAGTTAGAGGAACTTAAAGCAGCGCCCTTGAAAATTCAAAACGCTGAAGTCCGCCTGGCTACCCTTACGAATACCACACCCGATTAGCTCGGAGCTGCCGGCCTCAGTAAGATTATAGAATTAAACAAATATTTGCTACGGAAGCAACGCCACAGCGATGCCCCAATCGCTCCACGCTGACTCGCCAACACCGCTGCTTACAGAAACGGGAGAAAAGAGGGAAAAAAATAAACACAGCTTAAACAGGCGAGGGCCGCCCCCAACCACCCCCGCGGCCCCAGCCCCGCCGTTTTGGGGTGACAGGAGGGGGGGGGAGCTGGGGACCGACCGGAGGGGGGCCCGTGTGTCTCCTGCGGCCGGCCTTGGGGTCGGCCCGGTACATGGCTGCGGGGCTGGGGGCGGCGGGCACGGCGGTTACCGGACGAACGGCGGCACCCAACGGAACCGGGGGGGGGCAGAACCCAAAGGGGGGGGGGACAGAACCTAAAGGGGGGGGGCCGAACCCAAGGCTGGGGGGGCCGAACCCAAAGCTGAGGGGGCCCCCACCCGCAGGACACCCCCCAGCAGGGCACCCGCACACCACGGCCGCCGCCCTCCCCATATCCCGGTGCCCCCCCCACCCACCTCACACCGCCCCCCACCCCCGCCCCACCCCCCCGGCCTACCTGCTCCCCATGGAGCCCGCCGGGCCCCGCGGCGGTCGCCGCCGCCGCTTTCCGCTTCCTGCTAACTGTTTTCCGGGCCATAGTAGAAGGAAGGGGAAAAAGAGAAGCCGAGAGCCCGGCCCGGGCCCCACATGGAGCAGGCGGCCGCCAGGGCTGGGGGCATAAGCGTGAGGGAGCCGGGCCGGGCCGGGCCGCGCCTCACGACATTGCCCCCGACCTCTTTGCGACGGTCGCGGCGCCGCTTGACGGCGGCCCCGCGGTTTCCTAGCACCGCCCTCCCGGCCCCCGCCCGCCGGGGGTTGCTAGGCAACGCGCGCCGTCAGGGCGGAGCGGCGCCCCCCCGCGGTGGTTGGGGATGGGGTGGGCGGGCACCCCCTGCTCGGGTGCGGTTCTCCCTCGGTGTGCGTTCCCCGGATAAGTCCAAGTGGTCTCTTTTCCTGGCTCGGAACCTGAAATTCCCCATCTGTGGAGGCAAACAGCCTGCGTTCCTCACCGCCTGTGCTGTCACCATGCAGTCGGGGTTGCCATTTCTACCCGGGGGCGCTGCCAGAAGCTGCACCAAGTGCTCTCACATGCTCTGCTCTGTCACCCACTCGCTGCTCTGCATTAGTCTCTGGCATCCTCTTGTTCTCCCTTTTCCTCCTGTATTGCAGCTATCCCTTGGCATGGCACCTTCTGGGATTCCTCTGTGTCAATGGGGTGCCTCCCTGTGTTCAGCCTGGCAAAAGAGCCTAACGCTTAAAAAAAATCATAGAATCACAAAATCGTTAAAGTTGAAAAAGAACCTCCAAGATCATCTCCTCCAACCATCCCCCAACCACCACTGTCACCCACTAAGCCCTGTCCCTAAGCACCACGTCCAACCTTTCTTTGAACACCCCCAGGGACGGTGACTCCACCACCTCCCTGGACAACCCATCCTGACTGCTGCCTGACTGCTCTTTCTGAGAAGAAATGCCTCCTCATTTCCAAGCTGAACCTCCCCTGGTGCTACTCGAGGCCATTCCCTCTCGTCCTATCACTAGTTACCTGCGAGAAGAGGCCGACCCCCAGCTCCCCACACCTTCCTTTCAGGCAGTTGTAGAGAGCCATAAGCTCTGACCTGAGCCTCCTCTTCTCCAGACTGAACAACCTCAGTTCCCTCAGCCACTCGGGTCAGGTCAGTCTGCAGTCTTCCTCACAACAGCAGCTGTGCCTTGACTCCCCTACATCACACCTGTATTTTCACCAGAGCAAGGAATAACACATGCCACATACCGGGGATGCAGCGCCTGCCACGTGGGCTGGCTCCCCACGCTGTCCATGGGCATATCTGCAGAGCACCGTGTTCTGCGTATCACCCCAAGCGACGTCTGTGCAGCTGTGGGAGCGTGAAGTGAGCAGCTTTTTCCGTGTCAACCTGTCATCAGTGCTTGCTTCGGATTTCAAGATACTTTCACCATCCTGGAAAACAGGTCATCAATCTCCTGTTTTTACAGGTGGGCATACCAAAACATGCTTTCATGCTGTACACTTCAAATGCCTTAACACTAAAATGAGACAGCCACAGAGATGAGAAGAAAAACAGGGATTTGTGTTTTAAATTGTCTAACTTCAGTGGCATCTCCATCCATCTGTTCAAGACTAGAGATCAAAGACAAATTACACGTGCATCAAAAGCAAAGATGGTCAGATATTTACAATCTCATATATATTTGTCCTTTGGGATCCTATAAATAAAGATAGCTATTGCACTTTATCCAACAACCCAGTGTCTTTGTGTGGGTGTGTGGGTGTTTTTCTTCACTTTTGGCTTTTGATTCTATTACAAGACTAAGTTGGAGGACATTGTTTGTGTTTCTCTTCTAAGAAGTGGAAAGAACAATCTGCTTTCTGGTATAGATTAAGTACATCTTTGAAGTTCTGATAAATCTAACAAAAATACTAAATAGACATTTTTATTTTGTGTGGAATGGATATGCTATAAAACAGGAATGGATATGCTCTAATACAAATGTGTTAATTTAAGCATAGGTAAGGCACAGGTGAACTGTTTTCTTTATTTTTGAGCATCTGTGACTTGCTGGGCAATACCTAGAGGGCAGGGACATGAATCTTTTTGGCAGGCCATGCCCATGCTGCTGGTGTGACACAAAAGGCAGGCTTTATACCCTAGTCCTGAGGGTAAGAGCGGAGTAGGTTGACCCCACTGTGCTGGAGGAATGCAGGAAGGGTACTCTGGTAGCTTGAACAGCAGAATACATGGAGTTGATTTCAGATCCACATGCATCCCTTTGGAATTAGCCTGCAAGAGCATTACCTGTGACTGTAACACGCACGATTTATACTTAAGTCCCTTCTGTGGGAAAATCACAGAATCACAGGATGGTTTGGATTGGAAGGGACCTTAAAGACCATCTAGTTCCAACCCCCCTGCCATGGGCAGGGACACCTCCCACCAGCCCAGGCTGCCCAGGGCCCCATCCAGTCTGGTCTTGACCACCTCCAGGGATGGGGCATCCCCAGCCTCTCCAGGCAGCCTGCACCAGGGCCTCGACACCCTCTGTGTGAAGGATTTCAGAGGGTGGTGAGGCACCGGAACAGCTCACAAGCATCGAGCGCGCCCTCTGCATGCTCCTCCACGTCCATCGTGACCTAGAGGGGCTCACATCTGCCATCAGCTCAGCTTTGCACAACTCTGTCCCACGACCCACCTTGTGAAACCCTTTTAATTAATTAGCAGGTGGCTTAGCTGATCCCACCGGCGGTCCCTGACTACAGAGTCTCGGGGACGAGGCGCTTGGAGGTACCCTGTGCTGTCACCAAACTTCCTCATTTCAGGGCAACCAAGGGGCAGAGGGAGCTATTTGCGTTTACTCCTTCCTTTATTAGAACCGAGGTGGATGTATTTTTTTGTTATCTGCACTTTCTGCCGTGCCTCCACCGAAAACACCCAGCCCCTCCCCGCTCCTCGGCGCCCCCCTCAGGAGGTCCCATCCCCCCCCCGCCGCCATTACACCCCCTCCCTCCCTCCCTCCCCGCCCGCTGACGTCACCGGCGAGCCCCAGCCGATTGGGCGGCCGGGTGTGTGTGTGCGGGGAGGGGGGGGGGGGTGCCGGTGAGCGTGCGGCGTGACGTCAGGGCGTCGCCGGGGCGGCGAGGAGGAGGCGGGCAGGCGGACAAGATGGCGGCGCCCGGCGGCGGGGCTGGCGGCGGCGGCGGGGCGCGGCTGGCCTAGGGGCCGGGGGTGGCGGCGGGGAGCGGCCGCGGGCGCCGGCTGTGGGCCGCGAGGTAACGGGGAAGGCTGAGGGGAGGGGGGGGGGAACGGCGGGGATCCGGCGCCGTTATGGGCCGGGGGGGGGTTGGCCCGGCGGCCCCGCTGTGATTCAGCAGCCGAGGGGAGGCCGCGGGGGGCTGTCGGGGGCCTGTGGTGGAGGGAGGGCAGCGGGGCGGCGAGGCACTGCGTGTGCTCGGCCCCAGGGGAGCTGGCCGCCTCGGAAGCTCCCAGATCCCGGCGAAGAGGAGCAATCTTCCTTCCTCCGGCGCCCAAATCCTCGCCGGGGAGCCCCCAGGTTCTGTTCTGGGGGGTTGGAGGTCGGTGCGTGGCTTCCTCTTCCCTATCCCCCTCCTGATTTTGCATTTCCAATGTATTATCTCGAGTCGTTTCGCGCTGAGGAGCCAAAGTCGTCTTCACTGCATGGGTGGTAGCCCTCCGCATCTCTTTATGCTTATCGCTTATATCTAGCTCTTTTTCTACTTAACTATTCTCCTTTCGAATCTGGAAGAGGATCCTGTCTTCTGCATCTGAGATACAGACCTGCCATGGATGTGTATCCTGGTGTAAGAATGCTTTATTTTTGTAGCTTCTAACTTCTCGTGCCTTCTGTTCTCTTAGCTCACTGCCCTCTAGGAGTAAAACATTGAACTCTACTATGCGAGTATTTAATATAATTCAAGGGCTGTCTTTCTGATTTTTGATTAGCCCCAAATCTGCCATGTTAAGGGGAAGTTAGGATTTTTTTAAAAAGAAGTAAAAGAAATTATAATGGGTGGAAGTGAGTCATCACTTTATCAAGTGTTTTTATTCTTTCTATTATTTAAAAAGTCAAGACAGGATTAAAAAAAAGTGAAGTCTTACAGAATTCTTATGATTACTGTCTCATTAGAGCAGAGCTACGTAGGTGGACTCCGGCTCTTGGCTGTACAACTACTGTAGCTGTTGTCCGGGACTCAGTAAAAATGTATTAATGTCAAGTATAAGTACTTTCAGGTGGATATTCCTAAATGACAAGTACTGTCAAGTTACAGAACAGCTCAGTTGTGACTGGTGATGTAACTTTGTGCTCAGGACAGAAAGCATCAGCACCTTGGAAACTGTTCAGTGGTCGAGAGGCTTTTGTGGGAGTTTACTGGGGAGGAATCTTGCTCCAACTTGTGATGAAGGGCGTTAAGGAAAAAGAAGAAGAGGCGGTTCTGCAGTCAGCCAGACCTCTTCCTCTCCTTCCTTCCCTGGTCATCCTTGGATTGTAGGACTTTCTGTCCCGGTGCTGACGCTCCTGCAGCAGCTTGCTTCCTAGGGCTGACCCTGCAGATCTGGCATCTCTGAGTTTCAACGTTTATTTCAGCGGGGGGGAAACATTTTTGGCTGTGTCCTTTCTTTTCTCCCTACAGAACAGAGCTACTTGCATAGTGCTGCCACAGGGAAGGGAACAGGGCTGAGAAGGTATGTGTGGTAGCTGCTCAGTAGAGCTGGGCTAATGTGTGCCAGGCGTTATGCAGTACGGCTTTGGGTGAGTATCTGTGCTCTGCAGAACCGTGGTGGTGCTGCTGCCTAATGACTTCAGTTTTCTGTACACAGGGCTGTAATTTGCAAGTGACGGTGGTACTTTAGGTCACCGTTGCAATCGGGTGACTTAAACCTTTTAGGCAAAATTTTAATTTTCAGGATTGGGGAAAGAAAACATGTAATCTTTCAACTTTGTTTTTGCTGGCTCATGGTTTTGGTCTCAAACAAAACTGAAAGTGATTGCATCTTTCTCCTGTAATCTGCTGGATCTGGCCTGCAAGCTTGGTACGCTTTTTTTCTGTGAGTGTACTGTGGAGGAAAGGAATCTGGAAAGAAGTTGCTTCTACTAAGAGCAAAGGCTCAAGATACGTCACATGAAAGCTGAAATGAAATTATCTGGACTTTGAAGTGAAAGCAAAGAAATCTTAGGTATAAGGTATACGAATGATTAAGGAATAAATATTAGTTTCTCTTTAATGAATTGAACTTCAATTTTCAGAATGTTTTAGAGAGTATATTGCCCAGCTGATTAGCTGGGAGATTATTTTTTTTTTAGTTTATGCTGATGGCTAGCAAAAATCTTAAGGATTAAAAATTATCAAAACTGTGCAGAATTGCTCCATCTCCTTTGTTCAGGTGGTGCCTTGCGGTACTGCTTATCCTAGAGACAAAAACTTCTAGTTAGGAGAACAGGAGTTAGGTTTCTGGACCAATCCAGCAGACCATGTCATCTAATGCTGTCACAGTGGCAGCCGGAACTGTTTTTGCTGGTGGCACAAGTGCTGTAATGCCACAGCAGGCATCACCTTACTCGTACTCCAGGTTTTCATTCTATAAGCTTATGGTGTTATGTTGCTCCCACAAACTTTAGGGATTGATAATTCAAGTCATTAAATATTCTTGAAAATATCCAGTCACTATATCATAAGTGTTTGTCACCACCTTGTTCTTATTTTTTGAATGTTCTGATAAACTGATGTGTGAGAAATTCAGTTGTACTTATTAGACAGGAGCTTCTGTCCAGCCTTTTCTAGCATTATGTTTCTAACATAATCAGTGTCAGTCTCTTCTGCATGAATTCCAGGGCTGAAGCTACAGAATCTTTCCCTGAAGGATCTTTACCGAAAGGCATTACTGTCTATTTAAAATTGATCGCTGTAATGCAAATCAATGACGGTGTGAAGGAGGTCTAGTGGAGCTGTAACTGAAAAATTCTGGAAGATGTTTCTGAAAATTGTTGATTAGAGGAAAAGGGTTGTTTACAGACTATAAATATTCTTCTTGTTTGAAAAAGTAGGTCTGCTAGATTGAGCTGTACTCCCTGCGTTGTCTGCTTGCTCTGATAACAAGGAAGGCATTGCTAATGATCTTGTAGCATGTACCACTCTGCGATCAATCACTGGGATTGCAGCTGGTCGATACAAGCCTGAGCTCACGGTTTTTCTATGTTAACTGCCTAGGTGGGTAATCCTCTCTGGTATGCTAGTGTGTTGCTTAGTGTGTTGACCTTCTGACTTGGGTCGAATAAGCTTGGTTTCTGTGTCCCTAACGACCTTTTGCAGCCAGTGTAGTCTTGACTGAGGTCGTCTAAAAGAATCTGAACAATGCTGTTTTTCACTGTTAATCTCTTAAATGATCAGAGTTATTCCAAATCTTTCAAAAATCAAACTGAGCAAAGCATTCTCTTAAATGTTAAGAAATATTCTTTCCTGTACTTGAGAATATTGAAAGAACAGCTTCTGTGTCCAGACTTAGTTGTGTTTTGTATTCAAAAGGCTAAAAGCTCTTTCCAGCTTCCTTTAAGCTTGCAGTGTGCTTACTTGAAACCCCGGAGTGTATCAAAGGGGGAACAGCATATCATTGCTCCGACTTAGGTTTCAATCTTCTCTAGAAGGGAAAGAAGGTAGGTTCAAAACGCCACGTTGCTTGAGCAACATCACAGTTTCTATCTAACCAGCAGAGTTCAAATGGAAGTTCTCAGCCTGTAATTCTCTTAGCTGCATTTTGTCAGAAACACTGACACAGGTGTAACGTTTCACCTGGGCAAATCACAGAGCAGGAGTCTTGTTCAAGAAGCAGTCCATTCTTCAGCTGGAAGATGGTCTTATGTGTATGTACTTAAGCTACTGTTAAGGATTACTTAGGCTACTTAGCCAACTGTGGTTGATATTATGGAAACTAGTAATAGAGTAAATGATTCAGCTAGTCGTGAGATCCCAGTTAGTCTGGTCTGTGTTGCTGGAGGTCAACGTTCATCACGGCTGTCTACTTGGTCATGTGAAAGAGTTGACTTAAGCCCTTTCCTAATGTTTGTATTTGTGCTTGTACAGTTTGACATCTCTGGGGTAGCTGCAGATGAAGTCATGACTGGTGAGATTTATTCCCTGAGCTTTGGAGGCTGGATTTCTAAGAGTCTGTTGCCAGTTGTGCTGCGTCAAGTGTAAGTGCTGTGCTTAATCTAGACATCAAGATGTGCTTTTATGTTGGATTTGATTTGCTTCATCAGCTCTGGGCTCTAAAATAAAATTAGGTTCTTAGTTTGTAAATGCTCTGTGAAGTAGTTAAAGGATATGTATTTCCTTATCTAATACAGCAAAGGTATCCTGGGTTCCACCCTAGTGACTAATACTGTCATGTGGTGTCCTTGCACAGTAACCTATAATACTTTGAAGTAGAAATATAGGCAGTACTTGTAGGGGATGGTATTTATATATGTAAAATCACTTAATTATCTGGAATAAAACTTCATGGTGAAAAAGGATAGAAAAACTTTATGCTGTAACACAGTCTGAGAAAAGCATGTGTTCTTAATCTCATAATTATTAGGTCACCACAAGCAGTTTGCTGCCAGTCTGACTTCTTTAAAAGAAAAAAAAAAAAAGGGTTATTGAGTTTCATTTTGCTTACTATGTTCAAGATAGTGTATTTTTTTTAAAATGTGATTTTCAGAAAGTACCTTAAGGTCCTTTATGAGGAAGGGAGTTGATGTACCCCAAGTTGAGTTGGGGTTTTATGAACAAAAATGGATGGAAAAGTAATTCAAAATCACTCTGCACTTTGGGAGGAGTCATGAGCCATAAATATTGTGGGGAGCAGATTTCTGTATTTATTATATGTTTATGAAATCGGTGAGTTCCTGATAAACCAAGAGTAGTTATTAATCAAGCTGTAGTTCTGTCAGCGGTCATGGACTGTCAGGGCTCTATACCTGCAATTACTTTTGCAACTAAGCACTTAAATATTTGAAGTATAATTTTCTAGATAATCTTCAAGATAATATCCTGAGGAATAATTTTAAGAAAATGTTTGGGGAAGAAAATTCTGTATCAAGTTTTAATCAGCCAATATTTGTGTTGCCATTTTGATAGGAGTAACTATCAGACTTTGGAGTGAGGGGAGGTGCATTTCAGGATTCCTACAACTGACAGAGAGTCTCATGCTACAGCAAAACTAGCAAAAATGTCTGGCTCAGAAGTGCTAGGAGATGGTGGGATGCAAAATGCAATTACTTTGCATTACTTTCCAGTGAATGGTCTGTAAAAGAGCAGCTGCTAGATGCTAGTTGGTGTCTTGACAGAGGGCAGCTCTCAGTATCTGCAGTTAGAGGCTTTTTTCTTGTCTGTAGAAGGGAATTTAATGCATAATGTCTGTAACTTACCTGGAGTTCTTTGGATAGCTGGTAAAAAGCCCATGAATGCCCATAATATATTTCCAGACTGTTGAATGCCTGGGCTTATTGATGTGCATTTTTTGCAAAGCAAGTACCAATAGAAATGGTAAAAAGCTCGTTGCTTTTAAATAATGCTGTTCTATTTCTCTTTATGTGCAAAGGGAAAGCTAACAAATTCAAGTGAGGACATAAAAGCGATGCTCAGTGTTCCATAATCTTTTCAAACTGATGGTCTTCAATTGGAAAAGCCTTAACTGCAGCTTAAAGAACCCACAAGTATATGATGAGATACAAGGTAAATGAAGACAAATGTGAAGAAGCTGGCGGTGTCACAAGCAGCTGTGTGGTCTAAGCTGCTTTTGGAGCTGGGGATGGACTCCAGAAATGTGCCTTTGGGTGACGCAGTGGCTGTGACGCATCTACTCGTGTGACGTGCTAACACCATCCTTTTCATACCTGAACGTGCACATTGCACTTGCAAGAAGCGTAAGGAGGTATTCTTTGGGTCTTATGGTATTGGACTGAGGAAGAAATTCTGCTTCTGCCTACTCCCTCAAGGAAACAAATGCTTGAAATAGGCAGTATTTAGTGCAGGGATTTGGCTGTACTCTGTATAAACTGACTCCGCCTAGTAATGTAAAGGTCTTCTCTCTTCTCCTGCAAGCTGGGACAGAGCTTGTCTATCTGTTTTATTACAAGCCTTCTTCAAGGCGCATTTCTCCTGTAATTTGCTGTTACTGCAGGAATGTGAACATGATGCTTCTGTTCTGTCATTAGGCAGCACTGGATGTATCTTCTAAAGCTGTGTTGAATCAGACAAGGGTTAGAGAAGAGGCTGAGGCTGATTCTCAGGTGATGGGAGGATATCTAACATCCCAGTAGAGGAACAGTCAACACAAAGTCTTTTCACTTTTTTTTTTTTACAGGAAATCTTGCTGCTTTGTAATGGTAGCGATGGTCCAAAGAGATAGATCTGTGTGTCCCATATTGTTGCAGGTCTGGTAGACCTTTGGAGGAGAAAAGCTGAGGGCACTGCTGTTGGATGGGCATGTGGCAGTCTCATCCAGCAACCCACTCCAATCTAGTTATGTAGAAGTGAGGCTAGATTGCTGGAGCTGACTCAGATCTGTCAAAATGTCCTGAGAAAATGGAGCTAATGCATCTCCGAAGACTCCTTTTGCATGTAAAATGAGCTGTTTCTGTTTAGTTACTCCTTGCTTTAAGTGTTTCAGGGGTTGTGCTCATTAGCAATGCTTCTGAAGAAATGTCTAATAGACTGGAAAAAAAGTTTATACCACTGAGCAAGACTGGAGATGGTGTGTAACCAAACTGCAGGCTTAAATGAGTTGGAAATAGCAACTTAGAAATAAAGTTTGGAGTAAATATAGTTTAATGATATCAATCCGGAAGAATATCCTTAAGGCTTTTGTAGTAAGGTGGAAAACTGAGTAGGAGAGATTGGATACAGAAAATTGTCGATCAGAGATATTGGACCAAACCAGAGAGAATGCAGTGAGATTCTCGGGATAGCTGTGGATTTGGGAATCAGGAAATACAAGTTCTGCTCTGGCTTTGTTGTTGGCTGAGCTGGATGACTGTGGGCATATAGTTTTGTCTTTGTGCCTTGTTCCTCACCTGCAAAACTGGGATGGATTTTGCTCTGTGGCAAGTGTCTTGAAAACTGTTTTTGAAGTGTTGTGCAAGAACTAAGCTGTGCTGGTGGTTTAGGGGAATTTTGGCAAAATGGATTTTTGCTCAGGATAAAAGTTGTGAATGAGAGCTGTTTGTAAAAATGTGTTCAGCTGGTGGTGGTGTGAATGCCCCAGAGCCCTTCAGGCTTTGCCTGAAAGCAGAGTATTTCTGGGGTTATGGGTTCCTCTCCATTTCTCATTTCAGGTGAGCATGAAATTCTTGTTTGGTCTTCATGTGTGCTCTTGTCACTGGGAGGCTTGTAATTGCACATTTCTCACTTCCAGTACATTATGGGCTTCTGGATTTTGCTTTGCATATTTACGACTGAAGGATGATTGTGCATTTGCAGTGAGGTGTGGGCCCATGGTAAGCGTTAAACTCATCTGTTCAAGCTGCAGTGCTGAGAGGACAAATTGAATTATTGTCTTAGAGAGAAAGCAGACCTCTCCAAGTTGGTTTTTAAGTGAAGAAATGTAAATCTTGCCTTAACTCCAGTTGTTTCTGTATTAGATGAGTGTCATGTGGATACAGGTTATTTTATGTTGCTTAGGGATGTGCTGGGTATTTTTTCCTGAATGTAGCAGGTGAATTTTCTGCAGCAGAGAGGGAGGGATTACACCTGTGGTTTGGAAAGTCTTTCTGAAGCAGCGTGTGAAGGTGAGTTCAGTGACTGGAGCATCACTGAAAAATGTCTGGGGTTTAGGTAGTTGCTCTGCTTTTTCTCAGAGGCTGAGGGCTGTTTGCATGTGTGTACATCTTAGCTGTGAGCAAGCTCAGCTGTGGCAGTTGCACACATAGAGGGAACCTTGTTTAACAGATGTACTCACTCTTTGCCTCTTGCTCGTGGCTTCCTTTCCTGAGCTCTGTAGTTCATTGTTGGACTACAGGCTAAGCCTTATTGCCATTTAAACAGCCCTAAATAGAGTGGCCTTTGCTGTTTGGGAACTCCAAATCAGGAGACTGCAAGGAAGAAGTTTCTGTTTCAGGACTGGAGCACGATGCCTTCAGGGAGCTTAGGCCAATGAAGTTTTCTGATACACAGCAAGCAGCCCTTTGACTTGTCATATTCTATTTTTGTGATTAAACTGACCACTGTCGCTGAGGGCAAGCTCAGTTTGGCTGTGTAAAGCTAGATTTCTACTTCTCTATGCTAGACAAGCTTGCGAAAGACAACTTCCTGTGGTCTGTTCCCAGTTAATTCAGTTCCAGAAGTGTGGGCACCACCACTTTGCTGAGCCTGTTCTGGTGTCTGCTGCTGTTTTCATATGCCAAGAGTATGTATTTTTGATACCAGCTGATAATACTCTCGTCCCTGTGGGTTTTTAAAGAGCAAGACTGAATGTTCACTATGAATTTCAGTCTTCCCTGAAGCTAAAAAGCCTTTTCAAGAAACAATTAAGGTGTAAGTGCTCACTTTAAAACTATTTCCTGTTCGGTATGCTCAGTTATGCACCTATTCCATTTTTAATTGAAACTAGTGGAACTTCTTTAAAAGATGACTTCTGGGAGCAGAACTTAATTCAGTGTTGACTACTGATGATATTTCTATTCTGGACCACTTTTTAAACTGTCATTCAGCCCTGTTTGGACATGAAGGATATGAATATGGATATGAAGACAGGTACCTATGAGCTAACTGAGAGATGAAGCTGTGCCACTGAAATGCTGATGTGTGGAAGAAGTGACGAAAACCCAAAAAAGTCAAGTCACTGTGTAAAGAATGTCACACCTGTAGAATTGGAGTTCACGTTTCTCTCGTAAGCTTAGCTTGCTGGCGTCTTGATAGCACTAATGAGGTGTGTTTTGAAAATCAGGCAGGTTTGGCATGATGTCAGTTCTGTGCAGTCACTTGGCAGAAAAGTGCTTTGGTAAGCACGCTCTGCCAGGTAACCTGCGACAAGCTCTTAGGTGCTTCAGTAATGGGAAACTTTCAGAACTTCTGCTCTTGTGCATCTCCAAGTGCACATTTGGTGAAAGAAAAACTTGCGTCCCAGTGGTGAGTACAAGTGTTTCTTCAAAAACAGACAGTGCAGAGCTTGGTGGCATCTTAAAATGCTGGCTTCTAAATTACAGGGAAGTTGTGTCCTCAGGACATGGCTCTTCTAGCTGAGAGAAGTGAGGTGTGTTAGTGGAAGAGAGGGATGTCAGGTGCCTGGGAATGTTCAGCAGTGTTAAACATGAGAGAGACCCTGTAGGGAGTGGGAGAAGGCTTCTGGTGGCCTGACGTGTTGAAACTGCTCGGGCTGAAGGTGCAGTCAGGATTTGAAGCAGTGGCTCCACACTGAGTTTGAAGTTTTAGCCCACATGCTACGGGCCAGGCAGAGTCATTTGTAGGTGGAATGGTTCATTTAAGACTGTGCTTTTTGTCAGTACCATACTGAGTTTTGTTGGGAAGATGCTGAGTGTGTGGTATGGGTGGGTAGTGCATGTGACTTGAGTTACCGATTTTAATCCTTATGCTCTCTAGTAGCCTAACACCGTTCCCGTTATTCTTGTACAGCACAATACACATGTATTTTGGCTCAGTTTGAATATAAGAAACGGCAACTGCTGTTTGACCTGCTAGCAGATTGCACGTTTTGGCTTTAAAATTTGTGTCCAACTTGATTTCTTGCTGGATTTTTTTGTCCGCTTTCAGTAACTCCATAAGAATTTGTTTCCCCAAATTAACCAGGACCATAACCAGCAATAAATTAAAGCTCAGAAGAAAAATGGTTTAACAAGGAGAAGGTAACAGTTACATAGCTTTATTTGAAATAGATTTTTAAGTAGTCATTTAATTGCTGTAGTGGTAAAAATGTCTTACATTCTAGTTAATGTTAAAAAAAGAGTAATTCATGTTCTGCTAAAAGAACACAAATTACTTCTGCAATGAAATATTGGCCAGAATTCTTGTGTCAGTTCTGAGAGTAGGTTTTGTATTTGTATTGTCCACAGCATTGAACTTTTTTTTAGATTATATAAGACCAACTACTTTTCTATCTCTCTTGATCAAAGAACATAAGAAGAAAGCTTGAAACTGCACTTTTTTGATTAAAAAGGGACATCTGTTTAATGACAAAAGCTATTATGCTCTGTGATGTTGGCAGCATGTTGGCAATGTTTGTCTAGCTCTCTTCATTCATAACTGGGAAGAGTCTGCAGTATTAATAATACTCAAGTACTTCATAGTTGGCTTGTTGCATATTGAAATCTCATTGCAACAAGGACAGCAGCATTTTAATTAGCTTAAGCTGCTCTGGGTTCCAGACGTGCATTTTAAACATGTAGGGCGCTCCAGATTTTTTTTTCATGCGCCTTTACCAAAAGAACAGAAGTGGGGCATTTTGGTGAAGCTGGTAGCTTGCTTTCTGGTTACTCTTCTTAACTTAGCAAATATTTCAATATAAGCAGTCTTTCTTCTCCAGTAAGTTAGCATCAAAAGTTAATATCCATACTTAAAAATGCTGTCCAAAACTTGAGATATATCACAGAATCCCAGGATGGTTTGGGTTGGAAGGGACCTTAAAGACCATCTCCTTCCACCCCCTGCCATGGGCAGGGACACCTCCCACCAGCCCAGGCTGCCCACAGCCCCATCCAGCCTGGCCTTGGGCACTGCCAGGGATGGGGCAGCCACAGCTTCTCTGGGCAGCCTGGGCCAGGGCCTCGCCACCCTCTGAGGGAAGAATTTCCTCCTAATCTAATCTAAATCTCCCCTCTCTTAGTTTCAAGCCATTCCCCCTTGTCCTGTCACTGCACCCCCTGACACAGGGTCCCTCCCAGCTCTCCTGCAGCCCCCTTTAGGCACTGGCAGGCCGCTGTGAGGTCTCCCTGGAGCCTTCCATCCTCCGGGCTGAACACCCCCAGCCCCTCAGCCTGTCCCCACAGCAGAGGTGCTCCAGCCCTCTGAGCATCCTCGTGGCCTCTGGATCTGCTCCAACAGCTCCGTGTCCTTCTTGTGCTGGGGGCCCCAGAGCTGGGTGCGGGGCTCCAGGTGGGGTCCCACGAGAGCAGAGCAGAGGGGGACAATCCCCTCCCTGCCCTGCTGCCCACGCTGTGTTGGTGTAGCCCAGGACACGGCTGGCTTGCTGGGCTGCCGGTGCACATCTGCAAATGTTAGTCTTGTTTCTGTTGTGTCTTGAGGAGGGGAAGATGGCCCTTCTCTTTCTAGTTTACTGCCTTTTTCCTGGTGATATCGCAACCTCTCCAGATTAGTGAGGCTGACCTTCTAAAGAACCAACAATAACAGAAATAACCCCTTTTTCTATGCTTTACTGTTTAGATGATCGTCAAGTCAGAAGTAGGAGCTACACTCGAGTTCCCATCTGCTCTTGGCCTGGATGGAACCTGAACTGTCCCCTTACTGCCCGGGTTGGTAGTCAGGCCCGCCTGTTGTTTGCAGATGGCTTTTTCTTGTGGCAGGCTCTTTGGGAAAGAGTCCATTTTAAAAAGGTCACCTGTTTGTTTGCGTAGTTAAATATGAACTTAGAATTGGTGCATTTCCCATACACTTCTTTGGCAAAACACTCTGGCCAAAGGAAAAGCTTGTGCTGATCTGCTTTCACCGCAGGGCTGTACGTAAGGCATTTTTAGTTTTCTTATGCTCTTGCTAATGAAACCGGCTGTTGTAGAGGCTTGTGGGGTTTGCAAGCCTCAACTTGGCTGGAAACTTGTGTGGCTGATAAGCAATTCGGTGATGGGAAAAACTAGTGCATCAGTGTACTGCATCTCCTCAGCCGTTGTAGGGTTTTCTCTTGTTTTTGGGTGAAATTTAGGGCAGATTGCTATGTGGCCAAGTAAGATCAGGATGTTAACAGAGGAGTAGGACTGTCTGTTATCAGGTAAGAGCATTAAATCCTTAACCAGTTCAAACAGTATGCGCTTCTATCGAGTGCAGTGTGTTTAATGAGCGAAGTGGGACACTCCATGAGGAGAGCCACATAACTACAGCTGTCTGACATTAATGCAACGAATCCATATGGGGCAACAAATGGGAGCTGCAGCGTGTGGAAATCACACAATTGTCTTCCGCTTTAACTTCCCGTTGATTGATGCATGCTGAAGCAGAAGGTCTAATTGCACGCTCTGTCACATTAAACAAGTGCACAGCTTGAAGAATCAATTTCTCCTAATGTCTGTCCCTGCTAGGAAGATATCGTTCCACAGCTGTATGTGGAGCCCCTTAATGGATGTTACTGCCATCGCTAAAGAGCCTTGTCTGGTAATTCGGCGATGCGATGTGCGGATAGCCCTGCTCCTTGGGGGATCTTTTCTGCCCGTCCTTCCCATTTATGGGAAATGTGTTCTGAAAGCCCTGCCCTATTGGCTCCTGTCCCTCTGCCCCTCAATCACGGCACTGAAAATAGCAAACGGAATTAATTTGATGTTATGGGCTGTCTTTCAAAACGTAGATCTCTCTTCAGAGTGCTTGGGTGTGTACGCAGCATGGCTGTCTCATCCCTGCCTCCCTACACCTCCTACTGCGGTCGTTGCAATCCCTGCTTTGTCTTTCGTTAGCTGCAGGACGGCCACTTGTATCCAGTAAGTCATTAGCTTTGTTTTAAATCATGGCCATTGAAAATCAAACACCGGGATGGAGTTTGCGTTTGCTTCAAGGAGGGTCTGGTTTGTGCTCAATGATTTTAAAATAGAACAAGAACTGTAATGTACCTTATCGCCTGGCTTCAAGTAGCACTTGAAGGAATTACTGTTGATATGCTTCAGAGTTTCCTTCCATTAAGACTAGTAAAAGTGATGCTTTTTTTTTAACCGTAGGGGATGTGGTTATGATATGTCAAATCCAGTTTTAAAGTGAATTTATCCAAAGAGCTGTCACTAGCAGCGTGATGCCCTTATACTTCATAAAAAGGGAGCACTTCTCTGCAGCCTGCTGGGCTCGTGGTTTGCAGAGCTGTTAGAGGGGCAAAGCAAAAACACTTGCTGTGGATTTGGGGTGATGTCATCTCTTTGGAGACTGCAGTGCCTGAAAACAGGACCTGTTGTGTGCTGTGCTGAACAGCAGGTCAGTTTTTACTCTAATACTCAGATCTTGTTCTGTCCTGGCAACAGGCACAGCCTCTGTGTGTATGTGCTGTGGACGGCTATATGGAGAGTCCTGACATTGGTCGTAGCCTTTCCCTTGTGCTGAAATTAGTAGGTGCAGTACAACTTTTAAAATGTTGTCTAAAACTGGCGTCTTATGTAACATCGATATGCCAGTCACTTTAATCAAACTTTTTGCTTTCTCAGTGTAAAATCACTGCTGAGCTCATCAAAGTGATCTATGCAGAATAAAAGTGATCTTTTTGATCTTTGTCTTTTTATAGTTTCTCTTCAAAACCTGAAGATGTCCTGATTGTTTGTGGTCAGACATGGTAAATGGCAGCAGGTGGATTGCCTTAACTTGGGTAATATCAATACCTCAGAGACTGGTTGTGAAGATGGTTCAGGTGCATGTAACTTCAGAGGCTGAGCTTGTGTTTATTGGCTCTTATTACAGGGTCTGGGTCTGAAGTGATGCGCGGAGCCTCTTGGTATCATCACTTCCAAATGTTCCAGGGCCAGTTGTGCCTTTTCTTTCATCTTGTTCTTCAAAGCATCTCAGTGCTGTCCCTTCAATCCTATTCAGCTTGGCACCATCTCTTTGTGCTGGTTGCTTCTGTCATCAGTTTTGGCTTGGCACTTCTTTGCTTCTGCATCTTCCTGTTTTCTCTGCTTATTTCTCCTTCTGTCCCTCAGTCTCTGGGCTCTACTACACTGTGTCTCTGGTTGTATGGCTTTAAGACTGTTGTCTCAGGGTAATTAAGTAAAAGGTGGGCTTTTACTCTCCTCCCTGTATGTTCATACTAGGCTGCTGATGTTAAAATTACTTACAACTTTCAGGCACCCCTAGCCCTAATCCCCTTTCCAAAGGGTTAGCCAGAACCACGAATTAGGGGACGGGGCTAAGGAGGTCTGTGATTACAGAAGAAAGCTTGGAGGTGGCTGCAAGAAGACCTAGAAATATGGAACCAGGTTGTTTCTCTAGTCCAGGAAGGGTGTTGAAAAACTCTACGTAGAGTAGGCTTTCTGCCAGTTTAAAATGCACAGTGAAGCATCAAAGCACAAATGCCCTTTAGCATCTTGTTCTGGTGTCTGGAGATCCAAGGGCTGCAGGCACCCCTGAGCTGGTTTGGAGGATGGCTTTAGGAGCAAACCCTTCAAATCTCCAAAAGAGCAGCCCCAAAGGTGAGCAAGCCCTTACTGTCCACTGTAACAGCTTTGACCCAGCCTGAATAGCCTATCAAATCTCATTACTCAGAAGACACTGGTTTAATTAACCCCCTTTAGAAAGGAGGTGACGAAATGTGGCTGGCAGCCTGTGCCAGCATTCCTGCCTGCAGTGTTCCACAAGGCTGTTCGCTGACAGTGCGGGCTCGGGGAATGGCCTCTGGCTGAGTATTCGCTCATGGTGCATTAGGAAGAGCTAGTGAGATTTAAACTGGAATGCTACTTGAATCTAAAGTGTGACTGTATCTCTGTGGATAGTGCAGTTTTATGATAGCTTGCTGTTAATGTGCCCTAGCTAGTTCTATAGCTCAAAAATAAGGTGTTGCATGTGGCAGAATAATTGTTTTTCCTGCTGCATTTTGAAGCTAATGCCAGGTGCTTGGTCTCCTCTAGGATTTTACTACAGGACTGCCAACAAAAGAAAGATACTTAGTGCTTATGTGGGTATTTCTGCATACAGGGCACATCCAAGGCTTTATGTAGCCCCAGCCTGATACGACTGCGAAACTCCCTGAATGCTAGAGCTGCGCATCTTTGGTTCTGTGGGACTTGTACACGCTGCTGTTCATGTCCCTGGAGTGAACTGATAACATCGCGCTAACCCGGTGTTCAGTTAGCTAAGATCAGCGTGTGGGAAACTTACTATGTCCTTGCAGCAGCCTGCTGAAGAGGGGATATCAATTTTCACTTTAAAAAATGATCCCTTGGGATTTTCCTTTCATTGTTCCTTATATTCGTACATTCTGGAGTGAGTTGCTTCTGATAAAAGAGGCAGGCAGCGTAAACTGTACTGCCTTTGGGTAACTGAGTGAGGAAGCTACTTCCTCTCTCTGCATCACAAGTTTTAAACTCCTTTTGTAAAGGAGCACTTGGCTTTCAGTCTGAGGTAGCAGCTAGAAGAAAGCAGAGTTGGGAGGAATGCAAGGAAGTGCGTAGAGACCTGTCCCCAGTTCGCTGTGGATGACGGCTGGACGCGGCACATGCTTGCAGTACATGAAGACTGTGTGGCTTCACAGGTGGCCTGGCTGTCTCAGTAGCAGCAGATAAAGTTGACATCTTAATTGCTAATCCACAGAGATCTGATGGAGCAGCAGCTTGCCTGACCCTGTGATCCGGGCCCGAAAGGTGCAGGTGGTTTCATGCTCTGTAGTCTGATCCCCTCGGCGGTGCTGTGACCAGTGAAACCCTTTCAGCTCCAGTAGTTCATGTACAACTGTACCGGCTGGTCTTGTGGCTTTGCCCTTGGCCTTCTCAAATGCCCTTTGAGAGGCAAACTCAGCACTGTTTCATCTCCTTCCCTCTTTGAAGGCTCCATGTGTTGTTTCTGTCCAAGAAGCAGCTGTCGGCTGGTGCCAAAGCCAGCTTGCTGGCCAAGAGCAGCGCTGTGGGGCATAAGGACAATACTGAGAGAGAGAGTGAGGTGTGCAGCAAGGAACCTGACAAACGCCAAGCAGAGCGGTGTGCAGCTGGAGCTGCCCAGCATGACTCACTTCCCCACAGCCTAGCGTCTGCTTGCTTTGCTTCAGGAAGTTGGGCTGCATCCGGGTAAATCTTGCAGCTTTGTCTGTGTTAATTCCCAGTAGCCGCTGGTGTTGATTGAGCTATTGACTGCGATGTAATGTTGAAAGGGACCTTTGCCTAGAAAAAGGTAGTTTCCAAAAGTACTTGAAACCATCTCTTCCTGATCCCCAACACGTCAGCTGCTGCCGGGAGGGACAGTGAAGCTGTCTGTGTGGTCCTAGGCTCTGGAGACCCTTCCTTGAAGGTGACATTTGCAGCTGGAATCCGTAACAGAAACGCTGAGGCTGAAGAATGAGACCTCATTTGGGGAGTGATGGGTTTGGAAGTTAGATCTGCTCCAAATTGTGCTTTGAGCACTGACAGCTGCAGGTGGGGGTGTAGCAGATAATTTCATGGGTTTGAAGATTGCCTGTTGGGCAGGGCAGGCTACCAGCTGGAGGGCTTCAGAAACAAAGGGCAACTCTGAGGTTTTGTTATGCATAATGTCAAAGGGGGGCTTATAGATGGAGTTAATGAGGGAAATGTGCTGTGGTGTTTTAAGGAAGATCTTATGATGCTCTTGTATCTGCTTTAGCTGCTAGACAAGGCTACTGAACATGCCACAAGCATCCTGGAGTGGGGTTTCAGCTGACTGCTCAACAAATACTCCGTAGCTCGCTCTAGTTTCAAAACAGCTCTCTTCTCAGGATAACCCTGAGAAGGCCCTCTGTGTTAAAAGCTGCCTGAATAATTGTGTGTTTAACATCTTAGCCATGTAGGATTTGCACTAACTTCTCAAATTAAAAAAAAAAAAAGTTGATGATTGAATTCTGTGGTTGCTGGATGAAGACTCTGGTTAGCATTGTTTCCTTGTGCATATCCGAAATCTTGAGGTCTTCCTACCAGTCACTGTGTACCAGCATTGTGTATTGTTATCTGTGTACTACCCAGCACGTCTAGACAAGTGCCATGCTGGCTGTGCATACCCAATATCATAGTATCCCTTTTTAGAGCAACGGGGATTAAACTGAAGAGGATCAGTGTGGTATTTCCAGTAGGAAGGGCTATTGATGCCAGGGGAGGCAGGATGTGGGCTGGGAAGGAGCAGACTCAGAGTGCTGTGATCTACAACCTGGTCTTTCTAATCAGCCTGGCTGCTTCTTGGCTATTTGTGGTTTTATTTTCTTGGCCACTTGGATTGTCAGACCCTGAGCAAAGTTATTTATTCACTCCATCAATTCTTGGTGCTATAAAATCCATTTTGCTGTCTGTCTTTGCAACAGGATAAACATAGCAAGTGTCAGCAGCGTGTCCCGTACGACAGAGATAAGACTGTGGAACCACATAGACTTATGCAATGCTATATGTATTAAGTTGCTAAATGTATCTTAAAATGTTTTTCAGGTTCTAAATGGCTTCTAAGAAGTTGGGATCCGACTCTCATGGTAAGTGGAATTTGGTATCCTTGTCCTTTCAATAGGATGAATCTTACTGTTGCTGCTGAGTAATGTCCCGACCATCGAGACTAGTCTGTTCAGCCCCTGACTGGCTTTTTTGTTAGGAACAAAGTGCCTTGGCTTCCTTCTTGCATAGTTGCTTGCTGATGTTGTGCTCATTCTCTAGTTAAAATGAAGTTTAAGCCTTTGACTATTCTCCCATCATCCCTGCCCCTCACTCATGGCAGGATAATACCTCCCCAGCAACCCCCTTCAAAATCAAAGCTGAATTGCAGTTTTGGTGCTTATGTCATGCTTGCTGAAGCAGATGCTAGATCTGCAGCCTTTTCCTATGAAGGTCAGGTGAGAAGCTGGATTGCAAGTCAAGCTTTTAATATATCAATGGGTTGCTTTTTGCTCAGCAATGAATTTATTCCTAAATTGGACTTACCTGGCTTAGTAGCTAACAGGCGAGTGATCTCTTACATCTAAGATGTGTAATGTCATGCAGATGGCTGGTGTCATAAGAATTATGTGCTGCAACGCATGTTTCTTTTAGAAAATGGGGTATAAATGTGAGAGGACTTATTTCCTTGAAGCTCTTTTTTTTGTGTGTAGATTCTTAAAATGAGTTATCAATTAAAGCTATGATGGGTGGCTCAAATGAAATTTCTAAAAATCAGTGTATTAAATAACAGAAAACCTTTAATTGCTTTGCTTAAACATGGTACCATTGAAACAGTGGGTTGGCTGTTAGTTTGTATATGTTGGTGTTGCTTTTTATATTGAATTTACTGTTAGAAGACAATGAGTCTTTATCTATTTGACTATTCAGGCAGTAAGTTCATGCATTTAAAAAAAGTGAAGGATTCTTTAGTTTCTGGGTCAGTTTTTAAGTTTTCATGGACTAGTACTGCTGTGATTGGGCTGAATGCTATGACCATCCATGTTTCGCTTCAGAAACACTTTTTAACTGTCCTAAAACAGTTGGTGTCTCTTAACACATGCTTGGTGTTTTTGTAGCAGGATTGTATTCGAGATGAGGTTATAGCAGTGTATTAGAAAATTATCATAACTGGGAAGAAACAAGAAGGTTTTTATTCCTTAGTCTAGATGCTGAGGTTAAACTGACAGCCGTCAGTTCAGCTCATCTAGTCTGGGTGTGCTTAGTTTTTTACTGTCCCAAAACGAGGAATGTTGCTCTATAAATACTGCAGTGTGTGCTCTATGGCTAGTGCGTATTTCAGGCAAACAAGAAGGCTGTGGAAGGGGAGGTGTCTCCCACTTACTGTGTCAGTAGGTCTAATAAGACAAGTATTTGTGTACTGAGCAATTTGGGCTGTGAGAATGGTGCAAAGAGGTAATCGTGCTTGGCTTGCATGCTTGGATCATCCCAGTTAGAGCAGGACTCGTACTAGTGGGACTAACCGGGGTATGGCAGCAGCAGCAGTCAAGCTGGACTCTGAGCATTTAGGTGATAAGGCTGTCTCTGACCTGGCTGTGATGTAAGTGTAAGCACAAAGGCTGCCACAATTGCTACTTCTGCATAAGCACAGACTGTTGTGTCCAAGTTCTCACACTGCCAGCTCAAATACTGTTTGGATGTCATGGTGTTGGTGGACAGCGAGGTGCAGTTTGGATGCTGTGCTTTGTACTGCTTCTTAGTAAGGACCAGTGAAAATACTATTATATTCTGCCTGGAGCGCTCTTTTGTTTTGTTAGTATGGGTGCCGTGTAGGTTGTTCAGCCTGAGGGTGTTGGGGCTAGAGAAAATGCCCTCTGTGTCCCAACAGGGCTCTGGGACCAGCCAACACAGTGCATAGTATGAGAGCTCAACTGATGACAGCACATAAACATTTGACTCCAAATTAACAGGATATTCCTGTTTTCAAGAGCTGCTTGTCCTCTTGAAGCTTGTGGCTGCGTTGTTGTAGATGAGTCAACAGTGAAGGAGCACAAATAGTACTTAAACTGTCATCCAAGTATGAAAATGGGTCACATAAAAATGGCAAGTCACAGCTCACTGAGCAAGAGGTTAGTCACCAAACATCTCACATTGCCACTAATGTCTTGTCGGATCTGTAGCATTCGGAGCAAAGTTACAAACGATTACCAGACAAACACTTGAAATTGCTGTTATACACAGTCAAAAACCTTGCCTGTAAATCCAAAAGCTTAGACCAGTTCTTCTAGAAACTACAATTTATGTTATGGATTTTCTCACACTTCTTCAGAGCAGCTCATGGAAAACAAACCTTTAGTCTGGCTTCTCAGTGGAGCTTGAGTTGTTGGTGGTTCTGCCTAGTGAGTTTGCAGGGTGCCTGAAGAGCTTTTGTCCTAAACCACTTTATAAATGCTACATGTAAATGATAAATGTAAAGCACAAATGGAGGACCATGAGGAGTCTGTGGCCTCTCACTGGAGTGATCACAAACAAGTAAGACTGGATCTGGTTAGATTGCCATGTTTAAAAAGTCAGAATTGCTATTCTGAATGTTCTTGAGCTATTCCACTGTTTTGGTTAAAGCAGATCTGGGCTTTGGGCTACTTTGTCCTTGTGACCATTTCTATCCAAATGTTACTTTCCACTTGTATGCCAAAACTGTTCTTTTTTGTTGTTCCTCTCCCTTAGCTGCTCTAGAGCTGGACCATTTTAAAACTTGTTTTGAATACGATAAACCAATGGCTTCTTCTATAGGGGCATAACAGAACACAACATTCAGGAGAGCTTCAGATTCTGGTTGTGTAGGCATGGTGTTGTCATGAGGGAAGCTAAGATGCTGGGATTTTAACTTCAAAATCTGTTCAGCTATTGCGGCGTTGTAAAATGTAGTTACGGGCTAGAATATTCTTTTTAAAAGAACAAAACTGAAGCAATGGAGTCCGGGCATATTCAATGTGTTTCTTACCTCACAACTTCCTTTGTATTGGGTCACATTGTGTGGTTGGGGCAGCAGAGAAAGAGTAGCTGCCAAATACAGAAACATGAGGCTTAACTGAATGCATTAAATTTGTAGGGTTTTTAATACAATTTCTTCTTTTGATCTTAGGGCCTTTCAGTTATCTCGATGATGTCCCGTTTAAGATAGGAGACAAATTTAAAACCCCTGCGAAGGTTGGATTACCCATTGGTTTCTGCCTGCCTGATTCTTCTCAGCTTGTCAGAGAAGCACAGGTAAGGACGGTTTGTGCACTTCTGCTCTTTCCTCTGCCACCGCAGGTCTTCAACGTGTGATGCTGTGAACTATATTTTTCTTCAGGTATTAGTCTTCAGTGTGCTATATTGTTACTTCACAGTCTGCTAGAATGTAGAGGAAGATGATAAATATTGTAAGCCATGCAGAAAGTTTCTACTTACCACCATAAAAAGCCTGATGGCATTTATTTTCATGTATCTACTCCAAAAAAAAGTGTTTTTGTTTAACAGTTAAAGATTTAAAGACTACCCTGACATTGCTAATCTAAAATCGTATTTTTAAGGATGGTAAGAAGTGAAACACCCATGCTATGGCGTACCCTCAAACAGGGTTCTACAAGTATGACCGTATTCTGTGTATTATCATGGTAATGGGGTGAAGAAATAAATTTCTAGTTCTTACTTTCTGTGCGGTACTGAGTGGGAGATCTTCGCTACATGGCTGGAGAAGTTGCTGCTTGGTATGGATTGCTTCCAGGTCTCTGAAGCACATGGCTCTGGCTGTAAACTTTTGGTAGCACAAAATCAATCGCTTTACCATAAATCCAGTCTCCAAATGCAGGTTGTGATACAGGAAATACAATTGAACTATATTTTTCTCATTTGAATCTGCGATTCTCCTTGGGCTGCCCAGTTTGTTGATTTCAGCATCAGCTGTGACAGATTGCTGTGGACAGGTCTACTTTTTTCTGCCCTGCAACCTATCTGCTGCAGAGCTGAATATCCAAATTTCCTGACATCATGGCTTGTTATTATAACAGTCAAGTGGTTGCCTGACTGACTGTCCCAGTACACACGCTTCCACCTAGTTAAGCTTGAGTTGGAGTGCTGCAGGAGGCTCTAATGTCCTGTGCAGGCCTTGCTGTGTTATGTGTCTGTTTTCCAGCCAAGCTGGGGTTCAAATACAGTACGCCTGGTTGGAGTGCAATGCCTTGAATAATATGATGTGATCGTGTAGGCTGTGCCTTGCACGGTACTCTTTGGCTTTTTTACAGCTGTGGTGGGAGCTATTCAAAATGGTAAAAGTACATGGAGGCTATACTGACCAAAGCCATGTACTTGTTATTTCATGTGTATAAACACGTGGTGTTGTGTGTATGCAGCTATGATAGCTCTGCTCAGATGGCAAAATTTGGAACAGATAGTGCCCAGCATTTCTGCCAGTGAGTTGTGTTTCAAAATCACCTCATTGATAAATTGTGTATCCCATCTCTTAGAGACTTAGAGCTAAGGGAAGGGAAAACTACTTCATATAGAGTTGAGATGGGTCTTGAGGTTCTCTTTGGAGCCTGCTGTGGGATGGATAGCACAGTATGAGTCCCACAAAAGCCCAGCAGAGGTGTAGCAAACCTTCCTGGCTTGTTGCTCCTCAGAGGTAGGATGTCGTATTAGCTGTTTGGTTATGTGACATCATCCTGGCAGGCAGGCTGTAATTCTTGTGAGTCACAGGTAGGTTACACCCTGGACTTGGCTTTGTAGGCTGTATTCTCTGAATGTTTTGTCATGGTATGGAGGGCAGTAAGGGCGTTTGGTCCTTGTAAGGTACTAAAGCTTGACATATATTTATCGTGTTCAGAATTTTGTCCTCTCAGTCAAGCCACCACAGTGGCCTGTGCGCTGTTTGTTAGTGAGTAGCTTATGTAAATGTCCTGAGTGCTAACCCAACCCTGAAGGAGCTGATGTCAAATGAGAAAAGCTTGTGGGTCCCAGTCATGCCAGTAACAGTGGCAAAATCTACTACTACAGGAAGTTGTTGTCAGAGTAGCCAGCACATCCCCTTTGCCTGGAGAGCCATTAGCACAGGTATGAGAATGCTCATACCTCTCCAACCAGTGGGTCTAAAACTAGTGTCAGGTCCCTTAGGAATCTTTTAGGGGGAACTGATAAATACCTTATTGCTTTTTGGATGCAAAAATTACTCCGCTGTAGTCTTGAATCCTAGTTCAGTGGTGCCAGATCTGGGTGTGACTGTCCATCATGCGTGACATCGATGTCACTGACACTTCAGGCTTCCACTGACTGCATCTATTTTCTTGTTGGAAGAGGGGGAGAGAGTTGTGAAAGTGATCTTGTGATTATCAGTAGCTCTAAACAAAACTAAATGTAGGATGGACACAAAATATGAGATTCTGGTCCAGACTATAGCCAGATTTTGCTGCTAGAGGTAAAACGAAGCTGGTGTCTCCTACTTCTGCCTTTCTGCAGGTTACAGGAGATGCTGTGGAAAAAAATTCTTCCATGATGATTCATGTAGTTCTTGCTCTGTGTTACTTGTATTACTCATGCTGTAAGGTAGTAGCTATGATTCTTATAACTTGTCTTTATTTTTTTCCCTCTTTCCCTCTCTATCTCCGGTCAGTATGACTTCTCCCTGGAAAAGAAAACAATCGAGTGGGCTGAAGACGTCAAAAAAATTCAAGCTGCCCAGAAAGAAGCTGAACGCAAAGCAGAAGAAGCAATAGCAAACTCAAAAGCAGCCCCAGAGGACAGCAACAGAATGGGGTTCTCAGAGGGACCTTGCCCTGAGGCCATGCCTCCTCCTATCAACCCCATCCTTGCTAGTCTGCAGCACAATAACATTCTTACGCCCACGCCAGCCGACAGCAGTGCTGTGAAGCAGAAAGTTCTTAGTCCACCTCGCCCCAAAGCAGACTTCAACCCAGCTGATTTTGAATGTGAAGAAGACCCATTTGACAAACTGGAATTAAAAACTATCGATGATAAGGAGGAGTTAAAAAACATTCTGGAAATCCACGTGGGTACTACTGGGCCGGTTGTTGCCCAGCTGTTAGATAGCAGTTTGCCCAAAGGAGGGTCTGAGTCTGTGCTGCAAGATCAGGAGGTTCTGGCATCCATAGAAAGGGCCACGTTGGACTTCAAGCCCCTTCACAAACCCAATGGCTTTATCACTTTGCCGCAGTTGGGAAACTGTGAAAAGATGTCCTTGTCTTCCAAAGTGTCCCTGTCCCCCATCACTTCAGTGAGCAATATCAAATCCCTATCCTTTCCTAAACTCGACTCCGATGAGAGTGATCAAAAATCATCAAAGCTCATGAGCACTTTCCACAGCACTACCTGTCTCCGCAACGGCACTTTCCTCAGCTCTTTGCAGGCCTGTGCTCAGACTAAAGCTAGCGAACTGAACGGACACCATGTGGTTGGTCTGTCTGCTTTAAGCGAGGACAGTGGCATGGAGACATCAACGTTATCCTCTTCGACCAGGCTGCCTTCCCTGGCTGTGTCAACTGTTTGTACGGAAGAAGAATCGTCTCAAAGCACAGTGACCACGGTAAACACGCGGTGGATTAAAACTGGGTTTGTGGGGGAGATGTGGAGGTGTGGAGGCAAATGTTGATTCTGAAATGTCCCGTGGCTTTGTTTTTTTAGCTTCATTTGATGTGTGGTGTGTAGATAGGACAGATCATGTACAGTAATTCTTTTATGTGGCAAAATCATCAGCCCAACAGGTCTTCATGCTGACAGTTGTGAACCTTAGACTGCTACTCCCAGGCTTCTTCACCCTGCTCCCCCACATCTCTTAACTTGCAACCAATTCTGGTGACTTTTTTTCAGCTTCTCAGCTCTTGTTGTTCATAGTTACAGTTAGCTCAAAAGGCATGCAGTTATGTATAAGATTTCTTCCGTGATTTCTTACCTGTGAGGGTGGGAGGATTGCTTTTTGGATACCAAAAGCAATTTTGAAGATCATCTCAGACTTACGGATTTTGGTTGCTGTACAGCTCTGAGACAGGAGTTTGAAGCTTCACTGCTTCCAACTTGTAGCAAGTTCTGAGAATACTTTGGGGACTTCACGCCATCTGTTGTGGCTTTGTGAGTAGGAGTCCAGGCTTGAGTAAAATTGGGCACTTTTTTCCAAAGAACCTAAGATCTGGACACCAATACTCATGAATTCTAATGGAAACTGCGTAGCCAAATCTTCTAATTGGCTCTAAAATCCAAGGAAGGCTTGGATTTGGAAGGCTTCTTCTGTCTGTGCAGGTCGTTCTGTGTTCTTGCTGGTGTACTGTAGGTTTTTGTGACACCATGTGCTCTAAAAACAGTGACGGCCCTTCTCTTCCCACTCTTCTCTCATCTCTTTTCAGGCTTAAGTAAATGCAGTGTTATTTGAGAAATACAATGTTCTGGCAACAAGTGTATCCCTCAGAGCACAGCAGAATAGGTGTTCATCGACTGCTAAACCAAATGCAACCCAGTAAGCTTTGGCAGGAGCAGTGGTGTGCTGAGCAAGTGCTTGCTGCTACACATTACAGGTTTGAGGGGAGGTCGTGTCATTGTATGTGGCTCAGAGGTGAAACCTTGAAGCGTGACATCTCTAGGGATTAACGCGAAAGATCACTCACAACTAGACAGGTGGGCTTTAAGATAGCCAAATTCTCACTCAAGGTGTTTAAATCTCTGCTAGATTAAATCCTATTGAAGACTGAGAGGGGAGGTGTGTTTTCGAGAACGCTGTAAGGGAAGGTACAAAACGTTTTAAAAACTAAAAAAGGAATTAACAAATAGACTTACTAAGAAACATAATAAAGATCATCACTTGAAACTGTGTTTTGGAAGTACCAACCAAGCCAAGAAATAGGTGCGTTGACAGAACTAGTTCTTTCTATTGAAGTTCCAAGGCTTCTGAATATGATTGTTCCCTGTTTCCACGATAAGGTTCCAGTGGCTGGAAAAGGACAGCAGTTACAAGAAGTTGAAGTATAGGCCAGGGCCGTAACAAAAATCCTCAGAGTATGAAAAGGATAGAGAGGGAAGTCAGAGTAACCCATGTGGCCACCAGAAGGACGCAATTCTTCTACTGCAGGATTGCACGAGAAGAGGCCTGGCGATTTTATAAAGCTTCAATACGCTTCTGTCCCAGTGTGTTGCACAGTGCTGTTTACACACATTTTTCCCCTCACAAGTTCAGAAATCATAACTTTGGATTTGGAGTTACCACTGGAGCATGTTTTACCAGTGAATTGGATCTAAGGTTTTTTGGATGCAAATAAACTTGTGATTTCTCTGCTGCACTGATTCTGGCCTGGGTGGTTCCCTTTTTCCTCGCGGTGTTTCGTGAAGCTCGCGGGTTTGCTTTTTGCAGCTTTGGCAGAGGAATAAATGACTAGTGAAGACAATCAGTTGAAATTAAACAGAATTGTTTAGAGATCTGAATTTGTATGGTATGTCCTATTTGTGGAAATACCTGGTTATGGGAGGGTGGATGGATGTACCTGGTGGACCATTCCGAATGTACTGCTGCATTAACACGAAGTGCTAAGCACAGCAGCCTGCAGGTGAAGCTCCCAGCTTGTGTACAAAGTCCCTAAAAGCAGGAACAGTGTGCAAGCGTGGGCTGAAAGCGCTGCACGCCTTCTCGAAAGGCACTGAAATACAGGCTTGAGACTTAAGGGAGTACAGCCTCTGAGTGGCCAGCTCTGTCTTGTGCAATTCCTCTGGGCGATTCCCTCCTCCACTGGAAGTCCTTTGATCATGAGCACAGGTTATCAGGCTCACGTAGATTGAGGAGCTGCTTTTCCGTGACTTGAATCCCTGGTGTCAGAAACAGTTTGGGTTCTTCTCGCTGTTGCATTAATAACAGAACATCATTCATTCGGGGAATTTGATAGCCAGCTGATTTTAGACCCGCTATTTCACTGTATCCCATATTCTAGTGCTTTATGCTCTGCCAAAAGAGTCTGGAGAAGGGTGTAATTTGAGGAGCTTTCAACCTGTGTTACCACCATGAGGACAGGTTCTTAGGTAAACCAGTCCATCAGGCTGCATGTGATTTCTCAGGTTTGTGTCCTAGAAGAAAAATTGAGTGGCAATGTAGAAAAAACCCCTCACCTCCCCCAGTCCTTCCTGGGGCCCAGAGAAGGACTTTCTGAAGGAAGTGGGAAAGCTTTCAAGCAATTGATGTTGGCTGAAACAGTATTAAGAAATCCTGAGGGTTTTGGTGAAAAGTGATTTCTTGCAGCTTCTTCTAACTCTATTTAAGTCTTCCTCTATTTTAAATGGATTAACTGAAATGTGCAGACCTTGGGTAAAGTGAAATAGAGCTGTTGGTTGGTTGTGCCCCTTGGCAGACCACTTCTGCAGAAGTGGAGCGGGTGTACAGCCCTGACACAGGTGGGTTCCCTCGCCAGGCTCTGTTGGAGACTGAACAGGCAGGACAGGGGAGGCCTCTCTGAACTAGGCGTGCTACTGAAAGTGGGTAACTTCTGTGCTGTCTGGCTGGAGCTTCCCAAAGTAGGGGCTGCTCCCCATTGCTTATTTTTCTCCTGCCAGCTATTTTTTAAATAATTTAACAGTCCTAGTTTGATACAAGTGATGGGAAGCAGCCCTTTGAGGTGGCTACTTTAAGCCTTTGAGGTGGCTACTTTAAGATTCCTCTTGAAGTAAGAGCAGTTGGCTCCTTTTCAACCCAGCAAAAAATTTACTAAGGGAAAGCACAAAGTTTTACAAAGACAGGTGTTGTTATCCCTGTGCTGGGGATGGGTCAATGTTGGATGCTGGTGGAAAACCACGTGTGTTTAGCCAGTGTGCTGTTTTGTTTATATACAGCATGTGAAATGCAATGCTTTGAGAGCAGAACAAACAATCCTTATGATGACTATCTTAAAACTACACACAGCTGCATAACTTCTGCATCTCACGGATTACTGATCAGGCCACAGGTCTCTCCAGCACAGTAGACACAGTCCCCGATGTCTTCCTTGAAACCTTTTCCCCCAAATGTAGCAAACTCTGCTTGTGTGCAACGTTCATCACCTTATTCCTGTGCTGTCCAACAGGTACACCCAGACAACAAGGAAACAGAAATGCCTATGGTAAGTTCCCACATTCCCGTGTGCTTGTACTGCGTGGCGTTTGTAAAAAGCTGCTGGGGTGTTTGCAGAGGTAACATTCCTCTGAGTACAGAAAATCTTAGGTGATGAGTGAACTGCAGGGTGAGGGAAGCAATCCCTTGCTTCCTCCAAGGTCGTGTTTTCCCATGTCATAAGGACCTTTACTGTTGGAAAGGTTGGGTGTGAGAAGGTTTCAGTCCTGCCAGTAAGAGGGAGTATATAGCAAGAAATCTGTGTAATCAAATGTTTTGTTGAGGGTAAAAGGGTGTGGTGGGCGTCAGACTGCATGAAGTGCTTGGTTTCATCCTAGCAGTGAGCAGCTTCCCCAGCACAGCCTTGGAAGTCTCCAGTTACCTAATTTTGCAGGGTGTCCTAGTTCTGCAGTAGCCAGAAATGGGGACACAGATGCAAAAGACGACCGCCACCTAAGCCTCTGGGTTTTCCCTTGTAGGTAATGCACCAAAATTTCCCAGTGTCTCAAGTGCCCAACAACACCAGCTGCGCAAAGCGGTCGGGTGGCCCTGCTCCTGACGTACAGCAGGCCCTCTCTGCCGGCGAGAGGCAGTGCATAGAGACCGTCGTCAACATGGGGTACTCGCCTGAGAACGTCCTGAAAGCCATGAAGAAGAAGGGAGAGAACATAGACCAGGTAAGTGCTTTTGCTGGAAGAGAGAAACCTCTGAGTGGGCGCTGATTCTGCTGAGGAAACAGCCTTGGCTTTGCAAAATGGAGGGGGAGGGCACTTTATTCTGACAGTGGGTTGCAGAACTGCCCCAGAAGTTTTCACCTGGCAGAAAAGGCTCCCCAAACCAAAGAGCATCTGCACAAGTTTCTGTTAAGCTGCTTGAGGCAGCACAGTCTTCTTAGGAGCCACAAAACAATCCTTGGGAAGCTTGGCACGGATCCACGCCTTTAGTGCTGCGTGACCAAAAAGCAAAGCACCTTCCCTGTTCTGAGCACAAGGGGTTACTCTGCTGATGCCTCTCCCTGCAGAGAGATGGGCCCCTGCGGGCTTACTGCAGCCATGAAAGGCTCGCGAGGCACCAGTGACCGACTTTTTGCGTGCTCTGACTGTGGTGCTTCCTGCCATGTGTTGTTTCAAATGCTCGCTAAAACCAGGTCACAGAGCATAAAGCGTGCTGGGGTGAAGCGTGGCTCTGGGTCTTGGATCAGCTTCAAACAAAGTGACGTTTTGAAGCCAGAGGAGCGTGGCCAGGCTTTCTGTGCTGGCCCCACGCTCCCTGTGCGCTGTGCAGAGCGTTGCCTCGGCAGGAGGAGCGCCCTGGTAGCTCCTGTGGTGTGTAGGATTTGGCTGCTGGTAGAGCTGCTCTGCTTGCCCCCTGCCTATAAATCAAGAGCATTGAAGCTGTGTGAGGAGCTGTAGTGACAGACAGAAGGAATGTCCCTTTGGAGGGCAGGTTCAAGTCCTGCAGTATTTGCATGCTGCTTTCTATCTCGTTCCTAGCACTACCTTTCCCCTACCTGTCAGACTTTCACCCCTACCTCTCAAAGCTGAGAAGGAGTAAGAAATGTGGCACCAGTTTCTGGGCACGTGAGCTGGGATCTGCAGCTTGCTCAGCAGTATGCTGAGGTGATCTTAAGAAGCTGACCGCTTTCAGATTGCGTTACCTCTTCTGGCTGAGAGGAAAGTAAAAGCTGATGTAGCTTGATTGCTGGACCTACGGTACCCCTTTGACTGAAAAACACTGTTAATCTTAAATTTCTGCCTCCTCAGTGATTCAGAACGGAAGGGTAGAGAAGGAAGGCTGCTTGACTGTAGTGAAAAATGAAGCTGATGGGAGAGCACGAAGACAGAAGGACTTGTTTGCTTTTTTTTTTTTGATTAAGCTCTTGCACAAAGAGGGTCTCAAGATTGAGCAGGAAGAGCTTTGTCTCGGTTCCTCGTGAAGCCTGGGATGGAGTTGTGCTCAGTTCCTCTGCACATACAGAGGTGTGCGGCTGTGTGCTGTGAATGCAGCTCTGCAAACTTCTTTATTTCGTTCCCTGCAGGTTTTGGATTACCTGTTTGCACATGGACAGCTTTGTGAGAAGGGCTTTGATCCACTTCTTGTTGAAGCAGCTTTGGAAATGCATCAGTGTTCAGAGGAGAAGGTAAGGGTGCCGTGTGCTCTGCAATAGTGAGAATGCACCACGAAGGGGAATTCCAGCAGCAGTTCCTCTATGAAGTGGTTGGTGTAATTCTAGCTCCACGGTAATGCTGCCTTGTTGTCAAAACTGGCTGCCAAAGAACATCCTTGTGGTGATAAAGGGAATGTGTTAAAACAGACGTCTGCATTTGCTTTATTACCCTTATTCGCATGCAGTTTTATGGGAACAAGCTTATGTTTCAAAGACCCTGCTTAGTTTGATGGCAACGTTCCAACTACAGTGCCTTCTTTTGGGCAAGGTGCTCGGTACACAGAGAGTTAACTTCAGAAGCAACAAATTATCATCAAAACCCTTCCAGCTTGCCCTGGCTGTAAATTTTCTCCACTGTGCAAAAAATGCATCTGCCTGGCAAATTCGGTTAGGGCTCTGTCTGGAAAAAAAATCTGGTACATACAGCTTTTGTGTGCCTGGCTTATGGTGTGGCTGCTTTGCCAGCACCAAAGGTACAGAGGCAGGAGCAGAGGACAGCAGAAGTGCTCTTTAGTGTATGCCAGCCTGTTGTGTGCTGAGTTATAATGGGAAATCTTTGGAGGTGCCGTCCACCCACCCTCCCCCCGACATACACATACAGCTAGTGGTGAGCTTGCAAACAGAGGAACAACACCGTGAAGATAAGGGAAGTGACAGTGTTTTGGAAACAACACTTGCTAGTGGCTTAACCCCCAAATTGGAAATGACTGATCTCCTGGTTGTCTGTTCTAACCTGTTTTTCCCCTCTGGAGTGGAGGCACTGTAAGCAGCAGAGGGTTCGTAAATGTTTGAGTTGATTTACTAGTTGTCACTGTTTTTTCAGAGCTCTGGAAGGATTTATGTGATGTTGGTAGCATAGCACGCGGTGCTGTAGTGGATTTACCCTGCTGGGCAGCTGAACACCACCACAACAGCACTCACACTCCCCCTCCTCAAAAGAAGAGGGGGAGAAGAAAGTATCCTTCCCCTTTCCCAGCTTTTATTGCTGCATGACATCATGTGCTATAGGATATCCCTTTGGTTTGGATCAGCTATGTAACGTTCCCTCCCCACCTCTTGCCCACCCCCATCCTACTGGCTTTGGGGTCCTTGGAGGGAGTCCTGGTGCTGTGCCAGCACTGCTCAGCAGCAGACGCAACACTGGTGTGATACCATCGCTGTTCTTGCAGAGCAGAGCACTGTGTGGGTCACTGCGGGGAACGTTAACTCTATCCCAGCCAGACCCAGTACAAATGTCCAGTAGGGTTTTTTGTCATACCCCTGTTTTGCCCTGGATCTGAAGAGTCATTTGATAGCGAGGGCTATTGTACTGTTCCCAAAGTCAAAGTAACTTGAAAAAACTTCCGAGGCGGCTGAATGTGGGAGCAAAGTGATATTAATCAGCCTTTCTGGGAGTCTGAATGGGGCCAGACTGATTAATTTCTACTGAGAGAGATACTACCACAGACTAAGCTTCGGTGCGTTCACTGAAGAGGGTTTGGGAGATGCAGGGCTGCAAATGCTGGGAACTGAAAGTGAGGTCCAAGGGCTGCTGCATGCAGAGCCCTGATGACTCTTGGTGGAGTGGATTTGCTTCAAACCGAGCGTGTGTGGGCTGTGCACGGGAGTGGGATTGTACCCGTGGGGTGCCCGGTCTCTGAAGACTGTCTCTGTGCTAAACCCCAGCTCTGAGTAAGACTGAGCACCGATTTTTCTTTTCTCTTGCAAATAATCGTCTGTCTCTTTCAGATCACAGAACTTCTCCAACTAATGAGTCAGTTTAAGGAAATGGGCTTTGAACTAAAAGACATTAAGGAGGTCTTATTATTACATAACAATGACCAACACAATGCTTTGGAAGATCTAATGGCCCGTGCAGGAGCCAGCTGAAAACACATTCCTGGGATCTCGGCGTGCCACGAAGCAGGACTAGCCCCGCCACCTTCGCATCCAATGTGACTTGCTCTCGGCAGGAAGGAGTCCGGCTTTTCACACACATGGGAGAGTGACTGAGCAAGCCTACCTGCGTGCATCACTCCAGCATTTCTCTTTCCACTGGGAGCCAACTTTCTTTCTTAAATTAAATTTTTTAAGTGTCCTTTCCTAAGTTTCCTTTTTTCCAGCTTGGCCACGGAGAGTTTAAACTGCCCAGCCGCTACTGGAATTGTACATAGGCAGAGACTGGTGTGGTTGCCCCCACTGTTGCACTGGAGTTGGACAGAAGAATACGAAGTTGGTTCTGAAACATAGGATGCTTTGGTTCTTTGAAGCTGCTTTCATGGTGTCTGCTTGTACTGAATTATTTGACTGTGTCACAGTCCAGATTAACTGGTTAAATTTGACCTTTAGTGCAATGGAATTTTATTTCTTGGTTGAAAGTAAGCCTATAACTTAGTAAAAACACTGGTTCAGAAACTGTCGCTATGCATAAAGAGAAGCTGTTCCTCTTGTGTTCTTTTAACCCATGCATCCAACACTTCTGCCAGACACGAGCGTCCAATGCTGAGCGGTGTGTAAGTTTGCTTGGAGCAGGTAAGCTGTGAACTCGACCTGGACCTGCAACTTCTGTTGGTTCTTGAACCCGAAGGCACAGAGCTGGGGCTCAGTATTCGTAATCCCCCAGGCTTATAGGATATTTAAGAAAATGTTCTGCTAGGAAATCAACTATCTTTTGTTTTAAATAATACTCAGTGTGATGCAGGAGGTTTCTTTCAAGCACCTTCTTTAAAACAAATATACTCACTGCATTAGTTCCATTTTCCACACTGCTGTAGAATTACATAATAACATCTAGTACTAGAAATCAGGTTTTGGGTTGTTTTTGATAGTACCAAGTATTACGTTGTACATTGTTCAAGTTCTAAATACATAAAATATCATCAGTCTTGAGGAATCTTTAAAGTAATTTGCTAAATATTTTGATTCTGCAGAAGAACAACTAATAAAACCCTCAAATGTAACTCCCAGTGTCATGGTTCCCATCTCTCATGCTCTTTGGCTTCAGCAGATGAAGAACTTGCTGGATCCTGCAAGCCCAGGTGCTGCCCACTCCTGTGGGCATGCACGAACATGGTCTGCGTTGGGCAGAGCTACCCGAGGTCTCCAGGCAGGTGGCTGCAGTGCTGGAAGGTGTTGCTTTTTTTGCTGTGTTTTTTTTTTATTATTACAAAAAAAACAAGCCTAGGGATCCAAACTCATGTTAGAGCATGGAGGTGGGAGCATCGGACTTTGGGAGGGGAAAACAGCTCGGCTCCTTGCCTTGGGTCAGATTTTCAGTAGGAGGTTTTGTAGTTCATCAGGACCCTGAAGGAGATGGCATCAGTCTCCGTTACGCTATTAACTTCGTACAGCCAAAGCATCACCTCTGGGGCCGCTGTTAACTCCGGGAATTCTGTGAGGAGGACGACAATGTTAATTACATACCTTTATTTAAAACAAAATGATGTTGAGGAGAGATGCACCTGTAAGTGTCGAAGAGATCTGGAGAAGAATGATGAGCGGGACCAGGGCAGACTTCTTTGTGTTGTATCCTGTAGCACCGAGCTTCACCAGCTTCTAGTGCTGGGGCTGAGAAAAACTTGTCCAAGGACATTCACCAGCGGATGGTCAGCAATTAATATCAAGTTTGGGCTGCCTCTGGGGGCTCAGGTTAATCAGGTGCCCAGCTTTCCTTCCCCCGTGAGAAATGTGACAGTTTGAAACAAGGAAATGGAGTTCTGATCAGTCAGAAAAGCTGGAAAACTACAATAAACCTGCTTTACTGTTACTGCTGTGCGCGTTTAGTTGTGTTGCTTGTCTCTGGTTTCTCAGAGTTAATACCCAAACAGGTTCCTGTCCGGTACTCGGCAGTCCTGAACAGGCAAGGAGTCTTGCCGGCGAAAAAGCAAAACTACTTAGACCAAACCTCTGAATAAAATCATCTCTTTGGTTAATGTGTGTTAATTTTTGTTTGGGGATGAGGCTGGGGTTCTCCTCTCCTTCTGGGTGGTGAGAAGACAAATGTTCCTGGTCAGTCCTGAGACCTTTGCTTTCCCTTAGGTTCTCAAATCAGCAGCCTGACGTAGGTACCTGGTAAGTGGCACTCAGCTGCCTTAGCTTTGTCAGAGGCTGTTCTGCCTCTGTGCTGGCTGCTGCTCAATGCTGAGATCTGGGTGTCAGGATGAGGGGTGTAGAGGCAAAGCCCAAACTGCTGCCTGCTGGGCTCTGCCAGGCCCTGTGTGCACCTGGGAGCTGGAGGGCGAGCTGCTGAAATGTGGAACAACAGGCCAGGGGCATCTTGTGCAGATTCCCAACCCTAGCTGATCTTTTACAATCAAACATTTAGTTGTTTTCATCACATTTATTTTAGAAGAGATTTCACCACAGTTCTGTAGTAAATTGAATTTTATTTTAAATAACGTAAACTATTCAAATAAAACATCAAGCTTCTGCCATGAACGTTAATAGTCTTTGTTGCACTTGCATACAAAAATGAATCCACTTTACTTCTGTATTTATTTGATTGTACAGGGCCAGTTCCTCAAAAATCTTCTGAAAAGACTGCTGTAACAACAACACAAAATTCACATACATTCTTCACGTTGAAAAGAAAACCATTTGTTTCAGGCATCAGTGCAAACACCTGGGAGGGGATGACACTTTCAAACACTGTTAGCACACCTTCACACAGGAGTTAAAGCAGCGTGTAGGTAATAATCCTAAAAGTGGAGAGAAAAATGCTACCCCTTTCAATCACAGCGCTGGTTGTTTCTGTTGCATGCTGCGAGCCCAGTTTTGGTATCTCCTGGGCATGCAGCAGTTCAACGCTGTCAGTAGCCTGTTACTGCTAAGGGTGGGTGAATTTTCACAGCCGGAGCCGCTTTTATTTTAGCAGAGCCTCACGTGCAGCAGGGGATACACTGTTCTGAGAACAGATCGACGATAGAATCTTGTATCAAACAAGGTACAACTTCATGGGTTACCTGGACGGCTCCAGTTTATAAAAGACTTCTTGTTTCAAATTGATGGTTTTTGGTGTTTCTAGCCATTCTGTGAGGGAGCAAGTAGTTCCTGCTCTGGGGACTTGCACTGGGGCTCAGATGTGCCAGGCTTGCTCATGTTTTTTAGGGCAGACCAACAGGAACTGCACGGGTGGCTTCAGTTTGTTAGCTGGGTTAACTCAGATTTCCTCTGCTGATGGAAATTCTTGGTCATTCGTCTGTCTTGTTACAGCTCCTCTGAAAGCACTGAGGTTAGGACATGGCACTCTGGTGGTGTGTGAACGGTTCTCCCGTCGTGCCAGTTTAGGGATGACTGGCTTGGGTAAGAGATGGGGAAAGACTGAACGTCCTTTTGCTGAGCTCCTCTTTAAATAAGTCCTCTACTGGGTTAAAGTACAATCGCTCCCCCCTCCCAAATGTCAAAGTACACGGAGGGAAAGTTTTCCCTCTCTTTCCACCCAGCTAGCGCTGCGCTGCTGGCAGGACCTCTCACTTTCTCGTGACCTGTGCACACATCCTGCAGTCCCACCTTTTCCTCAGCTCCAAGCTAATTTGTGAAAGTGCTCAGCAGCTCTGTGATTGCCTCACTTCTGTGCGCTCACTGAGCAAGGGCTTTGGGAACTACTGCAAGTGCTCACATCCAGTTTTGCTTTCAGAAGGTATGAGGACTAATCAGCTGCCATGTGTTCTCCTCACCTTATGCACAGGAAAGCTATCCCTGTCTCCAGGAGATGAGGCACTGAGGCTGAAGAGCGTTGCTCCTGAATGCCTCATTTCTCTAACCAAGGAAGGCTTCTTAAAATGGGACTGGGAGGCCTTGCTTCAGCTGTGACTTGCTGGTGGCCTGGAGCCGGGACACAGGAACCATCTTGAGGTCCCTAAACTCAGAGGCTGGTTGCATGTCAGGATCAAGAGGGACTAAATACCCCCCCTCAAAGATCAGGGCCCTGATGTAGGACTTTCTTCCTCAGTTACAACCGTCACGCCTTCCCTTGCACTCCTGTTCCCCAGGGCTATGCTGTGTGACGTTCCTTGCATCAAATACACAACCCAGAGAGCTGTGTAACTGCGACCACTGCGCTGCTGCTGCCAAACCTGGCTCCTGGGGGTAGCTGTAGAAGCAGGCGGTGAAATTCGCAGCTGGTCAGACAGCAGCGTTCCCTTACCCTTAGCATTTACAGCTATTGAGCTACTACGGCCATTACTGAGGAACCACTGAGATGGCTGAATATGCTGTGGCAGACCAAATTTTGGAGTGGGAGCACTTGCAGAGTGTTGTTTTAGCCGAGTGTGTTTCATGGTCGCTTGTGGCATCAGCAAGTGGCCTTATTCTGTGGTGCATACAGCAGCAGAGATTTTTGCAGGGTTCCAGCTCATTGTTCTGTAGTTCTTGACTCAAATACCAGCTTGGTGTAACGGCACTGTCAGCTTCTTAAATCCCACTGCCTATAACTGCACTCTTCTGATGTGACGAATCAGTTGTCAACCCAGACCACGAGCACGCTGCAGCTGAGCGGAGCTCAGACATGGCTTGTAGAAGGCGAGCTTTTGTCTTCTTTCTCTAGGCACCAGCGAAAGCAATGTGCTTATTAACACGCTAAATGAACCTGTGGTACAAAGTCCCTTGTACATAAGCCTCCTACTCAACCACTCGTTACTTGTGACTTCAGTGATCTCTTTCAGCAGGTCTGGAGTGTTAGTCCCACGCAAAGAACAAATGCTCCAGTAGCCTTCCTTCTGAAAGCCCAGAACTTCGTATCCTGCCTTGATTTTAATTTACTTTTGGTCTAGTAACTTTAGTGTACTTAAGCTGTTTCTTCACTTCTGTTTGCAAACACTTTTCTGGATAGCTTTTGAACATTTCTGTTCAGACCTGAGTCTGACTTCAAAGTGTTGTGTTTTTTATTTTTTCCCCTTCATTTTCTTAGCAGCACAGAAGTGCCTCTAACATGTGAGAAGCTGCTGTGAATACTGTGGACAGGACTGCCTGCCGCTTGGTGAGATATTTAAGCACTGCTGAGTTGTTATTCTTAAGAATGTGGCTTACTGGTATTAAGGAAATACAAATCTCATGTTGCCAAGTAATCATCTGTTATTTACTCAGAATTCTCTCCATCGTTAGCTAAAATATGCACTCATCACAAACCATCAAACCAAAAGCTAGCCCCTTCCCACCCACGCTCTGCAGCACCAAGTGTGGTGAAACACTAGCTGGCTGTTTCCAAAACTGTTCTTGTGCATGTGTAAGCACAGCAGGTCTAAACTGGTGGAGGTGTTTGCAGGGATGTGTCAGCGCTAGGAGAGGCTAAATAGAGCTGAAGCTGGGCTCGCATGGTTTGGATACATTTCGACTTCAGTACCAGGATTTCATCTAGCTTGGTGACGAAATTCTGAAAATCCTGTGAAGGAAGGCAAAAGGAAAGTTTAGGGAACAACAGGAACAGCAGGTTGGAGACGTTCAGCATGTATATAAATATACTGTAGTATATAAATATACTGCAGCGGTACAAAAAAAAAACACGTTTTCCAAGCTACCGTACATTTAATCAGTGTTTCCTTCTTGAAGCCCTGACCCTTACAGGCAGCAAAGCTCAATACCGCTAAATACTGAGGTTAAGTTAGTCCTCTCCTTTTTTTTTTTTTCTTCTGTTGGTAAAATTACAGCTACTATACTGGTTTCAGAAAATACAAATGTAGAAGGTTCCTGCTGTCACCTTTCTACACAGGTTAGCTTTTTAAGGGTTAGATATAGAGACTGGTGATCTGATGTACAGTTTTACAACGTACTGAGCTGTGTTCCAGACACTTCTTGTGTTGCATTTAACAGTCATGAAGATAAATGGTGAGCTGGGCACCTCACTGATCGACATAATAGCCCATTTTATGGAGAAATGAGAGGGAAGGGATTATTTCACATCAGCTCACAGGGCTTGTCCAACTGCTGCCTGGCTACAGGTCTGCCAGATTGCACAGGAGAAACAGCAGTGGTGTGTAGCCCAGGCCAAGTGGAACCTCACCTTCCATCGCGACCTGCCACACTGTTGGATAAAATGTGATCCAAAACTCTGATTAAAATGAAATGGATGCAGTTATTTTTAAGTAGGTCTTGTGTTAATAATTGCTCTGTCTCCAGCTGAGAGCAGAGCTCGGTGCATTTATTCCCAGGTCAGTATCTAAGAAGTTGGGAGGTGTCAGTATCCTTGGGGCTAGGGGCTGCAGCTGCTACCACACGAAAATTAATCATTCACAGGTTCATTTGGCAGAACTCCAGCTATCTCGTGCATTGTATCTTTGTCCTGCATGGACATCAGCACTAATGAAGGCTAGCCCAGCTGCCCTAGCCTATGTTTCTTAAGCACTTTAAACACTGTGTGGCTCAGTGTGTGGCTGGTCTTGGCAGGAATCTCTCCCGCAGCCACAGTTTCATGGCTGGAGAAGTTGCAGCCATCTGAAAGTGGAAGGAGAGAAACTGATATGGGAAGTCCAAGCTAACTGCATTGCCTAAAGAAAGGTCATGCTGTGAAATATACCCAGTAGTGTTAAGTTATTCACCCACTGCTGGGAGGCCTGGCATGATTGTCAGAATTCTGCTGGCCAGAAAATGATTGCTTGCTAGAAGGGGCAAATAATGGAAGGGTATGACCAACAATTAGCAAGAAAAAATCTCAAATACAATAAAATAAGAATTAAAAAAAAAAAAAAGGTTGCTTCTTATCATAGCATTCTCTGCCACAAAACTAATGCATCTTATGACTCTTATACTGCTTTGTGAACTTGTGCGTTATCTGGCAATACAGCGCGTGCAGCTGGGAATCACAGCAGATAAACCACGGGGTGGCTCCAGTCTGAATTCCCTGAGGCAAGAGTCCCAGTAGCTGTACTGCAAATCTGAACTGTGACAGCAATTAAGGCGGTTGTGATAATGTAATGCGGTAATGTAATTTGGCTTTATTGATAAGATGAGGGAACAGGGAAGGCAGGAGGTGCTCACTGAGATGAGCTGGGTGAGAGATAAGACTTGTCACACAGCTGTGACGCGCATCTATTAGGATGCAGGAGAAACTGAGAACTGGCTGGTGGTGGGGCCATGCAGGTGCCAGGCTTGAGGTCCAGCCTCTACTAGTGTGATCCAAGACACAGACAAGCCAAGGAACACTTGAATGACAGAAATCAAGAGCCTGTGAGGGGCACAAGTCACAGCAGTTAGAGCACCAGAGGGAGTGGGGCCAGGCACAGCTGCAGGATGATAAGCAAGGGACTCCCAGGAGGAAGAGGCCTTGTGGCACGACACCACCAGCTGTGCCATCCCAGCGTCATGCTTCACAGGTGTGCTGTCTTCTCCTGTATTGACTTACTTGGTCCAGCCTGTCAGGAGAAAAACTCCACCTGGCGAGGTGCCCGGGTGGGTATGGTCTGGCACCAACACCCCAAGCTAAGGCAAAGCTGTCTTATCAGAGACGAGCAGTTCAGAGCTGAGCCATCAGCCTCCTTCTCCCCCAGGAACCAGGCACTGTGGAGGCTGGCAAAGACACGTCAGGTACTGGAAGTAAGCGGCCTCTGCTAGGACTCAGGGAGGCACCAGGGAATGAGTGGAGGAACTGACCAGGCATGTCACTTCACTAATTCAAGTTAATGATCTCTAAAATCAATTTATGCAAGTTCAACTGGCAATGAAATCTTCGTCTAAACCACTTACCGTTGCCGACATCTGATTTATCAAGCACTCTTCCTTGAAGCACAAGGATGCCATTTCATCCAGCTGCTGCCGATGGGCCCGAATCATAGCCTGTCTGGTTAAGATAAAATATATCCTTGGTTACACAGCCTGCTGCGCTACCTTTAATTGCTATCAAGCTCCAATTAGCTTTTAAGAAGGAGGAAAACCCAGAGTAAGCCTTGCTTAAAACCCAGAGTAAGCCTGTGGTCCTTGGCGTTCAGGAAGTAAGTGAAGTGATTCTCCCCTTTACTCTGCTCTCCAAGTACTAAGATGAAGGGAAATGGCCTCAAGTTGCACCGGGGGGGCGGTGGGGGGGGTGGGCAGGGTTAGGCTGGAGATGAGAAGAAAATTATTTACTGAAAGGGTTGGGTGGCATTGGAATAGGCTGCCCAGGGACGTGGTTGAGTCACCACCCCTGGAGGTCTTGAAGAAACGTGCACGTTCAGAACTTGGATTACTGGCGAACGTTAGTACAAGCTTAAAGGTTGGACTAGATGACCTTAGATGTCTTTCCCAACCTCAGCGATCCTTTGATTCTTATGAGACCCCACCTGAAGCACTGTGTTCAGCTCTGGGGCTCCCAGGATAAGAAGGACACGGAGCTGTTAGAGCAAAACTAAAGATGGCCCTGAGGATGCTCAGAGGGCTGGAGCACCTCTGCTGTGGGGACAGGCAGAGGGGCTGGGGGTGTTCAGCCTGAAGGAGAGAAGGCTCCGGGGTAATCTTAAAGCAGCCTAAAGGGGGCTGCAGGAGAGCTGGGAGGGACCCTGTGTCAGGGGTGCAGTGATAGGACAAGGGGGAATGGCTTGAAACTAAGAGAGGGGAGATTTAGACTAGATTAGGAGGAAATTCTTCCCTCAGAGGGTGGTGAGGCCCTGGCCCAGGCTGCCCAGAGCAGCTGTGGCTGCCCCATCCCTGGCAGTGCCCAAGGCCAGGCTGGATGGGGCTTTGGGCAGCCTGGGCTGGTGGGAGGGGTCCCTGCCCATGGCAGGGGGTGGAAGGAGATGGGCTTTAAGGTCCCTTCCAACCCAAACCATCCTGGGATTCTATGAAGTGCACACCAGTGTTCCCTGAAGTGCAGTGGACTGCAGTGGTTCTGGGAAGGCCTTGCTGACTGAGGAGTGCATCTTGGTGCTGCTTTTTACCACAGAGAAATGGAGCAGCAAAAGATGTCTAGTAAGACCATGAGGTTGTAAGTCATTTTGGTGAAAAAGAGGCACAGTGGGAAGGTAGTGCTCCTGTTCCTCTCTGTAAGTTTCTCTGGCCAACATTGTATTTTCTGACATGTGAATGCAGTCCAGTCCTCAGGAGCTGAGAGAGGCAGCTCTACATCCAGACCTTCAGTGCCTGACTAGCTGCCCTAGCTGTTCTTCTTTCTGCAGGGATGCAACAGCTATCACCTGCTTTTTGATGAGAGGGTCTGATATATTTTAGGTACTTTACAGCTTACAGGAACCAATTAGTTACTGAGAATTTCAGCTTATGATATAATATTCATTCCTGTAACATCATCTTAGGAAACTCTAATAGAATAATTGGCTTCCTGTGAGATTTTAAAATATCACTAAATAACAGGCAATCATATATTTATACAAGATGATGAGTATATATCATCATTTATCTTATTAAATAATTATTTCATAGATTGAATTCCCATCAGTTTTTAAAGCGCATATGGGCATGACACACAAATAAGGGCAGATCTACCAAGTATGATTAGATTTTCTAAGCTTCATGACAAACTTTAGCGAAGAGCAAGACTTACTGTGCCTTTTCTAGGGCCTCCTTCTGCCATTTTCCCACCTCAGATACACCACTCAGAGAGCTGACGTTGGAGGGACTGTTTGCATTCGCTAATGGCTTAGTATCTTTGGTTGCAGATCCTGAATCTCCAACAAAAGCCTCTTGTGTAAAAATAGTCTGCATCAATTTGCTCTTAAGCAACCCCATTTCCTCACTGCTGAACGATGACTTGGCTGGCTCTTCAGAACGACTGAGGTCCTCGTTTCTCAGTCCTGACTTCGGCTGCAGCAGGCTGCTTTCCTGAGAGGGGGGCTGGACTGCATAATCCGTATTTCCCACAGTGAGTAAACATGATGCACCCGAAAAAAAGCTCTTTTCAGGTATCTCAGCATTTGTTTCCCAAGGCTCAACGTTCAGTCCTTGATTTGAGTTAGATTTCCCTGAATTAATGGTATTCCCTTTAACATCAGCGTCAGACTGTCTGCCGTCTGAGTACTCCTTGCACTTTTTGTTACTGAGAAACAAAGCACCCTCTCTCTCTCCCCTGGATTCCGTGCATTCAGCTGTGGATGCTTCTGCCAGGTTATTTCCATCGAGGGAGCTGGGAATGACTCCTGGATTTGACGAACCTGAGCCCAGAAGGCAGCAGCACGGTTTCACATCACAGCACCTGGGAGAGAGCCACCTGTCCCCTGCCTGTGGGCAGCGCTGCAGGGTGCAGTGTCTTCCACCACGACGCGCTTGCTCGCCCAGCTCCAGCATGCTGTCTGTCAGAGCTCTGCTTCTGGTGCACTGCCAGGCCTCCTCCTCAAACCTCTTCTGGGACCTGTGTATGCTCCTGCCCAACATCTGCTTCACACGGGGGGACTTTTCTTGGTTAGAAGAAACGTTCTCTGCATCCGTTGTTTCCTCATAGTCAAGAAGGGGTATCGGGACAGGGGCCACAAGCTCAGGTGTGAATTCTGAGGAACAACTGGAAGATCCACAACAGTTAACATCATTTTTTCTAGCTTTCCATTTAATGTCTCCTGCAAGGGCAACCTGTCCATCCAGAGTAGATTCTTCCTTCTCCTCATGCTGGAGAAGAATCTCTTTGCACTCTGGTGTTCCCGATTTCAATAGAGGAGAAGAATATGAGTTTGAAGTATCCTTTTCTGGAGTCAAGGTGACTTCACTGGAGTAAACTGGACACCTGTGTTTGGATTTGTACTGTTTGTCATCAGCCAGGAAATCTTGGCTATTTTTCCAGTTACAAGCAGGATCTTCTTGTAAGCAGCAAGGTTTTTCCGCAGTGTTGCTTGAGGAGGACTCCATAGCTAAGTCATAGCTCCAGTCTGACGGCGTTTTGCTGCAGCCTCCATTTTTAATGGATTCCTCCATCTTTGGGCTGCCCTCGCTACAATCCCAGCTGTCATCTAGTTCGTGTTCTTGTGAGTGTAATGCATATTTAAAAAATAAATCCTGTCGCTTTTGGCCTTTTTGCTCTTCCTCAGTTCCTTGTTCTCTTTGATGAAGGAAAAATGAGTGTTTACTGCATTTGTTGGTGTTTCTTCTCTTCACGTTCTTTTGACTGCAGACAGGTGAGAAAGAATCTTCACTAAAATCACTGTCATCAAGATCTTCCAGCTGCATCCCCTCTTTGCTCTGTGCTTCTGTGGGTGTAAGGCTCAGCTCCTGCTTCACTTCAATCTCCTGGGGCTTATATTGTGTTAAAAACCTCTCGAGAGGCTGGTAGTTCAGTTTGTGCTGTAGAATAGGTGGCTGCTGAAATTGCTGGTGATAAAGGCGTAAATGCTCCTCCCTTTCCTTCTGAAATGGAGACAGATTTGTCCAGCTTTCAACGCACTGTTTAGCAAAGGTGTTTCCCCATTCCTGTCTGCTGTCGGAAGGCAGATTTCCATCTCCAAAGGAAAAATCATCTCTAGAAACAAGCTGTTTCTGCACAGGTTGCACTGTCTGGACTTTTAGGCACTGGACAGGTGGTCTGTCTTGCATGTACTTATCTCTTTGGCCACTCTCTTTTGTTTCTGCCGCGGCAGCGTTTTTGATGACAAAATCCTTCGCAGTGGCGTTCTTCTCAGAGTAGGGGGACAGATCATCGGTTTTCTTCTTCAAGGGATGTCCTATCCGTAAGAATCCCTTAATTGGACTAGTGTGGTGGAACCAGAGTGAGCTGGGACTTCCTTTGTAGGCATGTCCTTTGTTGACTCCCCTGGGGGTAGAGGTAAAAGGGACACTGGGTGGCTGGAGTGCTGGAGAACACGCCTTTGCTTTTGTAGCACTCGAAGGGTGCTGGAGACCTAGCTTCACTTTCTTTGGAGAGCTCTTTTCTCCAGGTGGCAAGGAGGGAGAGTTTTGGACACGTTTTGGAGACACGTTTCCAGCTGTTCGACGTCTGTTTGTGACAGGGGTAGAACACTTAATCCCTTTCTTCAGCTCTTTCACCCTGTAAATGAGATTGGCATAGATGTCATGCTTTCAGATAAATAACAGGTCTTCAGAACAGACTAATACAAACTAAACACTGAATTCAATGTCATGATTTCTCTTTTAATTATCCGTGATCCAGGCAGGCATCAGAACACCTCTGTCAAAATGCCTGAACTTCTGGAAAGGCCTGTGGCAGTACTTTGAAGTGCTTCCTCGAACAGTGCGTAACAGGTCAAAGGAGTGAAGACAGCCTCTTTCAGTGGAAGTGGGTTTCATTTCCATGCTTTATAATGCTGCATGGTGCAGCGCTACCTCAAGACAAACCAGTACTCTCCACAGCACATCATATAGTCCCACAAGACACAAACTAGAGCTTTTGGAAGTGGTTGCAGTGGAGCTAATTAGCTCACGTGACACGTATACAGCGCTACGCTGTGTCTGGATCAGACTCATCAGTGCAACTGTAAAGGGCTGCTTAACTGGCATCACCCTGTCCCCTCAATTGTTTCCTTTATTCCTCTTCTCCTTAAGCATCTCTTGTCCTCTTAACCCCAGCACTGCACAGCCTGCAATCTATGTCCTCCTGTGTAGGAGGGAGGGTGAAGGACTTGAGCGTGTTTGAGGCAGAACTACAATACAAAACAAAGTGTTTGAGTGATGAGGTTAGCAATGCTGCAGTTAAAGGGAGCACAGTGATATTTTCACCACTAAAAGCTGTTATCAGAAAGGATTTACAGACCCAGAGAATTTCAGGACCCAGTGTAAGAGTGGAACAGGTAAGGATTTTATTGCTTTGTGAAAATTGCATTTCCTACTTAAGTCAACATTTCCAATACAACCACAAACATTAAACCATACTTTTTTGGCAAGATTGAGATTCATCACCTACCTGTCAGCATATCGTAAAGTGTTCAGGGTATGCTCTGTAGCTATGTGGCTAGGTGATACATTGGCTATCATACATGTCTTGGAATTGCCAATGAAAGAATCCTTTAGTACCTAGGATTAGAAGGAAAAATAAGTTTAAGATTCCTAGCAATTCATATATTTTCTTAAACACATGCTTGCTCTTATGTTACACAAAATATGAAGGGGGTTGGAATTAGGTGATCATCAAGGTCCCTTCCAACCCAAACCATTCTATGATTCTATGTAAGTGATTTACTTTACCTCAGAACTTATGAAAAGTTGGGCTAAGCTATCTTGCATTTCCTGTAAATTAACGATGGGTACAGAGACAGTTTTACAACCCAGGTAGGTGATGCATGGTAACTGCCTCTTTTTTTTTTTTAAAAAGTGTATTTCTCTTGTCTCAATTCATCTTGCCATTCTTTGTTTACAATTTAAAAACACTATGAGTGTTAATCAGTGCTCTGAACAAGACAGGTGTCACAAGGGTGCCCATATGCTTTATTCCTCAAAACATATGTTACAACTGCAGCGAAGAAACGTTGATCAAAACTCCTGTGACTGTTACTGCACAGAAGATGCAAGACTGGTTATGGAGTGGGTGGAAATGGATGGAACTCTGAAAGAGTCTGTTTCTGGAGTTATACACAACATGAATATCCGATTATGACTAGTCCATAGGGTTCTTCATATAAAAATTCACACAGGACAATGAAGACTCAATCCCAGAATTTGGGAGCTAGGACACTTTTGCTAGGTTTCTGTTTGTTTTTTTGCTTGTTTGTTTTTAACTACCATGCTAGTCCCCAGGACTGACTGGGTGAGCTGGCAGTTGGCCTCAACCCTGTGATTATCTTTAACATTATTTTTTGGAAGAGCTATGCATTGTTCTCTTTTTTTTTTTTTTTTCCCCCCAAGTGTTTAATAGCAGTTACTGAATCATGAGTTTTTTTTAATTTACATTTTGTCCTCACCAGTGGCGTATCTACTACCGTTGCCTTTCTGCCCCTTTTACCTGAGTTAATTTGCTTTGCCGGAAAGGTGTATGCGCGTGCTCCTGATCCAAGGCCCGAATGCATTCCTTTAGCTATAAGAGAAAAGAAAAAAAGGGAAAAATATTTCAGTGACACACTGACAGTAACACTGAACTGAATTGCATCAAATCTTACCTATGAATTTACTATTTCCCTCATGCACTTTAATTCCTACGGTGTCCCTCACAAGTGGAATTTGTTGTTGCCACAGCAATGAATGGCCAGCTTCAGCTAGTTCAGGCATTGGCAGCAGTTTAGCTGCGTTCAGAGAGCAAAACTGCAGCACAGAGCATCCCTAAACCAGCCTGCAGGTTCTGTGGGCTATATAAAACATGTCTAAAAGTCTGTGTAAATACACGAATGTTCAGCACACATAGAGCTCCACGCTACTGTGGGCCTACTGCTGCCCTCACCATAACTAACTCGTTTTTAGTCAGATTGGGTGTACACCAGACTAGGCTGCAGCTTGCATGGCAGGTGTACACTGGATTCATAGACCTGTAACATCCTAGGAACACAGCTTTCTGAGCTTTATCTCTCATAAATTCCTTTCTTCTAAAAGAAATTCTCTCCCTTCTGAAAAGTAACAAAGCACTGCTGTTCGGACAACAGCAGTGCAAATTTCTTATGCCACTGACAATATCGAATATTTCATACCAGAGCTTTTTCATATGAGCTAAACAAAGGCATATTCCTCCCCATACTGATTCTAATCTGCAGTCTAGATGTTCCACCCATGTACACTGCGAGTGCGGGTACACTGCGCTCTGTCAGAAGGCAGATGATCTCTTTCCTCCTCACACCGGTGCAAAGCCCCACACCCCACCAGCAGGAAGAACATGAACCAGCACCAGTTAGCTGTGGGGGGAGATGGGTTCAAGCCCAGTTTAAGGCCGTGCTCAGAAGGCAGTACAGATGCAGCCTGTCTATATAAACACTTCAACGTGGCCTTTGAGAGGCTAATAATTAAGAAATATACACAGAACTTCAATTAAAACTAGCAGAACATGTGCAGCTAGCTATACACCCATGCCTGTCACAAAACACATCAGATGTTCTTGTTAGCAGTCATCAACAGAGGTAGCTGGTATTCCCGAAGAAATATCTCATTTTATTACCAGCCTTGGAAAAAGATGTCATTTTCAAACAGAGGTTTACGCTTTTTTTACCCTGTTTCCACTGGAATAAGCAGAATAACATCACACTGCATATCAAACCTAGATGCTCTCTAATACCAGCAGAAGTGGACTGTATAGCCACAAGACAAGTCATTTACAAGATTTATCATGGGAAAAATAAGGAGATGACAATATTGTCATGGTGATACTGATACTAGCATGAAGCAGCCTTCCTACATTTAAAGGAACAACACCCACTTGAAATTACATCTATTTCTTTCTTTTACAAATTTTATTAAAAATCACACCTCTAGCAAGATCAAACTATTCTAATGTTTAATCCTGCTTCTCATAATTGCAGTATCTGAGTATCTTCTACCTGAAATCACCACAAATATTTAAACTAGTAGCAAAATACAAACTTTATGTATTTTAAGGCTAGAAGAGAACACTACGATCATGAAAGACAGAGCTAGGTTTCACAGGCTGCAGATTTACCCAATGATGCCTTTTGTAGTTAATGCAGTCACTACTTCTAGATTGCCTAGGTACTTACTCTGCAAAAGTGTACACACTGATTTTAAAGTTCCTTTTAAAACAGTCTCACAAACCCACATTAAACCTCAGTCCTCAGGAATAATTTTTGTTCAGGTCCTGATTCCCCACAACTGTTACTCATCAGCAAAAAAAAAAGCACGAAGTATGCAAACACATTCACTTTACAAGCTATCTCCCAGTTCGAGTGCTAACAATATTCCACAGCAGGATGGTCTTTGTGCAAGAAAAGCTTTCCTCTATCCTCAAAACAGAGCGAGCCACCTATTTACTGCATGCTAAGAGCGTCTACAAGGTATGGTTGTGTACAGCAACTTCTGCACTGCTGACTCATACTCACTGATTGCAAATCACCTTCATCTCACTTAAGAAGCCCTCAGTCATCAGTGAGCTTTGTTCTTTTGAATTAAAGGAGCTGCAAAGTCTTCTGCACAATTTATACTTAGAGGTGCTTCTGTGGTATATTAAATAGCATTTTTCTGCTCCTTGTCCCTCTTAACATAACTGTGTATATTTATAAGAAAAGACGGGTTGCGTTAAGAATGCATTTCTTCCTGTTCCTTTTTCTCCCACATGTGCATGCTAGTTCCTGGGCTCTTGAGTATTTAAGCCCTTTGCTCCTGATTTGACAGAGAAGTCTGAGTTCAAGTGGCGAAATAAGCAAAAGGAACAGATGTGCTTTTATGAAACATATATGGTAATCCCAAGCCAATATTCTCTGGAAGGAAAAGGGACAAACTTTCTACATAAAATATGAGACACTTGGCATACTATAAGTAACATTTTCTACACTGTGTTTACCCAACTGGCTGTAAGAATCAGTCAAAAAGACTTTATTTTCATCACAAAATCTCTCCCCTCTTAAATTGTCTTTCAGGCATGAGACAAATTAAACTGGAAAAACTTAGCGCTCTGGATATTTTTTGCCCTCCATTAAATCCATATACATATTATTCTATGGTTCATTTTTATCCAAAAATCAATTAATTACAAAACCTCCTCCAGACATGCTAGTAGCTTACTGCTAAAAGACTTTGGTTTATTTCTGCTCCTTCCATTTTTGTTTGTCGATCTGAGTCTCTGGCATCAGCTGCCCTTTCACTGCCAGCCAAGTCAATGAATGATATCCTAGAAAAAAAAAACAAAACACAAAGTTGCATTTATCTTAGGGGCTTCTTTTTTTTTTCCTATTTCCTTTTCCTTTTTTTTTTCTTTTTTTCTTTTTTTAAACCACAGAGAAGCAACACTTGAAATCAGAAGAATGATTAGCAATAACTACCTTTGAACAAAGAGAAACACCCACTGGAAGTATCTGAAGCATCAAAACAAGCATAGCAGCAGGACAGTGTCAGAGAATTCTGGCACTAGCACAATCATAACAGAAAGTAAAATTGCATGTGATGAATGTGCTTGACAGTTTAATAGATAAGGTCTTTAAAGTGTAACACATTCATTATTCTGGATAATCACTCTGTTTGTAGCTTCCCAAGAAGTTTAAAGTTTAAAACTACTACAGTTTAAAAAAAATGTAAATTTATTGATTTTTTTTCCCCGAGGAAAACAGACAACTGCCATGTCAAATGGGAATTCAGGGCAATAAAAACAGAGATTGCTGGTGTAGCAAATGCAGCTTTCCGTGCTCCTTTTCCCTTTCTTCCCCAAAACTCCATTAATCCTTCTCATATTCACTAGCTCTGGGTGCCAGCTACTGAACTGACTGTTGCACCATATCTTCATTTTTGTCCTCCCTTTTCTGGAAGAGCTCTGACTTCTCTTACAGACATATTTTGAGATCCCTTCCCCACTCCAGTTCCACCTCATTTTCAGTACAACAACAACAAAAAAAAAGCCACACATGCCACACCTACATAACCACATACGCTTCTATTTCTAAACTGCCTGTTCTGCCTTTTCCTCTCTTCACTATTTGTGGCTCTTCCATTTTGCCTTGTATTTAAAATAAGATCCTGGGAAGCAAGACTGCATTGTAGTTGCTGGAGGGGTGTGTCAACATATTTTTTGACACTCAGCATCGATACCTAGACCTATTTCTCCAGGTCTCTATCCTCAGACCTATTTCTTGGGGTTATTTAGTCTGGAAAAATGATGACTGAGAAGAGACACAATTGCAGTCTTAATAGCCGCTACAAAAGGAAGTAAGCTGCTCTTTTTGTCTGGTGCAGATGGCATCAGAGTCACATTCTCACATTAACAGAGGGTTAGATGAGGTACTAGTATTCCTCTGACCAAAGGTAGACATCTGTAATGGAACCATCTCCACCTGGGCTAGTCACCCCAGGCTCCCTTTGTAGTCAATTACAGACAGGAGAGAAGTGCTTTTATGGCAGATGGATTTGCCTCTGTTTTTGGCGACTTTGCAGAAAGGGATGAACTGGATCCCAGAAATTACTTTCCTTTCACCGAGTTCAAAGCTGATGACCTCACACGTGGATGTCTCCATTGCAGACATCTACCTTTGGGCAGATTAACGCCCCAGACAGGAAAAGGATTTTAACGCTGAAGATGAAGGGCTGGATTTGATTGACGAATTTCTTCACTGGAAATTTTTACAAGCAAGTTTGACAATCCTCTCACAGCTGTGAGTTAAGCACAACCCCTTCGAGCAGAGAAAGGACTATGAAACTTCATATATTTCCTTTGAATTCTATCTCCTGATTTAACTCACAGATGCCCACAAACTCAATACCTCCTCTTAGTCTGCCTCCCTGATGTCCCTGGGGTTGATCTCCTCATCAGTCCTGAGCAGTCCCAGTTCTAGTCTTACCTTCCAAATGTCCTGTTGGCTGTGTCTTTAATTTGGATTTGGATGATAGCATGAGATCGAGAGGAATCCGAGTTGACTCCAGTAGCTCCTGTGCTACGTTCTTTCCCCCCCTTCAAAATCACCTGCAAAATACGGGGGACAAAATCCAAGCAAGAGGTAAATAAAAACAGTTTCTCAGAAAGAGACTTTCCCCTCATAAAATGAAGTTATACTAGGAGCAATGCTTCATTACAGCCTTGAAATTTTGGTGCAAGGGAGATGTTAAGTAAGACTGGATCCCTTCCAATGTTTCTGTCAGAACTTTGGGTATGGATTTCTTTGCAGTGATACTATGGAACTTAGAAAGAATAATGCAGATAAGAAATTGTTGCATTGCACACTCACTCTGATTTGCAAAATATCTAGACTATAATATCAAAAACAAATGTATGGAAGAAAAGAAAAAGATTGCAGAGATAATCTAAGAGATTTGTGGGATTGGCAAGTTCCCCCCCCTCACTTTCTCATTTAATAGATGGGTACTGCTATTCAGAAAATTATACACAAAACACCAAAACCTTTCTCAATCTCAATAACTAAAAGAAATTATACTACAGGAGCAAGGAACGAAGTTAAAAGATCAAGAGCAAAAGAGCAAAAGGCTCCTTCAAGTTCTAACTCTGGATAATTCACTTTTGCAAACTTTTAAGGACTGTTGCTAGAAGTCTAGCACCAGCTGCACCAGGACATTCATAAAACAAAGTAATTAATTTTGCTTCTAGTTTTAAGAACAAATTTAAATATTATCTACCAAAATCAATACATTCTCAGTTGACAGATGTGCATTATTCATGCCTTTCAGTGGCCAGTTCTCAAACAGTAACCTAACCAACTGCTGCAGCTCCCAAGCATTACGTTAGTGCTAAATGCAGCTAATTTCTGAACCAAGGCCAACATCAATGAATATTTAATAACTAGGGATGTATTCAAGACTCTTCCCATATATCTGTTGCAGACAATTCAGAAGCTCTGAGTCAAGCTAGTGACATTTCTGTGTTCAAAAGGGCCTATGGACAATATAAAATCAGTTTTTTGATGAGATACCTGTGAGAATAAAGTCATTTAATAGCTCTTCTCTGTGTGCGATGTGATAATACAGAGGAATGTGTTAATCAACCTCATAGCAGATTTACTCTCTAATTTACAGAAGCATTGCCAGCATGTCCTGAAGCTTGGAGTTAATGAGGATAAAGAACAAAGTTAAATGGAATATAAGTGAGAACACCGTGCCAATTTTAATGAGTCAATTACACTATCAGGCGCTTGTAATTTACAGTTCCTTACTGAGAAAGGAATTAAGCTATTCAAAGTTAAGCTAAACAGAAGACAGATTTAACTGGATTGCTTGCTGCAGGACAGTGCAGAAAATTTCCCAGTACTCTTGCTGGGCTCAGCCAGGCAAGGAAGAAAATCCAAAGCTTTGCTTGCACTGAATGTCAGCTACTGTTTAAAGATCCTAATTTTACATGGCTGCTATTACCCACCATTTTCTAAGCATTGTCTAAATCCTCGTTCAGCTCAATATTTCTTAAGTATTTTCTGATTTTTAGTTCTATTACTTTTCAAATTTATATCTTTTGTCCCACTCCTGTGTATCTTTTATATAGAAATGTTCACAGAAGCTAAAGAAGTCACACTGGGAGAAATACACAGATCCACCTTACTGCATCCCTTGCTGGAATGCTATTTAATTTCTGGAATAGTGACAGCAGTCTGTTTCTTGGCAAAGATCTTTCCATAAGGAGTGGCAGCAGAAGCAACAGCTGCAGATCAACAGCTTGTGTGTCTCTAACACAAGTCACGCTGACCCACCATGCTTACTTATTAAGGAAATATTAACAGTGCTCCTCCGTGTTCTGCTTGAGGTTACTAACTTCAGAACCTTAAAAAGAAGCATCCACATGTATGACACAACAATTAACAATTCTCTCTGCAAATGACTTATCTCACAAATCCATTAATCAGGCTGTAGAAGACAAAATAATGACAAATACGGAGGTTACCTCCAACAGTAGGTCTACAGAGTCCACCTGGACCTCCCGGAGTCCAACTATTTGAACAACATGTTTGCTATCTTCTCTTGCAAAAAGTCTGAAAATGAAATATCACAGAAATGAGATTTCTGAACTCCCAAATAGCAGCAATGAAAATACACTCCAGTACTATGACGTTGTATAAAAAAACAATCAAGACTACTGATTAGAGGAGAAGTATCACAATCATTCATTTAATTTCAGACCTAAAGAGCTATTTCATTTTCAGTATGCACCACTGAAACTTCACTGTTAAACAGACACAAGCACTGCATTTCTGCCAGTTCAGGAATATAATCAAGCAGAGAAGTAAATTACCACGTCTACATTTTAGAATTCCTGTATCTCATTGAACTGCAACTCAGACCTTCTGTAGGAAGTTCAGACTGTACAAGTCATGCTCTGTTCAAGTTTCCAAGATTCTTGCACAGGAATTTGAAGCAGCTCCCATAGCTGTAGAGTCTGAGTCCAGAGCAACTCTGCTGTGAATCACACAGAAGTGGTACAGTATACTGGAAGGATACAGGCACGAGGCTCAGGGAAGGAAGCTTAATCTCCTCTTTCAATGACATGTAGTATAGCTAGCTTACTCTGACTCTGTGGAGCTGCTTTAAAATCTTGTGCAAAAATTTTGAGAACTTGAATAGATGCTCACACCCTGAGGCAGAAAGCCTCCCTCTTGAGCCTGCCAGTGTGCTCTCACGATACTGCTTTGAAGGATGCTAAAGGCCTCCAGATGACAGGGAATGTTCCTTCAAGACCACTCTGAAAAGATTTCACTGCAAAAGTCTTAACTGACTGTTGTTGTATTTAGAGTTTTCAGCCCACAGTGCTTTTTTTTACACCGAGCATGTACTGAATTGTCCTGGTTTCCATTCCAGATGAAGCTCCTCTAAGGGAGCATGCATCCATCTGAACAAATCTGGGGCTGAGGTGCTACTGCTGAGGGTGGTGACAGCATCACCTGCAGAGGTGCTCTCAGTAAAGGAGCTCAGTAAAGGGCTCTGCAGTGTCAAGCACAAGTGGGACATTGACAGCACATTCCGAGACGGCAGTGGCTGGAACTGCAGCCCCACTGGCACAGCAAGAGGAAGAGGCAGAGGTTATGTTTGAGCAGGGAGAGATATGGACTCCACAATGGCTAGCATCAGAACTTCTGGTCACAAGAAGGCTCTTTTTCTACCTATGGGATGTTCAGCTGTTATATTACTGTAGTGTAAGCAAAACCATGAGTTCATATCCCAGTCATAGGTCCTTATTCTTACTTGCTTTTGTCTCAAAGCAATACAAACCAGGTGTCCTGTCAATGCAACAGCATTTAGTGCCAGTTTCTGCCTTCCTGTAAGTATTTCCTAAGAACAACCCTAATTAAATACATAACAATTTATCATACATGGTAATATGCTAAAGGTAATCGCATGAAACAATAACAAACTGATTTATAAACAGTAACCAACTGATTCATAACCCTGGGTTTATAGCAATACATCTTTTTATTTCAATACCTCTTCCTTCCATTTAGCAGGTCATAAAGCTGTCCACAGTAGATTTCATAAAAGCTGATCAAAACAAGTAGGTCCTTCCTTGACTGTGACGCTTCCAGGTGTCTGAAGATGTCCTTGGCAGCCAAGGCGTAGAGTCCTGGGTTCCGGTGAGTACCTATCATAGTGTAAGTCTTGCCAGCACCAGTCTGCCCATATGCAAAGCAGGTTGCATTGCCTCTGTAAAGATAACCTATATTTTTAGTGCCACATCTGATTTATTCAAGTCTATTAAAAGAAATTCTGCAATGTCAATCTCTCTCTCTATATAGCAGGCTCTTAGCAAGGAGGTTTGGTTTGCTTCCCCACCTGGGAAACTACAAAACACTTAACAGTGATTCCCAAGCATGTCCTATGGAGAGCTGCTGTGTCACGGAGTGCTGGCTCTATTCTTTTTTTTCCAGATGCCAAAAATACGTTTAAGGAAGCTAAGAATTCAGTATTATTCTTCCAGCTGTTTAGATGCTGCAAAAGTATTGTAGGATTCTGAATGGGAATCCTACTGCTTATGAATCATGGAGAAAAAGGCCTGTGACATGAGGTGCAAATCAGCCACAAGTCAGGTTTTGTATCAACACACGTTGTACTTGATGAAGATTTGCAGCCCAGCACTATGATTAATTTACTGAGTGAGATTAGTTTGTCTTGGACTGCAGTCCTGCATGCAGCTAAGTCAATCTAATAGTTTGTTGCTGCTGACGGGAAGGTCTTGATTTTCCATTCCCCTGCTCCCAGCTGTGTGACCTGCCCCACTGACCTACTCTTCCTCTGTGCTGGCTCTGATGTTTGACTTTACTGCATTGACACAACAGAAAGCTTCTCATTTTCTTTGCAGGCTAATTTTCTGCCATTTCAGTGGAGTAAAGTATCTCACAGAGGATCATAAAATATGCTCAAATTGGCTTCACGTGACCTATGGGAATGTGCCCAGTAGAGGGGGAAGGAAGAGGATCAGCATCTTCCAGTGGCACAGAGCTGTTTGAGCTGACACTCGCTCCAGCCAGTGTAACAACAACCTTGGCTTTTTCCAGATTGCTGCATCTTTGTCATCGTATCACCTTAACATTATAATGGCAATGCACGTAAAATGTCAAGTAGGTCTCAGGATACAGCTCTGCAGCACTTCATGTTCATCTCTGTTGAGGTTACTGCTTGCCTATTTCCCCATCCTGGCTCTTGTACAAGCATTGGACCCAAAAGTATGAGGTTAACAGACTCAGAGCTGAATCAACCAAAAAAGAAATGCTACATAACAAATGATTTATTCTCCCCCATACTCTGAAAAAAGACTTTTTAGCTGACTCAGTACTTCCTGGATGCAGAGAATTGGGTAAAAATGTAGGACTGCAATGGGTGAACAATTTCTTGGCAGCTTAGATTGCAGAATTAGCTCACTGTGGGGTCAGACGAGTATCAGTGAGGAGGATGTAGCAGAACGAATAGAAAAGTTATGGAAATTTAAGAAAAAACAGCACAGCTTTTCTGGTAGCATTACTGGATTAGCTGTAATGTGAAATCTGCTTTTAGTGATTATTATTATGCAGCAAGATATAAGCCTTATTCTCCTTTTTCACTTTCCTTTTCTCAAGAGCATGATACTCTGTTTCTGCTGATGATACTTGGTGATTTTCAGTACCAGTACGCTCCATTTTGTTACTTTTCAACATGGATACATAATCCTTTCCTTCAAAGATTCAAAAATGTAATTATATTCAAGCTTGTTACTTTGCAGGAAAATAAGATCACCCATGTATAGCCACCATCAATTTCCCATTAATCAGGAAGTATGTAATTACAATTAACCCCCTAAACAAATACAAATCGATAAAATAAAAATAAAATGCAAGGTTATTAATATTTTCTATTATACAAATCAATAAAATAAAAATAAATCACAAGGTTATTAATAAATTTCTATTGCCCTGTAATAGAATAATAAATACCCACACTATACAACACAGAAGTCTTTGTTAGAGTGGAGATTAGATGTCAGAAATGCTGGCACCCACTTTTTGTTCTAGGTTGGTCACAGTGTCTTTGTTACAGCAGAGGCCCGGTTTTAATTTCCTCTGTGGTTTAGATTTCTCACTGACTGTGATAAAAGTCTCCCCTGATTTACTTTGTCACAATTGCAAAGACATTCTAAAAGGGAGAAGGCACGTGGAAAGGGTGAAATGAATGTATTTTTTCAAAAGATGAAAGCAGAAAAAGGAAAATTAAAGCAGTATATGAAATTGGAAAACAAAAAAGTGAGAAAATAACAAATGTAAGCACTGATGCCCTACCCGTTAAAAATATGCTGAATGAGAGGATGAGCTGTCTTCATATACACATCGTGATTGGTACATGACTCCCCAAAGACTTCATCAAAATAAAAAACATGCTGAAAAATAAACGTGATCTTTACATGAAAATGAATATGTTTCACTTCCCCTTCGCCCCCATTCAAAGGCAAATTTAAATAACAGAAGTCTTTCCAGTGACTTTGTATGGGTTTGGATCAGGTCCAAAACAATCTAGCACATTTAACATGCAACATGACATACATGGACCATTACAACTAATGAGGAGACTAAGGGTAGGAAAGGAAAAGGGAAACAAAGATGCCTTAATTTCCTATCATTTTGAAGCAGAACATACAGCAGCTGTCTGAAAAAAAAGGAAAAGAAAAAAATGAAAGGAAAAAAAATGTTAATTAAAAGAAACTCTCACCTATTCCTGAAATGAATCAGCCTACAGTTGTATAGTAAGACTACAAGAGTAAGAAGAACTCAAAAATTAGCCCTCAGTTGTGACTGGGTCTGTTCTCCAGACTTAAAATCTTTTTTGTGCCAGAGAAGACAGAAGCAAAGCCAGATTGTATTATCTCAGAAGGGGGCAAAAAACTCCAAAACTTCCCACACTCTAGAGCTGACCCAAAGCAGCAGGGTCTCTAGAAAGACTGCAAGTGCGTTCATTATGGGCTTCTCTGAGGTTAAGAATGGCATTTGTAGGGACAGTAACAAACAAACACCACATTTTCAAAAGAGCCTCCATAGGCTGGCGTTTAATATTGTGCTCTAATGATATATGGCGATGTAAATTAAGGTAGTAGATCCCTCTGAGTGACAGTTACTGTAATGATGCACAAACTAGCCACGCTAGCACGTGTGCAGGTTAAACTGGGAAGTCTCACAGGTCGGGTGAGCTCTCTGAAAGGCCTGCAGCTTGGTTCCCCTGGCTGTGGAGCTGGAGCGTGCCCCACCTCCCATCTGGTCTGCAGCCCTTGGCTTCCCATCTACAGGAGCTGGAGGCAGGGTGAGCAGCCAGATTTGGAAGCAGGGAAGTTCTCCTGGGTCCCTTGGAACAGAACAGCCTTCACCACAGCGTATTTTTGTTCGGACTATATTGATTTATAGCAAAATGGCATTTGTTATTACTGAGAGAACAAAATTAGTTAGCAGTTATTTCAGCCCTGAGATACTAAGGCAATAAGCACAGCCCAGATGCCAAATACTGTTGCTCCCATTGAGGGAGTGGGGTGGAATTGCTGCATGTGTCACACCGTAAAAGGTGGTACATAAACCGGGCCTGAGAGAGCTGCAAACTCATTTTTTACTGGATACTCTGAACAGTTGTTCCCAGGAGCCAGGCTGCAAAAATAACACCCAGCAGAGTGAGCACGGCTTGCTGCTCTCTAGAAATCGCTCTGTTCCTGGTGCTGTCAGTCAAAACTAGGAATTTGAGCTATGACAGCACAAGGTATTCGGGATTTGGAAACAAAGACCAGAGGGGAACTTAATTTTCAAAAGCATTTGAGATCAAAGAGAGGGAGGGGATGAGGGTATATGTGATTAATTTAAAACAGAATTACAGTGCAGTGGTAGTGAAAAGGGAACTCCTCACTGAAGAGGAGACTCAGCAGCAGGCAATTCTCCTGCAGCAACAGCATGTAGCAGAGGGTTTTATTTTGCCACGTGCAAAGAAAGCTGCACGAGATGTGCTTTTGAGGGATTAAAATTCTGGGCTCAGGTTTTCTGCCACAGGCTGGCATAAGTCAGGAGCAATTCAAACATAGCGATGGGGAGCTGATAGAAGAGCCCACCACCCAGTTTGATGCAAGAAACACCCTTTTCAATAAGGGAAAAGCCCTTTTCAGTTTCCCCTTATTGAAATTCCAAGTACAATCTGCTTTACCCCATCACGCAAGTGACCCATAAACACAAAGTGCAGGTGGAGTGCGTTACCTGTAAGATATATTGGGTGAGATCAACTGCCTCCTTCTTCTCATGAAGAAGTAGGGTTTCTTTATCTTTCACCGTGATGATATTAACCTCCCCGCGTCGCTCTTCTCTTAGGCCTAGGGGACGTTTTCGGACACACACTCTGATTTTCTCACTCTCTGTCCACGGAGTCTCTTTCTCTGAGGTACTGGATCTACAACAAAATTGTAGCTTTGCACTTTAAAACCAGACAACAACAGAATCTAGAATACGCATAAATTTGAGTTGATTTCTTAGCTTTACCAGATAAAAGTTTCTGTCTTTAAAGGCGTATCAGGAAAAGCTCTCATTGTTACCTAGTGAAGTTTCTGCTGGTTTTTTGCTAAATAGACTAATACCTCTTGTGCATTTCTGTTAAAAGAACAGTTGTGTTTATACAGCTACTTTCCTAAGCTTGTTGCAGAACTGGCATATTTTCAGTTGCCCACAAACATCTGATTCAAGCTGGCATAATATCGAAGTTAACTTAATCTTGCTGAAATTATTTGCAGTCACGCATAGTCATTTATGTACAGATAAAAGTAGGAACACATCTTGAGAGGGAAGTTGCATTATATTCAGTTACTTTTCCTCTAATATTCATTCTTTCTGTTTCACCCTGTCAAACAGGTTATGAGTATATGGCTCAACATAAGAAACGAGACAGTATCACAGTGTTCCTGCTCAGCTCAAAGACAATTTGAAATATTGATCTCTTCATTATCTCCCCTTTGGTCTTCTATTCAATTTGTTCCTTCTATCATAAAAAAATTACATGGTTTCAAACCCCTGGCAAAGTTCTCTTCTTGTGTTTTGGCAAGTCTACTTCAGCTCCCTTCCAGACACCTTCGAAGCGTAAGGTCATTTAGTGTTTCGTTGGTTAACCTGCTGTGTAAAGCATTTTGCAATGCAGCATATACAATATGCTTGAATCTAACCAAAACATATTAATTCTGCCTTTCTCTTTTTCCAGCTGTCTTCAGACAAGCGAGTAACAATTTTCAGCCTGGACTTGAACATTCGTTTGTTAGGAAAAAAGTCATTTTAATTGAGCCCTTAGTTGCCCCAAAGCAGTGTTTCTGCCATGCTATTCAAATGCCCTTCCAAAATCTCCTAACGCAGCAAAGGAAAACTAACATATAATAGCTGCCTGGTAAACGAAAACCAAAAATGCAGCCAGAGTACAAGTTACTCGATGTCTCATTACACCTATAAGCTCATAATATCATTCCTGTTCCATTGTATGACTCCCCAGAAGCATACAACATGCAGATATAGATCTTAAGATGTGGTCTTCAAAGACTACACACAAGAAATCTTTATGGTAACTGGAGTCCCATTAATTTTAGTATGGCTTTCCTATGCAGACCAGGATCATTAACTTAGATGGAAAATTCCTTCCTCTCAAAAGAAAGGCCATGATACTTGAAATAAGATGCTACATAATTTAGTGAGAGCTTATGGATATCAGTAGGCACCAGATGTTGTCCATCAAAGGATCAGAGGCTCTGAAGTTTCATTCTCTTGTCACCAGAGTCTGGACTTGGAGATCTCCAGAAAGAGCTGTGTTTTTTTTTTGTTTGTTTGTTTGTTTTTGTTTTTTGTTTTTTAACTACAAGCATGAAGGAGAAAGGACAGATTGCAGTGCAGGATTTGGAGAAAAGAAATCATGAATGCTTGGAGGTTCTGTTTATGATTGGAGAGGCATAGATTCTTTCTACGAGGTACCTTTAATTGAATATATTTTGTATGGGAACAGAATGTATTTTAATTTTATATGATGAACCTCAAGTTTAGATTTGCTATTAACCTTTCTTAAAAACACCGTTATAAAATACGATTTCTACTTTATTATTAGAAAAAACAATAATCTCAAAACAGATCATTAAGAATGAGATTAAACAATAGGTCAGAAGAATCACTGTGTCCTGTCTGCTACCATCAAAATCAAGTTATTTGCTGTGGGCAAGTGAAAAATTATTAAACATATTATAAGAGCTCTTTATCTTTCCACAATCTAACATCATCAACCTATCAATCTATCAACATCAATCTAACACTGTTTTCTAGTGTTTCTTATAGATGAGACTAGACAGTGGGCAAATCACAAGGTGACATGGGCGTGGGTTCACTGAAGGAGTTGGGCACTTTTAAAACAGGAATCAGAAACCCAAGTGTCAGCAGAGCAGCCCCAGGCCTGGAATGCAGAACATGCACTCTGTGGTCAAAAGAGAAGGAACTCAGGCGTGTCAGGAGCAGGATGCAGAAAGCCCACGAGATGAGCCGTAACACTGGGCAGAGAAGAATGTGCTCAGGAAAAAAGAGAACAAGGGAAGAAAGTGAGAACAATGGAAAACACAGCTCTATCACAGGATTCAAGATCTTGAACTCCTCTAGCTGAACAGAGAGGTTATATTTCTTCACTTTTTACTTTCCAGCACCATGAATCCTGCCCTCTTTGTTCACTTTGCCTCAGCTTCCAGAGGAGACAGAGAACGCACTAAGACACTAAGATACCAATACATTCAGGAGGTTAGTGCACTCCTCTGGAAGGTGGGAATGGTAGGAATTACTTCTTTCCAGCAAAGGGGAGTTATAAACCCAGATCTTTCATCTCACAGTTTAAGCACTCTCTCAAACCACTGTGCCACCTCAGTACTTTTCCACTGTGGTGACAGCATCTCTCTCTCTCTCTGCACAAACCACTGCACAAAGTTATCGTTTCAAACCCTGCCATAACAGCATGGCAACAAGCTAGATTCTGGTGGTATGGCTGCAGGGAGCTACGTGCTTTTGCCTCCTGAACTAGAATCTTCAGAAGGCTCACTGCAGAAACAGCTAGTGCCTGGATCCCAGGCAACTTCCAAACAGAAGCCTGATGGTGCTCTGACATAGTGGTATATCCCTAGACATCTAAATAACCAGTCCCAGGAGACACCTACAGAGTTCAGATGCTTTTGGATGTAGTGATAGCTGATTTGAGTCTTTTTAGATGATGTTTTTTAACTCAGGCAGTTTACACAGTGCTTATCTGCCCAGTATAAGCCAATAAAAGTTACTTCATCCTTTAGATTTACCAGGTGTTCAGACAACAGTAGTCCCCCTCATTACCAAACACTGGAAAATGCATGAATGCTACAAATCCTGTGCTCATGGAGCAGCTGCAAGGTATCCCTCTCCTCATGTCTGTATCCTGACCCAATTATACTCATTGGTTCTTTTTAAAGCTCCAGTTCAGAAATTTCTTTATGAACAAAGATAGTTCACAGCATGCATCATTTTTACTGGGATAAACATGATGAACTTACCAACAGGCAACACATGATTCTGAAAAAATAGTATTTTGCAAAATAGTCTTAAGGAAAGAAAAACAGAAAGACTGGCCAAAGCACAAGGAAAACAAAGCCTTATATCCTGAAAGATAAGACTATTCTTAGACAATCTTGGTGAGCAGCAGCTGGTGAATTCAACTGATTCCTTCTACCAGACTTGGAGAGTTGCAAGCGCTTATTAATATCTCTCTGTAAAATTTTGTATTGCTCTGTGCAGCTTTTGTAGTGGTAGTATTGCTTGTTCGGAAGCCATGAAGGCAGATTCTCATCCCCAGTGAAGAAAGAATTAATTATGACTAACTTGAAATATAGTAAAATAAAGGTAACTGATTATTACCTGATACAGGAATGAGGTAGTCCATAATTATACCCTGAAATGTGAGTTACTCTCTGGATGATGGGAGTTTCAGAATCCCCCAGGAGAGGAGCAATATCATCAGAAACTGTTGTACAGCTCAGTTCACTTTTCGTGCATATTCCAGGAGTATTTACGTCTCTTCTGGTTAATCTGATCATCTCTGAATCATGTGGCTGAGCGTGTCCCAACAGCTCCACAAGACTGTTCTTCTCCTCATTGGCACTGAAATCAGATGGCCCATATGATTCCGGCCCAGAGTCTTTAACTGTTCCGTCATTTTCCTCAAAGAAGGTCTCAAAACGCAGCTGTCTACGGGGACCCGATCTGGTCACCTGAGGCTGAATGAAAAGGCCACTTGGTTGGAAGTCTTGCTTGCCCAAGTCTCTTACAGTTTCATCTTCTTGCATAATTTTGATTATTCTAATGAGCTGAAAGAGTCGTTTGCGATCATTCATATCGTGTACCCCTAGTTTGGTATAATCTTTCATGGAAACCTTGGCAAGCTCATCAATCTTCTGAAGGCCAAAGGCAGCAAAATGGGGATAATATTTTTCAAGTTCTGCCTCACAAAGGCATTCATAAAGGCACGACGCCATCTTCAAGCTAATGTCTACAAGAAATCAAACAAGACAAATATTTGAGTTATATGAAACGTCCCAGGGGACCAAGATACTAATGAAGAAACCACACATTTCCCCAAATGCCATCACCTGCAGTTACGTTAGAAGATCGTTACAATACACTGGAACGCCAAACAATATAGAATATAGCAATAATAAAGATAAACTAAATATGAAGCAAATATTTTACCTATGAAACTATTTTAAAATCATACTTGATAGACAATAATGGGTAAGAAACACATGCTGCAGTGTTACTTACTGCTGCAGAGCTCCTACACGCCTGATGTCTACTCAACGAATGCCGCAGCTACTGAAACCCGGTCCTCAAGCTTACAGAATGTAAAATGCCTAATTTTAGATACCCAATTTAATATCAGAGCACGTGGTCTAATGCGGTTCAGCTACCCCTGGTCAACTAATCAAAGAAGAAAAAACTGCATTTGTCATCACCTCATGTTGAAAAATGAGGATTGCTCATCTTATAGATGAACTATTGCAAAGTTGTAGTTTTGTTGTGTAACTTTCTTTTGTATTTCATGAATCTTGTGAGCATTTGCTAGGCGTTCTTGAACATTAGCTGAAACATTACGTGAAATCTGAAACACAGAATTTCTCTAAATCTATATATGCTACTGGAACGCCATACTTGCATTCTTGGGAAACCCAAAAAAGCAACATGCATCACTGAAAGGTATGCCAAAAAACCCTCAGCTCCTTAACTCACGTCTCTCGAGCAATACATTGTGCAGCTGTCTCTATCCAGATGGATTAATATCTGCAGATATTTTTACTTGTTCCATAAAATGGGAAAAGGATAGCCCCTCAAGTATCTGTTGCCTGCTGCCTTCTTATGTCTTTGTTTAGTCTAGGATCTTAGCAAACACAGATCTTTCTAACTTTTGAAAGTTACAGTAATAGCCAACAAAACCAATTTGTTTAAGACTAAATATTTCCCCCTGTAATTCAAGGGAAGTTCTTTGGAATGATTTACAAGCATTTCTACAATAACATTTTAAAAGAAAATACGGCCACTAAATATCACCCCCAAATTTGATCCAACAGCATAAAAATTAGTTAACACATTAAGTTACAATAACAACAAAGGAAAAAAAGATTCTGTTAAATTGCTGATTGTGTAGGATAATAGAGAGGCCAAAAGGTACAGTAGAAGACGTCTAAAGCAACTTGGAAGTTAAAGTCTAAGTTATGGAGAGTACTTAGCCGTAATGAAATTATGTGATTCAGCAGTAACAAGCTTCAAGACAGAGCCAGAGGTGTGTAGGCAGACTTATTTAATACGTGAGAAACAAAGTTGTGTTTTTGCAATAGAAGGTGTTTGTGCAGTGGAACGTTCCACTAACGTTGCATATTCAAAAGGGACTGTACAGCACAGCAGTGGGGAATATGTTAAGCAGATAAGGGGAAGGTCCCACTGTCCCAAAATGAGAAGGATAGCTAAGGAAAACAGGACGAGTAATACAAAATCAGTAAAAACAAAAATCACGGGCCCTCTAGTCACGAGAGCGGGAAAAAAAAGGAAAAGGAGAAATTAACAGTTGGTCAAATAAAATTGTATGTATGTGGTATAGAAAGGCGTCGAGACATTTGTGAACCTGCAGTACTCAGCCAGTGAGGAAACAGGGGAGGAATCAGGTGTCGGGCAGTAGGGAATATAAGGTGATGATGAACTGTTACTGTGCGCTCCTGCTTGCAGGACGCCGGCCATGGCAATCGCGAATAAAATAACTTCACAGAAGACCCAGTATGAAGAAAATTATTGAGATTTTTCTCACAAATGCATATGTGATGTGGCTCTGAGTCTTGAAGTAAAGCCATGCCACTGCTGAGATTATTAGATCCTAGGATCTAGGGAAAATCAAAAATTGAAAATCAAAAATTGACAAATTTCTAGGGAAAATCAAAATTGACAGAGCAGAGTCTGTACGGATTCTTGGGTTTAACTTAGACACACGTACAAAGTCTTTCGTAAGCATTCACAATTTCCCTAAGTTCTCTAACAGATCAACGCCACAGGAATTTCAGACTTCATTTCAGGGAGAGTCAAGTTTTCGAAAAATGCCTGTCTTACATAAGGTAGTTCCAAATACAAAACCAGACCAGGTCCTGTCTGTCTGTATGCGCTGCCATGGGAAAGCTCTTTTAGCATCTCCTTTCATCAAACAAAAGACAAATCTGAGACACCAATCTCCCTGTTAAAGATGAAAACAATCCAGCAGATTTGTCTATTCCCATTCTTGTATCTTAGATTATACTTACATCTTTACATATGCTTATGTTAAATACAGACTGGCCAAAAACTAGTGCAAGAACTACTTCTGTATTAATGTCTATTTGGGTGATAATGTTGGGCACAGTTTTAAGAAGGAAAAAAAGGGAAAAAAAATGAAAACACTTCCCAAAAAAGAGCAACAGACATGGGGAGAGAATTAAGAATTTCAAACTCAAGGTTCTAACCAAAAATTAAACAAAATATATTTAAACAGCTAGAAATAACTGTGCAGCCAGACTTCCATTATCTGGGGTAACGAGGGACTAAGACTCTCAAAATATGGAAAATCCAAGTAATATAGGTACTGCAGAACATACAAGAAGGTTAATTCTGAGACACGTAAGCAGCTCAGTACGTCTTATCGATGGTCCTGAAAGTAATATAACTGCCTTGCTTCCCCAGATATAATAAATTCTGCTGGATCTAAGTGGTTCCAGGAGATAACTCCAGTGTCTCTTCATCCATAGAACAGCTATTACACAACCCAGGAAAACTCAACGTTGACTAATAAAGGAATAACAAATTAATTAACTATGGAAAAAAATTAAGCCAAGGTCATGGCTCTAGCATTTCGGATCATTTCAAAGCTCAAAGTAGACTATTTTTAGAAAATTTAGTCTGGTTCACACAAGAAAGAATTCAGGGGAATTATAGTTGTCAGAACAGATGATCACAATGAAACCTTTCTGGCCTTCTAATCATCAGTGCTCTGAAAGAATGGGGTGCCTGTATCCCCATAAAAAGAATACCTTGATTCGTCCAACATTGTAGATTGTGTCCGAAGACAGTGTTTCTAAAACTGACACATCATTTTTCACAATAACTTTGTAAAGAAGTAAGGGCAGTATTGGCATGTTTCCAAGAATCCTAAATTGTTAATGGTAATGCCATCTTCTGGCAAAAAGAGAGAAGACCTTTATTTTTCTAAAGTGAGTAACAGCCAGCATTCTCTCAGCTAGTGTCAGAATCTAACTTAATTTGTACACGTGAGACAGCGCTGTTTTTTGGTGCAGAAAAACAGAACATTTTTCAAAGCAGTAGTTTAATATTAAAGCCCAGCTGAGTCCTGAAGCTCTGAGTCACTTCCCTGAAAACTGGACTAAGACAAAAGCCTAAGACTTCTTAAAGTAGTTGGAAGTGACAACTGTTTTGAGAAAGAAGGGAGTCTGGAGGCATAATTCTCTGCAAGCACTTAGTTCTAAGGTCAGACAGGGGAAGGGACCAGTCAGCCCACCATCTTTGTGTGGCAAACCTGAGGCCTCTACAACTTACTTCTTTTGCAAAGAAGTTTTACATAAATCTTGAAAGTCTGCTAGATGCTGGTAATAGGTGAGTACTTATTGTAACGACGTGCTAGAATTTTATACAGAGGGACCAACTCAAAGCACAGAATAAGTTCATCAGAGAAGAACTGTTTCCGTGTTCGAAGGTTTTTAAAGGCTACAGAGATGGGAAACATGTCAAGTATAAATAGTGGAAACCAGTGATGACATTTTATGTATTGTGAAGGAAATCAATGTACCACAAAGTTATGCTCCAGGATCCGATCCACAATTTTAAAATGCTTTCAATTATTAATCAGCTTTTAGACAGATGTTTTCATTCTCAACACACTTTTCTAACTGAAGACTGGCCTTCAGATACTCACTCTGTGAGTGTCAGTCACTCTGCATAACATAAATCTCACAAAATCCCTACATAAACTATATTAAGAATAAAGCAGCCTTAGGCCAATATACCTGGATCCTCATTAAACTCCGTTATATTAAAGACCTCAGTGCACCGCTCGCTTGAGTAACACTCAAGTGTTATCCTTGTTATCCCACTGTGGCTCACTCATATTTACCCGACAATTTTAGTTGACTTCCTCTGATACTCCTTATTGTCACCTCTGAGACATAGCACTACTATCACTATACCTCAATTTTAAACTAAGGAAATCAAGTCATGAACAAGTGAAGAAACCTTATGTGGCACTCCTAATCTTACAAATGTAAATTAATGCATCTATACATTTAATTCTGTAAGTAATCTAACATAACTATTCTAAACCATAAGCTGCAGTCTGATCATTAAATATTCCTATTAGAAACAATTCTCATGGATATCAGGTAATAATTGTGTAAATTGTCTATTGTGTAAATCATTCCAGTTTACAAACTGCATATAAAAAACAGATGTTAAGAACTTCTAAAGATCTGTAAACACATGTAGCAGGTAGGTATGTTTCCTCTTCCAACCACAACTACACCAGGGTACGTTCTCATTACTTTAAAGCACATTACCCCAAACACGTCTTCAGGTGCTGTGCCAAGGTGTTCGTTGGTTTTTGAGGTACAGAGCAGAAGACCAGAAGGAAGCCAATTTTTACTGACAAACCTACAACAGAGAAAAGGGAGACTTGTTAACTCATGTTACCAGTCATACACCGTTATTTTTTATTCATCTGAACATGAAGCTCTTTTGTATCTGTTATCCAAAGCGAAATCTGATTAAACCTCCAGAAACAAACGGCTAATTTGCTTTTCCAGGGAACCACATCAAATGCTTTACCTTTAATCATTCTGATCCCACCCCTTGGACACTAAGGCATTCCTGTGAAGAAACAGCCACGGTGTGGTTGCACTTCTATAAGCACAAGCTCCACAGTAAGAGATAATCTCTACTGCAAAACAAGTTCGTAATTTTAGTCTAATGAAGTAGATAGGGAGCTACGAAGCTCCAATTCAAATATTTACAGATCACTGCCGCAGATCCATTCATCAGATCGCAGGATCATGCTACGGAAGCCCCTGAACACATACACAAAGAGGTAATAAATGTTCTGACATTAGTTGGAACAAATGTTGTAGCAGTCTGTTTTGAAAATATGCGGAAGAAAGCTGAAAAATACCCACAGAAAACCACCTATAGTTTCCGTGTAATAAAAGTAGAAAGAAAGGAACATGTTCATTGTTAACTGACAGCTATTTTATAGTTGGACCAGGATGCAGGCCTTCTCCCAGCACCAACACTTCTTTCTTTGCTCCTAACATACCCGAGTTGCTTACTATAGCTACGATTACAGAATCACAGAATGTTAGGGATTGGAAGGGACCTTGAAAGATCCCCTAGTCCAATCCCCCTGCCAGAGCAGGAACGCCTAAATCATGTCACGCAGGAACGCGTCCAGGAGGGTTTTGAATGTCTTCAGAGAAGGAGACTTCACAGTCCCCCTGGGCAGGCTGTTCTAGTGCTCTGTCACTGTCACCATAAAAAAGTTTTGTCTCGTATTTAAGTGGAACCTCCTGCGTTCCAGCTTGCACCCATTGCCCCTTGCACTATCATTGGATGTCACAGAGAAGAGCCTGGCTCCATGCTCCTGACACTTGCCCTTTACATATTTATAAGCATTAGTAAGGTCACCCCTCAGTCTCCTCTTCTCCAAGCTAATGAGACCCAGCTCCCTCAGCCTTTCCTCGTAAAGGAGATGCTCCGCTCCCTTCATCACCCTCATGATGAAGACTGGAAAACGACAGGTCCGATGTTGTTGCTCCCAATTTTCCATAAGCAGAATGAGAACCGTTATCAGCGTGCATAGAGTGACGGCGGGCACACTGCGTGGCCTGGGCAGGGCTGAGCGTGGGGCAGCATGCCTGGCTGGATGGCACTCACCTCCTTGCGAACCCAGCCCTTCTGTCCAAGCGTACAAGGTTCTTCCGCCTTTGGTTCCCTGTTGATCTCCTCCTGACCCAGAAAGCAGAGAAACGTGAAGGTTGTGCAAAGCGGATTAATTTCAGTGATATTTGAAACGGACTTAAAAATGACAACTAAATGAACTGCTTGTTTTCCAACGGAGCACTGAGATGCTAGTTACCATTATCATTCTTCCACACTAAACATAGGCTGGTGAGCTCAGCAGGAGCGGCTCCATCCCGCAGCTGATCCCGACAACTGCTCCCAGCAGCAGCTGCAGGGGAAGGGGAAGCGTCCAATACTCAGCCACACGCCCAGAAAATCACTCGGCAGCTATATCGGGGTGCTGATTATTCGAAAACTGCGCCCCAGCCTCTCTTGCCGGCAGGGTTTAACAGCTGGCTTCTAATATTTATTTTATAATTAGAGCCCAGCGAGCTGCCGCCCCTCGGGGGTTACGCTTCAGGACTCGGAGGGGACGCGTTTAGCCCCGGGGCTCGGTCCCGGATGAACTTTTACCGTTTTCTTCCCAGTTTCGCCCCCAAAAGAAGCCTCCGCGCCTCCCCACGCGTTCAGCTGAGAGAAAACCCGCCCGGAGCCCGCCGGGGCCGTGCTGCCCGGTGTCCGTACGTACCCTGCAGCGCCGGGCCGGGCACCGCCACCCCCCCGCCCCCGGCCCCCGGTCCCCTCAGTGGGCGCGGAGGCTCCGGGAGCGGCGCCCAGGCCGCGTCTCCATGGCAACAACGCCTCGCCCGCTTCAAACGGTGGCGCGCGCGGCTCGCTAGGGAGGAACCAATCAGACTGAGGGAGGCGGGGTTAAGGGAATAAGAGAAGGGGGGAGAAGGCGCTGCGATTGGTTGAGGGGGCTGTCAGCCGCGCGTTGGTCCCGCCTCCTCTTTTCCCGATCCGGGAGCGAAGGTGAGGGCAGGGAGTGGGGCGTGCGCCGCGCTCAGGGGTCCGGGGGGAACTGCGGGGGGCTGCGGGGGGGTTCCGGGGGCGGCGGGGTCCCCAGCCCCAGCCCGGGGGCCCCGGGGGCGGAGCTCCGGCGTTATCTGTGCACGGAGCCCGAGGGCTTCTGCAGCGAAAATCAGAGCGTTAAATGTCCGGCTTTCCTGGTTCTTCATCATTTTCTGTCCCTGCAGTGTGCTGTGTAATGTATCAGCTGTAAAGAAACAGCACACAGGTCACATTCCGTGCCTCTTAATACATATATATATATATATATATTTAAGGGTTTTTATGTAGGCTCCTCCTTCCCAATTTGAAAAGGAAAGGGCTCCATTGTCGCACCTCACGGGTTGTTATTAAGACAGGGTTTAATTGCACGGTAGCTGCGAAGGGATGGACTTTTATCCCGACCTGCCCGAGCCCCACGTCATTTCTGCTTGCCCCCTGCAGGGAGCGGGGACATGGCGGTCAGAGCCTGTGGCTTGATCATCTACAGGAGGCTGCAGCCAGCGGCGTCCTCCAAGCCCGCTGACGGCATCGAATACCTCCTCCTGCAGACGTCTTATGGGACCCACCACTGGACGCCACCCAAAGGTGATGTTTGTTCCGATATCCCACTGCTGTGCCGCTCGCGTCAGGAGCAGGGGAGATTGCAGCCTGAGGTCTGCTGGGCGCTGCTGAGGTCAGCTCTGGGGGTGGTTATCAGCTGGCAGTAGCAGCTGGTAGTGCCTTTTGGGCAGCTGGAAGGGGAGCTGTGTGGCAGAGCTGGTATTGGGTAGTACGCTGTCCCAGCCCCGGTACCGGGAGCAGCACAACGGGGATATTTCAGGTTCGTTGTAGATCTCCCTAAATGCTTTTTCTTATCCTCTGCGATTTCTTTCCGCTAATTTGTATTTCTGATTTTACAAAGTAGTGTTCTTAAAGCATAGCACATGAGCAGTTTGTAAACAGGAGTTTGTAAATTGGAAAAGAAAAAAAAAAAAAAGCTAGTAACAAAATCAGCTGTGCTCTCCTATCAATGGAAAGAACAGAACTTTCCAAACCTCTCCCTCCCTCCACTTCACCAAAAGCCTAGTGGAGAAGAGTTTGCAGCCCTTGGAAAGCAAAAAACCATGAGCTGGGACATGACTGTTGTGAGAGGAGAGATCCATGCGGAAAGGTTCACTGGGAACACAGTAATTCAGGACAAGCCAGCACAATAGCAAGTGAAATGACTCAGGTATGTGTCTCACACACTCAGATCATATCGTTAAAGGTTTTGTAGATCAGAAACCACAATCTGATGGCAGCCTTTACTAGTAGCTTGGTACAGATCTGAGGGCAATAAATGGAGGTGCTATTACATTACATATTCTCTGCAATTTGAGTGGTCTTCAAAGGCAGCCCCAGGCTATGTGGTGCAATAATATAACTTGTATGCGGTGCAGACCTAGATTTAATGTGGCAGGAGCCAGAATGAGAATTTATAATCACCTCTCCAGGAGCACACAGAAGGCAAGCCCACGTAGAGCTACAGCTATACTTTGATATTTTTAAAGTTCCCTCAGCACCTCCAGCCTTTATGGGATTAAACTGTATTGCTTGGGTCCCCCCTACACAAACTTCATCAGCCTGATCCCTGCTCCTAGAACTGTGACTGCGCAAGTCGAGTCTGATGGGCAGGGGATGCAGGGCTTGTTTACTGGTGCAAATGGCTTTGAGGAGCTGGAACGTGGTGCCAGCGGTCCTTTTTGTTCCTGGTGGGTAGAGTGTATTGCACAAAGTGGAAACTTACTGAGCTTAGACTTGAGGTTAGCAACAGTCAGTGGGGTGAGGTGATTGCCTCTCCCTGTGCTGGTAGGCAGGAGGTAGCATTTGTGTCCTGTGGGTTGAAACTGAACCCTGGTCTCCAGCTTTTTTGCTACCTCAGCTCATTGCATGTTTGGTAACTGGATCATGATTATCATAAAAGGAACTGGTTACTGGCTGTTGGTGGATGTTCTGTGGGCATTTACTGTGGATGCTATAAAAGGAATCCAGCTGTTCGAGGCCGGGTGGATTCTGTTGCTCAAAGTCCCAGCTTTGTATATGTACAAGATGAAAATAAGTTTATCCTCAAAAAGGAGATAGCTTGACTTGCAGTGCTGAGAAAATATTTCTACTTAAAGCCTCAGCATATTTGATCTCAAATATCTAAGACATCAGATGCTGTTTTCTGCACAGTTTCTTTTTGAAATAGAAGTGTATTTTGCATTTGAGATGATGTCGCGTTGTAAGAGGGTGGTTAAGCTTCTGATACACAAAGAAGTGAGTGAGACCTGTGGGCAGAGCAACATGAGCTCCCCATGTATCCCACTTGTAGTACTAAAGGGTTACTTTGGGTACCTGGGACCTGAGAGAATACTCATTTCTGTGATGAAATTGTGGCTATTTGCAGACACCTAAGTAGAAAACAGAGCGACACCAGTGGCAAAATAAAGCTTAAACACCACTCCCCGCCCCTTTTTTTGAAGCCTCCCAACTCCTGTTAAGTAGCTTTTTTGAGATCTTGCTTGGCTTGTTCTATTTATGGTCTTGTCTGGATCTTTCATGAGAAAACCAAATCTGACATTTCTCAACAAAAGTACAAACAGCTGGGGAAATGTTATATTTATCCTTTGTTTGTAATGGCACCTCTCATTCTAAGCAACATGAAACAAACAGGGTGTCCGAGAAGACCAGCTGTCGACAGGGCTAGCGTTTAGGCGTGCTGTATATCAGGGGGGAATATGTGAGAGAAATTAAAAATACCCATAACTGCCGCATATCTCAGCGTAGGAGAAAATATTGGTGGTCTCTTTCACGTGATAACTGCAACCATATGATTCTGGGGTGGATCATAAGCATCTGATCTACCATTGTGGTGCAACCACCTTTTAACTGTGTGCTTGGAGAAGTTTTTTTTTAATCCCCTGTGTGATTCATTCTGCTTTTCCAGTTGAAGTGATTTCATGATTGACTTCGTGGTGGTTTAGGATGTGCTGGAACAAGCAGGAGTTGCAGGAAGCTACTTTGGTTCTGTTTGGCAACTTTCACAGTTTTGTTTTTTTTTAATATAAAAATATGTTGAACTTTTTGTAGTGCTTAAAATCACAGAATGTTAGGGATTGTAAGGGACCTTGAAAGATCATCTAGTCCAATTCTCCTACCGGCGCAGGAACACCTAGATCACGTCACAGCGGAACGCGTCCAGGCAGGTTTTAAATGTCTCTAGAGAAGGAGACTTCACAGCCTCCCTGGGCAACCTGTTCCAGCGTTCTGTCACCTTCATAATATTGTCCTAAGCTGTGAATCAAGTGAGTGAAAGCTTTTTTTTTTCTTTTTTTGAAACCCATCTTTCAATTGGCATTTGTTGGTGTCTGGTCCCATTGTTTCTGTGCTGTTGGCATGAGTAAGAGTTTTGCAGAACCGAGCCTTAAGCTTCTCTGGGAGGGAAGGGTTGAGAGAGAGCAGACTCTTGCAGATCTGCAGTCCTCTCTCTTAGTGGCTAAAGGAAAAGTATTCCTAAGGTGCTCAGTCCTTAGCCTGAAGTGTGATCTAAAGTGGAGCATTACAGGTACAGAGTGCTTCAGAAGACAAGTGGAGGACTGGGAAGATTTCTCATGCTAACAGGCCACTGATAGTTTCAGAAAATGCAGTGTAAACAAGCATAAATGGCACAAAAGAGAAATCAAGAGAGGAATGTTTGACAAGCAATCTCTGTTCTCCATTTTCAGTTCTGTATCAGCTATGGTGTCCTCCCAATGTTTCCCAGTTGCCAACTGCATAAAGAAAGTCTGAGTTTCCGTCTTGGAGACTTACATTTTCACATTCTTGACAGGCCACGTGGACCCAGGAGAGGATGACCTGCAGACAGCCTTCCGGGAAACGCAGGAGGAGGCAGGTCTTCAGGCCAGCCAGCTCACCCTTGTGGAGGGGTACAAGAAAGAACTGCACTATCCTGTCCGTGGCAAACCCAAGACCGTTGTTTACTGGCTGGCAGAGGTGAAGGATTGTAACACGGAAATCAAGCTCTCGGAGGAGCACCAAGCTTTCCGCTGGCTGAAGCTGGAAGATGCTTGCAAATTTGCTGAATATGAGGACATGCAAGCAACGCTGAAAGATGTGCATCGGTTTCTCTGCTCTAAGGAATAAATACTTTTGTGAAGGATAAGGGGGCTTTTTGAACGACACAGCCTGGTTTTAATTTTGGCTGCAGAAATAGAGATTTCCTTTTATAAATCTGTACAAACTCAGTAAAGATACTTGGAGCTTTGAAATAATTTGCACTTTTTTCTCCCCTAACTAATGGAAAAAAGCATGGTCTGACTGAACCAGGAGCCAGAGATGTCTGAATTGAAACCCAGAACTAACAAAGGCTTCTTGTTTTCCTGTCTTTTTCTTTTTTTATTTTTTCTTGAAGTGGTGAGCAGTCATGAATCTCATTGAAAATCAAACACTTGGTATTTCTTGACTTGCTGGTGCAGATCTATAGCGTTGTAAAAATGAGCATATGGAGATTTTTAATAACAAAATGTGTACTGCAGAAGTTGCACCTTGCATTTCAAATGGGGCAGCAGTAATTCTGTTCCCAAACTCCTCCACTGATATGCTGTGATTGCTTGTCAAATCATTTCAGGTCTTGTTTGTTTGTATCATGAATTTATGTACATCACTAATGCACTGTTATGAAAATAGTTGCCATCCAAGGAGTCTTAATAAACTGTTGACATACAATATTTAAATGGTAAATTTGAAGTTCTTTTTTTATCTCTTTCTTTGTGCTCCGTAACAGACACCTTGGCCATACATTATTCAAGGGGTTGGGAGGGGGAGACCTATGGCTGCCTAATGCAGCTTTTTTTTTCCACAAAATATCTAAACTAACGTGCAACCTTGCATCTCTTTGACAGCATCGGTGTTTCTGGGGCTGCAGGCTGTGTCCACCTGTGGGCAGCAGTGTTATGTGCACTGCCAGTGCTGAGCTGTGAGTACCCGCGTTGGATGACTACATGATGTGGTGGGACTGATTGCTGCATCTTCACCTGCGTCATCTTTCCTGTGAATCTCTTTTGTCATTGACACCAGTGGGAAGTGATGTTGTTAGCATGTTGTATACTCATGAATGAGCTGTTAGTAATGGTTCAGGATCTTCTGGGTGGTTTGGTACAGTAATACCAAAAACACATGATGACATTGTTAAATTTTAGGGTGAGGAGTTTTCTGAATCCCAGGGAACCATGGGAGGCTGCAACAGTGGTTGCTCAGTATCACGCACACACCTCCTTTCTCCGCGAGCATCATATCTAATGCTATTCTGTTTTCCCAAGCCATTTTGCTGGTGGCATCTAGTTGTTCAGCGATTCCTCTTATCACATCCCTTGTATAATTTATGAATCTCTGCTGATTATAATAAATATAATTAATCCAATCCACATTCTTACTGATTGTTACCCACCAGAACAGTGACTCAAACCCTTCAGCAATCTGATTCCTGGCTTTATGTTCATTGGGAACTCCTCTAGGCACCCCAATAGAATCTATGTACACTCTATCATCGAATGATACTCCTAAGCTTCTTTTACTTCTTCTGGATACATGTGATGTTTCTTTTTCAAATGCTAGGGTGAAGGGTAGAGCTAATTGAACAAGTGCACAAGTGCCTCCCCAATTAGATGGTAGGGTGGACCGTAAGATCTTCCCTCCACAGTACCACCACAGATCTGCCCTGGGGATCTCAAGTCTTGAGCAGTTTCCCATCAAGTCCTTGGTAGCGTTCAAGGTCCTCGTGCACAAGGAAATTCTCCCAGATGCCGGGTAGCACTCACACCCTGCCGTGAGAGGCAAGCTGCATGGTTACCTATGACCAGGACCCTCCCCTGTTTCCCCATTGACCGGGTAATCCAGGTTCAAAACCTCTCCCATGCTTCACAGACAATGCATGGCCTTCAGTTGCCGGCCTGTTAATTTTCAAATTTCTTTTGACTTTTTTACTGCTTGGAGTGGTAATGTTTCTTCACTTGTCTGACTTGACTTGACACCGTGATTTTCGCCTAATTGCTCTAAGGAGTCTGGTTATCTGCATTCTACAAGGTGGCCTGCTAAGCTGTCTTATCACTGCAAGCATATTTCAATACCACACTCCTTACCCTTAAACAATGTAACTCTGTGCAAAAACAACATTTTTATTCCCACAGAGGCTAAAAACATGTTCCTTTTTCCCTATCCCTTGATGTAGCTCTAGCTGCCTAAGCACATGTAAATTACAAGGCAAATAAGTGTGTGAGGAACAGGGTTATACTTCCACTCTGTCTTTCTCCTTGCTGCAGGAGTGAAGAGATGATCAAGAGCATCACATCAGCCCTGGAGAAGACCTGCAATACCAGAGATGCAGCATAAGCGAGCTGAGAAATACAGGCTGCAGTTTAGTATTATGATATTCTCAAGGGATGCGGTGCTTGTGCTTTGGCACAGCGAATATTCATGTTAGCACCACTGTGGCAGTGTTGTCTTGCTTATCACTCTGTAATCTTCCTGTAGAGCGGTTTACAAAAGCCTCCTCAAAGTGCATTCTTTTATATATATTTATATATAAGATAAAAAAATCCAGTGCTACTCCACTTTACAGTAAGTTTTATTTTGATTATGAGCACTGTTTGAAAGCATTGCATTCAGGCGATGGCAAAGAGCGAGCAGCACACAGGTTGTGCAATTGCTGTGAGTGTTTCTCAGCAAGTGGTTGGAAGCAGGGGGTGGGAGGTGTCTCCCACTATCACCTGGTCCATCCCCATCCCCAAAGGAGAATCAGCTATTTCAGAGTCTTTTCTGATGGAAATTTGGCTAATATGCTTTTCAAGACCTCTCACGATGAGGAGCTATACTTTCAGTTCCTCTGTCTGTACCTTGGAAAACTTGTTCTCTAGCATCTAATCGAAGTAAACAGGTGAGAAGTAACTAAAGGATAACCAGCAAAGGAGAGGGGTGGAAAATAGTTAAATGCTTGTGCTGTTTCACAGTCATATTTTTTCATTATCGTGGGAGCTACCATTTAATCACTGCTATGTAAACAATTGTATTACTGCCTTCGTGTTTATGGGAAAGATTTGCATATTTAGTATGAATTATAGAGAGTCGTTAACAAGTCATCTGTTCTGCACATTCAGCAGTAATGAATGTAAGCACTTGCTGCTCTGGAAAGCACAACACTAGCTGAACTCTGAGTAAGTATTTGCATTTTAATGGCACTGCTAAGCATGCAGTTCCCAAAGTGCATCAACATTTTGAAGGATAACAAGTGCTGTGTACAGTAAGGTAATGTGCTCCCTGGAGAAAATTACAAAGATGGGTGTCTTAACTACAAAAAGGGAGGTAAAGGTAAGAGGAATGTAAATTGGTGAGGTACTGCGCACACATTTTGAGCAATTTGTGTACAGAGCATATTCCCACAAATTGTTTTGTGTAAAATGATGCTTACACATTTGGAAACCTGTCCCAAAGTTAAACACAGAGTCTTTGGATTTGTTTTAAAGTGTAAGCACTAAAAAGTCAGAATGTATTTCTGAATGTCATTTATGTTCGCTGGTCACCGGTGAAGAAAGAGTTCTTCCTCTGCCCGTGTCTATTACTAAAGTATTTTCCCAAGGTGTGTCTGGGAAAACCCCTAGTAAATAATTATTGAATGATGTGCTTAGGGAAGACATTTATTTCCAACCCTGTGGGTTTATGCCCTGAACTAATAAGGTTTGTATTTTCTTTCTTGAGACCAGCTAAGTTCTTGGTCGTAATAATATCTTGCGGCAGTTAACTTTTTTTCCAGGCTGTGGGTCTATGTTTAAAAAAAAAAAAAAAAAAAAGATTAAAAATATTGGAGATGTGAAATTTCCTGGAGAACTTGATTCTGCTGTAGAAGAAGTAAATAAAATCAAACTGTAAAGAAGTTCAAAGATGATGGAACCGGGCTTCTCTTACGGTGCCCAGTACCAGGAAATGAGACGCTGGAGCACAGGAGGTTCCCCCTGATCACCACCAGGAAGCACTGCTACACTGTGCAGGTGGCAGAGCACCGGCACAAGTGGCCCAGAGAGGCTGTGGGGTCTCCCTCCTTGGAGATCTTCAAATGCCACCTGGACTGGTCCTGGGCAACATGCTTGGGGTGTCTCTGCTAGAGCAGGGGGTTAGACCAGGCGGACCCAAAGGTCCTGCCCATCTCAGCCATTCTGAGTCTGTGAAGTCAAAGCTCCACTGAAATTGCATAATTTCATTTAGGTAAAGTGAAAAGTGTTGTTTGAATAAGAAAGAAGTTTCACTTGCACTGCCGAAATACACCGATGCAGCTTATACTTGTAATTTCCTGGTGTTAATATTTCTTTCTCAGATAATTCCTGATTTATAGCTGTGATTACGGCTTACAGCATCACATGATCCACAAGAAGGAAGGCATAAAGTCACGAATATTAGGAAGGTACTAGGACATTGCAAGTTTCTCTGAGAAAAGATCAGGATTGAGTGTGACAGGTCACAGATAATTATGCTCATAGAAGAAGTATAAAAGTTGAAAATAGTGCCTTCTTTCTATGAAAACAACAACAACAAAACCCACCACTATATATTACTGCTCTAGTTGGGGGCAGTATGTCTGTTCATTGTGGCTAGAGGAAACCAGACTGAAACTGATTTAAAATGGCTAGATAATATCCCCGCTGAGCACAACTGTTAACTTATCATTCTACATAAAGAAAGGGTGTGTTATAATAAGATTTAATAAATCTTAAACACATAAATATTTTAGGAAACACTCTCTCAGCAGGGCTCTTGCAGTGATACACAGAGGAATGATGGAGTGCAACTTTTTAATTTAGAAAAAATGACTAGCTGTTACTTAAGTGATAACTTAGTGGAGGGAATATTTTGGCAGATAATCTGGTGGAGCCTCTTTCATCTTCAAGTCCCAAAGGCAGTGCTTATTAGTGATGTTCACACATTGACAAAGTAACTGACAGCCTTCTGTGTCTGTTGGCAGCTAGCTTTAACTTAAACAGGGTGTAAAGATCACCAGGACTTGTGTTTTCTCCTTATACCTTGTCTCCAAGGATTTACTTTCTCATCTTCTCAGTAACTAGAAATTCAGGGCAATGGACAGCTGCAGCTGGCAAGATACTGGCTTTACTTTGCTAAACCTGGGCTTTGTTATCTGTTAAATCCATTCTGGAAAAGCTAAGCAGTGAGTGCCTACACAAAAAAAAAAAAAACAAAAAAAAAACACAACAATCTGCTCTGCTTGCTTCAACTTTGTGCTGCGTAAGGTGATTGTTCTCGAGTGTCTAAAACAAAAGTAGAAAAAAAAATCACCACAAAACAACAGCGCTTACAACTCCCTACCAAAACAGTAAGGCCTGGGAGCAGGATCACTACGGAGGCACCCTTCTTCCAGGTGAGGAGGGTGGTGGGTGACAAGGGATCAAACAACAGCTCCATTGTTTTCGGAGCTAGTCCACTTGGTAATTGGCATTGTCAAAAAGTGGAGTGACCGTCCCATCTTTCCACTCGATGAGGATCTCTCCGTGCCGCAAGGAAGGGGAGCGAGATGGTGGAAGGTATGGCTGGGGGCCTCTTCGTAAGGGAGATGGCTCCCGTAAGTCAGCTCTGCTGCTGCTGGCTGCAGGGTTCTTCAGAGCAGAGAGGATTTTCTTCTTCCTAGGAGAAGAGAGGGATAGCATGTGGTTGCACCTGCCTGTCACTTGGCTGCTTCTCCACATGAAGTGGATCAGCACCCATCATGCCCAAATTCCCTGAATCTTCAGGGATCATGTCAGGTATGTAGGGAAGAAGGAGCCAACATTAGCAGCAGGATTTGTATGGAATAGTGAGTGGGAAGGAGAAACGGGATGGCACAGAGGAAAAATCATCAAGCGTGGCATCATGGGTGAGCACAGCCTTCTGCTCAAAGCCCAGTGCTTCAGGTGTGGGGCTGGGAAGGGTGCTGAGATCAGGAGTCCTGTTCTGAAACACCAAAGCAGGAGGTAACAGACTGAAAGAAACTTATTCTCGCTTACTTGTTGTAATGCACATTGAGTGTCAATATTATTAATCCCAGTATGAATGCCAAGGGGCTGAGGACGAGCATGGCTGTCTTCCAGTTGGTGCCTGAGAGGATATAACAGAGAACAATCATACCATGCCTATCCCCATGCTTGTGCAATAGCCTCTGTTGCCACAAAACCAACAAACAAGAATATCTAATGCCCCTGCAGACTAGCAGATAACGAAAACTGCTTTGTTTATTACATCCAGACCATACAACTGCTTCACACTGCACAGCATCCTTCTGTTGAAATTCACCAAGGAAAGGTTTTATTTATTGCTTGGAAGGTGACGACCATTCATGCTTTCCCACTGTGCAGCTCTCTGATAAGAAGGGCTGGGGGAAGGCACTCATGCTAACGAGTGTCTATATTTCTTGTGATGAACTGGGACAAAGTAGTTGCACGTTTTCACTCAATTTTGTACTCTAGGCCTTGGGGGATTTACTTTCAAGGGAGTTTTTCTGATGGATAATTTGGTGACCTTGTTCCCTACTAAGCATCCTCAGTGGGATCCAGGGAAATGTAACTCTGCAACCGATGGGAAGGTCAAGGGCACTGACGAACCTCCATCCACCTGGTCTCTTCCTCCTCTGCCTGATCTCTGGACTTACCTGAAAGCCTGGCCCCAGCAGTTTTCCCTCGATTTCCATGGTGCTTTTTGGAGTGATTGTGGGACAAATCTGGGGGCAGAAGTGGAGAGATTTGAATTAGGGGAAGCTCTGGTTTCCTCCTGGGGCTGAATCGTAACCCCTTGTATAGAGACAGAAGGGAAAAACGCTTGTTCCTCCGTGTTCCCCAGCCACAGGTTTTTTTTTTTTTTTTTTTTTTACTCCTGACACATGTCATGGCTGTGTCTTCAGGTTAAGGTTATGGCAATAACACTGAACTACTTGCCAAGGCAAACATCTCAACATACCATATGAGAGCAAAGCCTCAAACTACCCAGTAATATACATGGAGTAATCCCTAGATGCTGCCCACACTCCTGCTGTTCTCATGTATGCATTCAGAAAAGAAATGTGCTCACCCTCATTTGCTGGGAGGTATGCCTGGTTGGTCTTCACTGGAGACACTGTGCTGTTAAAGCTGTTAACCAGAAGTGGGTCAGTCAAGTCCATGGAAGATCCCTTGTCCATGGAATCAGTCTTTGATGAATCAATGGTTTTAGCTTGGAAGAAAATAAAGCAAAGGTGTGGGTGGGTATCATTTATTTTTGTACAGAAACTTGAATACGCTCAGTGCACAGCAAGGGAAAGGAACCCAGCCCTGCCGTATTAGTCCTCATCCTGCAAGACAAATGGGATGCAGTGCAATAGCGATCATCTCCTTCAGTTCTCATGGATTTCAAAGAGTAAATGAATTTCTCAAGACTGAATTCAAAGCCAGAACAGAGTTTATTTTCTGGTGGGGAATAAGGTCATTAATCTAGAAAGCATGTATGCAACACCAGAAGTTAAAGTATGAGGTAAGAAGAAGCAAGCAGAACTATAGAGCATCATGGGTTTAACCAACACAACAGATGAAGAAATGGGATTAAGAGGGAGACAAGTGGTCTGTATCTCTTGCAAGTGAGTGAGGTAGGTATGATTTCAGCTATAAAATGTTGTTGATTGAGTGCTTGAGAAATCTAGATACCAAACAGTTATTTAGGCTGGCTGAGAAGGTCACAGCTGGCAGACCATCCTGTGTCTTCTGAGGAGGTTAGAGAGCCCTGCTTTGCTCTAGATATTGTTGTAGTGCAAATGAAGGGGGGGGGGGGGGGGGGGGAGAATACCTGTCTCAGGTGGGTTTGCACTGAAACTGCTATTTGCAGACAGTGCTGCTGCAATGCCCAAAGCTAGACTCTGAAGAACTGCAGAGGATCTGAACATGCAGAATAAGATCTGGCCAAGGCAGGCACCTCTATAAGGCAGCAAGCTGCCAGGGGCATTTGACTTGCTAGGCTTACTGCAGAAGTAGGGTGTGGGATAGCAACTAGTGCTAGAGGGGAGGTTGTGGGACATCTTATGGCAGCAGTAATCACCCCTCTTCTGCACTGATGCATGCAGCAAAGTGAAGAAAGACAGGTCTGCAGGGTTCCCCTCCTGCTTTTCCCAACCTCTTCCCTTCCCACAGCACGAGCATCCAGCCCTCGCCCCACCACACATGGGGCAGCAAAATGCAGCTCTGCCTGGTTCTGCTGGGGAGCCTCGAGCTGGCTTAGACCAGAATTGATGCCCTGGTTAGGACACAGCTTCTTTCTCTGAATGGAGGGTGAGCTCTACCTGCAAAAAATCTGGATGAAAAAGGGAGATTGTACGTGGGTGTAATATCCTGAGCAAATTACATGGCAAAGTAAAAGTTGTCTGTTGATGGTCAACTGAAATCGTGGATAAGAAAGGCCTAAATAAACACTTAGGACTTTGAAATTGTTATTGACTTGTCAGAGGTTCACTCTGGTAGACTCTGAACCGTGGGGTTGGTAGGAAAACTGTCAGTTTGCACAAGACAAGCTAACTGGCACAACCTGATTCAAAGCCTGCTCTCTGTTTACCCTTGCAGCCTTATTTGGGGAGCCTGGATCCAAGGCAGCCATGGACTGCCAGGAACATTGCCTTGGGGAATGCAAATGCTCTTTTCACATGCCTTTTTCCCATATCTTAAATGTTCTACGCATTTCCTAGCCTATATTTAACTAGCCTATTATGGTATTTAATTTTTATTTGCTATATTTACCTTCATGCTAAACAAACATTAACGCTTGTGGCTACTGGTCTATGATAATTACATGTTAACCTACTAGTTGGCTAATTAAAAACCTCAGTAAAAAGGCCATTTTGTCTACATGACAGCCAAAAAGCTACTACAGCTCTTCCTATTTCCAATTAGATGTAACCTCTCAGAGTCAGAAGTTTATACTCGTAATCCATTTGGTTATGCCTACCAAATTCAGCACATTTTTTCTTTACTCATTTCTGCAAAGCTGAAAATCTCACTTAGGCTGTCTAACCTTCGTACAAGAGAAATAATTTCCCTTGAGGAAGGTTGGGAACCTTGTCATCCACAGAGTGGACAAACACGGAAAATTCATTAAAAACACCATCTCTCTTCTGGTCCCTGGAGTGGAAGGAGGGAGGGTAGGACAGAAGGAGGAATTGAGTGTGATTTTTCAGGTCTCAGATCTGCACACCACTGCACTAGAGAAGACCTGAAAACATGTTCCTTTGCATAAGGGAGTAAACAAAATAGGAAATCTAACTGGATCGCAAATTATCTCTGGTCTGCAATGGGCTTCACTGGCAATCTGACAAATGATGACAGTCCCACCTGGGTGCAATGACCATGTCTGATGTCTGCCAGCCTGGATCTTTACCTAAAACTAGGGCAAGACCAGTATTTCTGCCCTTTTTCTGTCTAGCCTAAGTAGAGGGTAGTGAACACTCAAGAAGGCAGAGATTAGACTCATTTTAGCAGAGGCCAAGGCCACAAAACTGATAAAAATGATATTTTCTAATGATATTTTGGTGTTATGTTTTGGGCTTTCTTAATGCAAAGGAAGGGCAGCATTTTAACTGCTTCCCACCATTTGCTGCATTCACTAGTCTCTTTCAGGTTACATGAGGCATCAGGAGCAAGGCTCACGTTTGAGGATCACGAGAACATGGTATGAAGGTTAGAGCTGTGGTTTCATTAGCAACAGGAGCACTGTCAGGGTCTGGCGGGAGACAACTGCAATGTGTTGCTGAGAAACCGAAGCAACAATTTCTCATTTCAAATACAGCAGCTCCTCAATAATTCATGCAAGTTTAAAAGAGGTTTTCAGCTGCCTCCAGTTTTCTTATTACTAAAAATGACATCCCCAAGTACAAAGTACCAAAAGCCCTGTCAAAGCCTTAAACACTTGACTTTCATGGGACTTTGACTGCTGTTTTGGACCTGGGAGGCTCAAACAATTCAAGCTATTCTTAGCTCTGGGCACCAATTCAGGTGAACTTTCCAAAATACTTGACTTCTGGCTGTCATCAGAAATGCAGCTGAGGTTTACAGGCCTGATCCTGTAGGGTGTCGCATGCTTTCTGGAAAACGCTCAACAGCAACTACTGGAAAATGGTGGTGGAGTACAGCTGGGCCGACTGCGGGGCGTTTGGTACCTCTCCAGGTGGGGCTGACGTTACCATGAGTTAGAATGATGGATGCAAGCCTGGTGTTAGATGTCTTAGATGATGCCTAAGGTTAGCTGCTATCTGCTGCTAAATCTACCTCATCTTACTTTCATATATCCACACCCGGGTGTCTACAGCTTCTCGCATTGCTTCGCCAGGCCTCAGAGCTGCCGTCTGGGCAGCAGCACAGATGGTTTCATCTGCTAAAGTCTTCCACCTGCTGAATTTGTCCTTCTCCCTCGAGATGAAGACCTTGTGGCCTCCTTCCTTGGTGCTGAGGTGGAAGCCCAAGCTTTGCAGAGTCAAGTGCCCCTTCTTGCTGCAGGCCCAGGCCTGGTGTTCCCAGTTCCCGCAGGGCTCCAGCGTGGCCAGGGCGTGCTCCCGCACCCTGTGGGCCGACAAGCACTGCTTCGTTTGGAGGCTGGTGATGGTCCTGGTGGCAGGGTCCCAGCTCCACTGCTGCTGCAGGGAGCGTGGCTTGCAGTCGGTCAGGCCGATGCCATCGGTCTTGTGGTGGGAGACGTGGATGCACTTTTCCAGCCGGGTGTTCCTTATGAGGAAGCCTTGTCCCTCTGCTACTGTGGTACAATCAGAGCATGGTTTAGTATGGTACATCTCCAAGGCAAACGTATCTGCTGAGCATCAGACATTAACAGTGTCCTGGAGAAGGGAGATGTAACCCACCGGTCCTTTCCCAGAGGGGCTTGACTAGATAAACCATCCCACCAGCCTCCTAATTCCCCAGAATGACATTTCTTTTAAATTCAGAGTGTACAAGTAGCAGGGAGCAATACTAGAGGGAAACAAGAATGATAAGACAATGTAGTTAATTCCCATACAAATAATGGGGGGAAACTCACTGTCCTTGGGAAACTAGTTTTAAGAGATATCTTCTATATACATTTAATTCAATATTTCGACTGGTTATAGCTTCAAATAGTTACCCTTCTTTCCCTCCTTCCAAAATAAATGAATGGTTTTTTTTTTTTGTTTGTTTGTTTCTATCTGATTCAAATTTTTCTTATGAAAAAAAAGCAATTGAAACCCCCGAAGCCCCCAAATGCTGTTCATCTGAGGCCATTTAGGCCATATCGGGCTACTGTTTCCATTAAGTGGTTTCTTGTGATATTACCGCAACACTGGGATAAACCCATACCCCATCAGAAGTCTGGAAGTACTTGGCTGAAACAACTCACAAAAGTATTGAGTAAACTTGGATTTAGCACACCTGACACTGGTCTGTGCTCCCCAGACACCAATTTATTCTTTTTAAAGATCCCTTTGTGAGAGACATTGCAGCCATCCCAAAACAGACGTGCAATTTGAAGCAGTTTCAGTAGTTGCTTCTTGCTTTTAATAGCAACACGTCCCAACATCTCTGATGATTTGAGATGGATATCATCCTGTTAACTGGACAATCACATCCATTTTCAGCACAAAATCAACTGGTGTGGCCTGTGAACATCCTGAGCAAAATGTTAAATGCAAAACCATATGTCGCTGACACAGATGTACCTCCCTCCCGTTGTGTATTTTATGCCTATATTTTTTGCAGGTAGAGGGATAGAAAAAAATGTTTCAGCTTTTTACATGTTCTGAGAGATATTTTAGTTTAACTGCAGTTAACAAATGGTAACATTCAGCTCCTGCAGTGACATTTTTTCATCTTTTCCCCAGGAATCACAGTTTTAAAAACCCCATCAGCATTTAATATTGAGTATAAAGAGGAGACTGATAAACAATATCAGATGAGAACAATGAGGTTTATCTAAACATCTATTTCTGCAGAATTTCCCCTCACAAAGCAAGGAACAATACTTTGCTCTGGCAGCATGTATTTTGCTCGCTACTTGAAAAATGTAATGACAGTGTAAACAGGAGCCAATACACAATAACAAGCGTAGGAACAATAGCTTAAAAGAGCTCCTGTGTTTTCTTTCAGGAAATTCTAGGGGTCTGCTAGATTAATAGCGCTGCTGGGTTGCTAAATCAGAAAAAGCCTTTGGCTTTCTGGTCAGGTTCAAATGCACAGGGAGAGGCAACCAGAAATCATGGTACAGCTCCTGCACCTGCTCCAAGAAGAGGATGGATGTGTCCATGCTGGCATATTGTGCTTCACAGACCTGTGATAGCCACTGATCCAGGAAATTCCTGCCAAATTCATGTGCCTAAATGGAAATGAAATTTTTGGGAGGTCAGTGAGTAGCTCAGGAGTTCAGTCCTCTTTACCCCACTTCACGGCCGCCCTCCTTCTTACATTTATATCGGTTATTGGCCTGCTGGCACCACCAAGGTCCTATTTCGCATACTTGAAAGTGTCTGTTAGTAGTTTTTTATGCTCTCTCTAGGTTGCCCTTCTAAGTCTTTTTCTCATGTGTTTTAGTTCAGGTTTTATTACTAAACGTGCTGGCATGGGTGTAATTTATTTTCTTTTCCTTGCTTGGTAATGGCAGTCCATTTGAAACTTTCATTTTTTTAATTTTAATTTTGAATAGCATTACTCTTTAACCTATCCAACAGATTTGTGTTTTGTTCTATGTCTGCAGTCGCTGGTAGTGTATGTTCCCTCTGAAAGGATCACCACGCTACCAGCACATTACCAGCGATCACTTCATACCCCCTCATTCTCTACCAGTGTCTTTCCCTTTCTACCTGCTTGCTTTGTCTTATGCAGGTCTCGGTTTTCAAAGACTCACCCCACTGAAAATCCAGAGCAGTCTGTCTGCCAGGGAAATACATGTGAGCTAGGGAATTTCAGCACTGCAACCCATGTGCTTTCCTTTAAGATTTGTATAGCTCCCCAGTAGCATATGATACCAAGTTATTAATAGATTTCTGTCTTCACACTGTATCTCATGTCCAAAAGTATAATCACCACTATATAGCTTGGGAGCAGAGGTCTAGCTAAACCCTGCTTGGTTTAGCAAAGCTGGCACCACAATCCTTCCAGAGAAGGATTCAGAAGAAAGATTCAGAGAAGGTTCAGAAACCTTGGTCCAAGCAACTTCCCTACAGATGGTGTTGCTTCTCGTGACATTGATCGCTGTAAAGCTGGCTATCAACAGCAGGATTTTCCCTATTATCCTGTTGGACTTGATGATCTTGAAGGTCTTTCCCAACTTAAATGATTCTGTGATTCTGTGATTCATGTGATCCCTGCAAAGATGCGAGCCTGTGTCCATTGTATGGGTTCACCATCCACTACCTGTACCTTATTGCTTTCCTGAGGTTGACACATTGCTAGCTAAATGAGTCACTCATGGTTAGAGGTAACAGGCAGATCCTTGTGCCTGCCCCACAGGCCATAAGCAGTATAGCCACAAAGAAGGCAGAAGCTTTTCCACCCTGGGATACACATCAGGCACTGAGACTCCCTGGTCAGGAAGCAAAATGACTTTTTTTTTTTTTTTTTTTTTCCCAACACTGCCAAGTCCCAGAAGACCTGCAAATAAGGCCATCAGCTCTAACATTTTGGAAATGTTAACCTGGAGCAAGCAGAGCATGGCATTCAGCTTACACCCTGGGGATGTGAGCTCAGTGTCTCTGGAAAATGCCAGCCTTACTCGTGGAGCTGGAATAGATGCATGCTTTGAGCTGCTCATGCTTGAACATTTTGGCCTCCTTGTATTTTTAGGAACAAAATAAACAATTTCTAGCAAAGGCACTTGAAGCCAACTTGTTTGTCCTATGATACTGTCACTCTGTCTGGTCGCAAGAAAGAAAAAAAAAGCAAATACAGTCCCCTGCCTCTCTGTGGCATGACCACCCTTGGGACATGCTGTTCCATGTAGGACTAGTAGCAAAACCCATGCAATGTTCCCATCCTAATTAAGGTAATGCCACCAGGAGAACCTTAGTTAGCAGTAGCCCCAGTCTGGCTGGAAAAACGTCTGTTCTTTCTAAGCAGTGCCTGCAGTGGCTTGATCAAAGCCATTTTTCACACAATTTGGGGCTGGGTGGCTCACTTTAAAGGCTCTGCAGAGGCAAGGGGTAAGTCGGAGCTGAGCAAGCACAAGTTCCCAAAACACTCCGGGTGACTGGGGAACATCAGCATTAGCTTTGGCCTCTTCTGCCCTCCCCAGTCTTGTTCCTAACTCTTACAGAATGCTTCAATTAGCTTGATTTCTCCTGCCAAGTGGCTGTTTTCAGTAGAGAGGAAGTGACTACTGAGTCACACTCAGGAATTCACCTCCTCCTGCCTTTACCTGTCCTGGAAGGCAGGCGTCCACCTGGGGCAACCACAGCATCTCCTGTACAGCCTGCTTCACGGGGATCTCCCACGGCATCAGGTGGGATAAGGGTTTGGAAGACCCCCATCCTCTCAAGTAGCCCAGCCAGTAGTTTTGGTCTCTGTCCTTGTTCTAAGCACATCTGTGAGGGCTCCTGCTCCTATCAGAAATGGTCCCAGCCCAAAAGAAGAAAAAAATAACCAGAGGATGCAGGGAAAGAGATCTTTAGCTGCTCAGACATCGTGGTGGTGGGGACAACACCACTCCCTGTCCCAGTATCAGGGGTACCTGACCCTCTTCCTCCAGACAAGCACAGCATCTGACCTTGCCACTCTCCTGCCCTTGTTGCTGGCACCTGTACCAGTGCCCGATGCTGGTATTGCAGAACTACCACCCTTTTCTATCCAGACCCCTGATCCCTTATCAGGATTCAAATTCAGGACTAAATGTAAAAAGGGGCTTTCCTACTGACTCCTTGTAGCACATCTGCAAGACCAGGCGGTCTAAAAAGTTGTTGAATGAAGGCAGAAGGGACTTAAAAGTGACTAACCACAGCAGCAGGCGCAATTTGCTGCGATGGCCTGAGGTTATCATATCCCGCCATGAGCAAAACCACAGCCCAGTGTCTCTTCTGAACAGGAATCTCTTTCTGTGCTGTGCTGGGCACCGGTAGGTTATTTCCATCTGCTGCAGAGGGCCTGGGCTTGATAGAAATGAGAAGGTGCAGTAGCAGAAGGAGGGAAGCTCCAATGAAGGCAGGAGGGTTCCCCTGCAGATGGAGCTCAGTGCAAGGCATTGGCCTGTGAGATCACTCACAGGAACATCATATTTAATTTAACTCAAATAAGCAGTTTGAGGTGCGGCAATTTATGGACAAACATAAATTAGTGAGCATAAGACTTGAATGCAGGCCAGCAATAGCTCCTTCTTATGAAAAGATCTCCCTCCACACAAGGGAGCGAGTCCCAGCAACACAAGAGACCGTGCCAGGGTCATGGGATGAGGAAATTACGAACACTTGCTGTCATAAGAGTGATGTGATGACCCAGATGCATTTGGTCAAAGGCAGGAAGCCCAGATGCACACAGGGAAGTGCTGAGACTGGCGCTGTTTCTTTAGTGTTTGTGGAGAAGCCAGATCAGGACTGTAAAGAGCTTGCTGTGATAGTGAGAAAGTGGACACGTAGCAAACATTAATTCCTCCCCAGCAGTTTACACACCAAATTAGATCCTTCCTCAAAGCCAGAACAGGATTTTACTAAGGCTCTCTCCTAAATTATGAAACATGGTTTCATTTATACCCCAGTGACAACGACGTGAGCTTCGCCGAGGGAGTGAAGGCAGCTATAATCCTGCCATGGGCCCAGTTCCAGCCTCGTACCACCCTTGCAGCAAAGTAGGGTCCATAACCCACTGTAGAGACAGATGTGAGGAAGGAGGAAAAGTGGCCATCCCATGAATTCAAGGCATACTTTTTCTAGAAATGCCTCCTTTTTTTGCGGTCATGTTAGGGTGTAGAAAAGACTTGAATTACTGGCCGAAATCTGACGGTTGTTCAAATCATTATAGCTCCACAGAAAGCCTGCGTGTTTATGCAGGTGAAGGCCCAGCCCACAGCAGTCAGCAAGGCATGGACTAAGAACTCAACCCAAGAGGATGTTGGGAGGCTAGTAATGATTTTACAACACGGCTCTTCTCATAACTGCCTGTGGGAACTTCCTAAAACTGGAGTGTAAAAAAAGGTCTGAACAGACTGTTTGCCAAAAAAATAGGGCAGGGCCAGGTGTTCCCGAAGGAAGGGTTGTTTTGTTTTTAAAGTATTTTGGCTGAGAAAAAATTATCCCATCAGCTATAGCTGAGATTTGGGCCCCCAGCAAACAAACAAACTGCAATGTGGTAAAGAGGTGAAAGCAACAGAGCTTCCTGTCTCTTTTTGTATGACAGTTTGAAAATCCACCTAGCTGATTTTCCAGTTACTTTCTGGATTCATCCTCCACTCCATGGCTTCCACTAACAAAAGGCAAATCAAGACTGTTGCTCTCGAGGGGTCTCTTAGAATCATGCAGATGTCAGGATGTTTCAGGGTGTAGGTTTCTCCTCTAGCGCCGCAGATCAATACATCCTTCATTACTTATTTTAGTAGCAGGGGTCTTCAATTTCCACATAGGATTAAGATGTTGCTCATGTTGCCCAACTGCCAAGCCAGGTCGTTGATTTGTGGAGCTGTGATTAGATCATCATTTGCACTGATTTAATTTTTACTATTGCTTTTCCCCCATGATCCCTCACGTTTACCCTAGGGTGACAACTCCAAAGTTTTGAGAACTTTTGTCCTTTGATTAATAGGACATTCCTTGGTGGAAATTAACATCTGGGGAAGTTTTGGAAATCTTTGTCATTATTTAAAATCACCTTTTTGTAAGATGGATAACAGGCAGACCTGGAGCTGGGTGAGCAGCTACCTGGCAACTCCAGGTTTATGGCGCACTATTTCCATCACTTCAGACAACAGATCAGCTCTCATCGAGCCATGTCATTTTTATAGAAAAGTCAACAAACTCTGCAGGTAATGCCAGTAATTAGCTGGTGAATGGCTTGTCAGTGCAAGCACCTGAGAGCAAATATTTCTTGGTCTGCACTCAGACTACTTTCCAGTAAAATGGTAATCCAATACTATTTTCCAGCTGTAGCTTCTGGCAACCACATTGGCCTGTGTTTTTTTTTTTTTTAATTATTATTATTTATTTTATTTTATTTTATTTGTTCTTTTTTATTTTTTTTCCCAATCACTGCTGTTTTTCTCTTAGGAAAATCTCACTTTTGGTTGGCCAACAAGGCTTCATAGCTCTCCCTATTGATACAAGGGCTACTTTTGACCACGTATCTCAGCATAGTCTTCAAAGAGAGCAGAGCATTCATAGGAAAAAAATGAAAGTTTTAGCATGGAAAAACCCATGGATAAGTGATGGGAAGCAGAGGAGGTCAGTGAGGCTGCCATGAAGCTGATGCATGTGGGGAAAACCAGTCCCTGAGGGGGATATGGCAGAGATCTACACAATCCAGAGAGGTCTGGAGAGGACAGCAGGGGGCTGACTGGTCAGGGACTGGTCCCAGATGGGACGGGGTGCCAGGGGAAGGCTCACAGCGTGCAGGAGGAGGTGGCTCTGCATGCAGCAGCCATCCATCCTTGCCACCATGCAGGCAGAGGGAAGAGATCTGGTAGCCAATGAATATAATTAAACGCACCATGGTCAGGAAATCCCCCAAGAAAATATTTGGAGGCTGGAAAAATATACGAATTAGGAGAAGTTCCAGATACATTTGGTCTTTTTGCCTCTTCCACGTACATGGCTTAGGGTTGCTGCAGGGGAGCAGAGTGCGAGGGGTCAGGGAGCAGCCAGCAGCACTTGTAGCCAGGAGGAGAGCAGCCCCCCAGGGATATGCATGAGAATTGAGAGGTCTTCTTCTGTGTGGCCATTGCATTCAGCCTCCTTGGAGTGTTATTTCATCCATCAGTGTTAAATGTGGCATTATTTCAGCAGTTTCTGTCTGCCTGTAAGCGCACGGACTCTGCTTGTGCCCGAGGCTCGGTTCCCACAGCACATCGTACCGTGCTGGGGCAGCATTAGGCTTCAACACTTCAGCTCCCCCCCCCCTACTTGCAGGGAGTTTCTGAAGTAACCAATCTCAGAAACAGCTTGGGCAATTCCAGGATTTCCATTTTCCAGCAGGAAAATAAACCAACCCTCTGACGTCTGTCAAGGGCAAGCACCTCTGTCCTGCCCACTGCCTTAAGACTGCAGCCCCAGGCAGGATGGAATGGGGAGAGGCTGCAGGAGGAGATCGGCCCCACAAACAAAGAACTTTTGCTCTCTGCTCTGCAAGTGTCTGGGAATTGCCAGACACTGCTGAGATGAACTCCTTTCTTGCAGAACACCTGTGGCTTTATTAGCAGTCTAGCGGAAATGTAGCAGCTGATTGTGTGATTGCATCAAATGCATTTCACTGGAAAGGAGGTTTGCTGGGAAACATCCTGCGACCCTCCTTAATTTACCAATAAAACATAGCCGTGGGGCTCCTGTTGTGTGACAACAGTACAGCACTACCATCTTCTAACACTGGGCAAGATCATTTTTAGAGCAAAGAGAAAAAGAAAGACCCCTAAGGCTGTACTGCTGCCCCGACAGCCCACCAGCTCCTAACCCTATCCACTGTAACTTCTAGAAGATGCACGTACATCCTCACTCCTCACTAGCACAACGAAATGCACGCACTCAGTCTGGGACTGTGAGAGAGATTGAATTCAGTGGATTTACTTTAGCTGGTAAGATTTACGGTTCGAAAAAACAGGTGCCAGTCTGAGGTTTGTCTTTAGGGAATGAACATCCCAGCTGCGCAGTCAAAATTGTTGTTGTCCCCTGGTAGAGACAGCCTGAAAATCTCTGAGCCCATAACCTGCGAAACTGCAGGTCTGTTGTCCTTGCAGCTTCAGGGACTGAATGAGCCCTGATGCACTTCAGGGATTTGTTTCAGTGCATCCCTTCCGATAACCTGCATCCTCAGGCAGAAGAGCAAAATAAAAGGGGAATTATTTATTATCTCAGGGGCTCTGCAGCCCACTGCCTGTGATGGGGTGGGAGAGATAGCGGGGCTATTCCTGGGGATCACAGCTCTGGATCTGCAAGATGCTGCCTGCCAGGATTTCTGCTTTCCTCCTTCACCCATGCACATCAAACACCAGGCTGCCTGGCTTCCAAATCCTCCTGCGCCCTGCAGGATGTAGGATTCAAGCGATCTTGGCCAAAGATGACCCACTATGATGCCGAGTACCTCAGGCTCCCCAGCACGTCCTGCTCCCCCCTAACCACCATGGGAACAGGACCAGCACCGTGGGGTCCTGTCTCCCTTCCCACCGCACTCTACTGATGCTGGGGCAGTGAACACAGCACCCAGGGGTAGCTCGGTGTCACCTCTGCCCCCAAACAGGTTAATTCACCCTCTCTTCTTTGCATTTTGTCCGACCTGCTTTTAAAATCGGCCAGGATGATGCCACAGCGTCCGTGGACAAGCTGTCCCAGTGCCTGGCCAGCCTGTCTCCTGGGCACCCGCGTTTAATCCTATTTTAAATTCTGCCTGAAATGCACCCGCAAAGCACTTGTTTTACAGCCGGTGGGTTCACAGCTTTGCAGCCAAAGCAGCAACATTTCAGCAGAAAACCAGGTTAAACTCTGGAAGGCAGCTCGCTTTCCTCTTTCTGGCTACCCCGAAGGAGGAGAAACTTACCCTCAAGCCAAGGCAGGAGGCAAATGCAACTCAGACTCAGCCTGAAAAGCTCCATTGTGTCCCAGCTCAGGGAGGGAAGGAGCCTCCAGAGCCTTCTCTGTCATTCAAAGCAGAAAAACCTGCCGGGAAGCAAAAACTCCTCTTTTGTCCTAGCGCTGGAGACTTGGCAACGGGCTTATCAGCAAAGGATCGGTGTGCAGACGCAGCCCCCTTGGAGGTTATCCCTTAGGAGTTGTCCCGCGGTGAGCTGGGCTGGCGGGGATGCTGGACCAGCGTGCTCACAGCCTCTGACCTCGGCTCCTCGGCGCTCCCCGGCAATGAGCACCGCATGCTAAGGAGGCTGGCGGGCTGCCTCGGCGGGGCTGGGACTGGGGGAGGATGCAGGGCTTGCCCGGCGAGGAAAGGCAAAGTTCGGAGGGGCGTGGGATGCATCTGCCCAAACCCTGTGCTGGGGCGGTGGCTGTCACTGGGTCGTCGTCCCTTTAGGGATAAGTTTTTGTACGCAGCAGTACCAGCTCTGCACAGCGCTGAAACCCCACATTCCTCCCCACGGGGCAGCAGTGAAGGCTGTCGGGTGAAAGAGCAGCAGGGGAGGCCTAAGAAATAATTTTGCTCTCACTCAGCCACATCCTCGCTACGTTTGCCTGTCCCACCTGCCTGCTGAGATCTTTCCCAGCTGGATCCATCATTAACCCCAGAGGTGCCTCTCGCATCAAAACACATAAAAATGATGGCTTCACGTTTCTTTTAGGGGTCCAGCCCAGGATGGCACCGGCATCAAACCTCCCAGCTCTGCCATGAGACCAGGAGTCACTTGGAGAGCTGCTCCTGCCTGGCTGTGGCGCTGCACTCAAGGAAGGCGCTGCAGAAATGGGATTACTGGATTTTCCCATGACAACGTGCCAAGTTGCACTAAATACCAGAGATTTTTATTTTTAAAAAGCACATATGTTAAACTCTCATCCACATTACTGCTTTGCTTCTGGGGTTGAAAATGTGAACGCTCTCCACTGCGTTTGCTGAACGTGTCTCTCCTGCAGGAGGAGCAGATGGAAGATTCCCTTCCTGGGGATGGCAGCACACGCCAGGCAGATGGAGAGCATTACATCAAATGTCCTGGAGGAGAGGCTGCTCCCTCTTCTACCACAAATCATGTTACCACTCCTTCCCCTGGAACAGGTACTTCACCTGTTTTTCTCCTCCTGGCTCATCAGTCTATTTTACACAGGGAAACTGAGGCACAGAGTGGCTGCGGTCTGCCCAAAGCCAGGAAGTCTGTCTCTGAGCTCCTGAATCCCGAATTTCTCACAACCCACTGGATCACTGTTGCTTTCTAACACCCAGCAAGACTTTCCTGATCCATGCCAGGAAGGAGTCCTTCTGCCATGCATGGAGCTTTAATGTAGTTGGGACCATGCTGGGGCAGTCCCCAGATCTGAATCCGGTGAGGACTCAGAATGTCTGCAGAGTGAAAAATAGCATGCATGTGTCCCACCTCTTTTCCTGCCATTTTCAGCTGGATTCCCAATCCGAGTGTGTTCAGCTTTGCAGTGCCTCAGCTAGCCCCTGCGAACTTCACAAATCATAGAATCACAGAGTCACCTAGGTTGGAAAAGACCTTGAAGATCACCAAGTCCAACCATCAGCCTGATCTACTGAGTCCCATCACTAAACCACGTCCCTTAGTGCCATGTCCACACGGCTCCTAAACACCTCCAGGGATGAGGACTCCTGCACCCTCACCTCCCTTCGTGTCCCCCCAGGAAAGCAGCTGAGTTCACTTTTGTTTGTCTAGCACTGGATTGAGGAGAGCCTAACCCAGAAACCCATGGCATTTGTGAGCTCTGCAGAAAGTGGCCAGTCTACATGCACGCATGCCAGCACAGACCAAAACGAGCCAGCTTAACATCAGCCACTGAGATCTTCTGGGTCTCAGGAAAGCGGATCACTCTTCTCGCTGTTGAACAAACTCACGTGGAGAACAGCATCATTCTGCTCCAGTGCGTTTTAAAAGCCCGCCTCCTTTCACAAAACCCAGACACCACTTTGGCCTTATTTGTTATACATGCAGGAAAGCATATAAGATCACACTGTTGCTCCTGAGCCTGTTCTTCCACGGTGCACTGGACGGCTGATGGCATGGCTTTGCCTCTTGCATAGAGATGCCTCTCCCAATCATTTTCACAGCTTTTCTTAGGCTGCCCTAAGAGGGAGCAAGTGAATTTCCAGCTGAGGTCTCTCCCACATGGAGCAGGATAGTCCTAAAATTGCTAGCTCCTAGTCACATAATTTAAATGTCCTGTTAGTCTTTGCTGACCTGTGTCTCCTGGAACAGCCTTGTTCTTGGCTCCATCACCAGTTTGTTGGGTGCTTTGCATTTTCCTCTTCATTTTGCAGCTCTCGTTTGAGTTAATCAGGGTGAAGTGATAAGCACGTCTGTCTGGGTGCCTGGTTCAAAGTGCTTGTGAAAAATCAACTTCAGCCCTGCTGGGAAATTTCTGAATATCTCAGGGAAGTCTCTTGTGAGTGGCCAGGCTGAGTTCTGGTGGTCCTCACAGCCCTGGTGGTGGAAAGCCCTGCTCAGACCCAGGTCCCTCCCTGGTTCATTCCTTCACCCAGCACCATCCCAGGGGTTGTTCAGAGCAGCCTGATATGAAAACACCTCTTTATCCGCCCCCCCTTTTTTTTCCCTCTATTTACAGAGCTCTCGGCTCATTTCCCACCTCCTCGGGCACCTTCGGAGATCCCCAGAGCCCCAGACAAGCCCTGGGGGATGAGCAGCGGTGCGGGGACCGCTCACCCCGCAGCCCCGGGGCCAGCCTGGTGGAGCTGCTCCCTGCAGCATCCCCGGCCTCCAGCCCGGGCTGTCTCGGCAGATGGAGCTGCTTCCCAAGGATGCAGCTGGACGCCGTGCTCAGACCCTGCCTCGGCTGATACAAGCAGCTCGGAGCAGTGCGTGGTCCTTGTGTGAGGGCTGGGATGGGGAAGGAGCTGTTTTTTGCATTTTCTTTTCTTCCAGATGGAGAAGGAGGAGTTTTTTTTTTTTTTGTGTGTGTGTGTGTGTAAATAAGCGGGACTTTCCACTTCAGCTAGGACTGAAGGCCTGTGCAGTAAACGCTGCTTCGTTCCAGGTAATGGGAGGGCTGGGATCCTCTGAAGAAGGAAAAACCCCAGGAAATATTCCTGCTCCAGACCTGAGCTGCTCTCGCATGGCTCTGGCAGCCCCTGAGCTTGCACGGGAAAACCAGATTTGCGGCAGTGCTTTGTAAAGGCACAAGCCAGCAGAGATCTCACCGAGATGAGCTATAAACCCTCTGGGCACCAGGAGCAGTGGGGAGCGGGGCAGGGACATCAGTGTCCTTGTCCCCATGCCCAGACCTCAGAGAGCCCTTGGACACGTCTGGGTCCCTGGGTGATGCCCCCCCTGCATTAAGCCCTGTTGGCTTTGTAGCTAATCTGTGACAGGCAGTGCGACAACCTCGTCCCTCCTTTGCTCCTCCTTGTCTGCAGCGACAGCAGGAACCTTTTTCCTTACGGTATGGAGGCACACAGGGAGTGGGGACAGGCCCGCGGCCGCGGTGAGCTGTGAATCTCGCGCAGAGGCAGCTGTGTGCCAGGCGGCCACGGGAAATGGGAGCTGAGGGGAGCTGCTTTCAGCTTTGGGTGTGTTTGCTGTGAAAAAGTCCCACCTCCAACGGTTGGCAAGGGGCTGGTAAATGATTAATCTCTTCTTGCAGAGCCTGACAGAGCAATGGTTTGTTTATGGCCATGACTTATAGCTACCTATGGTGCTTTCGGCCAGAACTTGTCGTGTACCCACCTGTGAGAGCCTGATAGCAACCCCTAAGTGTCTTATAACCTGCTATAAAAGGAGTCTTCATGGAAAGACCGCTCCCTTTATTTAAAGACAGGATTGCTTTCCTGTGGGTTGTTCCGCAGGTGATGCTCTGCCACTGCACTCTGTACCAGGGACAGGCAAACACGGGTGAAAGCTCCTGCCCCACACTGTGAGCCCAAAAAGCCTGAGAGTTTAGGTATCACACATCTGGGAAGTGGACTGAGGCCTGTCAAACTCGTTCCACATATGCAAAGCACTCAGCTGAGGTGCTGGGGGCAGATGTGACCTGGGGGAGGCTCTCAGGGTAGGTGCACCAAGGGGTTTGGGCACATAGCTCCCCTTCTCTCCGTCTGACATGAGATTCATCCCCTGCAACCCTTCCTTAGCTCCCGTTTAACTCTAAGAGGGTCTAAAGTCCTGGCTTGTTTTCTGCATGCAAAGGTGGCAGGTATGTCAATATTTAATCTGTGCAGGCTAAGGGCTGCTCAGATCCTCGGAGTGAGGAATCCAGGCTCCTTTTGGAGCAAAGTCTGCTAACTGATGGAGCAGGACCAGCACCAGATCAGCACCCGATAAACCAGCCCAAATAAAACACAACCATGCCCCGTGTCTGCATCTCCCACACAGGATTTGGCCCCTCGGGGGATAAGCAGGTACCAGAGCAGCACAGCATCCTCCTTTGTGGAGGAAACCCCAAAAGGCTGCAGGACACAGGGGTCCCGGTTCCCCCATGTGCCATCTTTCTGTAGCTGAGCTTCTGTCCCTCTGTCTAATGGAGGGGTTCAAAGAGATTGCCTGGGAGAAAAACCGTGTGTGTGTGCACAGAATTTGGGAAAACTTCAGAATGTCCTTTATTCTTGTAGGGATTGTGGAGCCCTGACTTCCCTGCATTTTTTTTTAATGTGTTTTTTTATAATATTAAAAAAATAAAAATAAAAATGCATAAGTCCTGAAAAAATGCAAAAAATATTTCCCTCTCCCTTTCTTTTTTTTTTTTTTTCTTTTTTCTTTTTTTTCATTTTCTCACTCTGGAAAATGGTGGGGCTCATCTTAAAGAAAAGCCCTGTTTCCAGGCTGACCAGGAGGGCAAAAGGAGGAAGGAAGAAGAAGGAGGAAAACTCGAGGGCGGCAACTCAGGAGCCGACCAAGCACATAAAAACATCTTCAAAGCGAAGAGCTTGTTTTTCAAAAACACCAGGGTTTCGCTGGAAACGACCCGAGCTGGAGCCGCCAAGCAGGGCCGGGAGCCGGGCCAGCTGCGGGGAAGCTGCCAGCTCTGAGTGCGTGCGTAACCCAACCTGCGCCTGAACTGTCCCTGGCCCACACTGGGACCAGGGCACCATCTCCTTGAGGCGCCAGTGACCTTTTTTCTCCCTACCCTCTACTTCCTAAGCCCCTTCCCCAACACCAGTGGGTTCCTGCGAGTTGGGCTCCGCAGAAGTGATGTTTGTCCAGGATGCTTTTATCCATTCTGGCTCTTTTTCAGGGGCAAAGTCTTGCTCTCCCTGACAGCTCACTCAAAAAATAGCACGGCGGCTAATTTTGCTGGCTGGGAGGCTGCTGCGATCGATACCAAATGCGGTGACTTCTGGTATTTTTAATGGCTCCCCGGGCAGCTTATCATCTTTGTATACTTAGATACTGATGTCATGGCAGCGTGGGTAAATACACCAGGCATGTATTGCTGGGCATGGCTGGGCTAAGCAAGATGTATTTTTTTTGTCTTTCCCTCCAGACAGGCTGCTTCTACAAATTTTGGGTCTTGGGAATGCATCAGACCACACAGATCCCCAGGCAGGGGTCAGCCCCATTGCCTCATGCTGCCTGCTTCATCTTCTGCCGTTTTTATTGGCACTGGATGCTCTTTCAGGTGCTGGGAGCTGCACTGCACTGGCTGACTTTCCTGCTCATGATGCAGCTGGGATGTGTACGGCAGTGCTGCGCATTTCCCAGCAAAACAAGATTTTCTGCTTTAACATGCTCCTGGTCTTGCAAGAATTCCAGTTTAACAGCCTAACTCCAAACTCTATGCCTGAATATCTTCCACCCCTGTCGCAGCATAGCCTCTGGCCTGATGTGGGGCAGATGTGCACCCTGGGAGTTACAGGACTTGAGTTAGGACATGAAAATGGAGAATTGGATGGAGAGAAATATCCTTCTTTTCCCCAGCCAGGGCAGGACAGCTTGGAGATATCCATGGGAAAGGAGGGCTCTGGCAAGCACCCTGACACAGTGCAGTGCAGGCCGCTGCCAGCCTCAAAGCCCATGTGTCCCCACGTCCCCGTGTCCCTCCTGCAGCTCAGGAAAGGAGCAAAGTGCAGGGAGATAAAACTTCTGCTCGCCAGGCTGCATCCCCAGGGGTGGCAGGGAGCTGCAGCAGAGGCTGGACACTTCGGCACAGCATTTCCCTACCTGCATTCAGTGCAGAGAAGCCATGGACAGGTAGGGAAATCTGTCAGGGCAAACAACTGATATAAAAACAACAAAATCCTGACCAAATTGCCTGAGTCCCCAGGTACCAGCCCCTCTCTCTGGCCCCGTTCTGCTCTGTGTTCCAGCGGGACACAGCGTGGCTGCAGCCAAAGGACGGTCACAGGAATCCTGGCATTGCCCTGCTCCAAAAAAGCTCAGCTCAGCTTCCAGAGATCAGGCTGCAGCAGCACAGAGCAAAGCAATCCAGAGCTGCAGAGACAGATCCAGGAGGATCGAGGGCGGTTCAGAAGATTTAATTGCTATTTTCACTGTTTATAACCCTCTGTTTCATAAAATGACACTGCAGGTGTGAGTGACCAGGCTTTGGAAAGAAGACTGTAACCACTTTCACACAGTATCTGGGCTTTTCTGTCAACAAGTTGAAGAAAAAAAAAGCAGCAAAGTTTCTAACCAGACGGTGACATTACCAAGGAGTCATGGAAAGTCAGATTACTCACAGGGCAGATAAACATGGAAACGCGCAAAAGGGAGACGTCAAAGAAACCCATTTACCCAAAAGCTTCGTGAAGCAGAAGCCCTCCAAGGAGCTGAGGCCCATGCTGGGGGCCGTCACGCTGGGCCTCGTCCTCTTCATCGCTGCGGTGGTGGCCTGGTGCTACTACACGGTGTCCCTGCGCAAGGCGGAGCGTCTCAAGACAGAGTTGATGGACCTGCGGGCAGACGGCTTCGTCATCAGGAACCAGCATGGGGAGGTGGTCTTCCGCCTGGCCTTCCACTCGGGGAGCCTGGACCTGGAGTCGTGCTCCAAGGAGGGCGAGATCCTGAGCTGCACGCGGTCGGACCGCGGACCGCTCAACTTCTTCATCCAGACGGTGAAGCCCAAGGACACGGTGATGTGCTACCGCGTGCGCTGGGAGGAGCTGGCGGCCGGCCCGGCGGTGGAGCACACCATGTTCTGGGAGGACGCCCACTGGTACGGGGGCTCGGAGATGAGCACGCAGCACTGGCCCATCCGCCTGGCCGGCTACCAGGAGCCCGTGCCCTACGTGACCAGCGACGTCTACTCCTTCCGCGACAGCTTCGGCGGCATCCTGGAGCGCTACTGGCTCTCCTCCAAAGCGGCGGCCATCAAGATCAACGACTCGGTGCCCTTCCACCTGGGCTTCAACGCCACCGAGCGCACCCTCTTCTTCCAGGCCCGCTACAAGGACTCGCCCTACAAGCCCCCGCCGGGCCAGCAGCCCTTCCCCGAGCTGAGCTACCGCGTGTGCGTGGGCTCCGACGTCACCTCCATCCACAAGTACATGGTGCGCAGGTACTTCAACAAGCCCTCCAAGATCCCCGCGGAGAACGCCTTCCGCTACCCCATCTGGTCCACCTGGGCACTCTACAAAAAAGATATTGACCAGGATAAAGTCTTGGATTTTGCAAGAAACATAAAGAAGTACAATTTTAATTGCAGCCACATTGAAATTGATGACATGTACACACAGGCCTACGGGGACTTTGACTTTGACCCTGTCAAGTTCCCCAACGTAACGGAGATGTTTGCAAAACTGAGGGAAGATGGCTTTAAGGTCACCCTGTGGATTCACCCATTCATACACACAGATTCCTCCAACTTTGGTGTGGGGATTGAGCGTCAGCTGTTCATCAAGGAGCCGTCGGGGTGGCTGCCGGCCATGGTGGAGTGGTGGAACGGCATCGGGGCCATCCTGGACTTCACCAACCCGGCAGCCCGGGACTGGTTCCAGAGCCACCTGCGCCAGCTCCGCCACAAGTACGGCATCTCCTCCTTCAAGTTTGACGCGGGTGAGACCAGCTACCTGCCCAAGCAGTTCAGCACCTTCCGGCCGCTCTCAGACCCCAGCATCTGGTCGCGGCGTTACACGGAGATGGCCATCCCCTTCTACGAGCTGGCCGAGGTGCGGGTGGGCTACCAGTTGCAGAACATCTCCTGCTTCTTCCGCATCATTGACCGCGACTCCGTGTGGGGCTATGAGCTCGGCCTCAAGTCCCTCATCCCCACGGTGCTCACCATCAGCATGCTGGGGTACCCCTTTGTGCTGCCAGATATGATCGGAGGAAACTTCCTCCCCAACAAGACAGATGGTGCAGTTGAGATCCCGGACCGGGAACTGTACGTGCGGTGGCTGGAGCTGTCGGCCTTCATGCCCTCCATGCAGTTCTCCATCCCGCCCTGGCTCTACGACAAGCAGGTGGTGGAGATCGCACAGAAGTTCACAGAGCTCCACGAGTCGCTGGTGGCCCCGCTGCTGCTGGAGCTGGCCGGGGAGGTCACCGACACGGGCGACCCCATCATCCGGCCCATCTGGTGGATCTCACCCCGCGACGAGGCCACCCACAGGATCGACTCGCAGTTCCTCATCGGCGACACCCTCATGGTGGCACCCGTCCTGGAGATGGGCAAGCAGGAGCGCGACGTCTACCTGCCGGCGGGCAAGTGGCGCAGCTACAAGGGGGAGTTGTTTGAGAAGACGCCCGTGCTGCTCACCGACTATTCCGTTGACTTGGATGAAGTCGCCTATTTCCATCGGGTTTCGTAACAGGCTCCTCCATCAGCTTTGCCATGGTCTCAGCAAGTTATGAACCCATGACTTTATTGACCTGGGAATTTTTATAGCTTTTGAAGTAGAAATACATTAGCATGAAGTCAAAGAAAATACTGTGACCTCTATTTTGTGTGGCAATTGCTGTAGAATAACTTATTAAAATGTATTGGATGAATGTCTTGGCTCTTTTAGTATGACTAATACAATGTATAGAAACAGATTCTCCACTCCTAATCTCTTCCCATCAAGAAATACCATGCACACTTCTGTTTTATATAAAATAATAATAATTACATGGACTCCATTGTTACCCAGTTGTACTGCAGCCGATCTCCTGAGATTTTTATATCTTTCGTTTGCTTCGTGAAGGAAGCAGTTGGAGCAGAGTACTTTCTCAAACTAAAAATAAATCAGAAAACAATCTGTAACTAATCTAAAGAGAGCAGCACCAAATTTTCAGCCTGTACATCGGATGGGTGCTGATGCAGTATAGCAAGGAGTGTTTGCATTTCCCATCGACTGAGTTATCCAAGCAAGCAAAGAGATGCTTTATCACTTAGTAACGCTGCGGTAAACATTCCTCCCCTTTTAATGGAAGAAAGTATTGAGAAACATCTCCCTGGTGTGGAGCCAGCCAAGCCTGTAAGCATCTAGTGGCATCTCACTGACAGTCAAGACTAAAACCTCGCAGCAAGTCATGCATGGGTGAGGACCACTAATGGGATCCATTCATGGTTTGGGTCCATATTTAGGAGCAAGAGTACATTCGTCCACCTCAGAGATCCCAGGGAAGACTCTCAATTGTCTTCCTGAGAGAGCTTGGATAAATAAAAAACCAGCCCAAATGCCCCCTGCCTCAGTTTCCCCCTGGAAAATGTCCTCCCATGCCACAGCTGTGCTGATGTCCATCAGTTGGCACACTTCTGCCTATGGACATGACTTCTCCTGGGTGAAGGCATCTCAACAGCACCTGTGGGTTTGGGAAAAGTGGGCTAGCTCTGAAATGTTCTCCACTCTCGGTCCAATATTTCCTGTTTCTAAACTAAGATAAGTTTAAAGGTGATGTGACTGTGGAGTTTAGGAGAGTCCTGAGTTCTCTGGGCTGTGACGCCTCTTCCCAAAGCAAGAGACTGATTCCTTCTCTTCCCCCAGCAGGCTGCTGGTGGCACCTGGGAGGTAAAGCTATGCATGGCCCAAACCAGGAGAAAACCCCTTTCTTTAGGGGTTTACCCCAGAGCTGGTCCATATCATGAGTATATGGGGGCTTGAGAACATCACGGTCACTCCAGATCTGGTTTGGTGCTCGGTCTACGCAGTCCCACCAGTGTGTCCATTAAGCTATAGGGACCCTGTGTGGTCACAACTGCACAAGAGAGGACGAGCCAGGATGGTCTCTAGATGCCCCTGAAAGCAAGGTGAGAAAGTAGCCTCAGCCCCAGTGATGCTGGCGGTGTGGCGATGGGGAAGAACAGCCCACCAAACCTCCCTCAATCCAGGGGTGTGAAGGGGAGCCACTGCTCAGTGTCATGGTGATGTTCGGGGTCCTTGGTTTCCTCCCATGGGCTCTGGGGACCAAAGTGTCCCAGTGGGCCCCAGCAAAGCTCCTTGGCTGTTGCTTCAGCAGGAAAAAAAGCTTTCTAAAAAGCTAAGGCTGCCTGTGGTGCTCACCCAAACCCTGCTGGTTGTAGTGGGGAACCAATCTCCAGCCCCATCATGCAGCATCTCTACCCCATAATCCATGTGCACAGTCATGGTTCTGCTGTCCTCCTGCATGAGGGGGACAAATGCACCTCCAAGACCTTCTGCACCTACTGGGGATGGTACGGGCTGCCCGATCCTAGCAGATTCCCCCGGGGAAAGGAGAGGTCAAGTCCATATAGCTGCAAAAATCCCTCCCCAGATCTCCATCCCTACCTGCTCTCTCCCTCTCTGCCTCTCCCTGGCGGGGCTGCACGCTGCTGGAGGAACATCTGGTTTGCCTTGCTGAGCTTTAGTCACGGTTGTTTTTTAGCAATCCCAGCTCTGAGCAAGTGCTGTGCTTGCTGGAGGGGCTGGTGACGTGGGAACATCGCTCACTCCAGGCTGCCTTTATGTTTTTTTGGAGGGGGGTGGTTATTATCCTTAATCTTTGGTGATCACTGAGCTACAAATCACCCATCCCCACTGGCAAAAAATAAAGAAATGTATTAAAAGCGAACAAACAAAAACCAGTCCCTGCCTTTCTCTGCTCGGCTGCGGGATTTTGCATGGCCCAGCCCAGCATTATGGCTTTCCTGGACTCCAGGACTGTCTGTGATGGAAGAGGTTGTTTTTTCCTAAGGTTGCCAGACTGGCTGCATGCCTGAAAGGGATCTGTTGCTGTCAGCTTGTCCTTTCACCACGGCTCTTCCCAGATGTGTGCTGTTTTTTGCCATTTTTTTCTCTTTTAATAAAAGCTGTGATCTCAGGCAGGGCTGGACCCACTCCCAGCCAGGACCCCGTGGCTCAGCAGTCACTGCCCCGCTGGCACCCGGGGGCACCTCTGCAACCTGGTTTGGAATGAGTTGGGCTTTGGCCATAGCCTCTCTGGGTCTGGATGTGGCCATGAACACTCCTCCCTATGCCGTGTGCACAGCCCTGGATGTATTTTTGAGCCCTGCCTAATGCGTGGTTTAGCATCACCCCGTGATCGGTGGGGTCCGGCTCCCATTTTGCTGGGACCTAGCGTGGCACAGATCCCATGTAAGCCTCCTGCATCCTTCCTGGACACAGCTCCAGCTTTCAGGAGGATGCAAAAAGACCCACCCCAAAACAACAACAAAAAAATGACACCAATCCAACTATAACCCCAACAACTCCGGGGAGGACTCGTGCATTACTGAGGGCTGCTGCAGGTGCTGGAAGGTAGCTCCAGCCTGTCCCAGGTCTCCAGCCTGTCTCAGCTTCACCTCCCATGGGTGAGCATCAGCCTGGTGCATGGATGCTGCTTGCAACCAGGGGAAAAGGCAAAGGAAAAGAGTTGGGAAAACGTCTTCTGTTGCAAAAGCAGCAAATCAAAGTCCCCCTCATCCCATCAGCTGAGTCGTGTAAGTTTCATGAGCTGTTTCTGGTGCTCCCGTGGCCAAAACCATCCACACTACCCCTCTACCCTGCCAGAGCAGTGTGGGAAGGGAACCTGGGGACAGCAGGGACAGGCAGTGCCCCAAGTGAATTTCTGGAGCCTCTGTGGGAAGCTGCAAGCAGCCTTGTCGTCTTCAGTACTTGCACACAGTTTTGAACCATGTGTCTTCTGTGTCACCATGGACCAGCAACCCCCCAGGTTGGCATTGAAGGGCAATTTTGGGGAAAGAATCAGCAGAACGGGTGTCATAATCAGTCTGATGCAGCAGCAGCAGTCACCTGGACATGGCCTTTTCTAGGCCAGTCCCAAGCCACAGCTCTTCCCCTGCCATGGGGATGCCAGGGAGGGCGATTTGTGACCCATCCCAGCCTGTGCTGCAGGAGGGGGCACTTTTAGCCCCCATCTGTTACTGCAGCAAACAGAAAGGGAGGGTGGTTGTGGTTGTAGGCAGCCCCTCCCTTCAAAATACACATCAAAGCTTCAGGCCACAAGTTCAGCAGCCTCAGTTCTAATTTCAGTAAAGCCTGGGGTGAAAAAAGCCCCAGATCTGCCTGAACCACTGGCCCCACATACAGACAGACAAGTTAAACTTCTTTTTGTTTTCCAAAGTTTTATATCAATCAAGGCAATTGATGTTACAGTCCCGTTTTCATAACAATTAAGAGTTAGAAAAGTGGTTAAAAACAACCCCACCGGCATTGCGGTCTGACTCAGGAAGGTGTGTGAAACCCAAGCACCCACTCAGCCAACACACGACGATGCGAGCTTCCAAGTCCAGTCCCACAGGTGTCACGTTGACCTGCTGCTCAGACACAACCTGCCAGAGCCAACTGGAAGAGGCTGAACCAACCCCAAGACCTGTTTTGGGGCTTTTCCTTGGCTGAGTCAAACTGGTTTTGGACAGCGACCCTTGGGTAAGCCAGAGAGATATCCCCAGGTGGAGGTTCCCAAAGTGTCTGTGCACGGAGCGCTTGTGGTCTGTGAGGTGCTAGGGATGCTCCAGCTGGGCTGCAGGGCTACAGCACAGTGTCAGAAATAGTGGTTTCGGTAAAAAGCTTGATGGAGAGGGTACCTAGAAGCTACGGATAGCTTGAGGCAGCACTGCTGAGCCTGTCTCCAAAATGTGAGGACGACTCGGTGCCATGAACAGCCACCCACACGGACCCTCAGGCAGCCACCCGCTCCTCAGCTTCATCCCTTACATCCTCCCAGCTTTACCCTAACCACAGCATTTAGAAAAATAAGGATACTTTATAACCTCAGTCGTTTACAACAAGTTAAGAAAAACCTTTGACAATAAAACTCTTTCTTTTGAGGGAAGGGGAAGAATGGCATGTCTAGCGGAGATTTTTCCTCCATGAGCTTCCTGACAGTGCCCTGTTGAATTTTGGTGCTTTCCTGGCACAAAGTCTGGCCAGACTGGACTTTTATGATCCCGTACCTCACAGGAATGTCCTAGCTTGCCACCAGAGCCTGAAAAGCCCAGCTGCAGCACCGGGTGCTGGCTTTTTTTGGATGCAAGCAGTCGGCACCCAACCCCCTGAAATGAGGGATGGTAGCAGAGGGTGCAAGCTCTCCTCACCTGCTCCCAGGCGAAGCACAATGGGTTTTCTTGACCCCTGCGAGGGGACCAAGACACTAATCCAGTTACTCCCATCACGTTCACAACAAAGGGATCCTAATGCGAGAACTGATCAGCTCCCAGCCAGTGTGTCTGTAGCTTGGAAAAGCACCACTACTTGCACCAGGGCCAGGGAGCAAACCTGAGCCCTCCACAGCTGAAAGCCACAAGAAACAGGCTTGGGAGCTGAGCCTGGGACATGCTTGTGCTCCCACTGGGCAGGGACCTGTCTCGTTTTGAGGCCAAACCACCAAATTACACAGGGCAGATCCAGCCAGACCTCAGGGTCAGTTCCAAAGAGTCAGAGACTCACAGGGGAGTTGAGGTTGGAAGGGACCTCTGGGACCTTCTGGTCCAACCCCTGCTCAAGCAGGGCCACCCCAAGCAGGTTGCTCAGGGCCATGCCCAGGTGGCTTTTGAGGATCTTGGAGGAGGGAGTCCATCAAACTGAACTTCCTCCTTTCCTTCCTAACCATAAAAGCACTTTAGACATTGCCCCAAGCACCTGGGTTTACTCCTGGGCACCACCACAAGCCACAGGTACAGCTCCTTTGCTTCCTCCTGCAAGCCCAGAGCAGGAGATGGGCTTGGAGAAAGACCATCAGAGGTATCAAACCCTGCCCAAAATGCTGCTCCATCTCCCAGGGTGGCGGACTCACGCCTGGATGCAATCCCGTAAGAAATCCTGCAGCCGCTGTGCTCTCCTTGCCCCAAGCCTTCCCAGCTAACACAGCCCAGTTCTGTGCAAACTTTTTAAAAATTAACGGGCTGAGGGGTGCCGGCACCCAGAGCATGGCCGGGAAAGTCCTGCCCTGGGGAGCACGGCTGCCAGACTGCAGTCCTGCTAGTGGTTTCCTGGAGTGGAGACTGCCCGTGTCTCTGTAAGTGCTTCCTCCCCCACAAAACCGAATGCGAAAGCTGGAAAAGCATCCGGAAAAAGGAGGGGGAGAAATGCAAAGAAAATCTCCTCTGAGGCCATGGGAGGGACCTGAGCTGAGGTCTTGCCCATCCTAGTGCTGGGAATTAGGGGTGCAGGAACACGTCACCCTGTGTCCTCTCCAGAAGCCTCCAACAGCAAGCCCAAACTCTGAAGAAGACCCCTGCATCTATGGGAAAGAGAGGAGGGCCGCACCAAAAAGCCCTACACAACACCATCATCTCTCTAACTCCAACCCGAGATGAAGATGGCTATTAGCTTAATTTCACGGTACATGAGAACATTTCCTTGGGTGCAGCGAGAACACCCACTGGCACAAAACCATCAGTGCAAAAGCCGGTGTTTTCCACCCACCGGCAAGCCGGCTAGCAGCGAAACATTACATCCATCCACGACGCGTGCCGCTTCCGGGAACCCGCTGTTCCCGGGGAAGCAGCACACAGACCCTTAGAGATCTGCTTTGCTTCAGGCAGTCCTTCTGCCAGCAACAAACCTGAAAGCTCATCTGTCCTTAAAAAATAAAATAAAAAAAAGATGATATCTGCAGGACTATCGTGTAACAGAACAGGACCATAAATGTGTTAAAAAGACTGATTGGGCACACTGGTAGGGACGGCGCTGCTCTAGAAGAGGCAGTGTTGACACCTGAGGCAAAACACACTGGGAAAAGTCTTGCAGCAGGTGTTGGATGAGTGAGGAGGGGAGATGCAGCTGCTCCAGCAAGCGATACGCAGTTCGTACAGCTGAAATACCTGCATGTCACGCGAGTAACCTGGCCCGCCTGGTACCCGGGAAAAGGGGAGCATGGGGCAAGAGTTAGTCCAGTCCCATAATAAAGGGGTGGAAATAAATCTGTGTATGTATGTGTATATATATAATCTAGCTTGTTTGCTGCTCTTAAAAAAGTCATTTTAAATATATTTGCCATATTAGAAAACTTAAGGCAGGCTGTGCTGTAGCAACCCTCCCACATCACACACCCCCATGCGAGTGCCGGGTGCACCCATGGGACAAGAAACGCTCCCACAAGGCACTAACCAACCTCCCCCTTTTGAAATCCTTGGGAAATGAAAAAGTATTAGCTTTGACTGCGTGACAACTCTTTCCTCACCTATACAGAGAAAATTCTGCCTACTGTAACCCAACCAGAGCATCCCACCTGCCCCAAATTAAACAAAAAAAATCAGATCACACCTCTCCAAATAACAAAAAAACCCAAGGACAATAAAGTCTATTTAATTCCCTTCGGCAATCCCAGTCCAAAATGAAATGTGCAATTAGAATTATTATTTGATACAAAGTTCTAGTGTAAGGCATGGTTAACCCAAAGCTGATGGAGGAGCCTGTTACGAAACCCAGAGGAAATAGGCAACTTCGTCCAAGTCAACGGGATAGTCGGTGAGCAGCACGGGCGTCTTCTCAAACAACTCCCCCTTGTAGCTGCGCCACTTGCCCGCCGGCAGGTAGACGTCACGCTCCTGCTTGCCCATCTCCAGGACGGGTGCCACCATGAGGGTGTCGCCGATGAGGAACTGCGAGTCGATCCTGTGGGTGGCCTCGTCGCGGGGTGAGATCCACCAGATGGGCCGGATGATGGGGTCACCTGTGTCGGTGACCTCCCCAGCCAGCTCCAGCAGCAGCGGGGCCACCAGCGACTCGTGGAGCTCTGTGAACTTCTGTGCGATCTCCACCACCTGCTTGTCGTAGAGCCAGGGCGGGATGGAGAACTGCATGGAGGGCATGAAGGCCGACAGCTCCAGCCACCGCACGTACAGCTCCCGGTCCGGGATCTCAACTGCACCATCTGTCTTATTTGGGAAAAAATTCCCCCCAATCATGTCAGCGGAAATAAAGGGGTACCCCAGCATGCTGATGGTGAGCACCGTGGGGATGAGGGACTTGAGGCCGAGCTCATAGCCCCACACGGAGTCGCGGTCAATGATGCGGAAGAAGCAGGAGATGTTCTGCGACTGGTAGCCCACCCGCACCTCGGCCAGCTCGTAGAAGGGGATGGCCATCTCCGTGTAACGCCGCGACCAGATGCTGGGGTCTGAGAGCGGCCGGAAGGTGCTGAACTGCTTGGGCAGGTAGCTGGTCTCACCCGCGTCAAACTTGAAGGAGGAGATGCCGTACTTGTGGCGGAGCTGGCGCAGGTGGCTCTGGAACCAGTCCCGGGCTGCCGGGTTGGTGAAGTCCAGGATGGCCCCGATGCCGTTCCACCACTCCACCATGGCCGGCAGCCGCCCCGACGGCTCCTTGATGAACAGCTGACGCTCAATCCCCACACCAAAGTTGGAGGAATTGTAATTTATGAAAGGGTGAGTCCACAGGGTGACCTTAAAGCCATCTTCCCTCAGTTTTGCAAACATCTCCGTTACGTTGGGGAACTTGACGGGGTCAAAGTCAAAGTCCCCGTAGGCCTGTGTGTACATGTCATCAATTTCAATGTGGCTGCAATTAAAACGGTATTTCTTAATCTTTTCAGCAAATCTCAAGAGTTTATCCTGATCAATATCATTCTTGTAGAGTGCCCAGGTGGACCAGATGGGGTAGCGGAAGGCGTTCTCGGCGGGGATCTTGGAGGGCTTGTTGAAGTACCTGCGCACCATGTACTTGTGGATGGAGGTGACGTCGGAGCCCACGCACACGCGGTAGCTCAGCTCGGGGAAGGGCTGCTGGCCCGGCGGGGGCTTGTAGGGCGAGTCCTTGTAGCGGGCCTGGAAGAAGAGGGTGCGCTCGGTGGCGTTGAAGCCCAGGTGGAAGGGCACCGAGTCGTTGATCTTGATGGCCGCCGCTTTGGAGGAGAGCCAGTAGCGCTCCAGGATGCCGCCAAAGCTGTCGCGGAAGGAGTAGACGTCGCTGGTCACGTAGGGCACGGGCTCCTGGTAGCCGGCCAGGCGGATGGGCCAGTGCTGCGTGCTCATCTCCGAGCCCCCGTACCAGTGGGCGTCCTCCCAGAACATGGTGTGCTCCACCGCCGGGCCGGCCGCCAGCTCCTCCCAGCGCACGCGGTAGCACATCACCGTGTCCTTGGGCTTCACCGTCTGGATGAAGAAGTTGAGAGGCCCGCGGTCCGACCGCGTGCAGCTCAGGATCTCGCCCTCCTTGGAGCACGACTCCAGGTCCAGGCTCCCCGAGTGGAAGGCCAGGCGGAAGACCACCTCCCCATGCTGGTTCCTGATGACGAAGCCGTCCGCCCGCAGGTCCATCAACTCCGTCTTGAGACGCTCCGCCTTGCGCAGGGACACCGTGTAGTAGCACCAGGCCACCACCGCGGCGATGAAGAGGACGAGGCCCAGCGTGACGGCCCCCAGCATGGGCCTCAGCTCCTTGGAGGGCTTCTGCTTCACCGGCGTGAAGTTTTCGGGCAGAAAGGTGTACATGGCGCTCTGTTTTCACTAGCACTTTTTGCAGAGGAGTGGGAAGAAAGATGTCTTTGCAGCAAGCCCGGGGTTCTCAAGAGAAGAAAACTGAGAGTTCCCACCTCCACCGAGCCCTGGAGTGTCTGTCTCTGAAAAAGAGGATATAAATCATCTCAGAAGAATCTCTGAATCACGGGATCTCTCGTCACCTCTTTGCTGTCTCTATTTCAGCAGCTCCCCATGCCTCCCTGCTATTGGGTGGGGACACTGCAGACAGAGCCCCAAGACACTCCCCAGACAACACGTGGGGACCCCAACCTGAACCCCACAGAGGGCAGCACCCAGTAAGGGCAGTAAGAGCCAAAGCAGAGCACGGCAGCTCTTCGGCTCCGTCCTGCTCCCCCCTGTGTGGCCCCGGGGAAGGAGGCTGCTTGCAGAGCCAAGAGCCGCATGGCTTCCCCTTGGCTGCGGGCTTGACAGGCTCGGCCAAGCACAACGCTGTGGGTTCAGAGGCAAAAAGTGAAGTAAGGACACCGGGGAGCGAGGAGCAAAACCAGGCAGAGATGGAGCAGGGACGGAGAGGAGCCGCCGGTGTCTGCCCGAGCCCAGCGGGATGCTGGGCTCTCTCAGGGGCTTGGCGTGGGCGAGGGCAGGAATAACCACCATCTCCTAGCCCCCTCCAGCCTGTCACAGCTGAAATGGCCCCAGGCTAGCAGCAGGGCAGCCTGGCTGCTGATGCTTCTGGGGAAGCTGCTTGTGGGGGATGAGGGGGACCTGAGTATCACCTGAACCCCTCTGTCCCACCACAGGGATGCCCAGGTGTGATCCCGAACGGCTGCGCTGGTGTTCGTTTTGAAGCAGCTCTTGGGCCAGATCTTGCAGCCTTGTTGTCGCAAGGAGGAAGGCTCAGAGCAGAGCAGGCTGCCCGCACCCCATCCCTGAGAGAACCTCTGCCAGGCGAGATGCGGGGTCAGAGAGAGCCCAGCAGGGACATGGGGGACATTTGGGGCAGGGGCTGCAGGGACGGGATGCAGCCAGGCAGGATGAGCGCCGGCCCGGCCACGTCACCTTCTGCTGGGTGTCTGTAACCTTCTGGGCTGCCAGTCGCTTTAAATGGGATTACGGCGGCATTAGGAAGCGATTAGCCTGAGCAGGCAGTGGGTTGAGCTAAACGACCTGTCCCGCGGCCAAGTCCCACTGAGCCCTCGCTCACCGGCCAGGAGCGGCTCCGGTCACCCAGTCTGTGTCACCCAGGGCCACATCCTGCCCACAGGAGGGGAAGGGGACCCTTGCCCCCCAGCCCATGTGATGCAGAGAGCCCTGCTGCCAGCAAAATCAGGCAGTAAAGGTGGTGGGGGAGATCCTGCACTGGCATTACACCTTCATCCTCCTCCAGCAACACTCCTCAGCGTTAGGGTTAGCAGGGACAGAAGTGGGGACAGAGCTGGCAAGGTTCACAGAAGGGTTTTGGACACAACCAGCGCAGCCAAGTGATGCTGTGGGGACGCTGTGATGCCCAAACCAGAGCTGCTTCCCTGCCACCCATCTCCACCAGCATTGACACCCGTGGGAGGTGAGAGGGTCCGGCTGGGTGTGCCAGCAACAAAACAGCACACGTGGGGCCAGTGCAAGTGGCTGGGTGTTTCTGGACATTTAAATGGGTATGCTTAGCCCAGATGAGCTCCCTCCCTCTCTGCACTGGGAATTTTTGGGATGCCAGTGACAGAGCTCCCGCTATCAGAGACAAGCGTGTGCCTTGTACGTGCATTATCTTGGGGCTGGGAAGCTCGAGGGGGGAGAAAACAAAATGCAGCCACCCACCGAGCAGAACTGGCAAGTTATTCAGGGAAGAGAATTTTTGAAAGGTGTCATGTTGGATGGGAAAAATGAAATAAATGGCTTTGTATCTCCTAGATTTCATCTAGGATTTTAAGGGAGATTTTTAAGGCAGGATTTTTGATCCTGCCATGGTGGAGATGGCCCCCTCCTCATCTCCACTTAAAACTGAGAGCAACAAAGCAGCCCCCTGCTCCAGGGAGTCGCTGGATTTCCATCTCCCTTTCAGGAGGCTGGTTTATTATTTATGAACTACTTTGAATCCGCTCTATTTTTAGGCAGTTTCTTTTCCCCCCTCCACGGACTGGAATTTGTGATGTAGACAAAGGAGCTGGCACCACTGCTGCCACTCAGGAGTGAACCAATGCAGTTCGTAGGAAAGGTTTTCGCCCCCAGTCTGCCTTGGAGCAGCCCAAAGCCTGGGTGTCCAAGCCAGCAGACTTAACCCAGTCCGTGGGTCCAGGCTGTCCGTGGGTCACAGCCAAACGGGGACACAACGGATGCCGGGGCACCCATCCAATGCGAAGGCTGAGCCAACCTCTGCAGCTTGGTGGAGGAAGGGCTCAGGCAGCCCCGCATGGAGGCAGAGCACCATCCTGCACCGTCCCACTACAGAGGACGGTATTTACCAACACGTGCAATCAGCAGCACCCAAAAATGCAGCACAGCACCATGCAAAGGTGCCCAGACCTCAAGCACTGGTGCAGGCTGCAACCCGAGCATCCACCGGCATCGTCTCAGGCACTAAATGCTCATGGTGGGGGCAAATTTGCTGAGCCACAGGGAGAGCTTCTGCAGCACAAACCCTGCAAATGCAGCAACTGTCCATGGGGTGGGACAGCCCAGAGCATGGCCAAGATAGGATCAAACGCCTTTTGGTGCATGGGGCTGATGGGTCATGCTGGATGTCACCTCCTCCAGGATGGACCTTGAGGTCTGGATGTCACCTCCTCGGGCACAGCTCTGCCAAGCAGGCTGAGAAATATTTGCAGCCGGGGGCCAGCAGGAGCTTGCTCTGCAGCTGGCCCAACACCTCCTTGGTTTTGCTTTGTTAATCAAATTTGCAGCTCACCATCCCATGACCTGCCCCTGTCCCAGACCAAAGGTAAGTCTTCTACACTCCCCTGAGATAACGCCCGCCACCTCGCACGTGGAGAATTGCCTGCACACGCCACAGCTGTTTCAACATATTTTGGAATGCAAACTTGTTATTTTGCTTCAAGGCGACATTGCGGTGACCTCCAGCTCCTCTAAAAAAAGAAAACGGGCAGGGAGGGCGGCAAAGCCAAGCAGCATGCTTGCAGCTTGCTGCGACGAAGCTTCCCAGCTGACCCAAAAACAAAGCTTTTTCTTCCCATTCCATGGAAGCAGCCAGTCGCCTTGCCTTGATCTGCGATGAAAGCAAAACACCCTGGCAGGACACACTTTACAGAGTAAAAATAAAAATTCATTTTTCGACCGGTTCTATTTTTACCAATACCGCTGCTAAACGCGGGCTGCGGGACTCACAGCACCACTAACCCCAGCACCTTTATAATGAGGTCACTGGTTTAAAATGGTCACTAACAACTAATGGGTCCCTATTGCCCCTGCAGGGTCAGCTCCGAATTGTGCTGGTGCCTGCACTGATTTCCCAGGCCAGGGTGTCAGGAAACTGTGTGTCAGGTGGTGCAAGGTGCTACCTCCTCTCCTAATGTCTTGGCAGGGGTCAAGCAGATGAAACACTGCAGAATTTACTGCCAGACATTTCCAACCCCGAAAAGAGCAGGGAATTAGGATGGCAAAAGGGGGAAATGATATCTCTGCAAAGCATCTACAGGAGAAAAAGACACCTCTGAGTGCACAGTCCCTGTGCTGAGCCTCTGCCTTGCTAAAGGGACTTTGCAGCCCAAGTCTGATAGGGGCTGGGATGAGCAAACCCTTCTGTGGGTTTATTTTCTCTTGGAGGGATCTGATAGGAGCCAGGGAGGCAGGGGGACACATGGGATACACAGGGCAGCACCGGCATGGGGGGGCATGGCTGCTCCATGGACATCCCTCTCCCCACAGAGGCACAGGTTCACCCAAAAGCCCTGCGGAGCTGCCTGCCCCAGGTTTGTCCCTGCTGGGTACAAGTCTCCCCCCCCCCCCGGCACAGACCCTGGTCCCCAAGCAGAGGGATTGGGACAGACAGGGGGACACAGCACATCCTTTTCAGGGGACCCCAGGTCGCAGCAGGGCCCAGTGCTCCCTGGTCTGAAAAGCTGGAGTACAGGCTGGGAGAGGGGGGTCACTTTGCCTCCTGCGAAGTGACAGCTGCTTCCCTGCTTTTGGGATGCCACCTCCCTGTTAATACATGGCAGCAAATTCCCCACCACGCCTGGCTGTTGGGTTCAGACAGCTCATCCCGCCGGGGACGTGGGGCACGGTGCCGGCACCTACCTGTCCATCACCTCCCGGGGGTGTCCCCTCTGCCGCAGATGTATTTTAAGCACATAAAAAATCCATGCTGCTGCATCTCTGTGTCCTCCCCATGACACTGGGAGGTTTCAGGGCACAGAGCTGTCTGTGCCCTGGGCAGGCTGCGAGCAGCACGTGCCTGCGGGCAGGAGGAGGAGACTGGCACATCACCGGTGTGTCACCGGTGTGTTTTCTCGGGCACTGTGACGGAATCACGTGCAGCCAGCCCTCCTGCTCTGGTGGCTGCTGCAGGCATCACGGCGGCATGGAGCGAGCACGAAGGGTGCTGCTGGCACGAGGGGGGTGCTGGCTTTGAGTCTCAGAGCCTCAGGATTCAGGCTCAGGACTCACCTTTCTGAAGCAGGAGTGGGAAGGGATGGCAAATGCTTGTCCCACCTGCATTCAGAGGCTTTAAAGAAGCAGACAGCTTCTTTAAAAAAACACAAAAAGCCCCCCCCCCCCAATATTATTATTATTTCCCCCCCCTCAAAGTCTTGTGCTTCTTAGCACAGCTATGATTCAGCACTGTAACGGAGCTGCATTGAGCAAAAGGAAACAACCAACTCCGCTGCTGCTGGCTGGTTCCTAAGCCAGGATTGAACAACACCGAGCACCCAGAGGATAAACCCCAAATATGTGAATATGGAGCTTATCTGTGAACTGCAGAAATGCTGCTAGGACTCGCATGGTGTGCAGAAACAGAAGATTTGAGTCTGCAGTATTCCCTCTGCTGAACCTTAAATGCTTCCACCTATACTGCAGGAACTGGCACTTTGCAGCCCACCTTTGCTCCTTCAAGCTGCCCGCACCGAGTGACTCTCTAAACCCCTTTAGACACCTCGTCGGGTGTTTGACCATGACTGCAATGCAATAAAGCCCACACTGAGTCAATTTTGGCAGCAGATGTCTTAATATTTAATACACCTGACAATTCTCTCTTCACGTCATCTTTCCTTGCTCTTCACTGTGCACTAATTAGTGAGATGAAGTTCCAGTAAGCTGGTTTTTCAGTTTACCTCCGCACATGCTCGCAATGCAGCCAGTTCATGCCTAGAACTTGGCCCCGCAGTGTCTCGGGTCATGCTCACGGTGCCCAAATTTCTCCAAGCTGCTGAACTTGACAGGCCACATGCGTAGGAAAGGTGAATTAAACAAACTTGCCCTGAAATCCTTCAAAGTGCAATTGCAAAAAGCGATCCCTCGTGCGGGACAGGCTTTAAAACACAGTGAGTGGCCAGGGCTAGTGGTGCCCAGGCAGGGGACACTCACCCAGCACACTTCTTGTGCCTGGCTGTGGCGAGAGCACCCTCCCCTCTGTCTTGGCCCTGCTTTGCCCCCAGACCCGACCCAAGTGCCACCACCTTGCCTCCCCGTCCCCCGCCCCATGCCCTGCCCTCTGGACACGTTCGGTTCCACATCGCCCCCATGGCACCCGATGGCTCGAATGCTAGCTGGTGACTCCATGCCAAGGCGGCCACGGAGCCGTGCTCCCACCCGAGGCTGAAAGAGCAGATCCGTCCTTTTGGGAGCACTCCCTGGCGCTGAGGCTGGCTGAAACCCGAGCCCACCCCAACACCCGAGCACCACAAAGTGATACCAGGAAGAAACGGGAACCCAGGCACAGCCCCTGGCACGGCCTCTGCAATTTTCCAGCCCTTGCGAAAACCCAGGTGCCTCCAGCTCCAGAGAGAGCAGCAGGCGACGGGCACCAAAATTTCTGCCCGTATCTGACAGTGCCAGCGACGCTGGCCACCCTTGGGCCAAACGCGAGTGCCAAGCTGTTAAAACACCCGCTGGCAGCTCCTTCGTGCCTGGATCCGGCCGGGGAGAGGCGAGCCTCGCACCTCACCCGCTGCAGGGCTGCGGGTGCCTGCTGCGGCCCCGTCCCGCTGGGCATCGCTCACGGTGCCCAGGCAGCCTGAGAGGGAACGGGAAAGGGGAAAGGTGGCCTGGGGCTTCCTCGGGCACCTCCGCTGCTTGCCGCCACCCATGGCATGGGTTGGTGGCCGGGCTGTCCCAGGGACGCTCCGAGCCCCCCCGGCTGCGTCGCCCAAGCTGTGGCTGGAGCCGGGCACTCGCCCTGGGGCTCGGGCAGCCATTTCGGGGCGGCTGGCTCCCCACACTCTGCAAGCGGCAGGGGGATCCGGGCGCAGCCCCTACACTCAGCGGGGCGAAAGGACCGCACCCCGACAAGGGACACCCCGCTGCCTGGGGGTGCGCACCCCAAACCCTCCCAGGGGACACCCCAAAGCCCCCAGCCCCGGGAAGCCCTCGCCCCCCGCCCCAAGGGGCCGGGGCACTTACCCGCAGCGCCGGGCCATGGCCGGGCTCCGGCCGCCGAACACACCCGCCTCCCGCGGCGGTTCCGGGGCTGGGCGGAACCGGGGAGCTCGCTCCGCCCTGGCCCGGCCCCCCCTGGCCCTCCCCGGTCCCCCCTGGCCCTCCCCGGTTCCCCCTGGCCCTCCTCGGTCGCCACCGGTCCCCTCCAGTCGCCCCCTGTCCCCCCCTGGTTCCCTCGTGGCCCAGCGGGCGCCTGGGGGCCAGGGGGTGCAGGAGCTCCCAGGTCTTCGCTAATTGACTGCGCTCCTTTATTAATGGCACGCAATCATTACTGACACGCCGCTTGCAGATCGCCCCCTGCTCGCTTAGCCCCGTGCCGGGGGTCCCGGTGGGCTGGTGGCCGTGTGGGGGTAGTTGGGTGAAAGCAAACACGTCCGAGCCCCCTGTATGGGCGGCTGCTGCTTCTCCCTCTGGTGGAGTCACTGTGCTCCCAGAGCTTCTCCCCGCGTGCTTGGGTCTTGGCACCGGCCCCCGAGATCTGTTCCAGTGCACCCCAAGGCAGCAGCCGCTGGATTTTATCCCGCCTCCCCTCTCCAGTGACCGTCCCAAGCCTGTAGGAAAGGAGCTGACAGGAGCGGTTTGCCCAAAGTGGTTTTAATGAAAGCCCACCTTTGCTCTTCACCAGCACTCCTGGGCAGAGTAAGCCTCTGAGGAAAACTCAGGGTGGATGGCGTAGCTGCCTCGCTGGACTCCTCCCATCCTCTTGAAGTGGCTCGTGTCCCACCTGGGGGTAGATACGTGGTGCTGTCAGCCACAGGGAGGATGAAGCTCAGGTGAGGAAGAAGAGCAGAAGCCCCGGTGCTGGATGCTGGCATCGCTTAGGGGCGAGCAGCGAGCATGTAGCTGCCCTTGTTCTCTCTAGAGGTGTCTTTGGGTGGTGAGGCCAAAGCCAAGGCTGGGCAGAAAGCTCCCTGGTGCTGCCACCTGAGTGAGCTGCTCCCAGCAGGTCTCACGCTGCCACCTCCCGCTCCTTGCACTGTCATCTCCCTCAAACTTTCATTTCCAGAGCCATGCAAGTACAAGAAAATCTGCCTCTTTCTCAGCAGAGAAGACCTTGAGAAACATCTCACCAAGGCTCAGACATCGGGATGTCTATGGGGAACTCATTGCCCTGTTTGTTCTTCCCATTTGCTTTCAGTTTCTGCTCTCAGGAATTTAAAGGCAATCACACGTTTTCTACGAGCCTGACTCCTAATTTTGGACGGTGGGGAGTTGATGTCATAGCACAGGGATGACTAAGCTGGATAAACAGCCTCCCCTCTCCTCTTGCTGCTTCCCGAGGGCTGTTCCAGGGTAAGAGCTGCCTCAGCAATGGAGAGATCCCAAAAGGGAACATGCGGGGATTAAAAGGTGCTGCTGGACCTGCAGCGGGTGAAGGACTGGGCTGATTACTGCATAAAGGGCAGTGGGACCAGGACTGTGTCCCAAGATGAGCAAGTGACAATGACAGAAAACACAAGAGCAGCACAGGCAACACTAATGTGGCCCCAAAGTCTGGGAAATGCTAAGCCATTTGCAGGCAGGCTGCACCATAGCCCCCAGAACAATCCTCTGAGCAATTTTGCATCAAACCCTAATGAAAAGAGACCCAGTGGCTGACGTTAGCAGGCTTTACCCTGGGGCACCCTGCCCTTGTCCGGAGCAGTCCCTCACAGAACCCATCCATACCTAGGGCTCCTGTATGGGTACGATGGCTGGGGGTGATGTGAAGGTACACAGAGCGTCGCTGTGGGGCTGTAACTGCAGCATGGGATGCTCCTGCAAGAGGCATGGAAGGCAGGGTGTTCAGTGGCCTTGCAGACGAGGGAGGCCATGTCCATCCCACCCCATCCCACCCCATCCTGTCCCAACCCAACTCATCCCACCCTTTCCATCCTATCTCAACCCAACCTTACAGTCCTCTCTGCTAGCGTGTTGCGATGCCTCCTGATGGCGGTGTCCCCATCGACGTAGTAGTCCATCCCCCGCAGGCAGTAGTGGCGCCCGGAGCAGGGGCTGTAGTAGCCCTGGAAGGGTCTCCTCCCCGACGTGGTGTACATGGGCTGCAGGGACGGTGGCGAGAGCCGTGACAGCCTGCGCAGCATGTCAGCAACCACCTCCCGCTCTGCAAGCAGAAGGACGGCGAGGATAAGGGGCGAGGAGGAGCTCATCAGGCAGCTCGTCACCCGGACAGCCACCGGCACGGCACGGGCACAGCGAGAGCCGGAGCTCCGGGTGAGGGCAGTTACCGTATTGGTTGAGGCAGGCGGGTTTCGGAGGGTATGGCACAGGTATGCTGCGCAGGTAGGTCTCCATCGTCTTCTCCTGCAGGGAGCCATCACAGCCCTTGCAGCATTGCCACCCTTGCGGTGCAGAGCCCAAGGTGTCGGTGGCACCTGAGGGGGCTGCAGTTTTGGGGGGAAGGGGGGCCGGACCCTACCTTGGGTGGAAGGGGGAGGTAGGTGCTGTACTTGTTCCAGGCTGCACTGTTGTAGGGACCTGCTCTCCAGGTGATGTATTTGTCCTCGTTGACAAAAATCGGGTTGTACTTCTCTGCAATGAGAAGGTGACAGGCAGGGGTGGCCCATGGGGCGCGCAGCCACCTTTGGGGCTAGGATAGGCCGTGGGGATATGGCTGGAGTGTCCCAACTGCCTCCCATGTCCCACAGACATAACGCCATGGGCTCGGGGCTATTTCAGAGGTGCTGCTGCTTTGCATGCAGCTTTGGGCCATGGGATGCCCAGAGGGATGTGTTCAGGCATCACCAACCACCACAGGTTTTGGGAGACTGACAGTGGAGCAAGCCCAGGGGACCTCAACATGGGGATGGGGATGGGGATGGGGATTTGTGACCTAAGCTAAGCCACGAGTGCAGATGCTGAGTGAGTGTCCCTTTGTCCAAGGGAACACGGGATGCAAAAGGAGGGATGGACAGAGCTGCACCGGCATCCTCAGCTCCCTGCTCTGTGGCCCCTGGGGACATGCCCTGTGTGACACGGGATGGGACCTTGTGGTACCTTCAGGCCTGGTCAGCCAGTACTTTTCGGGCCAGTAGGCGGTGGGGTCGATGGCGTTCCTGTACAAGTACTCCTGCATCGCTGCCTTAATCAGCTTCTCGGGCTGACCTTGGCTTGCTGGATTTTGCTCCTGGGGCATCGTTAATCCCTAGAGACAGCAGAGAGCGGGGAGAGATGCCCAGGTGACACGGCAGCACCTGCCTTCCTGGGCATCGGGGCTCGCAGTAAGGCAGAGATTGGGGTGGGTGCACCAGGGCCACTGTGTATGGGGCCAGCAGCAGTAGGGAAGGGAGTTGAGACAAAGCTGATTCCCTACAGCTGGCAAAGACCAAGAGGGCTGGGGTCTCCCAGCATTTATGAGCCTGTTCTGTCCCCACACAGCAGTGACATCCATCTCTATGCCCTCTGCTGGCTCTCTAATTACAATGCATGTGCTAACGAGGCTGCAAGAGATGTGGCGTCCTTCACATCGGAGCCTGCCTGCTTGTCAGGCTGCGTGGTGAGAGCAGCACAGCCATGGCACACACGGACCCTGCTGCGGCAAGGCCACGGCTCAGGGGTCTGTCCTGGAGCAGGGCTGGGAGAGGTTTTGCCGTACTCAGGACTTCACGGGGTCCTGCTGGCACACAGGGCTCCCAGCTGGAGCCTTGGGGCTGTGTGTTGGAGCAGCTCCCAGAGCTTCCCAATCTCTCCCCTGTCACCATTGTGTCACCTTGTGGCCCGGCGTCCTGCCACTGCCTCAGTTTCCCCTTCCTCAGAGGATACTCTCTGAAACCTACTGATGGACAGGGCCGATGTGTGAGAGCTTGTGCTTGTCTGCCCTGTGAGCCCAAAGCCACCCCGGGGTGCAGCCCCACAGGCACACACCAAGCCCAGGGGACAAAAAGCCAGCGAGCACGGGCCATGGGGTGTCAGACACTTTGCTGACCCGGGAACACGAACCCCCTCTGTTACAGAAAGCGAGGTGCCCCCATCCACCTCCCCCATGCTGGGGGAGAAACCCCGAGGTATTTACCTGGGTCACAAATTTGTTTTCTTTCCATTGCTGCGGCGGGGCCTTCTCATGGATCGACTTCTTCAAGGTGCACGGCGGCCGGTAGGAGTCGGTGTAGGTGCTGACGGGGGTCTTGTGTTTTTGGGCGAAGAGGAACATGGTGCTGTGGCCACAGGGGTGCTGAGTCCTGGTGGGTCTTGGGGGGGCTCAGCAACACTGCACGGGGCTGGGGTCTCCCAGCCCACGTGGTCCTATGTGGAAACGGAATGGGGCCCCAGTGCCACCAGCTTCTGGTGGTGCTTATGTCATCAGTGACATCACAGTGTGGCAGCACGGGGGATTTGGTCTCTTTCTGTGCCATGGCTGTGCCCCCAGGGACAGCATGTCCTGGATTAGGGCACAGCGACCCGTCCCTGCACCCCTCCCATCCTCCCTCCTTCCCTCCTGCCATGGGCATCCCCCTGGCCCCAGGTTTCCTCCCCTCTCACAGGCACTTAGATTAACAAGGGTAGGGAACAATTTCAGCAGGTCCTGGTCAAGATATTGTGAAAGGTTCGGGACTCCCAGGCATCACAGTAATTGTTGCCTTTCCAGCCTCTCTCTCCCGTATTTCCTTGGAAATCCCAGAGCAGCACCACGCCGCTGCAGCCACCACCAAGCAGCATGGCAGGGGGCTCCCCACTTGGACTGTGGCACGGATTGGTCATTTTGGGGTATCCAGGGGAATTACTACCTGCTCGGGGGAGCTCTCTCCCCTGTTTCATTAAAAAGCTGGATTTGGGTGACTGTGAGTGGCTCGTTCGCTATCCCGAGTGCTGCGGTGGGCTCTGCAGGGCTGGTGGAGGGAGCGATCCTCACCCAGCTCAGTGTCATCAGCTGGGTTACACCCAGGGAGGAATTTACATGAACCACGTGTGCTTGTTGCCCAGAAGATGCCAAGCAGGACCCCTCTGCCCTGGGCACCTCCATCCTGAGGCTCCCCAAGATGCCACTGATTTTCATCCCTCCCGGAAGCTGGGTAAAACCTGCCTGTCCCATGTGGGGTGGACGCGGTGGGGCAAAAAAGGGGCTGTGGCTTGCTCTTTAATGGGATAAATTCATGTTGTGAGTCTCTTGCACACGGGTTTGCATTAGTTACTGGCAGGAAAACAGCAGTTGACGGTATTGAGGCATTGGTGGCACTGCTGCACCGCCCTCAGGGGTCCTGGGCTCACTGCCCGGCTCCTCTCCATTAGTCACTGGCAGCCCTAAATCATCGGCTGACGGGTGGAAGGAAAGCACAGGCAAAGCGATGGGGGCGGGAGGGAACCGGGGGCTGGAAAGCAGTGGGATTGCCTCTGCAGACACAGCCCATCAGCCAGGGCGTCACGGGGAGAGGAGCAGTTTTCTGAGCAGCTTCCTCATGGGGAAGGCCACGGCTGGCTTCCTAAATCCTCCCATCCCCGGAGAGGGCTCCCAGGGGCCACCCCGCTCCCAGGAGAGCTCCTGTTTTCCTTGAGCTGGAGGCCAAGCAAGGGTACATCAGTACAAATCTCCTGCTCCCCGTCCACTTGTCCACCCGTGGTTTCAGCCTCAGCGAGGGCTGGGGCTGCAGAGGAGGTGGTGCTGTCCGTGTCCTCCCACCCCGCTGTCCGGCTCGCTCCAGTGACAAAGGCTGGCAGGCTGGTTTTCATATGTATGCTTTTTAATATCATTAATTGTTACACTACACACAAACAGTAACAATGATAAATACTGCAATGGAAATGTTAAAAAAAAATATTATACGCTTCATGTTTTTTTCAAAAAAAACATACTTTTAAAATAAATTAATGCATAAAACTGATGGTAGAAAAAAAGAAAACCCAAAACAAACCACAACACAACTGATCTGTTTAAGGCAATACTCTACGCGGACGGGAACAGAAGTACAACAGTGTGCTACATGTTCTGAACAGGAAGAAAGAAAAAGAATCCGTACAAGATGCAGATTGATGCTTCAGGAGTAAAAAACTCCCAAAACCAGATAATAAAACCAATGGCCAAGTTAAGTGCAGCATTAATACACTCTGCATGTCAAATGATTAGCAGGTTCCTAACATGGACTAAGGTCAAGCTACAACAAATTTATCTTCCTAATTAAAAGGTTATTCAGGTCAAACCCTACACTTAACTCTACTTTGCATTTGGCTGTTTCAGCTATGTTTCACTATATGCAAGGACAGCCAGAAATTCATCTCCTGCTTTGAGATTAACACAAAGGTTGGGAGGCCTCTCCTGAAAGGCATTTCCATTGACTATATCCCAGAAGGATCCCATCTGCAGTGACCCACAAATGCCTCCCGCCACCCCCTCCCCTGGGCGCCAGGCACTGCGCGATGGAAGGAGACCTTGGCAGCATTTGTTTGGGTTTAGTTTCTTTCAAGCTGAGGACATGAAATGGAAGTTCGGACTTGATCCGGACTCAGAAGAGGGCTGTCCCCCCACCTGCTGGGTTATCTGGAGCCTGCTGGAAGCGCAGCCTGCTCGTTGCCAGCACAGGAGAAACCCAGCCTGCAGCCATGCTGCAGATGCAGCTGTGACGTTTGCTATCAAAGCTGGTGTGAAGCTCCATACCTGCCCGGACAGCCAATCAACCCCAATTATTAATGCAGCCCAGAACTTGGCCACTGGAAGGTGGACAAAAATCTTAATGCCAAAAAAATCCCCCTCTCCCTCAAAATTGAAAAGAAAAGGGACAGTAGCCACTTCCTGCCAGCTTCTCCCGGTGGATTCCCATCAGCTGCCACGTACGCAAGATTGGCAGTGCCAGATCTCACCAGCATCGACCCAGTACGTTCCCAGTAAGGTGCAAGTCTGCAAGGTGCTGCCAGGGGCAAAGAAGCTTCCTGGGACATGGTCAGAGCCTCTTGTGCTGCCCTGCTGGGGTGCTTGTGGAGGAAGCCATGGTACAAAAGGAAAGAAATCCAAGTGGAGTTACCAAAAATTAAGAATTGTGATGGCCAACAGCTGTCCGGACTGCCTCGGGTTTGGGTGGGAGAGGGGGATGCAGAACTGGGCTGAGAGTCATTCTGGTGCAACTGCCTCTGTTGCTCATCACAAGTTCAAGGGGGGGAAGAAAAGAAAAAGACGATGCCTGCTTTGAGAAAAGAGGAGTGAAAGGAGGACGTGTGCAATATAACAAGGCTTGCGATTCTAGAACTAACCACTGGACACGGATACCCAAGTTTACCTGTGACAACTAGTTATACTTCTATCATTGCTGCTGCTTTCCCCCCTTCCCTTATCTGACCCTTCTCTAGTTTGGGACGTGATGTTTGACGTGATGGTCAGTGTTGGTTCTCCCACCCTAGTCCCCGCGCAGCACTCCAGGGGACTCAGTTACAGGATGTGCCATGAGGTCTGGAAGTCACACGGTAGACACAGACCAGCTCCGCATGCAAGCAGCGCCTGCTTTCAGAACCCCTTAGAAAGCTATTTAATGGTGCTTCGTTTCCTTCTTTATTAAGGTTCAGTAATGCCTGTGGAAGGGGTTAAAATGGTTAAAAACGTGCAAAAAGGGAGGGCGGGGGGAAATATCTTCCTGAAATTTCCCCCCTGCAAAGACTTCATCCTCTGCAAGAGTTGTTCTCCCTGCAGAACCACAGCCCCTACCCATGTGTTTCACAGCCGAGAAGGGGACCACCAACAGACTTCCACCTGTGCCTCCCCATGGGTCTCGGGCTCAGACAGGTCTCGGACCGGGATCTCTGGTCCCAGTGTGCCCACAGTGCTGATGCTGGAAGGGTGACGGCACCCACCTGGGCTTGGTGGCTCACACCAAGGTTTTAAACTCGCTCAGGTGACCCTCAGCCCCACGGCCTTCCCCTGGCCACTCAGGTGGGTGAAGAGAAATCCCGTCCGGCTCGCCGGCTCACCCACCACCACACCTCTTGGGTCTCCTGCTGGTCTGATGTTTGCCTTGGGTTTGTCACCGACAAGCCGAACACACCTGCTATCCCAGCCAGCTTCCCCATGCAAAGAAACAGAGCAGAGAAATCTGAGCTGGGGAAGGAGGCAGAAGTGATAAAAACCAGAAGGGCTGCTGTGAAGAGGAGAACTTGTCCAAATTTTCCAGCTCCCTGTGGGTCTGTATCACATCTCCCGATAAACTTTGCCTTTCCCAGATCATGCAGCCTTGAGGAAGATGAGTAACAAATGGAGTGGCAGCTTTTTTGGAACTGGTGCAGAAAAGAGAAGGCAGTCGGGGCGGAGCAGTGCTTTCTGGAGACCTGACCCGGGGCAGCTGAATGGGCAGCGTGGGGAGAAATCCTGCTCCAGGAGGGCAAACATCGTGGCGTGTAACAGGACTTAGCTCAGCCTGGCCTTTCGGTGGCCTTTTCTTTTCCTGGTGCCTACTGTGCTGGTTTCCAGTGCCACGCCTGAGACGGTCAAATTTAAACGAGGCTTCTTTTGTACCTTCCCTCCCTGATGTAATCCCACCGCCTCTATCGCCACTTGTTACTATGGAAATGGCTGCCTCACAGACCAGGCACGATCAGCCAGGCGAGCTCCTTCCAGGAGCAAATCCATCTTTTGCTGAAGCAGCTTTTTACAGAAAAAGAAAGCCTCAGACCCACCACCAGTTTCTGCTGGCAACTGGGTCTGGGAAGCAATGGGAAGAGCTGCTCACCGCAGGCGCCAGGGCAAGTCAGCAATGTCCTGCTCCGTGCTGTGGCTGCCTGAATCCTTGCATGGGCCACGGTGCTCTGATCCATGTCATCTCCATCCCTGGCCCTTGCCTTCCAAGCAAGCTGTCGGAGGAGTGCTCAGCCAGGCTGCTGTGATCCTGGGACTGCCATCGGTGTCAAGGCTGAAGGAGGGGACATAGTTGTATTTTTGGGAAGTGATGCAACAGCTCATCTGCACAACACAGTGAGCGAAAATTGGGATGCCAGCCCCACGGAGAAACCTGCACCTGGTTAGTCTGTCATTAACCCTCTGTGTGTAGTCCCAGGTCCCAATCTCTTCCTCTAAGTCTCTGGCCCTTCTGCTTCAGGGTTTGTGTGGCTCTGTAACAGGCACGTTCGTCTGGTGAGGTGCAGTTCAAGTCTGGAGCAGCCTCTCGCACGAGAAGTCCTCGACAAGAAGTGACAAGGATGCCTTGCCCTCCTTAAGGTGAAAAGCACCTTAAAATGCAGACCTTCCCGTGCCTGCCCTTCAGGCTCAGCCTAGGCCAGCTTCCCCTGTGGCACTCTGCCCATCTCTGCAGATGTTTCTGAGACATGAGAACTAGAAAGAGAAGTGAGTTGTGAAGAGTCAGCTCTGAAGGGTGTCAGAGGCCAAAGCCAGGGTATGTTCAGGGTGGCACATGCAGCCTGTGCTTGCTGAGCAGCCAGGTGACAAAGCCTGTTCTGTTCTAGGTAAGAGTGGCCATACTGTGTGAGTACGTCAAGGAAGAATGGAAAAATAAAGGAAGAGCTCAGACACAAGTGCCTCAGATCATTACATAGATGCTAAATATAAAAGCATGAAACTTCCCTGGGAATATCCCAGATAAGCCCTTCAGTGATCTCTTCCACCCAATTAAAATTCACTGTCTGAGTTGGAAATCCACTTGCACTCCTGAATTCCTTAAGTCTGCTATCAGGGGATGGTGCTGTTGGACCACCAATTCTTCTTACACGTTCCCTGTGTCAGCCTGCGTATCAAGTAGCCAGCGGTGCACGAGCCAGCAGCCAAATAACTGGGAAACAACCCCTTGCCAAACATCTGCCCCCAAAGCTGTTTAATCTCTATACTAAGCTCACCCTGCAGCCTTCTGGCATATGCAAGCAACACTGGACGCTGCTAAACAGAGGGAAAGGAGAGTTGTGTTGCTATCCTCTGCAGAACTTTGAAAACATGTGTAAAACTTTTATAGCTTGCTTTTTGCACCTTGCTTGCAGAGCTGTCCTATCAATGGTGCCTGCCACACACTTGAAAAGATCCATGCGGGGTGGTAGTGGCTGGGGAAGGCAGGTTTCTCCCCTGCGCTGCAGAAGGGAATGGATGTCAGGAGGGGACGTGACCTGCCTGGGGTTGGAGCAAATACACAGGCCAAAAGCAGCGAGGGACCCCAGATCTCATTGCTGTGCACTGATGGTCCAGCAGACTCTCTGCAGAAGTATTTGGCTGCAGTGCTAGCTCAGGGACACGGTGTATCTGGTGTATGCATCTGAAAACAAGCTTTGCTTGGTATCAGCACTGCACTGAGATAGATTAGCTTGGACAACTGGGATCTGCCCTAGGCCAAGGCAGCACTTGGCAACCTTTCCAGTTATTGCTTGTTTTTCTTCTCTTGTTCCATCTGGTGCCCAGCTGGGTCTTTCCTTCCTTCAAAAGCATCTTCATATTTCTGTTGAGTCACACACAGGGTGCTGCACTTTTCAAGCTTCCTGCACGCCGTTGTACAGCTTGCAGGCCAGCCTGAGGACAGACTCTGCATGGAGAGGGAAGGTTTCTGCTCAGGATCTCAGATCAATGTGTCAGCCAGCACACAGCTGAGCAGAGCAGCTGTCTCCTTTTGGGAAAGGAGATGGAGAGCCAAACCAGAAGCAGTTGAGTCTGTCCTGTCTGTGGGTGGGCACAGCACCCCCAAGCCCCTTATGAAGTCTATGCATCAGGCTTGGCTGCCTGCTTTAGCAATCGCAAGGCATCTGCAGGCACGATGGCCAGAAGAGCAGAGTAGACCTGACAGCCAAATATACGCATTGGGGGTAGACGTGCAGCAACATCAGATATGATCCAGTGGCTCTTCCAAAGGTCGGCTTCAAAATATGTCTGACAGGACATCAAATGAGCCTCCGGGATGGTCACCTGGACATCAGCCTTCCTTCAACCAAAGGTTATTTATACAACCGCAGGAAAAGCAGAATAGACCATGCTATCTAGGACCCTTCCTCGACTCTGGGGGGATACTTCCCCTCACAAGGACATCTGGAAATGGGGGGTTTGCGGACTGACTGGAGAGATAAGAAGGGAGTGCTGAGACCTTGCAGTCCAAAGCCAGCTCACATGAAAGGGCTAAACTAACACCTGATAAGAGGAAATGATTTGCCCAAACTCAGATAATTTGGTGACTAAAATTACTTAAAATCCTAGCCAAAAAAGCCAATCTGGCTTTAGGAGGCACCAAATGCAAATTCCTTTGTTAGAGGTGCCAGCATCACTATAAGGAAGCTATCCCATTTGCGTGGTAATTTAGATGGGCAGTAATGCAGTTTTTCATACTCCATGGCGCTGCTCCCCCTGGTATTCTGTACACTTCAGACTGAAAATAAAGCCTGAGAAGACCGTATGGTTTGGTGCAAAGACTGGTACAAGGAATGATTTGCTTTCTTGCAAGCAACCTGCAGTTCGGAGAGTACCCAGCAGCTCTGCAGATTTTAGGGCTTTCTAATGCTGCAACAAAGAGTCAAGGGCTTTGCTGTTTGCTTTTGCCTTCTCCAGGCCATGGCAGCAGATACACTGCTGGTATAAGGAGAGCAGCGCCAGAACAACCATGTACCAACAACCAACTCCTTCCTGGGAAGCCCCCACAACCTCCAGTGAGGGCACAAGGAAAACCTGGCCAAAACAAAGGTCTGAACACAAGACCAGACAGGGAGAGCCAAGCCAATCTGCTGTTAACACACACTGCTGGGCTGTCCATCATAAACTGTAATGAGCCAACAAACATGCCCCATGGTCATAACCTGATTAAGGGGCTGCAGTTCAGAAGGGTTAGTGGTCAGTTTTCTATGATAGCCACACGTGCATTGCCTTAATCCATTCAGCCTTCCTGATAATGACCCTACACAGGTAACTACTTTTCCCCACCCTTTCTACTTTAATCCCCTAATAAAATATATGAACACAAAGCATAGAGAGGAGAAGCCAAAAAATTGCCATTTTATGGTCCTGTACTGTCGTGCCAAACCAGCTATTTGTGCAACCAGCTCCTTCTGTGAGGAGGGAAAAACACTTGGCTTGAGCTTCTGTCTGTATTTGGAGGAAGCAATGGCCTAGTTCACATTTAAATTAATTTCCCTCCCTCACATGTGCAAATGAGTAGTTCCCTCCCAGGGACCTTAAGGGGTTATGGTGGAAGCAGGTGCCCATCACACAATGAAAAGGGTGGAGGGCGGTTGCAGGGTTGTGGGGTTGGGGAATGCCTTGGAGCACACAGCAGGCAAAAAACAGCAACACGGGCAATGAAAGAACTTAGCAGTGGTTATAGGGAAGTTCTGTCCTTCAGAGGGGAAGTTACAGCCCTGGGAGACACAATCTCAGCAGGTCTCCTTCCATCTTTGTCCCAAGACAAAGGTGGTTTGATGGAGATCTGTGGGATGTGCAGTCTGCCAAGGTTAACCAACAGAAACAGACACCTCGTTGCTTGAGCAGGCTCACCAAAATGCTCCTGTGGGAAAGGCTGAGTGTGTGCAGCCTGCCTGGAAGGCACAGACACCAACCCAGGAGGATAAGCGCAATGGGGATGTTGCATGGTACCAACGCTGAACTGCAACCTCCTGCTTTAGAAGTGTGCACTTTTAAAGAGACTTGGCCACGTCCTATAGGATTTAGTTTGACCACGGGGTTTCTGTTAGGCTTTGACTACATTCCCCATCTGAAAAATAAGACTCCGTGAGCTTTTCCTCCCTTTACCTTCTCTTCCCACACACTGCTGTTAGAGCTCTTCTCCCCACTGCAGACAACTTGCTAATCTCACACCGGAGCTAGCACTGGAGGGGAAGGCTGGCACACAAAAGAAGAAGCAAGGAATTGGGGAGCTGAAGCTTTGTGCTTCTTTAGAAACACTTCTGAAATATTCCCCCTCAGCACTGCCAGGTGATGAGAAAGTGAGAGGAATTCAATAGAGGTACACTCTCTCCCTAGAGGAGCTGGCAAGTTAACCAGCACTTCTGCACAAGGAGGCAGAGATGCTCAGTAAACAAGTCTGCTCCATCCTCTTTCTGTTCCCTGGCAGACAGGGCAACAGTCCCTGTTTTGGGGAGGGGGCAAACACAGCCTTCAGGGTTGCCTGCAGCTAGCTGCTGAATAATAAAGCCCAGGAGCCCTGCACGCCTGCTCTTTTGCTCATGCTGCAGATGACATCATGCCTTGCACTGCACAGAGTAAAAACGCATGATGTTAAATAAGTGTCCTCCTCATCACCGAGAGAACTTCTTAAAGAGTCAGCTCATGATGTGCAAATTTCATACAGGGGATCTGTACTTCAGGGTGGAATCAGGCTCTTTCTCGTGGCTCAGGGGAATTCTGATCAGAAACAGAAGTGCCTTCACTTCTTCTTTCCACCAGGCTCTAAAGCGAGCGCTGATGCAAGGCAGGCAGGCAGCCTTTCTTCCTGGCTAAGCAGGAAAAGACACAGTTGTGGCTGTGTCAAAAGATTTCACCTCAGAGAAAGATGCCAGCCCATCCATCACCTGAGTCCCATGCTTTCTGAAGCCAGCAGTGTAAAACCGAACAGGGGAAGGACATATTCCTAATTCTAGACATGATTTTGCATTTAAAACAATCTGTTGGTAAACTGGCAATTCAGTCCAGAAATCTAATGTAACACCAGGTTTCCTGACTATTCCAGCATCAAATAAACATAATTGTTCCTGAGGTGGGACAGCTCTAACAGACAAAGCTTGGTGCACCAGGGAGCCGAGATGCAATAAACAGTAGTTTCCTCTCACGGCTTTTTTCAGCTGAATCTGCTCATAATCCCTCTGTTGCTGAAAACTCCCCTAAAGTCTGACACCAGCACATTAACAAATCGCTCCCATAGGCACCAAGAGATGTACTGTCAAGAGCACCAACAGCCGAGCTCTAAAAAATATCTTTCTTCAACTAGCATTTTTAAGCACTGACCTTCAGAGTGTACAGCTCCAGTCCTGTCTTATGCAGGACTCGTTTTTTCTTAGTTGAACAAAGTTTAAGATTTTTGGAAGCAGATGGCTCTCGCAGGAATTAAGTAGAAGCTGAAGTCAGTGTATTCAACTGAATTGAATTCATGATTCTGGTATTCTCAGGCAAGGACTGAATCTACTGAGAGTATGGATGGATTGCAAATCAAATCTGATGTGTTTGGTGATAATTTAATGTGGTGCTAAGGGTAGATTGCATTGGGTGTGTGACACAGCTCTAGCTAGTACTGACTCACAGTGAAATGCCACCATCTTGCCTTTTCTGCAAGTGAATATATTGTGTCATGTTATTCCTGGCTAGACTTGCTGTAAGAAAGGATGCCCAGCTCCATCGCCATTCCTGTGCCCTGGTCATGGTGTAATTTTGGTTACGCAGGCAAATGAGGCTTAGTGAACTAATTACGAACTGACCTCAGGTAAACCCCCCTGACACCTCACTCACCCCTGATCTTGCAAATGGATTGTTTTTAGAGGGTAGGATTAACTGCAGCCCCATCCAATCCTTCCCATTCTGGAACTGACACCTTACAAAACATCTCTGGTGCCTACAAAAACCCAGAAGTATCTCTGGGCCCTTCTGCATCCGCTCCCTGGACCAGTCAGTTCTGCCAGGCACTGCCTGGCACTTTGAGTTTAACTCTTTTGTTTAACCATAGTTTAAAATAACTTATCAACCAATCATAAAATGAATTTTTTGGTTTCTCCTGGCTCCATGAACACAAAGAGGTGCACGTCCTACCATAGGAGGAAGCAATGGCTGTTAAGTTTTACAGTTATAGTGGAAAGCACTGATCACAGCCTGCCGGCCTCACTACTGGATGTGACAGGCGGTGGAGGAGGTGGCTTGGCAACACATGCAGGTAGGGTTGACCGATTTAGGGGGGATTAGGTCGAGGTCCTCGTCATCTGGGATCTCATCTAACCGGTACCCATCCTTTAGCAGCTGGATGTTCAAGTCTTGGTTGATCTGCTACAGACAAAGAGACAAACAGTCAAACACTTGAGGCTTCTTGCTTCTGGCAGGTCAGAAGAAGAAGGAGGTCCCTTATTCTGGAATATATTACTCACATACGATATGGGAAGTATATATGATATTTTAAATGGGAAATAATGATGATAAACCAACCGGGAGCTGTGTAGTCCTTCCACTCAGTTTGGGGCACTACAGCAGTTGAAAGGTGGTGGTAAAGCCACATTGCTCTTTGTAATCTCAGATTCAAGTGCTGTCTAGCCAGCTCTGGGTGAAAAACCCTTTGAATCAGGGCCCACAGATTGCCCAGATCATTTGAGCTGGTTCCTGCTCTTGTTTTTTTCTCCACACTTCAGAAAGATTTTGCCCCAGGAAGGGATGCAACGGGGAACAGTTTCCAGCAACTTGCATGCAGAATGGCTGCTCGGCACCTTGCCTGTAAATCAGATCCTACAGAAGCAGCACCCAGAGGCTGAGCAGCTAATTCACCGGGCAGCTTGGGAATACATTCAGAAACAATGCAAGGGATTAACAAACGTGAACTTCCTGCCATTTCTCTCTGAGAGGGCAAGAGTTCATATCTGTAAGTCCTCCTTGGAATTTCTGCTTGCTCCAAGCAAACACCCTCCGGGTGACCCTGACCCCCGCAAGAACTGGAAATGACAGCACACCCTCAGCTCCTTTATTTGTGTCCTTGGCAAGCGGACGGTTGCTGAGCTGCCACGACAGACAAACTGATGCTTCTGCAACACATCGGCCAGCACTGCAGGACTGAGCAGAACTGGGAAGAGCTTCAGTGAAGCTGATGGGCAAATCTCTGTCTGTGCTGTGGCAGTGTGGGGACAGAGCCAACTAGATCACTGGGGAAGAAGGAAACATGACACTGTTTCTGCCACGGCCCCTTCCAGACTCACAGACTTTACACCACTGGTAAATTCCTTGTGTAGCTGTTTTTGGCTGCAAAAGGCCGCTCTAAGCCATTTCTGGATGCTTTACTATCAGCATTCATAGCAAGGATGGCAAGAGAGAGTGTAACTCACCTCAGCTGATGAGTATCCCGAGGAGGAATATCTGGACATGTCGAAGTCATCATCACTGCAGGGAAGGACAAGACAGCAAAGAAGGAAACAGTTAAAGAGACCTGAATTCCCTGCTTACTCCTATCCTTCTTGTGCTGTGAAGCTGTCCTTTAGGCACAGACAATTTACATCAAGGGAGCCTGGAGAGCAACTTCCATCTGTGAACCTCAGACATTTCCATGAAAGTGCTCTTTACTCTTGTCTCTTCCTGCTTGATTACACACACAGACCAATTACAGCATATGCCAAAGGGCACAGCAAGGAAGGCTGCAAGTGGTCTGCAAGAATGGTTTCAGCAGGAGTTAGCTCCAGTGCTGTGCTCTGTCATGAAAACTTGCTCGCACCATAACGTATATCATCTTATTATAACGTATATCATCTTATTATCGCTTTGCATACCTGTCCGTATCCAGGGCTACCAGTGGCTTTTCATCTGGACTCTGATCTAATGACGAATAGCCCTTATTGGGAACGACGAGCCTGAAATAATTAAATGTTCTCCATTAACCACACAGTAAAGCTCAGTACCACACATAGTCACATCAAAGTCATATGATAGGCTTTCCCCATTTCATTTCTTTGCAAGTCCTCCCTTACTGGTGAAGACATTTAAATAGGTGCAATTCAGAGGAGGCAGGCTGTGTCTCTGGGTAGCTCAGAGCAGATTTACAGGGATGGACGCTGGACATGCCTTGGGAACACACTCCTCCCTGGAAGGCAAAATGATTGGGACACTCTGGGCTTCATTCTGACAAAACTATTCAGTTCACAGTGCTTGCCTTGTCAGACTTCTGCGTTGACTTTTTTTCCTAGCAATGACTACATGGCACTTGCATTAAGTAAGCAGGAGAAGGTATTCTAGCTAGGGGAAGGTATTCTAGGATTGGAAATCAGGGATTTGGTCTTTCTGCCTGAGTCCCTACCCAGCCCCCATAACACAGAACTTGTGAAGTCTCACCCCTAATTTTAGTAATATGAGAAGTGAGAGCTGGTGGGTACAGCATAAGAGCCCTGTCTGACTAGCACTTTTAAAATCCCATTATTCTATAAAGACTTTCAGTTCATCAGAACTGTTACAATGGCTGCTGATGACTTTGCACCTTTAATTGCCTGAGGGAATCTGTGGAATGGAATATAGACTTCAGAGCCTCTAGCATAAGGAAAATACATTATTCAATGGTATCCAGATCACAACAGAGTTATTTCATCCACAAAATTGCACAAAGACTTGGGTTCATATTTAAAATAAGATCAACCAGACTCAGCAAATGGAGCAAGGTACTATGTTCAGCAGGTGGGAACTGCAAGATAATCACAGAAATCTCCTTATTCAGTAGGTTAAATCAGATTCTCTCCCAAATGAATGATTGGTCTTTAACAATACTATGATACAGCAGGGCTTCACTAAGGGTTTGGGAAAGTCTAAAAATGATAATCTGTCTCATGCACGCTCTAACTGCTCTTTAACCAGCTGCAAAGCTCTTCTGCTTCTACTCAGAAAATTTCAGAAAGCCATTACGATTTTAGTAATGTAAAGGCATTGAAGATGGGAAAGGCCCAGGGAGAGCAAAATATATGAAATGTTGTAACAAAGCAGATGTATAGGCTCATGACTAGTTGCATTTTCTTACTGCATTCATTGAAATGCAAGGCTAAAGAAATTAATTGATGATGCAGAATTTCCAGCCTGCTGCATCAGGGAACAGCAGAAAATAAGATCCATTTGCAAAATGCAAAACCCCTTCCCATATCCTCCAGAGGTTCCTTCTGCTCCCTACAAAGCATGTAGGAAGGAAGTCAAGAAGCAAAGATGTCTGGAACTAAAACAGAAGCTGTGATCTGGCAGCAGCAGCTTGCCTGCACAGATACCAGAGGCACTCACTCCCATGCCTGCTCTCCATTTTTCAAGTCACTGCTCCACATACACTCACTGACAATTGTTACTACATTGTGTGTGAACAAAGCACCATCAGGGGATCAAGGAGAACAGCCCTTTGTGGTGCTATTTACTTGATTAAAACAAATCACTACATCTTTTTGTTGAGAAATGCCTTTTTTCGCAGTAATGAAACTTCAACTTTTCTGCCACAGGCTAAAACTGTGATGTTTTTTGTCCCTGATTTAAGCCTTTTTCTTGCATCCTGATTGCTTGATTGCTTCTTTTTTTTTTTTTTTTGCTTCCCAGTGTCCTTGGAACAAAGCTGGGTTTAAGTTGTACCTGCTTTCATCTGCAGGTATGAGATTTTTGTCTGGGTGGTATTAGTTGCTCAACATGGAATATTTTACAACGACATCTGAGTTTAGTTTATTCTTAGGGTGGACTACAATATCTGGCTGTGTAGAAGTAGTGCAGATGGTGTTCTGGGCTCTGTCTGTGCTTGCAGTAGGGATTGCCAGCATCACACCAGCCTTGTTCACATTTTATTTGCTCTTAGGGAGGCTGAGCATGTTATGGATCCAGATTCTTTCTCCTGTAAGGCTGGCTGTGCCCCTGCCTCAGGAGAAGATTGAATGGTGAAGGCAACCTGGTAGCAGAGGCCAGATTTCAGAAATTCATACAAGTAATACTGAAGAACAATGGCCTTGGGGAAGGAGGAGGAAGTGGGGAAGGGACAAGGAGAAGCAATACACTTTGCCTGAATGAAGAAAACATATTTGATGAGGACAAGAGCAAAAAAAGGGGAAATGGCTTTAGCTTCTTCTCCTATAGAGCCTGGAAGAAGCCAACAGTTCAGACGTAAAGAGCCACTAGAACCTGGATGTTTTGCTGTGTATCCAACTGGAGTCTCTAATTGTACTGCAGCCTTGTGAACAAGGTTGTGATCTTTCTGCCCTGTCTATGGCAGGACAGAGGTATCGGGTGGGCTGTGCCCAGAGTGCTGCTCGGATCCCAGAAAGCCAAGGGAGCTGGGGGATGAGGAATCATGGGCCAGCAAGAGCCTGTGCCAGGCATCTCCCAGCTGTATGGGAGCAACGGAGCTTGGCTACATCTGCTACTAAGGCAGTGGCTGCAAACCTGTGTTTTGCAGATCCCAAAGGAAGCTTTTAAAAGCTGTGTGAAAAGTAACTAAGAGATGTGAATCTATTGCCAGCAGGCTGAGCTTGGCTGTGCAGGGGTCTCCATGTCCTCAAACACTGCTCTGATGTCCATGGATGGAATAAAGCTGAGCTGGCTGTTCTAAAGCTTTTGTCCGTGGTCTTCAGTGCTCGGAACTTCCCAAACCAAAATACTCTTCCTTCCAGGGGTAGCTCTGAAACAGCAGCCCCTCCAGTCAAAAGTCACTAATTTTACAGGTAGGCATCTGCACTTATCTCGTCCTCTTCCCTTACTATCTTCCCCCACTAATTTCAGTGTCTTTCTAAAGCAGCAAATCTGCTACTATTCCTCTTGGGAAGCAAGTGTGCAGCCTAATGCCAAAAGAATCCAAGTCTTCCCAGCTTGCATTTGGGAAACAAAGAAGAGCAGTGGGCATGGAAAACCCAGCTGAGAGCATTTGCAGAATTTCTTACTGCCAGTAAGGGCCTGGCACCTTTATGTGGTCTCAACAACCAAATTTGGAGCAGTGAGCATTGTAGCATATTTCACCAACATCGCAGGTGCTTACAAATAAAACTTGACAAAGTCCTGGCATGATTTATGACTGCTGTTGTAGGTTTTGGGAACTAATTTGAAACAAGGAACCTCATCTGTTGGATGTGTTGCACAGAGAGACTCTCACCTACAGCTCCTGTTCTACTTAATATATGGTAATCCATGCAAGTTTCTCATTCATCAACAAAAACCCAGCTTTAATGCAGATTCTGCTGTCATTTTAAATAAGATCCTCCAATAAAAATTGCCAGCTTTCTCATAGCATGCAAAGAGTGCAATCCTGTTGACTCAGCGGGTTCCTGCCCCTGAATGTAGGTAAACAATACACAATTGTACTGATGCCTGCATGGAAAAAAACCAGAAATACTCCGAAAGAAAGTACTCAGGTAAGAACTTGTTTGTTTCCAGAGGTCTGTAGCACTGTCTGATACTGTCATACAGAGATGAGCCAAAGCAGCCCCAGCAAAGTATGACCGTGCTTTTCACAGTGCGGAGGAGGTGTAGAGCAAAGCACGCAGGGATGAATTATACACAAGTCTTCATTAAGTTAATCAGTATGGGGAAGAGGGCATTTTCAAAAAGAAGCAGGGGAACTACTGGGATAAAAGCAGCTAAGTCAGAACTAAGCTCCGAGGCAGTTTGCTGTTACATGAAGCAGCACTGCATGCTCTCCCGCTAGTAGGATTACAACACTACATGAGGATGCCCAGAGCATTCACGACAAACATATCAAACCCTTGATTTTTACAGAATCACAGAATCACAGAATGGTTTGAGTTGGAAGGGACCTTAAAGACCATCTCCTTCCACCCCCTGCCATGGGCAGGGACCCCTCCCACCAGCCCAGGCTGCCCAAAGCCCCATCCAGCCTGGCCTTGGGCACTGCCAGGGATGGGGCAGCCACAGTTCCTCTGGGCAGCCTGTGCCAGGGACTCACCATCCTTATAGTAAACATCTCATCTAAATTCTTCCCATTTAGTTTAAAACTATTCCCCCTTGTCCTCTCACTGCCTGCCCAGGTAAAAGCTGCTCTCCAGGCTGGGCTGCCTCTGCCTCCTGCAGGCTGTATTGTCACTCGTCCAGGGCCCAGCTGTCCCCGCGTCCCTCCAGGGGACAGGATGCAACACAGCACAGTGTTTGGGAAGGGCCATCACTGCTCTTGCTGTGTGTTTGGCAGTAGGAGAATGGCAATGAACGTTGTCCTTGCCCATCTTAAGGCCATTAGGGATTGCGGCTTAGAGCACAGCTGAGTTTTCCAGTCCTTTACCTTGTCCGTGCCATCACGTTGTTCTTCTTGGGCTGCTGATTAACTGGGCTGCCCATGTTGCCGTTCTTCAGGGAGCCCTTCCGAGCCAGCTCCCTCTGCTTCTCTGCATATGGGATACAAAGGGGAAAAGCAGAATTAGGGCAACAGCCTGGCAGGTCACCATTTAGCTACAGAAACCCAGACCTGACAGCAGCAAAAGGCATGGCGGAATTAATAGCACGGGACGTGACCACTCCATCTCCCAGGCAGACACAGCAAAGGCCGGAGGAGCTGTGTCCCGTTGCCTCCAAAGTCCCTAGGGGCTAAATCTCACGTGCCCTGCCTCGCAGCAGCCTGCTGACCAGACCACACCGTGACGGCCATGGAGCTTCTGGATGCAGGCTTTGCCTGTCCCGCTGGGGCTGAGGAAGGGCAGAGCCCCTGCCTCTGTGCAGCTACGGGCTCCGAGACCGCACTATGTATGCTGGGCAAGGGAATTTATCCTTTTACATTTTCTCCTATTCAGGCTGCCATCGAGGGGCCCAGCTGGGACAGAAAAGAGCCTCCGTCAGTGCAGCACCGTCATTTAGTGTTAGTCCAGCCTAGCTCGACACCATGCCTGAGCTATGACCACTTCCCTGGCTGGCAACTCAATGGACTAACACACCCCACAGCAGAATATGTTGCTGCTTCCCCTTCTTCTCCTCCTGACAGCCGGTGATGTCCCCAGCGTGTCTTCCTCTTTTATCTCCCATTGAATCTTGCAAGCTTTATTTCTTTATTTAAGTAAAATAAAAAAAGCTGCACGTTGTGCAGCTGTATTTTTAAACAGGATATTGTTTGCTTAATTTTCAAAGCATGTTCTATTTGCTGCTGAAATGTACCTTAAACCTCTGACAGTACGTGGGGCTTTTTTTTGCGTATTCATTGCAAGAGGGGATTAAAATTAGCTTCTCATTTAGGAGAGGCTATTTCTCTTCTTAATAACTTCTCACCACAGGATCATAACCAGAGTTTGGGTCCAAAAGCTAAGCCTTCCGCAGGAATGCAGCATTTCTGTTGTATTAAATCATCCCTGCCTCCAGGATAGGAGTCATAGGAGCCCATCTATGATGGTCTGTCATATAAACTGATATTCAATTTTCTGATTCAAAGTCCTTCCTTATTTCTTTTGGGAAACCAGTTGGGTTGAGTTAGCAATTGGCCACAAAAGCTGAGCTAACTGCCCCAAACTCACCCTGCGATGCCAGGCAAGTCTGGTAGGGAAAAGCAGAGTGTGAGACCAGCAAGGCAGGAAAAGGCCTGGTTAAAAACATTCTCCAGAGTGTGAGAAAATGTTGGAAACTACTTTTGTATCATGCCTGAATAATAGGGGTTTACCAGACTGCTGGCTGGGGAACCTGAATAGTGAATTCGTTTTGCTTCTCCTTCCCCCGGGGTGTGTGAAATGTGCTGATATATTCTTTGCTTGCAGGTTTTATTCCCCTTGGAGAGAAAAGCACCTGTTGCTTGTTGTGGGAAAGCTGCGTGCCTGCCCGGGTGTGCAAGTGTGAGACAGGCCAACTCTGTCCTTACCACAGGGGTAAGAGCAAGGGGATGTGTCCAAGGCTCCCTTTTTTGATGGACAAACAAGCAGCAGAGATGCCTAGATACTGTGGTAATGCATGTGGCTGAGGAACCTGCAGAGAAGGGTATATACTCATACAAACCATGCCCAGCGCTGCTCCTGCTGACAGCAGAGGTAAATAAAAGCTCATTGAAGTTGGCAGGGGAAGGACCAGACCTATAACTCTCTTTGGCATAAGCAACAAAGAGACTGACAGAGTATCGAAGTCAAAACCTTAAATCACAGTAATTTCTCATGACTGGAACTTGCAAGTGCAGTGGTTATCTTTGTCTCCAGAAAAAAAAAAGAAAAAAAAAAGGCTGGTATTTTGCAGGCCACGTGAATGGCGCTATTCAAACACAAAGGGATAAAGTGGGGTTTTATGGAGGCAAAGGTTTACAACCCTAAATACAAAACAGCTCCCACCCATCTACACCAGGAGCTCTAGTGGCTGGCCACAAATATGCAGTGCTAAAACAAGTTGCCAATACTTCAAGATGCTGTATAATTCACAAAAAGAGCATAACTCAGAAACAAGGCTACAGATTTCATTTTCTGTCAAGGCAGTTCAGGCTTGCCTGAGCCTTTAAAATGTACTGGTGCTCTCTGATTCCTATTGATTACTCACTACAAGCACTAATGCTGTTTTCCAATTCAGATTACTCATTCAGTTAATGAATATGGGCTTTAGCTAAGTGTCTTCTTCCTTCAGGAGGTCTCCCCATGACTATTTCTGTGCTCTTACTGAGTGATAATTCAATGTGTGAGGCTGAATGATAAGACATCTCCTATTTAACCCCTTCTTCCACTTAGTGGCTTGGAGTGAATATTCCCAGAGCAATAGCACTGCAGGAATACAGTGTCATTCTGACATCCATGCCTGTGTCCCCAGACAAATTTCTTAATCATGAATCAACAGGTCAGCTCCCTCTTGGATGCTACGAATCCTGAGTCCCTGGTGGCCAAAAAGCAAAAGATAGGAGGGAGAACAGGAGGTCTGTCCGGCCCTGGAGGGACAGGACAAGCTCCTGGAAGGTGGTGGAGATGTGTATCAGTCACTTCAGGCTCGGAGGCAAGGAAACGAGCTAACCAAGTCTTACAAGTATTATGTATGAACTGCTGCTACTTCCACCACTACCCTAAAGTAATTCTAGGCAGCCCTGCACACCAGCCACCGGGCCCATGAGAATGGTGGGCTTTCAGTGCCCACCTTCTGCTTGGTGCTTCCTCCTGGCCTAGCCGGTGAAGTTGGTGAACCCCATTTATAGGTAGCGAGCTCTTTCCCAGGTTTTCAGCTCATTTAATTTTACCTCCCAGATGTTTCTTTTAAGGCCAGAGCCCCACATGCTAAATACCTAAGTTCCTTTTAGAAATGTGATTGACTTAGGCAGTTCTGATGATGTTACTGGCAGGGTCCAACATGTTTACAAAAAAACTGTAAATTCACAAATAACTTCTCATAGAAGCTGCAATCAAATCAATCATATAGCAGCCGGGTAAAGAGAAGGAACCACAACCTAGTCTTGAAAAGTAAACAGCGTTTTTCTTTACAGGCTGCCCCATACTGGCTGATGTTAGACCCAAACGACCATGAATCCCAACAACAACACCCTCCAGTGACCCAGCTGTGCTAACCCTTGTGTGAAAGCTAGGAACCGAGCCCTTGGGCAATTCTCAAGGTCAGGACTGCATGAAAAACAAAGGGGCTCTTTCCTTCTGAGTAACCCAGACTCTCTGGTACGGTAGTCAAATATTCCCCATTGGACTTAAATGACACCCATGTTCCTGCTTGTCTCCCTGAAAACCTCAAGGGCACAACCTGAGACACGAGGCGTATGGCCCCACCACAGAGAATAGGCTTCATTTGTTTTCTGCCCATGGCAACTTCTGGCTGGCACTGGCTATGCAAAGGCTCTCCATGTCTGGGACTGCCCGTGCTGCCCGCGGTATTCCAGTACGTGCAACAAACTTCCAGGAAGGCAACACAGCCTGATGGAAAATCGATACCAACCCTACAAAACCACCTAATTCTGGGCAACTCTCAGGCACCAGAATGAGGAAGGGTTGTTAACAGGCACTGGTGCCAAACACAGAGAAAATGGGACACACAAGAACAAATGAAGGAGCGGAAGACTGTGATTCCCAGACACCAGTTATTTCGTGCCTGCTGAGTTGGCTGTTTGATGATCAGTAAAAAGCTAATACGGCAGAGATACCAGGTGAATGACAGAGACTTGGAGATTGAGAAACCAGAATGAAACAAGGCTGTTCTCCAGCTATTTCAGAGAAATTGCTAACTGTTGGCAGTAAAAGGGCATTATAAGAGCAGAGCTCCAACAATGCTCTTAATGTGGCATTTGCAAGTATTTGAAATGTGTTGTTCAGCTTTCATTTCACTTGGCTGTTACACTTTTTATCATTGTACCTAGTGAAATATTCACCCCCATGTGGCTTGTCATCCCCTTCCCATGAAGCGGTCGGTTATGGGTGAGGGAGCATACTGTAAGTACAGATGTGATGCAGAGCCAACAGGCAAGCAACTCCAGCAGGGCTGGCAGAGATGGCGGTGAGACAGCTTCACCCAAATCTGAGTTCCTGCTGGCTTTTCACTAATTTTCCAGACAGATGCTTCCTGTGCACAACAGAACAGAGTCTAGGAGGGTATGAAGCAGCCAGCGTGTGCCTTTAACATTAAAAAGTATGCTCAATCAGGAGTCTGAAGGTCATGAATGATCATTAGTAGGGTTGCTGTGTTGGGTAATCTACCTGGCTGCACGTTTGAGTGCTGCAAGCTTCTGTTTCAGTGGAGAGCTTAGAAAGCACGGACAACCTGATGCACTGGGGATTGTGGCTGCACCACTTCCACCTAAACTAATCCTGGACAGTGTATTGGAAGAGGAAAGTGTGGAGTGACACACATGTGTGCATGTGTGTGTCTACGCGGGGAGGGGTCCAGAATCCTTTCAACATCCCTATACACCTCTGAGTAGCAGGAGGTGCAATGTAGAACTGTTACCTGTTCAACTGGCTGGATGTGTCTGGTTCCTTTGTGACAAGGGAAGATAGTAATGGAGAATGTGAAACAGAACGAACTTACATGATTGTGTCTGCATAAAACATCAGAGCTGAATAAATCATTACAATCATTCTTCTGGATTCAGTATTTAACAAAATCATAACCAGTTTTAATTACATTTTCCTTTTTTTTAAAAAAATATTTTTATTTATTTGTTTTGTTTTGTTTTGAATTGGAATTCTGAGCAGCTTCTTTGGTACACATTGCTATGTGTGGCATTGGTTTTGTCTACACTCTGTCCTAACCAGAAACGGTAAAAAATAGCATACATTTTCGTCTCCTGCAGAACTGCTCCTTTTGCAGTACCAGGCAAAGCAGACAACCCAGGAATTTGGTGAGCATCAGCTCGTGCTATGCTGAAGACCTATTTGGAGGGTCTGAATCCCCAGATCCACGCTTCCCATTTTTCTCAAGATGCTGACTCTGGCTATGGTCAGACAGTTTGGGTTGAGAGTGGCTTAGGATGCTGTTGTGTCTCGCTGCCACAGCGCAGTGGGTATCCCCCTCATTTGAGGCAGCCTGATCAGCACAAATGATGTTTGGTGGCAGAGGAGGCCGATTTGCTTCCTTAGCACTGTGGGTTGGAAGCAGGCAGGCACTGCCTGCTCCTGTCTTTGCTGAGAGCTGCTAGCTGAACCTCGCCACCTCAACTGCTTGTGAACCTGCCTAGGTGGGAGGAGACGGAGCTTCCTGGCATGGGGACTGTGCAGTGTGGGTCCATGGGATTTGATGCACTGGGAAGACAAAGAGAAAGTAATCCAGTGTGACAGAGTTGTATTTTTCCACCTTCAAGATCTACGAAATGAGATTTTGGGATGTATTTGCTCCTCTGTCCCCCACTGTCAGCCAAGACCATTTCAGAGGCTGAGGACTGCAGCGACTCCCTGATGAATTCCACCTTCTCAAGCAAGCCGAGAATTTAAATTGCACAGTAAATAAGATTAATCTGTCCGTTCACATCCCGCTGAATGATCAACAGAGTCATGAACAAACGGAGGGAGAATGAACAAAATGCTGACTTCAACTCCCACTTGGAGACCAAACCCTGAGCCCAGCTCAGCATCATTCAGCCCTGGGACGTCGGCATGCATCTACTTAACACTGAAACCATCCCGAAATTTCACCTCTGAGAGAGTGTTTGGCAGCTGGGACTGTGTCACTCCTTGGAGAGATTTCAGGGTGCACTCCAACCGGGGCTTTGCCAGCACGCTGTATAGAAAGGGAGGTACATGAATGCTGTGTGCTGTGGCTATGCCGGTGCTGACGGGGGCTGTGCTCCCTGGGGAGATTTGGAGCATGTGTGTGTGACCATGCCGGTGGCATTAGCACGGCTGTGTCTGTGTCTCCCTGAACCAGAAAGAAAGGCAAAAGAAAAGTGATTTTTACTAAACAGGGGGAGCAGAAATGAAAAGGGTCTGTCTGTGGCCAGCCTGCTGCTCTGAACACAAGGAATATGGTTTAAAGCTGGTATGTGCTAAGTGCTGGCACTGATTACTCAGAACAGGCTGTCTGAACTGGGATTGTTTCACCCAGCTTCAGAAAAGACTCTTCACATAAGTAGGGGTCAGATAGCTATGTCATCCAGCTCCCAACTTGGGAAAGTTGTGCAAGACAATATTTTCACTCAAAGCACCTCGATTTTGCTGACCCAGCCAAACTCGGGGAGATTAGCAAGCTGTGTCTAATTGTGAGAACTCTCAACAAGGGCAGGCATACAAATCTGTCCTCCAAGGTCCCTCCTGGACCAGGTTTTAAGCACCCAAGTAGCTGCATTTTCTGCTGTTTTGCTGCTCTGGCTGCTGCTCCGTCCCTTTGGCATGAGTGAGAGCTGGCACAGACCCTGCCAGGCAGTGGTTTTAAGCTCCCCTGATGGCCTGACCAGAGACAGAAGTGGTATGCAGTATGGTACAGAGAAGTTGTTTGCGTCTCTCTTCTGAGGATGCAGCTCTTAACTTTTAACACAGGAGCTACTACAACCAGCAGTCAGTGCACTGCCTGCACAGCAATGCGGGGCTAACTCCTGGGGAATGCTCTTCTTGGCTCCACAAGTTAGAGAGGTTTCTGTGTGGCCAGGCTGTTGTTACTTCTTGCATTTCCCTTCAGCAAGCATGAAACTAAGTGCCGTGCTTTTCCTTAGCACAGAGGAGGACAGGTAAATGACTGCTCCAGTCCTCCAAAGCTAGAATCCACTCCCACCAAAAGCATCTCACAAATTGGCTTTATATTCCAACAACATGCCCCCATACCCTAGACACTCTGTCCCAGCCCCAAAGCTCATTTATCTGACCTTCACGTGATTATAGGAAAGAATGACTTCTTTGTTTATATCCATTATTGGGCTCTGGCATGAAGGAGAGCTGGGTATCCAGTGCAGCTAGCTATCTAGCAAAGAAAACCTTATGGCTGTAAGCATTAGGGAAATAATTTACTGTTTTGAACACAGCCAATTTTACCTCTTCATGGCACGGTATAATCATGAATCACCTTTGTGAAGCAGTAAGCTATATTTTACTGATGGGAGAAACTATTTAACTGCTTTACCTTCAAGCCACGTAAAGCATCTGGAGTGGGGAGTTTTCTTCCCCAAAAGTGGGGAAGCAGAAGATGGGGACTCCTGGCTCCCTGTCCTCTCCCTGCTCTGTCTCTGCAGCCATCTTATTCAGACAGGTTGTGACTACATAGCAGCAGGCAGCAACTGATCTCTCTTCAGCTTTCAGCATCTATTTGGGCTCATTTCAAATGCATCTGTTGTCGCAGCTCCCAGCTCACAAGGGCATTTTGTTGTGATTCAGCTCGTGCTTTTTCACTTATTAAAGATTGAGACTTTTATTCCTAATGGCTGCAAAATACTGAATATAAAGATATCATCCATCACTGTCAAAATTGGAATGTATGAACAGCATCAGTTTTATTTATATGTATTTTTTTCTTCTTTCACATTTACCTTCAGAAAGACTTTTTTTTTGGTATTTTCAACTGTTTTTCAAAGAATATTTTTCCCACCAGCCAAAAGAACAGACATAGATATCTGGGGAAGTGCTTGCAACCTGACAAGCCTAGCTAAAAAGTTTCAGTTTATAAAGTGAACTCTACAAAATATAATCCATAAACTTGAGTTACTCTCTCCCTTTACATATTTTAAAGGGACAGAGAAAATTAAGTTATTTCATCCGGAAAGACTTCTGCAAATGGTCCCTTCAACATTATTTCTACTCAGCTGAATACAGGTTTAAGACAAAGTCATTTGCTTGTTCCAAGTCTGCTGCTCGGTATATTAGATAAAAAAATAAATAATAAAAAAGTAGTCTATTAGATGCAATTTAATTCTTATTGGTAATAGCTCTCTTCATTTAAAGCATCACTTATGCTAAAGGCACGGCAATAATCTACCAGAGAAACAGAGTCAATCTTAGTGCCCACATCACATTTGTTATGGTCCTGAAGTTCTGTGAAGAAGCATTAAGGTCACTGATGCATGCAGTAAGTGTGGTGTGTATTTAGGAGAGTAACAGACAGTACAAATTTGCTTAGCTGAATACTCACGGTCTTCAGTTACAGAGATCATTGTGCAGTGCATATTTGTATAAAAAACACTTGAACAGAGCTTGACATAAGTAGGCTTGAACTGCATGTACACTTAATCAAGTTTCCATGCTTGTGTGAGTCTAAAATACACACTAAATGATTGGTCTATGGTAGGGAGCATGTGTTTTATAGCCTATATAAACTACAGATTGAATTTATTTTTAATATGTTGTAATTGGGAAAGCTTTCACTGGCTGGCAGATATCACGGGTTGGAATGACTTGTTGGGTTCCCATCCAGAAAACAAAACAAATAAGGACAGAAGTGCTAATGCCCCAGGCAGCACGCAGGCTTGGAAGGGACTCTCAGATTGCTGACTCCATCATCGTGCTTGGAAAAGACCTCTGGATTTTTCCTGTTCCCAGGACTGGACTGCAGCTGACAGTCTCAGTCCTGTTTCTGGCCCTGATTTAGCAGCAAAATGTCAAATATTTGATCCACTCTGTTTTATCATTTGCTGCACTGGGATTCTGCAACCCTAGGTATTTCAAACAAAGCTATACATTTTCTACCTAACAAAATTAAAAAGAATAAGGCAAAGGGGCTGGTTAACACACTGAATGGATGGGTACTCCTCACTCCATCATGTTTGACAAATGCCTGCTCTGCAGTAGGGTACCTATTGTTTTCTTCCCTGGGAAAGGCAGAGTGTTACTAACTTAGCACGCCACCCTACAAATATTCTCCTTGCTAGATGAGGACTTTCAGGCATTGTCTCACTAGATGAATTGCCTGTTTACTGTGAATCTTTCTGGGAGAACAGGATACGTACAACCCGGGGTGCCTCTTCCTGCTATTCAGTTTGTCAGCCCGAGTCCTGGCTGTTTGGAACAGCAGCAGCTCTGCTGGAGAGTCCTCCTGCACAGCAAACCCGCTCCCTTAGCCGGATTACTGACCTGATCTCTCCCTTAGCGAGGCTTTCATTGTCTGGAAATTTGACAAAGAGCCTTAGAGCTCAATTAGTTATTTAATAAGTTTATGATTAACCAATCTGCTGATTAAGCTTTTGCTAATTAGGTTGGCAGGAGTTCTATTTCAGAGGGATGCTGGCCTCTAATATCATATGCTCCCTCTTGGAGCAGGGTGGGGATGTCTGCGCGAGCCCCGTGTGCGGCACACTGCCACGCTTCTTCTGCAGCAGGAGTACCTGCAAAAGCTGGGTGGCACCTGGGGCTGCTCCCGGGTCACTGGGGCATGGTGGCCCACGGGGACAGCTCAGCACAGCAGCCTGGGCTTTGTACTGGGTGCAGCTAAAAGGCTCCCACTCCTCTCTTTTGATGTCTCGCCGGGCGGCATGGCGAGAGGCAGGCACAGTTTATCTAGGGCAGCCACCGACCTCACATGCACAGTTTCAAAAAGCCTAGCCTGTCATTTTGATATCCACATTACTTTCCTCTGGATTTGTGTGGCTGGCCCAGCCCAAGGGATGAGCAGGAGCTGCTTTCCTCCTTGCAGAGTGCTCAAAGAAAGCTTGTGGCTTCTTCCCTGGCTTTGCATCCTCTGCCACGTGCTCTAAAGGATGGGGCCGACCAGTGCTGTGATCCCTTACACCCTTGTAGGGAGCCCCGACAGAGGGGTCAGCATGCCTCCACCCTCCTCTTCCAGCCCTGATCCCGCTTTGGCAGAGACATCAGAGCTGGGCGTGGGGATTAGTCCCAAACTATTACAAATTATTAACCCTTTTCCCATCCTCAAGGCATCTCCCGTCTCTTTTATCAGGAATGGCTGCAATGTGGCAGCATTGGTGAATAGAGGATGATGGAGTGGACGGCAGCCTGCTGTTGTCAACTATTTTATGCTGCTTAGTGTCTAGGATGGGGAGAAGGGCTGAGGGTTTGGAAGCTGCCTCAAAAGGCAGAGGGAAATGGGACTGGCCAGAGAAAACAGATCCCTGCTGAAAACCCTGAGAAAAGGGCTTGAAAGACAAGCCGAAAGGGGCTTTCTGGGCCCAAGACTGCTGGCTGCAGCTGCTTCGAGTGCTGCAGCGCTGGGGAATTAGAGATGTCTTCCCAAAACACAGAGCCTGGCAATCAGGTGCGTGCACCACTGAGCTGAGGCCTGTCTGAGGAGCGGCAGTTCTGGCTGCAGGCAGAGTTCAAAGGGGCTCACTCTGGAGATAACACCAACGTACAGGTAGAGATGATGACAGTCCTCAATATACATCTCTGACGTCAAGCCCATCCAGGGCTGCGGTATGGCAGTGCCACCCCCGTGTCACTCTGCTGGCCACCCCAGTGCAGCTGTCATTCACAGCCACAGAGGCCGGGTGCTAAAGCCCTGCTGGCCTAAGCGAGGTTTCACACTGCTTGCTGGGGGCTGTAAAAGGGAGGCTGGGTGAAGGGGAGGCAGGTACAAACTAGGCTCTGAGTGTCAGACCCTGTGTTTCAGAGCTCTGCCTGTTCCTTACCCTCTTGCAGAGTCAGAATTTTCTGCCTTGCCACACCAAAAGGCCTGATGTGATCCCATCGATTGGTTTGAGCATCCGCCTCCCCCTAGCAGCCGGCAAGGGAGGTTTCTGCCTCTGCCCCCCAGCTGCCTGCTCTCACCACCGCAGCACTAAATGAGATCTTTCCCCAGGCTGCAGCTGCGGAGCCCCTGCCACCGACCCGCTCTCCTCAGTGACCCAGTGAGGCAGAAATGATGGCAGGCTGACACTTCTACCTCCCTCCATGATGAGCAGCTGTATTCACCCAGGGGAAGAAAAATACCAGCTCGGATTTGCTTATCAAAAGACCATTAGCTAAGGATTTTCTACAGCATTTCTAAGACAAAGGGGAGGAGGCAAGCAAAAGCAATACGGGAATTATTGTAATTTCTGTGCTCATTGCACGTGTGGGTCAGATTTGTGCTGGGCTGTGGTGCATGCATATTCAGCTTCACTTGGCAAATACATTTCAGTGAGCTAAAATCTCCTGCAGCATACAAGCATGAGTTTTATTGCTGTATAGTTAAATGTTTGGCTGCCTGACCAGAGTTGGAACTGGGATAAAAGGAACAGAAGAGTTGTAAGAGTAGAAGAAAGGAGAGAAACAGCCTGAGGGTCTCAGCAAGCAAGATTTTACTGCAGCAGCACTAAGGGACTAGAGAGTGTGTATATAAGACATAGTTCCACGCCTGAGGAAATTAAGACAGAAAACAGAATGTGTGTAAGCAGTACAGGCAGTTAAAATGGTAGGTGTTTCAGTGATGTACAGCTCCTCCTGGTTCCAACTTCAGTTTGAATTATCTTTCAATAATTAAGATTTACAACAGGCTTTATCTTCTACACACATATTCTTAAACACAGCAAAAGTGGGTTGAAGCTAATGATGAAAAAGCGGAGCAAGGAGGGTCAGCTTTTTTTTCCTGACAAAAACACTCAACTTCACCAGTCAGTGTTAATTCCAGTCCCTTTCAAAGGACTTTATAAAAATAACCTGCTTGCCCTTCAGCCAGGCGGTGCTGCTGGGTGGACAGGAAGGGGTGAAGGGGAGGGAAGGAAATTCAGCAGTAGGATGTGCAAGAAACAAAGCCACAGACTACAATTTAGAGCAGAAGATGTGAGGAGCTGTCTTAAGGCATGGTGGTATTTCAGAAAGCCTTTGCAAAAACACAAGGCTGTTTTGTTTTTCTTTTTGGAATGCATTTTTCAAAGAAACTAATCTGCCTGTTCATAATCTGTTTTGAATCAAGAACACAGATTTCCACTGCCAACCAACTGTGTGCAGGGTAAGCAGCAATTGTCGTCTTTTTTGTCTCATTATTTCCCTCTATGGAAGATTCAGCAGCTCAAAGTCACACTGCATCTCAAATTACCCCCAGGGACAGAAAGTAGGGGTGATGAGCGATGGGACTGGCTGTCCTGGAGACAACTTCAGTGTGAAACAACATCAGAAACTCTCTGAATGCACAGACTGGGGTGGGGAAAGGAACCAGTTCCCCAAGGCAAAAAGTTCAGGCAAGTGCAGGGAGGATGAAGCAGCCATGGTGTACACACACACCCACACCCACACCCACAACCTGTTCAGTAACTCTCAAGCTTACAATCTCCTTCTCACACACAAGATGCTGGAAAGAGCCTGGCTTCTGCCAAGACCCAAACGGAAATAGCTGTAATGCTCAGATTTCCTGACAGTCTCTCCGCCCCACTGATTCTGGCATGCGCAGTGCTCAAGGAGGATGGGGAAAAGCTGTGAGTAGAGGGAAAGGGTGGCAGAAAACACTCTCTGCTTTCAGTGAGCCTTTATGGCTGCTAACAGCTGCACTTGCGAGGTGATCGGAAGGGCAACACCATGCTTCGGGGAATAAAAACCTTCAACTTCTCTTGGGTCAGCATCAGCAGAGATGTGGAGGAAGCCCTTGGACTGACAACCTTGTCCTTTCCAGGGATAGCACTTAAGCAAAAATCTGGGGTCAGTGGGATGTGCCGGCCTGTTTTCAAGAGAGTCTCTCCCTGGGCAGTGTGTGCATTTTCCGATCACCAACACTTAACCCAGCAAAGCCAGCTGCATGGGAAGACGCGCCCTGACATGGAGCACGTAAGGACAAAAACTGTGTAGAGCCAGAAAAACAACTCAAACTGGCATTTTTGCATCCTCTGTGTCTGTTCCCCAGGCGCCTTAAGTCACACTGGCTCAGGCCAATGACAGGAACAAGGTTTCCTCCTACCAGCTCTACAGGGGCCAGTAACATGTAAGGGAGAGCAAGCAGCATCTCCTCCCCTGAGCACGCTGACGAAGCTGTCCGAGCAGCTCTGACAGCATCACCTCTGCAGCAGCCTCGGGTGGGAAAGGCACACAGAGCCCTCACTCTTCCACGTCCCTCTGGAGAGGATGGGATCAAAAACTGGGGGCAGAAAGGTTTTTCTTCTGTAAATTGAATTAATTTGACGCTTAAAGGCGGTGAACTGGAATAAATAGGAACCTGGCAAAGTACCTCTGTTGTTTCTGTGCTGGTGCGGGTGCTTTGTGGCAGTGTGGGTGCTGCTGCTCTGGGCTGGTTCTCTGTGGTAGGGCAGCAGCTTCAGATTTATTGTTTGGAAGCCAATAATGACATTTTGCTCTTTGAGAGTAAAAATTGCAGAAACATAGACAGGAAAACTTGGAGGTTAAAATCTACCACACTTGGTGCTCCGGAAAGGCCTCAGTGGCTGTATAGTTTTCTTACTTCAAGGGTTAAATGCACACTGCTTACTTTGGTTCACCTTGTGGAAAATCCTACTTAGGATTCACCGCTGGCTCCATAATCTGGTCGTCTGCATAGATCTCAGGGCAGTCAGCAGACGCCTAGTGATGACAGAGCAAAGTGCTGGGGACCTGGCATGGCATCATCCTGAGAGAGGTTGTGCTTACTGGTTACATCTGACAGCCTCCAAGTGAAGTCAAAAATTACAACTAGAATCAGCCAGCTAAAATGATCCCCCCTAACTTGATGTCTCAGGGCAGGCTTTGGTACCTAAAAATGTCTCACAACATTGTGGGGCCAAAGGAAGAAGGCACAAGTCAGCGCTCAGGCCTAGCTCCCATGGGGCACTCCCTGCCTCTGGAAGCTCTGAGGACCAAGGCCACCAGCCTGGGGTGACTTCAGCACTGCTGAATAAGCAGAGGTATGTATCTGTGTTTACCAAGCCCTAGAGGTTTTCAAGGACTGCCGCAATGAAAAGCTTTTACAATGCTGGCCATGTACAAGTCCTGATATCAATATTTATCCTTTCATTCCACCTACCATACTGCCGTCTCCTCCACAGGTACTCAGAGTACACAGGCCCAGAGTACTCAGACTTTCAGCAGCTCTGTTAACCACTGCTAAAAGCCCTCTTGAGTGCTAACTACATGGTGAGTACTGTACTCAGGACGCAAAAGTAAATAATTTGTTGAGGTGAAGGACCACAAGAAATGTACTCAAGAGTCTTCAATTTTAGGTCTCCAATACTCTTTGCTGAGTTTTTCACAATTCTGTGACTCTGCCTCTGGATAATAGAGCTGGTCTATGAGGTCTGGCAAGCTGCTTTTGTTGTTATTGTTGTATCCTGTGTTAGAAAACTTTTAGCCTTGTTCTGTAACCTTGTTAGATACCACAATCAGCTTTTCATAAGCATTTCTTTGTTCCAAAGACTCTGAGATCATGAAAGAGACTTTCTTTCTTCTTTGCTGTAAGCAATACATCACAGTTTGCGCCAGACCAGCATTTTTTCCCAAGAGAATCTCTGTACCTCTAACAGTGTTGAACACCTCCCTGCCCACTGCCTCCACTCCTGCCCTAAATTCTTCTAAGAAGATCAAAACAGTGTTTTTAAACCATCAAAATAACAGACCTCATTCTTCAGGATGAATTTTAACTTCCTCTGCTTAAAAAAGGCTCCCCCCATCCTGCAGAAAAAAAAAATAATACATGGTGTATAAATGGGAAAGAACATAGAAGGGGAGGATTCATCCACTTTTTTAATTTTTTTCTTAATCATTTATGGCAGGCAGCATGTAGGGACTGACGTGTGATGGGGCTCTGGGCCATGATCTTTTCTTGCAAATTCCCCTTAAAAACCCAAACTACAGTGGAAAAAAATCCTTCTGCCAAGTTGAGACTAAACTGCCTTCCCCAATGGCTGCTGGAGACATCAGCAATGCTTAGAAGAGCCCAAACTGGTCTAAGAAATGGAGCTGTTGTACAGCTGCATTAGCAGGTGCTTGTTTTGTCACCTGTGCTGGACCTCACATGAAAACTTGCACAACCATCTTGAATTTGTTTCTGCTTCGTAATATTCCATTCCTACCCTTTGTGAATGCCCTTGTTCTGCTGGGACACAGTGAGTACAAGAAATCAGGCTGCTTGCTGGTAGTAAAAGATCGCTCGACACTGAGAGACATGGATAAAATGCCAGTCAGGAGACACATCTGTAAAAGAACAAATTACCCTGTCTGTGCACTGGAGTCAGTCAGAGGTAAAAGCAAAGGAGAAAATTAATTTTAATATATTCTTAAATGTAATCACTGTACAATTGGGGAGTTTGGTGGATTAAAGAGAAAGAATAGAGCAATAACAAAAATTTAGAAAGAAAAACATTTGTAACAGTGAAAATGAAACAGCAATTGGGTTTCTCTTGTTTACCAGTGGACCTCATGTTTGTGGAAGAGGACTGCTCTGTGCCAGCGCACTCAAGTTACCTACGTCAGCCTCTGCAAATCCTACTGGGTTTGCGTTGGGATCCCAAGAAAATAATTAGATAGCACTTAGAAAGGATATGACATCTGAAAAAAATAACTGGAGTTCAAACCAGGAATGGGATCATAGAATACTTCAGGTTGGAAGGCACCTCAGGAGGTTTCTAGCCCAGTGCCTTGCTCAGAACAGGATCACCCACTGGATCAGACTGGGCTGCTCAGAGCTTTATTCAGTCAGGTTTTGAAAACCTCCAAGGATGGAGCTGACACATTCTCCCTGAGAAAAGTTTTTCAGTGCTCCACTTTTCTTGTGGTGAAAAAGGTTTTCCTTAATACGATGAAGGTGTGAAAAGTAAGAGGCTGGGAACAAAGTCCCATCAGATGCTGCAGGCAATTGATGGCCAGCTTGGCCATGTTGGTATCGCTCCTCACTGCCACAAAGGCAGACTTCTCACAAACAGACTTCTTACAAAGTCTTTCCACTCCTCTTACAACTCTCCAGATTACCCTGTCATTCCTCATCTGATGGTCATAACCAGGTAAATGCAGACTGCTTTTCCCCCTTTATTCCTGCCCTTTCCTCTTTCTCTGCCCTACACTGAGGCAGAGGAGAGTACAGCCATAATGTGTCCATAACGCCGCTTTCTAAGAAGGTGGAAACTCCTGCGCAGCTATGACAGTTTTATTGCAGACACAAAGAAGAACACTGTCAGCAAAGGACAGGACATCACCTCCTTGTGTGGCTGATCATCCCCTTTCAATGAAGGGTAGCAAAACACTTTATAAAGCTAAATCCAAGGACTGTCCTGTACCTTAGCTTTTGTGCACATTGGCAGAAGTGAGTCAGTTATGTGAGCTGGGAGGCATTAAGAACATAGCATCTGCCTGCACTGAAATATCTACGTCAAGGTTTTGTTTCTACATTTTGCAATTGCTTTGTCGTCCTGCCCCAAAGATCAGAAGCTGAGTAAAGCCACAGTTCAGCCTGGTAGTTAAAGCATTCAGGCAGAGAAAGAACTTGAAGCTTCCATGTTCTGACTGGAAGTCTCTATTAGTAGCTAAACAAGGCAAAGTTTTTTTATGTCTTGAGCCTCCCGATTTGTTCTATCCAGAAACACCTTGCAAATTAGACATGGATTTGTGAATACTTTTGGAAGGAGCTAGTACATATTCTTTCAGTGAATGTACAAAAATAAAGTGCTAGGGTTTACTGACGACTTTAAGCCTGAGATACCTGTTTCTTCTTTAAAAATTATAAACAAAACAGGAAAATCTTGTTTTTAAAGAGCAGCCTCTGTTCTGGACTCAGACTACCCATGCCTGACAGCATCACTTTAAATATTAAATATGCTACCCTTGCTCAGGATCTATTTTTAACTCTGTGTCATTTAATATGTCAAACACTGCTTCTCACATCAACTTACACAAAGTAAAATTGACTCACTTGTAATCTTCATCTCTTCTCCCAAATTGCTAGTCTTACAACTAGTATTTTAAATAAATCAAAGCAAACCTTTATTTTTTTGAAAACCTGCTCTTATTTTGGGCTCGGTAGTGGAGGCAGACTGAGAGGGGCTATTTTCTGGCACAATGTTTCCTGGGAGCTCCATTGCAGCGAAGGAACTGCCAGCAGCCCGCAGCTCTGAAACAACTGGTGCGATCAAACCCTCTTCTCATAGCCAGCTCACGGTTTACTCATGGCAGAAAGCACTTTTAATCTCCTGAAATTCAGCCTGCTGAGCTAGATGGGAGAGTGCATTGTTCCTCCAAGAGACATCAACACCTGCTGACTTGATTGCACCATTTCATAGCAGGGAGCAAAAAAGTGGGTATGTATGTAGGTTGTTTGGAAAACGCAGGGATTGCCTTGCATTTAGAGAAGAAGGTAGAAAAATTCACTTACAGTAAACTTAACATGATGACTTTGGGTTTACAACAGAAGTGCCTTAACACCCTGCAGAAGATCTATTTTATTGTACTATAAAAAAGCGTTACTTTAAAGATGGAATTGAAACAGTTCCCCGTCCAGAGAGGCTTAGGCTGAATCAATTACCTCTCAGGGTAAGAATTGAGGGAAGAAAAGGGCACAGAGCTAAGCACCAGAGCAGAGGACAGAGATGAAAAAAAAAAATGATCTGGGCAGAGTTCACAGGCAAGAGGGACACGGAGCAGAAGTCAGGAGCTGGGAAGAGGCAATAGCTGAGTTGTGCAGTCATGAAACGTGAGGATGAAATGTTTCACAGAGAGAGAAAGCAGGACGAAGCCTGGGAGAGAAGCAGTTTGCAAAGCAGAGGGGAGAGAACAGGAGTCCACCACTAGTACTGGCCAAGGCTGGAGGCAGGGAGGAACAGACTACAATGATTACAAAGGAGAAGTTGGAGATGACTCTTTGAGCAAATGAATCCAACAAGCTGGATCTACCTGGCAAGAATGTGTTTGCTATCCTTTCTTTCCCCTCTTAATCAGAGCTGGAGAAAGGAACACAAAGGCTGTCTGTCGGACATGCTTTTTCTACAGGTTAATTTAGAAAAAGGATTTGGGGAATACTCATATGTTTTAAAAACTGATGAACAAATTCTGTTTCTCCTTCTGGAAGAGGTTTCACAAAGGGGACTATGACTGTTTTGCACAGTACCCGACTGTGATGCCTCATTTCCATGAATGATGCAATAAATGCCTACCCTCAGCACAAGCTATTCAGCCATGATTCAGTCAGTAATTAAAGCTCTTTGAATGATAGCTGTGTTTAGCAACTGGAGAAATGGGATCAGACTGTCCAATTACTGCTGTGACTTTACAACTTTTTAAATAAAATCTTGGTAAGTATGTGGCATCTATAAAAACAGCTTTATTTTCCTTCAGCGAGACCTGCTTTATAGAGAATAGCTGCCAAGTGGAACAAGAAAAGAGCTGTGCCAAAAGCTTGAGGTTTGAGAGAAAAAGAGGAGAGGTGCCAGAGGGGTTTCTGCATGCAACAGAGCAGAAAGACTGCAACTGGTACAGGTTGTGGTCCTTCCCGAAAAGGCCACCTGCCTCGTTACTTGCAGGGGTGAAGCGGCTGTCAGGGTACAGGCAAAGCTCCCTCTCAGTCCCAGCCAGGGTGTGCAAGATCCAGAAGCCTCATTGCACAACTGGCCACATGGTCTGCACTGCAGCCTCATTTCTGTTTCTAAAAGTTCTCCACAAAAGTGTTGGTGTAAGAGGTGGGAGGGATCTCTGACCCCAAGCTTGGATCCTGAGAACAGCTGGAGGTGCTGTCGAATCACTTTCACTGCTCTGCTAACCAAGGTAACAGCCTCCTTTGTGTGTGCCCACCATAGGCCCATGGAGCAACACGCCCCATGACCTGCTCCAACCAGCCCTCTTCCCTCCATGAAGCACTGTGAAAGAAACATGCTGATTCCCCCACTTTGGGGAAACTCTTCTCCCCAGCCCTCTGAGCTGAAACTGATGGACATGATGAAGTCCAACAGCTGATAACTGAGCAAAAAATACGTTTAGTTTGCTGCTGTTGCTCCATTCCTACCTCTTGTCCGTCATTTGGTACATTTCCCTCACTGAAATCATAAGAGCCTGGGCACACGGGTGGTGCTTAGCTGCGCTGCTGTACTGTGCCTGGCACACTGGGGCTCTGCTGTGCACAGCTTGGTGCAATGCTGGCTGCTGTAGAGACAAGAGACAAGACAGGGCAGAAGGGCTCCTTGAATGATCCCCCGTTAAAGTTCAGTTCAGGTCTGCTTCCAAGACCACCAGGGTACCCCCGCCTAACAAGGACCCTGCTATTGCCAGAATACAAATATTGATGACATCCTCATCCATTCTGCTCTGCCACTGTGGCACACTGAGGTTGGAAACTTTCCTGAGTCTCTGAAGGATCCTTCAAGATCTCAGAGAAATGACAAGAAGTTTTCAGGGTGCTGTGAGCATCCTCCATGCGTAAGGATAGCATTTAAAGAACACGAATTGCAGTGAATTCCTATACCAGCATTAACCCCTTGCCTTTGAGAAAGCATGTGTTATTTCTCCATAATAGAGCCCTGGTCTGCTGACAGAGCACTTCAGCCCCAACATTCAATAAGCAGGCAGTAACCTTTCCCAGTTAAGAGCTGAGCGTGCAGCACAGAGGAGACAAAGGGGAAGCCCATACCACTGAACAGTCAGAACAAATTCAATTAGCTGTCAGGTACAGTTCAAGGCTTATCATTAATAAATCAAACACAGAAAAAAAAATAAAGCATCATTCAACCTTGTCTGTGGATGTTGTGGTCTGTTCTGGAGCCGGTTTACATTAATTACACTGGGCTCTGCTTGCTTCCCTTGACTGCTACACAGGAACTCATCTACCAGCAGAGAGATTACAAGGAAGGAATTACAGAAATAGTCAGAGTGGGGGAAATGTTTCCCTGCAGAGGGCCAGAGGAACAGGTGGAACCTACATTTGAGGACACGAGGCTCTGTGAAGCCAGAAAACTTAGTCCTATCACCCCTTTCCTGTGTTGTTTTTTGTCGAAGGTGCCAGCACCTGAGCAAGTAGCTTTGTCAGCACAGCTGGTGTTAGTCTTTTTAATGTCAGGAACAAAGTGCACATCATCTTTGGGGGTGAATACTCTTCTAAATTGGGTCTCTGTTTGCTTCACAGAAAGCAGCGATGGGAGCAATACGCAGCATGTAATGAGGCCTCTGAACAGACCATGGGCTTATCGCTGCTGGGGTGTTCACTGCTGTGGTTAGGTTCTGCCAGGGTAGTTTTTATTCTAATCACTACTTCAATTACTGTGTTTTTCCCTCCTTCTATCAGAGACTCTCGGTAATTTGCTTAATTTGTTTACCTCACAACCTTCTGCTAGTGAAATAAGCAGGACATGATCTGAGCTGCTTCTTACATTTGTGACAGATTATGGCAGGCCGGGGCAGTGCAAAAAAGAGAACCTGTAATTTGCAGCTCTGGTCTTCTGCTTCAAGCACAAAACCTCCACTCAGATGCTTTGGCACATTCTGATTACAAAGTGACATAACTTGTGCAGAAGCAGACCTTCAGGATTAGCTCACTTTCCTGGACCACCACGTCTGTTTATACCGTAAAAGCTCCGAGGCCAGAGGATGGTCAGACACTGCCCATCAGAATAATACAGCTAGCTCATAGCCTCCTCCTACACGACCTTTTATCTGAAGCCGTGTTAGTCAAGACTGCTTTGTGCTATACAAGGTGTGAGTGCACGTGTGTCGGTCGGCTGGTGAGGCAGGTGGGTACGCAGTGACTTGTCACAGGAGAGGTGCACGTATGATGGAGGAGGGCTGGGAGGGGCAGTAAGACCCTGGTGGGCTGGCACAACAAACTGAACAGATTGCAGTGACAGAAAGACTAGGATCGTTTGGTGTAATTGTAAATCATGCCACATCACACTCATATTTACTCATATTTGTTTGTCCATGCTTTGCTTTGCTCCTGGCTTTGCTGACTGGTTCTTCCCACCCCTCTGTCTCACCCACCTACACACATCCTCCTGCCCAGAGATCCCTGCTGAATCCCACTGGGTTGCTCGATTCCAGTTTCTCTTAATGGCTTTACTGTTTACTGCTGCCTGTGTCAGCTACAGCATCTCACACACCTCTTCCTTCCTGCCCCTCCGTTTCTCCTCTAGCTAATCTGCAATAACATGCCTGTCACAATTGTTTTTCTGCCCTCGTCCTTGCCCCTCTGGACAGCCCTGCTGCCCTTAACGTGATGCAGCTGTTCACTCTGTCGTTCCCTTCCAAACAGCCTGGAGATATCCTACAGGAAGGATGCTGCAATAAATCTGCGTACACAATTTCTCTTACAAATGGTAAGAGTAATAACATATGAAATAATGTTTAAATAAATTCCTCCCAGCCCCGGGAGACCTCCGAGTGGTAGGCTGCACTTCTGTCTTCATGAAGAAAATCAATAGCAGTGCTATATTGCCACTGCGCTCTGGCTTCCACATTACTCACCCCCCCCTACAAAGTACAGACTGTGTTCAAGGAAATGGGTGCTCCCAAGGGAGGAAAATGGCTTTGTGCACTTAAGGTAATGATGTCATTTGAGGTCGCCAAGCAAACCGTTATGGGTACGGAAATCTGCAGTTTTGTCAATAGAGCTGGAACCTGGGGACGTAGCTAAAGTGATACAGCTTTTTTATAAAATGTTTCCCTAATTTACCTACAGAGCTTCTTCCCAGAAACAACAGCTGCTGTACCTAATTAACATTAATCGCCTTGTTACAGAAGAGCAACTGGGAATAGTACAGTACTTGAGGTACTGACAAAAGGATACACTAATGGCATTGATTTGTCCAGTCTGCTACAACCTTCCCTTATTATTCTACTTTCTGTATTGAAACACTTAGAAGTCACAAGCTGTGAAGCAGACTGGGAAGAGATGATGCAGAAAAGGAGCCAAGGATGCAGGCTTCCAACAATTCAGACTGCACAAGAAGCTTGATACCTGTACTCCCTTTGGGATGGCATCTCCCAGAGCCACTTTTTCATCTTGACCTCTGGCAAAAACAGCACTGGCAGGGAGTCTCTGAGTGAGGCATCCTTTTGAACAGCACTGGGACAGGTTACTCCACTGTGCATTTTGTGTCTCTTCAGCGGATCTCCTTTAGAACAAGTTCTGAACCCATACGCAACCTTATGAGAGTGGTTCAATAGCTACACATGAGTTAAATAATTACACATTGAAAGATCCATTTCAGAAGCAGCACGGAGAGTTAAAGGCAGCCTGCCCTTTACTGGGCCAGAGACCATCTGTAAAGTTTCAACCAGAAATGCACAAATTTTGTTATGTTGAACCCTGAGGGCTTTGTAGTTCTCAGCTCACTGACTGATATTCCCAGTACTACTCCTCCATGACAGTATGGCAATTTAATATCTGCCACAAATGCACAGCAGCAGGCTGGAAGGCAGGAGTCAACACCAAAGCTTGTGCTGTTAGCCTCTGTCCCCAAGTGGATTATGCCTTTGTTCACTCCAGTCTCCACTAAGATGGGGTCCAGCCATAAATTAGTTCCTTAGTTTTTCCAACTCAAGCACACCGGGGAACAACATGCTGAATTTCCTTGGGACAGGATTTCTGTTGCCATTTCACCCTTACCAGAGTTGCTTGCTGTAAGTGAACATCATTCAAGTTAAGTGACTGAGGTTTCGGAGAATGTTAACAAGCAGGAATTGATCCAATAGCACAAGAGAAGTAATTTCGTGTCTGGAAGTGGACACAACAGATTGGTGTCTCTGTGCAGAATCCCTGTCCCCAGCTAGAGACTGCTAAAGCCAGAGATACGAAATCCTCTCCTGCCATCAGGTAAAATCTTAGGATATTTGTACATGGAGAAGGCCAGTGATGGAGTGATGAGCAACAGGTAGGGATGGGGCCCATTCCCTCACAGCCTGGTTATATCTCCATACGTCACACTCCAGCACTGGGTACCACTAGGTTCCCTTTCTGATGATCCTCTTGGCAAGCCTCTCAGTTTAAACAAGACCCGCAACAGCCTCTTGCAAAATTCAAGGATAATCCTGGTCAACCCCTACTGCAGCATTTGCCTCAAAAATAGTATTTGGATAATGCCCTCATTAAAAGCCTTTAATTTTTGGTTAGCCCTGAAGTGGTCAGGAAGTCGGACAAGAAGATCTTTGAAGCTCCCTTCCAACTATTCTATTCCAACTATTCTATTCCAACTATTCTATTCTATTCTATTCTGTTCTGTTCTGTTCTAATTCTACTCTACTCTACTCTACTCCAGCACAAATGAAAAAATATTTTGTTTCCTGCTATCTCTTCCTCATTATCCAAATATGCTTTGTATACTTATTGCTGGATTTGACAGGTATTATAAGATTATACCATACAACAGGCTGATGTAAAACTTAATTGGATATCTGTAGAATGCTTTGAGCTGAAAAAGAGATATGGTATATAGTATATTCTGTATGGTATGTAGAAGTATAATTGAGAAAAAAAGTGAAAAATTTACTCATAAATTCTTGTATCTTTCAGGACATTTGACATATCCTTTAAATATGCTTTTTTTTAACTTCATCGCTTTTTTTTTTTTTTGAAAAATAACACCGTGGAGAGGTGGGGCAGGTACAGATAGAAACAGAAGCAGACAAAAAGCCTTGGTGGTCTAATCTGAGATCTCATTTCTCCTTGGAGGGCGAGCACTACGGCTATGTGTCAGAGCACAGCTTTTTCTCCTTTCTTCACCTCACCCTGAGCCACCTGCTTGACTCAGGCCCCACTGTGGCTGCTCGGTTGCTCTCATCTCCTTCTTGTCATACAGAAAGCCGAAAGGCCAGGCTGGGATGACTCCAGATGCTTTTATGCTCACCCTAGCAATAGGTCCAGGCTCCAGGAGAGCATAATTTCCTCCCCCACAGTAACAGGGCTGTGGCTGACCTGCTCTAAGAATGATCTGTGCAGTGTCTCCTGGAGAAAAAAAGCAACATCCTACAATGCAGCTGGCCCCAGCGAAGTGTTAGTACCCTATTAATTCATGAAATAGCTCTGCTCTGATAGCTGTAGGACAGCTTCCTGCCTCTTGAAGCAAGGGAAGTTTCTGGTTAGGCTGGCAGGTTATATAATTGAACAACAGAAACTTATATTAAAGGCAACTTTGTGACATGTGCTTCTCCTTACTGTGCTGACTAGTACCAGCCACTGTGTTTTTTTGGTACTTAGATAAATACCAGCATGAGATCTAAGCTGGAAGAGGAACAAAACTGTAGCTAGGAAAAGTGGGAAAATTATCTGCTACATTTGCAATTCAGGCCACTTTTTACAAGAAGCTTTGCTAACAGAATCTAAAATAAAAACCACAAATATTTTCAAGCCAGCATCAATATGAAATAGGCTCCCTTTTGGGACTATATCTGCATGTAGCTCACTCAGTCTTTAGGTGGGATCCAGCATGCTAGATTAGACATTTGCTGATCACATACAGTTAGGCACCCCACTGAGCAATCTTCCAAAGTAGTGCCATATTTCTCTAGCTAGCTCAAGGAGAGAAGGTGCTTACATCTAAGCAGACAAGATCCCACCAGAGCCCTCCAAAAATACCCACCTTTCCCCATTAGCCGACTGGCAACTTTATAAAGAAGCAATTAAGAAACTGCTCCAGAACCCAGCTAAACTAAAGACAGCAAGGAAGTGCTGACATCAGGTGCACTGCACCCCTGATGGGTGTCTAGAAGAAAGAGCCCACAGAGAATAATTAGGAGGTCAGAAGGCTGGGAAGAAAGGGATTGACTGCACCATTCGAGCCTCCCCTGAATCTAGCACAGAAAGCATGCATTTTCACAAATGGGGAAGATTTATTCTTTTTCAAGAACCCACGTCCAAGGACAGCCTCTCTAATTTTCCACAAAACAATTGAAACCCCCTAATGGCAGCTTGATTTTCGATACCCATCATCAGCCCTTGTTACTTTGTTTGCCTGAAGGCAGTTACAGTCAGCGAGCCCCTTCTGGGGTGGAATATTTCCCTCCAGCCCGTTAAGTGTACTGGCTAGGTGTCATGCCTTGGACACGGCAGCTTTCCTTCCCTCTACAGCAGCTGAGATTGTATGAAAGCCTGTGTTGAAGCCAGCCTGCATGCTAGTCACGGACACTGAGTAAGGAAAGGAAGCAGGTCTCAGAGGGATGCTGCTATGAGTCGCTCTGTCTGTCTGCCTCTCTCTTGTATGCTCATCTTGCAGACAGGGATGTGGGGGATTTACTGCCAAGCTCCTGGTGTGGTGGATGTGTTGATAAAGATGCCACTGCCACAGCCCCTCATCACCACCGTAGCCTGTGCTGCAACCCATTGCCACACTGCCTGTTTTAACGCAAACTGTCACATCACTGACTGCTAGGTAAGACAGACAGACTGTCTGGATGGGGATTTCAGCGCAAAGAAGTGAAATTAAAAATGCAAAATAGAAAAACAGATGGCATAAACTTCATTAAAATAGTATTTCATCTCGTGGGGATCCCGCGGGGATCTGTTACCTTCCAGTGGATATGGAGCCCCCGAGATCTACACTTAGGGATTATTCTATTCCTCCCTCTCCTTATCACAACTCTCTTCTGTTTTCCAAAGGCTTGTGGTATGTGCTCCATCTGGATATGCCTCCTAATAAGGATGTGCTGGAGACATCTCCCAGCACTAATGGACGCCCAACCCCCCCAGTGCTGTCAGGAGTTTCCTTATCAAATGATTTGCAGGCAAGAAAGAAGCATGGCTGAGTCCTGAAATTTCAACAGAAAGACAAAATGGGAGTGTTAGGAAAGTAAGAAATACATAATTAATATGGATACAGTATCTGTAAGTCTTAAGATGATGAATTACATGAAGCAGAAGTTACTTTCCCTTCATGTGAAGTTTGTCTCTTTTTAGATGTGGTACCAGCAACAAGCCAAATACTTTACTATTCCACTTACAAATCAGGTGTAATCTTTAGGAACTTACTAGAAATAAAAGCCACCTGTGAAGATTTTCTTGTATCTAACTGACCCCCAAACAAACGTGGTAATGAAACGTATTTACTTATGGGGCAGAGAAACAACCATAGAAAGGACATTCAAGCAGCAGGATAAATCTATGTTCGGAGCATGCAGCACAGCACAATTTCTGTCACACTTCAATCACTGTGGGCTCTGGAAGCAAAACTTCTATGCATGCTGGGTTGCTATTTAATTGAGCTCATTTAAACCAAGCTTCCAGCAAGCACATATGACAGATTTATATATGAATCTTCACAGAGTATAAAATGACATTTATCAACCTTCCGTCAGAGCATTTGACATTTGAACAATTGATTCCGATTTAACAGTGAAAAATGCCACTATCCATACAGAAAACTTGCAATAGGATTAAAACCCTAGTCACTACCATCCCCAACAACAGCTTTGCCAGGTAAGCTATTAAACATTTATGTACTACCTTAACTTTGTTTAGGCTTAAAGGGATTAAAAAGCAATCCAAATCCTGATGAGTTTAATGCAGAAGAGACTAAAGATTGAGTTGGAAGAAAAGGAGCCAGAGCTGGGAGACGTGAGACATTAAGCTGCTTGAAAATTGCAAAGGTCAGGCAGATTTTAAGAACGACAGCAACAGGAGCTGATGTGGTTTAAAAGCATGTTACACTGGCTGCAGACAATACCATCAGTCTCGTTTTGGCCCAGGTAACCTAGCACTCATCAGAGTATGGCTAAGAGTAGAGAGTCAATCCAAACTCTGTTAGATATGCGTTCACCTAATTGAAGAGGCACTCTGTATCCACAGGGAGAGGAGGGTTTTGAGCAGACTTCTCTCTGGAGCCCAGGCAGGAACATGCTTGTCAGTGTGGTTGGACAATTCCTCTTAAGCAGGTAGATTTCACCAACTATGATCTTCAGAAGCACAGTGTGGTCAGCACCGAGCATTCATTAGGCAGGAGCACTAGCAGGTCCTGGAGGCTGTGTCCTTCTATAACTCTGTGGAGCTCTAATACAATGCAAGTTTTGGATGTTTTCTGTTATTCCCAGAAGACACCAGTTGAGCCTGTCCCTACTTTCATGGTTAAGCATGCTTTAATTTCCAGATGTAATATACCCCTCACAATTTATGCTTTAACTTTTCCAATGTTTACACCATCTGTAATGTCAAATATTTCTTTTTTGTTCCTGATATTTACTCCCTGAAAGATTTATGTAAGGCAAGCAGATCCTTTCTCCATCCTGCTTTTACCAGGTACAATATGCCAACCTCTTTTAGTTTTCTGTTATATGACAGGCTTTCAAATCGCTGGTCTTATGTACTTCTCATCTATACCAAGCCCACTCTAAATTCCTCTTGGTGGAACTGAAGCGATGAGATTGTTACACTGCATTGCAAACATCTTACCCTGGCCTTTCACAATAGCAGTGATACACCTTTATCTACTGGAAAAAGTGATTCAGACTCTTCTAATATCCACCTTTCCCACTTTAATGGTGGATAATAGCATTCGGCAGTGGCGAAATGCAATAAAATTTTCCCTACATGATAAAGCAGAAGTTTTGGCAGAAGAACTAATCATTCTGCTGTATCTGTATGTTTGGAAAAAAGCTGGGAAACTCTGCAAAGGTATGACTATGGCATATTTTTATGTATTAGTCCATTTTAATAATTACTTATCTTGCAATTATATCAGGCTTTCTCTTTCTTACTCACTTCCAGTTGGTAAACTTCAATTTACAGCAGACTGAGTTGCTCCTGTCATATTTTTCTCATTTCTATTACTTTAGTTTTCATGCCTTTCCTCTGTGGTATTTCTGAGTCTTTATTGTACTGATGTCCCCCTCCAACTCCCTCCTACTTTTTGTCCCTTTGTCATTAATGAACTTCTGAAAGAAATGACTGTTGGAGAAGCCCATTAACAATCTCCTTTCTTCTGATAGTTTCTCCTTCACCACTACCCAATGTGAAGTGAATTCCCCGGGGTTCTCAATTCACTGCCTCTGGTTATGCACTTACTTTATAAAACTGAAATTTGTTACAGATCTATTTTAAATTACCTTTACATTTAATTTGCATGAATCAAACTTATTATCTCTGAATCCAAATCTCTTTCTGATGATCAGATCTTCTATAATGTCCTCATGTGTTACCAAAGCCAAGTCTAAAATAAGCTCCATTTTCTGTCACATTAGTGAATCTCTGGAGGATATCTTTATTGTCCAGAAATGCAAGAATGTCTCAGACCTACCAATAATAGTATCAATTGCTCTCCAACCTAATTCCTGATGTTAAATTATCCAAAACAACTACTGCAGTAGTAATTATCTCTCTAATAACATCACAGAACTCTTTTGGTAGTGAAAAAGGATGCTGGTGGCATATGGCATGCTGGCAGTGATTATCTTTTACCAAACTGTGAGTTGAGCTGTCATTAACACATACTGCTGCTTTCTGCCATTTCCTGAAAAGCAGCTGCCCTTTTTAGAGTACTTATGATTGCTACTGCAGGACAGATATACTGTCCCAATGCACTTGCTCATATCCTCCATCAATAGTTCAAGGTCTTCCACCTTGCTGCATAACCTTGCTGCATTTGCACATCCAACTTTATGTCTCTTTTCCTCCCTAGTCACTCCTTCTTCAAGATCATTTATTCAACTACTTTCTTTCCCTTCACTGTCCGTAGACGTAGTCTACAAAATTCCTTTATGCACTGCAATGACCAGATCTGTCTATTATTCAATCTCCCATAAACTCCAGCAGAGTCTTGAGACTGCACAAATGCTTCCAGACTTCTCCTGGTGTTTCTTTAAAGCTCCTCTTACCAATGAAGCCAACACCACTGTTTGCAGTAGTACTTAATGTCCTTGGGTGAAACCCACCTATTGACAAGATCTCTTCATAACCACGTAACGATGCTCACAGGTTCTCAAATCTTGTTCAGACTTTAGCTGTCTGCTGACCTTCCCTGTCATTCATTTGGTAGGGCTCAGGGCTATGCCACTGAACATCTGGGCATCCACCTTTTTCAGAGCCTTCCCTGACATGGCACAGTCACCCTCAATCAGCTCCAGCAGCATCCCATCAATGTCATTTATTCTGATGTGAAGGACAACTAGGGGACTGCTTCCTGCTCCCATCTGGAAATTTCCCAGACCATTTTTTACCCATGCTCTGAGCAAAACCCACACTATTCCTTTGACATGCCCTTTTTTCAGGGTCTTGAGTCTGTATGGCACAATAGAGATTCAGGTTTTGGAATCAGGATGGCAATGTGTGGATTACTGTCCTCTTGTAAGCATCAGCTTTGTGTGGAAGCAATGTGTTGTGCTAATATACGCTGCTGCTTCCAGAACTTCAGACACAGTGCTCAGAAATAGCATGAGTATTTCTTTGTGAACCATTACAAACCTACAGTCCCTCCACCTCACAACAACACAGCTCTGTCTTTTCCTGGTAATGGTCCAAGTCTCTGTTCCTCTCCCTTTTGTTTGCAGTCATCCTGTCCTCTTTTTACAGTCCCTCTGTATTATCTTCATTCTTTTTCTGGCCAAGCCTTAATCTTAGCTTTATGAAATTCTGTAGGTTTAAAAAGCTGTTCCTTCCTTTTCAAGAAGACCTCTACCACAGCCCAAGACAGAGTGTCCTTCGATGTTTGTAGGTCACTTCCCTGAGCAGCAGAATCACACCGATAAACTGCTCTGTGAGATTTCTGAGCTGAGCTGGTATGTTCAGCCATACAAATGGAGATCTGCTTATGATCCCACTAGCACCTCACCATATTACAGACCTTAGATTCAGCCTTCTCGGTCTTCATCAGCAATGACTCACCTAATTTCACTTGAAGTGGGGACGGCTTATAGTTCATGGCTACAGTCTCTCCCTCTCTCGTATCACAATCTCTGTCCGAAATAGACGCAGCTGTTGGATCCTGTAGAGACAGAAAATGAAACAGAACAGAACAGTTTAGCTAAAAGTTATGCAGTCACTTCTCTACCTGGCTACTAGGCTAGTCCATCCCCACCCGCGTTCAGAGGAAGCAGAGAGTATGCTGGTGTTTTAAATGGCTGAAACCTAGGGGAAAATCACAGAACTTTGGAAGCATGTTTAGTATGTTAAAACTACCTCTGGAAATGCCAGATTTCAACATCAGAAACATGATGGATGATACTGGGAATATAATATGGAGCGTAGGTCACCAGATCAAAATCAGCCTGGGCTGGCAATAGTCCCAAGCCATTTTCATGTGATGACTCTTTGGTGTGTCGTATGAAATACACTTACAGTTTCAACTGAGTTCTAAGTGGATCAGTCAAGCTCATGATTAAAACTAAAAAGCTCGTGACCAGCTGTGTGAAAGTCTTGCCCAGAAGGAATTAAGACCAAATAAAAAGGTGAATTCAATCTCCGGTCCATCTTGGAGAAGAATGAAGAAGCCTGTACTTCCCATACTGGACCAATTTTGTGGCTAAATGGGCAGATTTAATTTCAGTGTCTGTCAGCACAGCAGCTTTTACTGGAATCCCCCTAAAACAAAAGCTCCCAAAACTTAAATCTGCGCCATTGCGGCCTCTTACAGACAACCTAATCCAGGTAGCGCTGTACTCAACGTTACAGTGCATCAGAGCAGTCATACAGAGACAAGCTACCAAGTCACTTGGCTCCAGCACTGATGAAAGTATTTAAAATCCTTTCACGTCAAATTCCAAACCTGTTGGACCTATCTCTATTTAGCACCACTGATTTTCCAATATGTTCACTTCTTCCCACCTAGAAGCTAGAAACTAAATTGAACATGCGCACATATATATACATATATGGGTATATAAATTCTGATTTATAATAGGTACAGCTGCACAGGGAAAACAAACATCCAATATTAAGTCCAATATCTGAAGAAACCATCAGTTTGTAGAAATGGAACAAGGCATGAGAAACTAAAGATCAGTAAATACCACTCCAAACTGGCTAATTAATATTGTCCACCTCTCAGTTTCTGGAGTTTGTTATTTTTTTTTTTTTACAGATTTTCTAGTAAAAATGCAACCCGTGATTTGGCACTGACACCTGTAAGCAATGCAAGCCAGTCAGTGAGTTTCAAAGCAAGGGACTGTTGCTCTGCTCCCTCAGAAAGAAATCACTCTGTGAGCTCAGTGAGTTCTCCTTCAGTCAGTAAGATCTGCAGAAAAGCACCAAGGAGTCCCGGTGGACACCGAGCTGAAGGTGAGTCAGCAATGAAGGGTGGAAGGGTGACAGCATTCTCAGCTGCATTACGCAAAGCATCACCAGTAGGTCTACAGAGATGATCCTTCCCCTCTACTCAGCACGGGGGAGGCTGCACCTGAGTGCTGGGTCCAGTTCCAGGCCCCTCAGCACAAGAGAGACATGGCCACACTGGGGAGAGTCCAACAGAGGGCCACCATGATGATGAAGGAGCTGGAGCACCTCTCCTGTGAGGAGAGGCCGAGAGAGCTGGGGCTGTTCAGGGGGGACAAGAGGCAGCTCGGAGGGATCTCACCAATGTCTGTAAACACCTGAAGGGAGGGTGCAAAGAGGATGGAGCTAGGCTCTTCCCAGTGGTGCCCAGTGCCAGGACAAGAGGCCATGGGCACAAACTGGAGCACAGGAGGTTCCCCTGAGCATCAGAAAGCACTGCTGTGTTGTGTGGGTGACAGAGCACCAGCACAGGTGGCCCAGAGAGGCTGTGGGGCCTCCCTCCTTGGAGATCTTCAAAATCAACCTGGACCGGGCCTGGGCACCCTGCTCTGGGTGTCCCTGCTTGGGCAGGGGTTGGACCCGAGGGACCCAGAGCTCCTGCCCACCTCAGCCACTTGGTGGTTCTGTGAACCACCATCCTTTCCACCCCAGTGCTGCCTCTTTAATTCTTTTTAATTCTTTAGCTCTTTTTAACACACTGTGCTTAAGAGATAAAATATGATTCTTGAATTAGGCTCCGTCTTAATAGGAACTGGTCAAATACCACATGTAGCATTATTTTATCAAAATTCTGCTCCCTTGCACTGTCCAGTAGGCGTTCTTTGACAGCACTTAAAATGGATGGTTCTTACAAGACTCTGCATTCAATGACACAAAATAGATAATGCTGAACCTTCCTCTAAAATGTAGCCACTGCCAGAGTAGTGCAGAAGCAGTTTAATAATATGGTGAGAAAGGTTACAGTAAGTTGCAGACAACCAAGCCAGTATCTGGGAGAACATGATTAGGTATAAATAATAAATCACATGGGTTTTAGGTTAAAAAACTATTTTTACGAAGAAAAATGCCAGGTTTTTAATAGCCACACTGAATGAGAAAGTATGGCAGCTGAATGGTAAAAGTGCAACAGTTGAAATTAAATGAAGATAAAAGTGGCAGACAGAAGAAAAAAAAAATCCCAACTTCACAAATGAAAATGGTGAGCTGCAGCTAGCTTCTGTCACTCAAGGAAGAGATCCTGGATGACAGGTTCCATGAGATGACCAGAACAACACAGACCAGGACTCTTCAGCCAGGAAGAGACAATGGATGGGGGATCTGGGAGAAGTTTAAATGATCCAGAGTGGGATGAGAAGGTGAATAGGGATCAGCCAGCCTTTATTTTCTACAAGAAAGGGCTATAAAGTGGCAGTTAACATGCAGCAGCTGGAAACAAACTCAGTACTTCTCCATACAACAGGTGACAGGCTACTGAGGATGCTAAAAGGGGCTGAGAAAAGGGCGAGATAAATGCATGGAAGGGATATCCATGAGGATTATCGAATACTAAAGTTCTGCTGTGAGCTTAGGCAGCCCTAGAGGCACAGATCTCTGGAGAGAGTGAACCAGGGAGGTAACACTGGGGACTCACCCTGTTCTCGTGCTCATGGGGACACAATGAACGGGTAGGTGAGACCTTTCATCTGACTAGTCTATGCCAGGAAATCATTTCTAAGGCTTAAAATGTTGCCCTTCTGCCTCAGCACACCTCACCGCTACATCAGACCCACTTGGGCACCCACTCCTGCCGCACAGCACTCATGACAGGCGCAAAGGGCCCACGCAGCAACAGCAGAGCCTGAGCAACCACCGCTGCGGTGCACGGGCCAGGCCTGCTCCCTCTGAATTGCAAAACTGAACCAGAAGGACACCGAGCTGGGCCAGGGACAGCATCCCCAGCACTAGAGTGCCTTGTCCGTGGCACTGGCATAACCCTGGTTCTGCAGCAACGCGCAGGGCTCCAGACAAGCACAAGCACAACAGCATTCCTGTGGTTCAGCTAGGGCTGCCCCCTTGCCTCTGTGCATCATGAATGCACACATTTCTCTCTCTGTAGCAAATCTACCCAGAGAAGTATTTACTCAACTAATTAGCCTTTTGCTTGTGGATGCCTACAAGCAGACCGAGGTTCACTGTGTGCTTATGTTACTGGAATCCACTTGTGGCTTTATCTTTTTTTTACAAGCCTTCCTTAGGCAATGCGTTCAGCTCGGACCCCAGCATCAGGGTCACAACTATGCGGTGTCACCTGTTCCAGGCCAGGTGACGTGATTTCTCTGCTCACCGGGAGCCAAACAACACTCCCAATCAAAAGGCAAGTGGCTGCAGGGGCTCCAAAATGGCTCTGGGAATTTAATACATTTTAGGTGGTTTTCTTTGGCTGTTCTTGAGACCTCCTCATGCCTCCTAGGGAAAAAAATACATTCAATCAGACCTCTGCATGAACATTTGGTTGGGGCCAGAGTTTAATCATAGTTTTCTCCCCACATGCTCACAGCTTAATTGGGCATGGGTAACAGCAGCATTTGAACGGTGGGGTGTTTCCTTATCAGTTTGTTCTTCTTCTGGGCTCAACACCATGGACCTTGAAAATTCTGCCTCCTGCCAGGTACAGCCACATCCTGCAGCGAGTACAACATGCCGTGTCTGAACATCAGAAATTAGTTCCAGTGAACCTTCATGGTACAGCAGCAGTGTGAATCCTTAGTATGCAGGGGCATGGAGAGGAGCTGAAACCACTTTAAACTTAAATCAGGTGGTGCTCAGTAGGGTTTTTATTCCTTCTCTGTTCCACTCCTCTTCCCCTTTCCAGGTCAACAGTCTTTTTACTCTTACCGCCTGCCTCTCGCAGTAGCCCACACTGACTATGGGGCGGAATAACCCAAACAGCCAGCAAACTGCAGTGTTACACCCTGAGCAATGGAGCGTGCAATGGAGGGTGCAAATACACCCTTGAAACACCTCTGGAAATGCAGCTTCCTTTCACTTCACTCACAGTCAACACCTCTGATATCTCGCGAGCTTAACAAGCCTGCCCCGTGACTCCTCTGGGACCCCAGTGCATGTGGAAGGGAATGGGCACACATTTTTTGTGGCCCTCAGCTGCCCCTTAAGAGCAGGGCTGGTAACAGAGATGTCTCCACCTGCCCACCTTTCCAACCCTTGAGATCAGTCATTCCTGCAGCCACTAAAAGATGTTCTCCACCTTGCTCTCTGTGGGGAATTCTGCGATTATTAAAGCAGCTCTGCTTTTTGATAAGCAGAGGGGGAAGAGTGCCCTCATCCTCTGATCTCATAGAAAGACCCAACATACAAGGCTGTATCCATCACTTCTCTCCTCAGTTCAGAGGCATTGGTCTAATTATCAGCAGCTAAATCATTATGATCTGACTGCTCAGGAATATCATCCAGTTAGCTTTGTCTCTCTCCAGTACAGGCCGATGATATGCTTGCTGTCTTCTGCCCGACTTAAAGATGCTGGACGTACTGGTACCAATGCATGCGTGACGGCCTACAGCAAGTACTTGCAGCCCAGCAGGCTCCTGCTCTCTGAAGCTGCCCATGCGGATCACATGCTATAAACCAATGCTAACAAGAAAGGACAAGCCCAAGTGTTTTGCTTTTTTTTCCCCACATAAAACAATGAGCTTGAAAATTTGATAGATGTTCTGTGCATGAGAAACTGACTTAGCACAAAAACAAGTGAGAAACTCATGCACGCCAATTGCAGGGCATATGTTTGGGTCGCTGAGAAGTTTCTATCATTCCCATGTTGTCATACCGGACTCCGGGGCTAGAACATTGCTCCTGCTAATAGGTATTCACATCTTCAGTCTCCTCTGCCCTGGGAACAGAAATCATACGCTCCTTGCAGATTTGCTCTGCCTCAAGCTGTGACACACAAGGTTGTCCTGAGGAATGCAGCTGTGGATGGCATGCTTGTGGGGAAGGGACTCTGATGTGCGTAGGTAGGTATGTAAAAGCACAGCCTCATAGTATTTTAGACAACAGACCTCTGAAGCCTTTAGGTACCACTACAATATAAACATGAAATATCTATAAGCATAGAGTGTAAAAAAAAAACCAAAACACAAAAACTAAAACACTGGGAACTGAGATGTATAAAATGTGTACAGATTTGTGTAATCTATGTGGGAAAACTTTAAAGTAGAGGGATAAAGGATGTGAGATTTATAGTGAGTCAAGCTGAACAATGGTCAGTAATGGCATATTCTGGAAGAGAAAGGGAAGTGTCACAGGGGGATGTACTGCAGGAATGTAACCTGCAAACCTCACAAAAGAGTCTCTCATGCTCTCCTCTCTATCCCTCGGGCTCCAGCTTAAACATTCTGTTTTGGAGCCCATTACTTCAAGTAAGATGTAATCCCCTCAGCTCTCCTATGGATGAAAGCTTGAAGCTACAACCATCCAGGAATACTAAAAGAATGGATTTGCTCAGAGAAGAAAGGGGAAGACTAAGGAGTCTCATAATAGCTGTCTTCAGATACATAAAGAACTGCTGCAGAAAAAAAGGGTGTCTTTTTTTCCTCATGTTTCTGATCACCAGAACAAGAAACGATTACCTTAGACTGCAAAGCTGCAAGGAAATATCAGGGTCCTTGTTTAATAAATGTGGAGCGATGATCCAACGAAGCGATAGTGAAATGGCTTTGAACGACAGGAAAAGGTTCAAGTGCTAATACTATTTCAGTTCAGATTCTAAAGCAGGGTTTGGAAAAGATATCAAATGCTGGAGGATTCTCACATATATGAAACATGAAACACAAAAACATACGAACTGTCAGATCAGAGGCCCAGGAAGGTCAGTATAAAATTATAGAAAAATTCATAAACCAAATGTCTGGCTAGGAAGGAACAAAACACAGCATGGTAGGGGTAGGTTTCTATAGCCCTGGTATCTTCTAGAGACATCAAAGGCAATGGCAGATCTTGTATTTATGCAAAATGGAATATAGGAGGAGGAACGACTTAGGGAAACCGGTAGGTGGCTATAGGGGCTGTAAGGTTTTGTAGTTTATCTGGCTTACAGTACAAAACATTCAGGTGACAAGGCAACAGATACTCCCCTGATGCAGGAGCCAGTGGTGCCATGAAGCTGAACAAAGCCAGAACATCCCTTTCACACCCCAGCACTATTGCTCAGGGTGTCAGAGCTACCGAGTCAAGGAACCAGGAGTGCAAATGCACACCCTGCATTTGTCCTGTGCACAGGAAAAAAGACTGCAGTGCTCAAAGCTCAGCCTAGGAAGAATGCAAATTCTTTCAAACAGTGAAGTGTGACACTGATAACAGACAGAGAATTAAACCTGGAGTCCCCTAGCACTGATCTGTCCAAGCTGGGGAAAGCCATACTGTGATGCAACCTAGCATCTGCACCCCAGCTTTTCTGGGGCCCATCCTGGATGGGATGGCAGAGGCCGTACGTCCTCAGGCTCTGACCTCTGTCCAGCTGCCCTCAGGATGCTCGGCACTGCCTCTAACCACTCACTCCCCCATCCTGCTTAAGGGGAGAGGAGCCCACTTCTGAGCCAAACAGAACACCAGTTAACTGTGGGAATGAGAGGTCATCCAAATTTCCTAAGGATCCACTTCCAAGGATCATGGCTGGCCTTCACCTTCTCTCTGGGAGATCTGGAGAAAAACATGTTTTTTCTAACTCTCACACGTTGAAGGAACTCTAGAAACGCATAGTGACCAGAGCAGAAGGCTCCCGGGACGTCATGGTCAGCACTTTTCATCAGCATGTACATCTTCTTAGCATTGCCAGTTTGTACCTAGGGAAAGTAAGTGGCATTTTGGCGACACAGTGAGTGATGCACCAAAATACACTCTGATAGCTACTGACTTAGTTTCAAAAACCTAATAAACAACACCTGTTTATTGACATTCCGCTAGCTCTGCCAATGCACCAGTTACAACGCTGCTGTTTTTATTTCCTGAGCAACTGGTGAACAAATCTTATTGAACAGTAACAAAACAGGCCTGCAATACCCACTACAGGATCCAGGTTTCAAACTCAATTCATTTATAAGACAAACCAGTATTTGAAGCCATTTTTTCATCAGCTGAAACCAGCAGAGTTAATATTGGTGTGTGATTAAAACCTCAAGCCTACTTAATTAAACTCAACCAGCTCAACTGCACTGGCATTACATTCTACTGTGCACAGCCACAGTAGGTGAAGCTTAATCCTCTGGCAGGTAACGAGGAGTTCAGGTCTTTGCTTTGTTTAAAAGGGGTCCAGAAGAGAAGTGCCAGTCTGCCTTTCTGTGCCGCCGTGCTTGTGGACACGCTCCTGTGAAACCCTGTAAGAGGACAGCCTGACTTCCATGTTCGGGCTGAACACAACGCAACAAGCAGAAAGGCGTAAGTGAACAAGAAGTTTCAAATGTCTGTTTTCCTAATCAGAAATGACATTTGCAGCACAGGGAAGAAAGTCCCTTTTTTTGGATGATGATGTATGACTAATCCTGGGAGTCCACAGTAACAGAGGAAGCACCAAATCTGTAAGTAGACCGAATGCTTTGGGAAAGCGACTGAGGGACAAGGAGGAAAAATGGGAGTAATTACATGATTTCTGTTAGATTTCCCTCAGAGAAGCCAGCAGCACAACCAGCCCCCGGTCCTTTCCTTTCAATCACGACAGAGTATATTTAACACTGTATTTCCCTCCTGGCTCTTCTCACACACGATCATAAGCCATCCCTTTTATCACATGCATTTATAGGTTTGGTATCTTGTGCTAACTTTACAGGACTTAAATTGGATCGTTAACATTGCAAATTACAGAAATACCACATTACACTCCCCAACGCCTGCAGCACTTGACAAGTGGCTGGCATGCAATACCTGTTTAAAACCAGCTATTAACTGAGGTATGTTTTCAGAATGCTTCAATACCAAAACATTTCCCTCCATATAAAGGTTATATACATGAGGGCATTAACACCGTTCCTTTTGTACCTCTGATTATACATCCATGGTTCTGAGGACCAATGATACATGATTATTTAAGGCAATAAAGCATCACAAATTCCTTGGTAGCTGTTTTTAAGAGTCAGTTTAGCAACTGGCACGTGGCCAAACCAGGACCTCAAAATCAACCAAGCAACTTTATAACTGTTTCCTAAACCTCGACTCAGGAGGGAGGATATCCTCAAAATGATTAAAAGAGCCAAGGTCATGGTGTGTTTGAAGGCTGGGGGCTGGAATAAGTGCCTGGGCTTCTATAGGCACCTCCTATAAAAAACTGCAGTGCTCAGCCACAGTGTTGCCCCTAAGGGACAACAGCAGCAACTTTTAGGGATTGAATTCATGCTTGTCGGTAAGTTTCTAGAGCTTCTTTCAAAGGTGTGCCCCGTTCCTTCAAAGCTTTAAAGAGGCATCACCAAGAGTAAAACTATTAAAAAAAAAACTACACTCATTTAAAAAAATGAGTTTTCCACCAGAGAGGATCTGTGCTTCCTTCCCATGGACAGCCTTAACACCCAGAGAAAAAAGTTGAGAACGTGCAATGTAAGTGGTGCCATGCCACGGTCACGGGCATACACAGATATACATTTACAGATCCTCTCTTGCCCCGGCCCCTCCGCACACAGCGAGGCTGTTCCAGCTGTACATGAAAGATGAGATCAAAGCTTGCCCGATGTAAACATTAAAAGCGTTGGCTGGTTCCAGCAGACACTGCAGCGATGAGATATTCCAACAAAAATGTCCCAGCAAAACACAAATGACAGTAGGAGAGCCCTGTTCCAGTGATGTAAGTTCTCCAATATCCTGGAGACTGGATAACCACCTTCATAGACAAAATGCTACGTTGCTAGGCTTCCAGAGCCTCTGGAAGTAAGAACAATAGTAGGAAAAGGCTGGGCTGGCTCCACATCCATAACTTTCAACAGCCCGAGGGCTTCAGTCAGCGGTTCAATGTCGCAGTTATTTAGTAATACCACCCCCAGCATGTCTCTGGAGCAACCTGTTCTTCTCCAGTTAGCAATTAGGATGTTGTGTGGTTGTCTTTTTTTTTTTCATAGAAAGGCAGCTGATTTTTACACGTTCAATTTCTACGTGTGTAAGATGAATAAGGTCTTGCTTTTTGCTCTGGACTATCTCCAGCACCTTTAATCCATTTCCTCAGAACCTCTTCTGAGCTGTTCGATTGTTCCTCCTGTTCAGTTCTTCTCCAGGAACCTTTCTTCGTTCTGCTTTGCTCTTGTCTCTTTGCTCACCCCACTCAAGGATGGCAGGGGTGTCTGGCTGCACAGGCTCCCTGGCTGAGGTCTCAAGTCAACAGGGAGACCCACACACCTGACAACAGAGTCTGGTGAGGCTCAGCTCAAGGTCAGGCACTTCTGGAAGGAAAATGAGACGTGTGAAGACTGTAGATCTTTTTGTCAGCCCCTGGATTGGCGTCTAAGCCACAGGATGTCTTCTCCATTGCACACCTACTCTGTGTTTGCCAGATCCTACCTTTCAACTCAAGGCACCCTGGGCAGGCTGCTTGCTGTCTTGACAAGCTGTGCTTTTACGCCTCCAGTTTACTCAGCCTGCACTCACAATCAAGGACAAGGAGGGATCTTGTGAGGGCTTTCAGCAGGGAATCACCGCATCTCCCTTTAACTACTCAGCCAGAACTGGCTCAGGAAAAGAGAGAAAGTCACTGGCAGGGAAATCCCAAGGGCTCAGCTCCTTGTTTTCCAGGGAAGTTGAAGGTCTGGGAATGATGCTATAGAAAATGCAAACAGTCAGGATGTTGAATGCAAGTACCTGTGCATTTGACCAACATCAAAGCCACTTCTGGTGCCAGAAAAGAGAGGCACTGATAAAGCCAAGAAAAGGAGACAGCCTGCAAAACAGAGTCCAGACAAGGCCCTGAAGGAGCAGTGTGGAGACCCACTGCTCTTGGAGGAAGGTTTCAAGAGATTTGTCACGAATAATGGATGCCCAGTGACGTTAAAAGCCATTTAACAAACCTAAAAACCTTGACTCTTCCAACACAACCCAAAAGACCAACAGCTGCCCAAGACTCATGCACCAAGTGTACCTCTCATGCTGCAGACAGGAGGAGATCTCAGTGGTGGCCACCAGCCTGCCCAGAGCAGGGGACTCTGCCAACCCATGCTTCCGTACCCGCCCAGGTACGAGGAGGTGTCTCCTGGCCCCATAACCCAGGCTGACAGGCTAACAACTTTGAGAAGACAGCTTGGGCAAGGACTGCTCTTGTCCTCACCTCGCCATGCTTTATTTCAAAGTCAGCAGCACACTGTCCGGGGCACGGCCAAGGAGGCCACTTGCCCATCCTGCAAAGGTGGATCCTAGCATGAAAATCTTACTGGTTTTTCTCCGCTAGCACAGAAAACAAAGCTGCCAAGCAGAGTGCTCAGCAGCCTCTTTCTCTTTAGCACAGCGCTTTGAACTTGTCCCAAGAGATGGAGAGCTCAATCATCAGATTTCCATATTTATAAGGAGAGAGTTTCTGTTTAGCCAAGCTTGTGACAGAAATAACCCCGCAAACAGCAGCAGAAGCAGCAGCACAGCAAACCCGTCTGAGGGGTGGGGATGCGAAAGCTGAGGCAGATCTCCAGAAGCTCTGCTTCGGCACGGCTCTCGAGAAATTCGGAGGGCACAAAACGTTTTGGCTTCTAAAATAAGAGTCCACCTCACCTCCACACCTGTGTCTCTGACTAATTAGCAGCCGGAGGATACGGGTTCTCCTCTGATAAAGCGCTGTTTGGCTCGGCTCTCCCCTGACACGTTTGTATTAGAAATATCTCGTTATGTGACTAATCAGGGAAGCCGAGATGAAGGCACAGGAGCCGACTTAAAGGGAAATTGCTGATTTTTATGAACACAGCTCATAAATTATTCTGCCTCCAAAGGGCAGAGACACTTCTTTCCCTCCCATTCCTGAAAAAAAAAAAAAGTACAAAATTAAGATCTCTGAAGAAAAACCTATTTTTATTCCCAGAAGGGGAAACTCTCATCTCCTCCCGTACTGAAGCCGGTGGCACTGGGCTGGCTTGCGTTTCCCTGGTTATTGCAGGACTGCAGTTTGCTGGCTGCAGAGGGCCGGGACAGCACGTCAGCCCGACACCGCAGCAGGGGTAGGCCTCAGCGAGGTGCTCGACAGCCGCAGCGCTGTCGGAGGCTGCGGATGGGAAGTGACAAGCGTGGTTAGGGTTTAACCACGTTCAGCTTCGAGCTGGTGGCACGCAAAATGCCAGCCACATCCCCGGCTGTCCCTTGAGAGCAAGGGAAGATATTTAGCGCTGTTATCTTTCACACAGCGCAGCAGCCTCAGCGAGGACCAGAGCATGCCTCAAATACTGAGGTAAACCCAGCTTGGCAGGAGCTGTTTGAAATAAAGGCAAGCAGACACCATTTAACAGCGTGAGGAGAGTGTTTTTAAGGGGAGATTTGTTTCTCTCCACGTTCCCTGCAATGGAGCTGGTCTCCATCCGGCCCCAGCTTGTCTCCTCGGCCTCCCGTTGACAGCGCCAGAAAGAGATATCAGGCCAGACAGCTTCCGCCTCGCTTCTCCTTTGAAGGCAGCCCCTTTATCAGCCTAAATCAAGCCATCTGTCCCTGGCCCCCTCCGAGGCGATGCAGCAGATTGCAGAGGAAACACCGCGCGAGGTGGGACCAGGAGGTCAAGGAAGCTCCTCGCACGCACAAAAAGCCAAACCAGACCCCCTTCCCCCAGCGCCGGGGGGAAGCCCTTGAGCTGGGAAGGGAGATGAAAGGGTGGCTGCTGCCATCAGTGCTCCTGGGATGGGCTCAGACACACGCTCACCGGTCCCTGCTGCTTGGCTCCCTCTGGGCTGCTGCTCCTTCTGCCACGGAGACATGGAGCAGCCCCAAAGCCCTGCACAGGGGCTCCCGGAGGCTTGCTGGAAGTCAGGCTGCTGAGAGACACGCAGGGCTTTGCTTGCTTAGCGTGACTGCCCAAATCTTTCCATTTTGACAGTTTGTTGTTTGTTGGTTTTTTTTTTTCCATTTGCCAAATGCCTATTCTCTGGGCCAAAATTTTGCACTGCAGGTACTTCTCAACCTCATTTTTTTTTAAAAAACAATATATAATTTAATAAACACAAATACAATTTTTTTGTTGGGGTGCTGGGAATCTATTTTGTCACCTTCAGCCCTCCCTGCTAAGTGATAGCCCCTCAGCAATCGCAGCCTCAGGGTGATGAGGGCAGGGGGCTGAGGAAGGAGGGGAGGCAGAGTCTGCTGGTAGGACTCGAGATGGATGGGGATGGGGGAAATGGATGGGATGGCTAGCTAGGAGGGGCTGAAGGATGTTCCTGGACAGGTCCAAGAAGACAATGAAGAGACAGGACGGGGATGGTGACTGTACCATTGCTGTTACTTCCCCAGCTGTATTAAGCTCTAAAAGCCCTCCTGCACTGACGAGAAATCAGCAGGATTTAGTAACCTTGCTGTCCCTGTGGCCTGAGCGTAGCTAGGGCTAGTGGCACAGAGCTGAGCGCTCAGACAGCCTTGATCCATGCTGATGCTGCTGTGCCAGGTCATGCTGGACTTCCTTTATAGCCCATTTTCCTCTGTTAAAACTGCAGGGAACTGACATTACAAGAAAAAACCCCCAAACCACCAGGGCTGGTTATCCAAGCTCCAAAATACAGCGGCTGCAGCCTAATTTGAGTCCTTGCAACCTATGTGCTATAAAACAGTCTTTAATGACATACTCACGTAACCTCTTTTCCTTGGTAATTCAGGGGACAGGACAGACCTATGCTGGAGATGAACCAGGGTTAAGCAACCAGGGAAGAGAAGCCCAAGTACATGATTTCTTGCAGAAGCTGCAAGTCACGTAGGGAGCAGGGAAACAGTGCACAGGAGGAAAGATGATCTCGTGGTTATACAACCCAGGGCTGTCCTAGGGAACTGGGACCTTTACTCTTGAGCTCTTACGTGAAGTGTGCCAAGCCTCTTAAACCAGATTTCCCACAAAGGGTCACTAATAAGGTCTCTCTCTTTTCCTGGGTTCCTGGCTCATAGCCCTGTAGTGCAATTTGCTGAGTGCTGCTTGCAACTGCTACCGAAGTGAGCGGCAGATGTGCTGTGAATAGGAGAAAAGCTATGAATCAGGATGATAAAATAATCATCAGGCAAGAGGTGCGCTGCACCAAAAACCCCAAATGATGTTCTGGCCTGAATTACTGTCTGTTTCAAGCCCTTATCCATCTAGTCACAAAATCATAAGAGAGAGGGATGGGATTTTGAAAGGGCTGGGGGATCTTGCGGGCTTTTTAAACCACCCCCTCACCAGGCAGGAGCGCTGCAGAGATAAACAAAGACTTTGTGAAGTGCTCAAGCACCATGTCCGGCCAAACACCACAGAACAGCCCACAAAATGACTGACTTAGGGGTATTTTGACCTGCTGTGAACACCTAGACAGCCAGGTAGGCACAATGAGACTACAGCAAAATCCAGAAAGCCTTGCTTGTGAACAGAGCGAATCCTGTCCATCTGAACAGAGAAATGGTCTTGTTTCTAAACTATTCATAGTGCATAAGGTCCGTATCAGGGAGGAGGCTTAACGTGGCAGTTTGTAAGTAGCTCTGGGCATTCTCCTTAGATATTGACTATCCCTTTCTGTCAAGTGAAGCCTGTGCCAGTGGGTCCATAAGCCATAGGAATGGGTTCACATCCCAGCCTCTCCCCCTCACCCCACTATAACTCAGCTTTGGGATCTGTGTTGTTCTAAGTTCTGTTTTGGAGTAGCAGTCTGGGTACCCACAAAAACCTTGTCTCCTTTTTCTACCTCCTTGACTATTTCCCTCCTCTTAGTATGCATCCTTTTATTTATTTCCCGAAGAAGAAACAATTCCACTATTTTCACTGTCTCTTTCTTGTTACCATCTCTTTATGGTTCTACAACGTCTTTCTCAAGGTGGTGATCAGAAACACATGCAATGTCCCAGGCACTGTACTACTGATCTAGAACGGCTTCACAGTATCTTGTCTACTCTCTGCTCCCTGAACTTTTGTTTGCCTTTTTGTTTTTGTTGCCACAAAACCTAGATAGCTTAATTAGAGTTCCCAGCAGTGATGCTGAGTTCTTTCCCATGTGTCTCAGCTATCCTCCTTTTCATCTTTCAAAGCGTTTTTGTGAGAGGTGTCTGAATCACTATCCCCATTTTATACCCATTTTATATCCAGAGAGGTGAAGCTGTTCAACACAAGAGCAGGAGAGCTGTGTCCTCCCCCCTGGTTTTGCCTCTGAGACAAGAGCATTTTCATAAATGCATTTCTACCGAATCCACTTGGTAGCACACACCAGAAAGCAGTGAGTACCAACATTACACTTCCAACTACACTGCAGGGGAAGGAAAATGGTCAGAAGCTGCAGTTCCAGGACTACGTTACAGTCCTGAAAAGTGGTTCCTTCCTGCAAGAACTTGATATTAAGCAGAAAATTACATAAACAAATCAAAAGTCTTGCAAGCCACATTGTTCCCCAGACATTTTAAAGGTTGGGTTCAGTATACAGGCTTGTTTCTTTTTCTTGTAATCTTCTTTTTCCAGCAAAATGTTTTTTCCAGAATTGCCTTGCAAACGGCTTCATGCTCTTTGCTCATTTAATTTTCTCAGGAACTTATTCCTTTCTCATTATCATCCAAACTACTGTAATTCAGACAGCGCTCCCCAACGTGTCAATTATGTCACACATCCCTGATCAATGTAAAGAGTCGCCTCTCTACCAATCTGTCACATCTGACAATTTCTGCTCCCTGTGAGTCTCATTTATATAAGGAGCTCACAATTAAAAGCAACACATGAGCTTAAAAAGATAATAAAAAATGCACAACTTGCCTTAGTATCTTCCCCTAAGGTACTTTCTCAGTTGTAGATATTGAGGCTAAGTCCACATTTGTGTCTGCTTCTTTTGCTTTGTATGGAGAAGTGGAGACTAGAAATGAGTCAACAAAACAGAAGAATGGGAAGGGTTTCAATTTCATTTATAAGTTCCCTTATATAAACCCTTCTTTTGGAAGGGTCTCAATTTGATTTATAAGTTGCCTATAGAATTAATGCATGGGGAAGCATTAAGAAGACCTCCTATTACCACAACAGTCTTTTTAGCTTCATGAAGATGGCTTAGAAAATACATCCAGATACAGGAGAGATGGCTCACAAAAACTTTCTGTAAGAAAGGTCCCTTGAGTCTGGTTCTACCTCTTTGTCTTCACGGCTTTCAATTAACACTGCGGGTGGGCACAGAAACACTTTCAGCTCATTATTTTCTTTTCAAATACTGGTGGACATGAGATATTTAGCTGAAACAGCCCTTTGTAGACATCTTAAATTCCATTATCATTAAGATGACAGACAAGGGTACTGTTTTCCTTACTTACTACTTCCATCTTTTGCAGGGTAGAAGCAGCTTCATGAATTAACTTAAGGTTTGCAATGCCTGCGCTGCTGGAAAAAGCTATCTGAAATGCACATCTTAAGAGCAATGATTGATTTCAGCTGAACTTGGGCGCTTGACTTATGGAAGCACAAATCAGGAATGTTACTGGCTAAAATATCCAGAAGCCTCCCAATAAAATAAAAAATGGTAAATAAATTGGAGTCTCTCTGGATGATCATTCTCATTATCTGGCTATAGAAGATAATGAGAGAAGCACTGAAGAAAGCTTGTCATTAGCTGTTAATTGAGGCACTTTCAGAAAGTGCTGCTTAAACCTTGAAAGATAGACTGCCTTTCCAACTGCTACCTAATACGTATGTTAGCACCGTATTAAAGCAGTCTCATTAGGTCCCTGCCCCCAGCACCACAGCTGAGAGAGAGCTTCCAATGCTTGAGATGAAACTCACGTTTTAAACAGCTCATCTACATAGCGCCTGTCCCCTGGGCATACCTCCAGCACACGTTACCGCACACAGACCTATCTAAACTGGCACACACGCTGCACAAACACAAGGTACCCAAGTGCATCGTAATGACCTTCAGAAGAGGCAGCAGAGTCCCGGCCCATTACGATGTATAATCACATAATGTACCGATGACACAAATCATAATAATTAGCCTGTAAGCTAAGTGCAGCCATCTCAGGACATGATTTTAGGTTCCCTGGCTCTTTACAGCTCTGTTGCTCTCACCATCTCCCTCTCCTTATTCCCAGACCTTTTATTTTCACCCTCAAGTAGCTCATTGTCCATAGCTGGGAGCCCATTAGTTTTGAAGAGGGTTTCACATGGAGATAATCATTCCTGGGTGAGACACCTCGGTTCCTGTGCAACAGCCAGCTCTCTAACCCACCTGTAACCTGTGCTCTACCCTGACAAAACTTGAAGGCTTTCAATAGAAACTGGCTACATTTCCATTTCAACTCTTCTCCGTCTTTACAACTGTTGAAGCAAAAATCCATCTCATCACTGTTTTGCCTCCAAAGCAATGTTTTCCATTTGAGTTACAGGATCACTATCATATCTGGAAATTCAGCATCCTGACAAAAACTTGTGTAAAGTGCCTGCAGAACCTTGGCTTTTAATTGAGGGGTGTGATGTGGTGTGACCCCGAGACAGCACAACGAGGTGGCCTGAGCCCAACAGAACAGGGTCACAGAGACAGAAATAGGGTCATGGCCAGAAAACACCCAGATCAACACGTGTGGGTCATCTGTGCCAGGGGGATCAACAATTTAATTGCGATCCGTGTGCCACCCAGTTTGCACAGCCACTAGGATGAATTTTACATACAAAGAATGACATTAAGATTGCATTATGTTTAATTGTAGTGTAATCTGTGCCCATGTACCCTGACCCTATTTCTTATGCTTCTACTTCTGCAGTATTCGCAAATATTTGAAGCAGAGCAATGTAGTCAACGCTGAGTATACACCTGTGCTTACACAGGGAAATGTAATTTACTTGAATTTCCCACCTCAGTCATTTTGGAGTTATCAAGAAGCTGTGAACTATTTCCTGTTTGCAGGAGAGCTAATAGACTTTAACACAGCACAATTAAATTATTCTGATTTTACAGTATGTAAAATCCCCGTAGAATTGCTTTGAGCAGAAATGGATATTAAACTGCACAAACAGTACAGTTTAGGGCCATTTACTCGAACTGCTCCAAGGGCTTTTCAAATATAACTATTTCCCCAGCTATAATGGGGCAGGATTTGGGGAATTTGTGACTGCTTTTTAAGTCTCAAAAACATCTGTACGGCTCAACTCCAGTTTGAGCTACTAGTTCTCAGATCCAGCTTTTACATCAAACAAATTACGGAGGTAGTTGCCTGCTGCCATCGCGCCCATGATAATCCTGAGGTGCTGACAGTGACACATGCACCCATGCAAAAAGAGACAATGTGTGGCATCTTAATTATATAGGACACCATGCCAAACACATTTTCATTTACAGCTATGCACAGAACCTTGAACTAAGACACTTCTGCTCATCCTGCATAAACATTTCAGTAATTGTTCTCTTTTTCCATCACATCATTGGGTATCCCATTGCATTAATGTGATATGTTTTAAATTCAGAATTAAGAAGTACACCCAGTAGACCAGTAGCTAGTACTGTGGTTTCTACAGAGCACAAGACGTATCTCACAAGAGCGCGGCCACACGACAACACAGATGCTGAAGATGCTCTCTGCCCACTTTTCAGTTTAACTCCTCGCTGTCTCTACTCCCTTCCACCCCCAGCAACGTCTGCGCTATATGGCTTTTCCTGAAGAACATCGTTTCACAAAGGCCTCCAGAAGTAGCCTGGGCCTTGTACCATCCGTACAGTTTACAGGAGGCCATCATCAACAGCGAAGGTGTTTTTTTGTTTTTTTTGTGGGGCAAGAAGCCAGCCCACTAACAATCAGCTCATAGGGTTTCTTACTGGTTACACCAGAAAGAGGACATCCTGCTGCTTCAGCCAGTTTGACTCCTTGAGATTTCTACCTGGAAATGATTAGCAAAATCACTTTCCAATCACATCTGCACAGAGAGCACAAACTAACAGAGGCAGGTGAAAAAAAAAGAGAATAGAAAACGACCTGAATCAAGATTTCAGCTATTCAGATGAGCCTCTCACTATGAATGCTATGCATTTGTCCTTCAGCTGCTAGGCTGACAAGTTATTCACCCACAAATCCATGACATTTGCTCGCAGTGTGTTTTGTGTTTCTTCCACCACTTACAATGGCGCAGCTCAGCTGGCAGCCCAGGCTGGCACGCTGCTTTTTCCTTGAAAGATGGCAGGAATGGGTTTTCTGGCAGCGTGGGCTGCCTTGACATCTGATCATCTCCTCCAGCCTGTGCTATTCACAAGCCCAAAGCCCAAGCAGCTGCTGCATGCCCCAGAGAGAAGTTGTGAGGCTGGGATCACATCGCTCCTTGCATCCAGAGCTCTGTGCTGCAGCCACTACCGCATCAGCTGGCCCTCAGAGCCAGGCTGCTGCTCCTCGAAGCCACCGCAGCTGGGCTCTGCTGATTCACGGATTCTGCTGTCACAGCAAAGGAAGGGTGTTGGTGTATCTCATGTCACATTCGGGATGACTGTCACAAAAACACTGCAGCTGAAAAAAAGCAGTCTCTCTAAGCATAAGACTCCTACAGCTGTTAAAGTCTGGGGGGTGAGTAAGAGTCTACACTTCTCTGCAACGTGAAGACTCATCCCTGCTTCAGAAAGAGGAGACTGAATGTTACCTGAGCAAGCTTGGCATGTTATATGCAAACAATTACATGCTCCAAGGCACTTTTTTTTATATATATAAACTTTCCTCACTGGATGCTATGGAGGGAAGACAGTTTCAAGTTCTGACGCGAGCATCTTTGACATAACCACACAATACCTCCCTTGTAAAACCATTTCCAGCTGGAGGAACTTTACATTTCCATTCTGATTTCTCCAGCTGAACATGTTGCACCAGAGCTGAGATTTAAGGAGAAAGTAAATAGTTTTGTTCCTCTATTTTAGAAGAAAAATTAAAGAGTAGGTGGGGCAAGACTTCAATGCAGAAGTACTGCAGCAACACTACATTACAAAGGAAGCGACAAAGACTTCCTCAAGCACCGTCAAGATAACTGGATTTAAGAACAACAAACATACCACATCAGGATGGAGGAGGCTGCTTTTGTCCCAGCCAGCACGAGAACCATCTGTTAAGACATTCACTTACATTGTTGGTGTAACAATTCTGCAGCTGTTCTCCATAAATTAAAAAGAAAGTACAAACCTAGAGGAATAGCAAGTGTTTCAGTAGATGGTCAAAGAAACTATTTCTTTTTGTTGCATTAAGAAAAAACAACCCACAACCAAGGTAAATGCCACTGGCAAACTCCTCTTCTTTCCCAGAAGAAAACAAGAAAGCACTTTGCTTTAATTCAAAAATCACCATCAGTATTCTACATCTTACAGCCCAAGCGATTTCATTTAACACATTTTATCCTGTAACAGATTATTTGAGAACTCTATTATGGTATCGATCCCCGTCTGTTAAGTATACTTCCAAACAAACTATGGATCCACTCATAATGAAAGACCCTGAATATCATCTTACCTGCAAACAGAGATGGAATAGAAACGAAACAGAAGGAGGATCTCCCACCTCTTCCCCAGCAAAACAGCTGCTTATCTAGACCTCTTCTTTTTAGACAAGTACAAGCTCCTCTCCTGTTTCTTTTCATTCTAACAACCATGGCAAGCTTCATGCAATCTGGCACCTAATCAGATCCTAAACCGTAGGAGGACAAGATGTCAGTTTTAATGTCCCGTGCCCAAGCCAACTAACATGATTACTGAAGACCTTACTCAAACCATCTCCAAAGGCATCTGAAATGCCCTTGGCTCCCAGTGCAGCGAGCAGATGAAGAAGAGGCTGCATTCAGACCGCTGGCTCCAGATGTCAATCTCAGCGAGCTTGATGACTTTGTTTCAGGAGCCAGGACTTGGCAGCTTTAGACAGCTCTGAACTGCACCCTGCTCTCTCAAACCCAGATCCACATGGCCCCAATCCCTGCTCATTCCTGTGAAGCTTTAGCTCTGCTGCAAAGAGCAGGTCATTTCTCCCTGTGCCAGCTGTGGCACTGCCACTCTTGTTCCTCCATGAACACTGTGACCAATTGGTGATGGCTGAAGATGTGCCCCACAGCCTTAAATCAGTACAGTCAGTAAAGCCGTTTGATAACGGAGCAAACCTGGACCATCAGTGTGTAACTCTGCGTAAGGAAAGGGATTAAGATCCAAGCACAACGGTGGAACACGAAGACTCTAAATTACAATTACTATTATCCAACCCTGTACAGAAATCTACGTATATATATATGTAATTATTATTTTTTTTACCCTGCAGGTACCAAAACCATGACTGAAACTAATTAGGTGTAGCCCTTTCAGGAACATTGCCTAATGTATCTTGGTAAGGCAGAGATAAATTATTTTCTATTTAAACCAGACTAATGTGAAAAAGCCTGAAAAAGTTATAAAATAATAAAGAAACATAAAAGAAGGTGATAATGACATTTTTTATTTTTAAACTAAATTGTTTTGCTTTTAAGAGACTGTCCTCTCAACTTTATGGACTCACAAAACGTTCCTGGATGTGTAGGCTATGTGGCACCATAAACTGTAAAGAGTAGGGCTACTGCTCCAGGCTAATAGTGTAATTTTCCACTGGATGGGTTTCATTTACAATTCACCTATTGTATCTGGAAGTCTAATTGTAGCCAAGTACATTTTCAGGCTGTTCGAGGTGTAATAAAGAAACCAATAGCTTAGAAAGGAAGCTTTAACTTCATAATTAGAAACATTTGCTATTTCAGGTGGCTTCCCCCCAGCATGTTTATAAGTTCCCTATTATACCTTTCACTGTGCTGTAAAAATAAACCATGACAGACCACAGAGTGATTCACGATACAATAAGAAAGAGGGAATAGAGAAGTTATGCAGGAAGAGTCTGTATAAACCTAGGACAGCAGGGTACCTGGGTGCTCATAAGCAAGGAGTTTTGCTGCAGGAGTGAGGCCCGAAGAGTTGTCTGCATGCTATTCCCCAGTAGCCCTTTTAACACAGGGTGACAACGGAAACAAGTCCCCATTTCCCATATGTGAGGTGTGAATAGCTTTATTCAGCAGATTTCAGAGGCACTCACAAATGCTGTGCATCGTTAGCCACTATCCCACCTTAGGCTGGCAGCTACTACCCACTGGAGCAGCTAGAGATGCTCCTCTCACCACTCCACAGCCCCAGTTAATCCTAATTGTACAGACCCTGCTGGCAGCAATCCCAGCTCTCCTAGGAGAAGTGACTGATAGCAGCCTGCAGCGCCTGGGGGCAAAGCAGGCCATCCTTAAGAGCCATTCAGTCCCTCCAAGTCAAATGCTAACGTGAAAACACATCTATTGCTAGTAAGGAACAGAAAGTTCACCATCCTGGAGGATGGCCAACAGCTGCTTTCCTTTGCAGCTAATGGTTTAGCAGAACTTGGTTTTGATGAAAATCTGTAGTTTTCTGTCAAAATAACAACTGTATTGTAATTATTCTTGGTTATTACTTTTGCTGGACTAGAACTGGGAGTTCAAGTGTGAGAGGTTTTCTACCATCTCATCAATTCTCTGACTCCACCATTTGCCTCCTTGAGAAGGATTGTGAAAATCATGCTAGGGAAGCCACAGAAAACAGGAGCTTGAATTTAAAAAAGCCAAGACTCAGTTGTTCCAGGATTAGTGGAAGACACATAAATAGGTGGTTTAACGAAAAGATAAGTTTGCCTTAGCTTTATAGATCTTCAAATCTTTAGCTTTATAGATGCCCCCAAACTGGGTATTACAGAGCAATGCTGACTAGCAAGCATTTCAGGCTACTGCATTTTCTGCCTTGTATCAATCCAAGTTACTTTTGCTTTAAAATTTACAAGGCTGTGATTGCCTTTCCAGAATATTCATGCAAGCACTACACATCAATACTTCTAAACACTCATTGCTTCTTCCCCTGCTAGCACAGACTGGATGCTGCTGCAAGCGTCGTGACTGACATGGGGGATACAAACAACTCCTCCTGAAGAAGAAGTTTTACAAACATCTCATAAACCATCAGATACCATCTCCTCCAAGAAGCTCTGCATGGCTGCGGAATGCTCTCGCTACATCACAAGTTGTGCCAACAACCAGCATCCACCTGGGCACACGTGGCCAGCACGGAGCACTGGGAGCACAGCAACACACAAGTCACACTGGTCAGGCTGCACAAAAGTTCAGCGAGCATAAGGACATGGCTTGGGGGGCTTTCCTTCCCTTTCGCTGCTATTTTTTGGATGTTCTGTAGAGGTGGTGTATTGCTGATGCCTGGCTACTCTGTTTTGTAGCTTTTATCCGTGCAGAGATTTCCACGCTTGAGACAACACGACTTTGTAGACCATAGTCCGCTCACAGTCCATCATGAAAAACCTGAAGAAGACTCTTCTCTTTTAATGGCATTACTTGAGATTTAAACCATTGCTTCTGTAGAGTGTTTTACAGAGTGTTTCTGCAGCGTCACCTGCCTTGCTAAGCACACTTAGCATTGTCAAAACAAAATTACGAGAGAGAAGAGAATGTAACATCTAAGATGACATTCTCTTCTTTTATTACATGAGAAGGTGAATGGCTCTACACAATGGACAAGCAGGACAAAAAGGGAAGGCTGTGCAAATAGCCAGGGCTTTTGCACAGCATGGTGTTGTGGGCCTTCTCTACTGAGCTGTAAACACCCACGGCACTCCTAGGATGCACACCAGAAAACAGTCTCCCAACTACACAGGCTTCCAGAAAATGAGACTCTCTCTCTCATAAAATACTCTTAAATCACAGGATGGTTTGGGTTGGAAGGGACCTTAAAGCCCATCCAGTCCCACCCCCCTGCCATGGGCAGGGACCCCTCCCAGCAGCCCAGGCTGCCCAAAGCCCCATCCAGCCTGGCCTGGGGCACTGCCAGGGATGGGGCAGCCACAGCTGCTCTGGGCAGCCTGGGCCAGGGCCTCGCCACCCTCTGAGTGAAGAATTTTGTTACAACATGACTAGGTGTGTGATAAAAACAACATCCCATATGCCTTGCTGTGTTTCTATCTGCTCTAAGACTTCTCTGCCCACAGCAGGCCCTGCTAGCACATGCTGAGCAGACTGATCCACCCACAGACTGGAGGTGCCTAGATCTCACCTGAGGCTCAGATACACAATACTCACATACTCAGAACAGAAACTGCCTGGCCCTCCGGGATCTAGGATGTGTATCGCACTAAGTAGCATTTCCCCAGTGATATTCTGCAGAGAAAAGATTTGGTTTATTATGGCTGCACAGCCCAGTTTGCTCACTCACTCCAGTTCTTCCTGCATCTTCAGCTGGCCACAGTCGTGAGCATCACCTTCTCTCTGACATACAAATGACCTCTGCCGACAGACAATCAGCCACGTGTCCCAAGACAGGTGTCTGCTCTGAAGTAGTTTATTTTATACAGCCATCAGGTTAAAACCTTTCTGCAAGATCCCCTATAGCAGGAGGCAGGTGCTCTCTGGAGTTGCGTTCTTTAGGAGGGAGCATCTGCCTTGCACGTCAGCTAACACGGGGGCAGTTTTATGCCTGTGGTGCTGCTGTCCTTCCCATCCAAGGCAAGCTCTGACAATTTTCCCACCTCCGAGCTGGCCACGGTGCTGCGTCACCACACCAGCAGGCTCCTGGTTCATCAGCAAAAAGAAACCGAAGCTTTTCTAAGGCTGTTATTCAGGTTCTTCCTGAGCTTATTTCTGAGTCCCAGAAATAAAAGAGAAAACTTAAAAATAAAAAAAAAAAATCAATGTAAAATGGTTGCAGATAACATTGTTGTGCTAGCAGACTCCAGCTGACTGGGAAGAAAGGATAACTAAGCCATTTGAGGGTTAAAATCATGTCACTGAGCCTATGGAAAATAGTTTTAGGGCCATAATACCCTGGCCATATGGTAGGCAACAGACACCTAGCTATCTCAACTGCAACTGTTTACAGAAGCTTATGGGGAAGCTGGGGGGTGGGAAGAGAATTTCTTACGATCCTGTGCTATCTTTAATAGGATTCCCAGGCCTAAGGTAGAGAAGAAGAAATGCAGAGAAAAGCAGTGGCAATGCTAGAGACAGACTAATTTTAGAATCAACCACACGCTGTTTGCTTGCAGCTGGTGAGTGACCTTTGCATTATTCACAGCCAGCAGGAAATTCCAATCTATGCTAATAAGCAGAATATTGCTCGCTCTTCCAATAAGGCTTGCTTTAAAGGCTTTCTTGCTCACAGTCCTCAGCCATTTTCTACCTGCTTGTTCTTCATGCTGCGTGGGGCTGCCCTCTCAAATGAAACACTGTACTTTGGAGTTTTATAGGGGAGCGGAGAAAGGAGCTCAGTTCTTCACCCTTCACAGCTATGTTGCCACAGGCGTTTCCAGATGGCCACTGCTACAAGACAGTTGCTTTCAGCCAGGGATTCACCCCAAATTTGCTGCGATGATTTTAACAGTGGTGGATTTTATGGATGATTAGATGAAGACAAACGGGGTGCCATTTGTTGCAGACACACACTTCTCATTAAACGCAATAATGGCTTTACACAGACGTGACTGGGTTTCTGGATTTAGCTGTAACCTGCCGAAGTATAAATTCAAGCTTCTGTTTTCAGCCACGACTAAGTGTTTAAAAAGGAAGCTGAAGACAGGGACAAATCACTGTCTTCAGAATATAACTGGTGCAAGGAATTAGTCTTAAATATTCTTCTGGTCTTTTTCAGTACTGCAGAAGCACGACTGCGCTAGGTGTTGAAGCGTTCTCCGCTTGATCAGCAAAGCCCTGTCCCAGCCAAGGGAATGAGATGCTCATGACCCTACTCATACAGCACCTTTCCTCCCTGCGTGCCCCACATGCATGAGGATTACTGCTGTCTTGAGAGCTGTGAGTAGTCCAACAGAGGGCCACCACGATGATCAGGGCACTGGAGCACCTCTCCTGTGAGAAGAGGCCGAGAGAGCTGGGGCTGTTCAGGAGGGACAAAAGTTGGCTCAGGGGGATCTCACCAATGTCGAGAAATGACTGAAGGGAGGGTGCAAAGAGGACAGAGCCGGGCTCTTCCCAGTGGTGCCCAGTGCCAGGACAAGAGGCCATGGGCACAAACTACAGCACAGGAGGTTTCCTCTAACCATCAGGAAGCCCAGAGAGGCTGTGGGGTCTCCCTACTCGGACATCTTCAAAATCCACCTGGACCGGGCCTGGGCACCCTGCTCTGGGTGTCCCTGCTTGGGCAGGGGTTGGACCCGAGGGACCCAGAGCTCCTGCCCACCTCAGCCATTCTGTGAGAGGTGGCTGCACTTCTGCAAAAGGGAAATCAGCATCACTATAACAAGAACTGAATGAGTTTCTCCAGAAAATCTAACTAGGGAAAATTGTACAGGTATCTAACAGCAAACAGACAAGTAGAAGTTAGCAGAGCATCCAGTACCTCAATGACATTGTCAGCTGCAAGCAATGATGCTGGAAATCTAGGCAAGGTTGCACGCAGCCATTCCCGTTTGGCAAGAGACACAGCCAATTCCACACACAATCTCTAGTCACCCTTGCACCATCTGGGAATACCAAGCATCATCTTTCATGCCTTGGCCACCCCTCTTCCAAACAGGCCCCTGATTGCAAATGCCCTATTGCTTTTCTCTGGGCTGCTGCACGTCTGCTAGCTGCTGATTCACAGCATGCCTTACTGGGGCTGTGAGCATGCATCCCTTCCCTTTTACTTTTTCTGGCTAAAAAGAATCAGTGACCTTGGAGGTCATCTTATTCAACACCCTGCTCAGAGCTGGTGCCCTGGAGCATGTCCAAGCAGTTTTTGTACATCTCCAAAGACGGGGACTCCACAACCTCTCTGGGCAACCTGTGCCCATCCTGTCAGAGCAGAGGATGCTTCTGTTGCCTCACACTGTTTGTACCTCAGAGATGGAGGTGAGCAAGGACTTGCCCTGTTGCACTAAAGCGGAGAGCTGCCTTGCAGTGGCCATGTGCAAAAATTTCTTCTGCAGTGTTAAGCACAGGGATCCTGGCTTACGCTGGGTCTGAGGCTTTCAGATCCTATAAGTATACATTCTTCTTCTTTTCTAGGAAGATGACGTTTAACCAGCTAGGGAAAACAGCCAATTACACATTTCCCTGCAGGTCATAACCATTGCTAGAAATTCTTAATTAAGACGTTAAAATTCATTTACAAAAGGGTTATTAACATTTTTAGGACCAGTATCTGCAGCTTGCCAAACAGAAAATAGCCTGAAACACTGCAACGGAGTCACCAGAACAGAACACCACAGCAGATTTTACCTCTTCAGATTTTACCTCTTTTACATTTGGCTCCTCTTCCTTTTCTATTTGTTTCAGCTCACATACATCAAGCTTCAGAAGGAAGCATATAGTTTGCTGAAGGTAAATTCATCTCAGGTTGTTTTTTTTTTATTTTTATTTTTAATAATTAAATGAGCTTTTAAAACTGTGGTCTATCATTGCATTTTGGAAACCATGTCAAGGTGTTTACTGTCCAAGACAATGATTTGAAGGCTTTGACTCATTTAAGGGCCAGTGGCTCCAACTGACTATCAAAAAGCAAGGGCAATTAGATTAAAAAAAAGACAATTTCCCAATTCCTTTCATAAGATTGACCCTACTGACTCAGTGTTGTAAGGTACTGATGAAAGATGGCAGAGATTTTCACCTAGGTGCCCTGCTTTAACCTGTAGGTTTTATTAGCAGCCATGTACATAGGCAGACATAGAAAGATTCAGCAGCCCAGGATTCAGATGTAACAGACAGATGACCATACCTGCTGGAAAAGCTCACCTTCCATGTGAGAGCAGGTAAGCCCTGAGCACTCTGTTCCAAAATCAACAGAGCGTAACAGTTAGTTTTGTTAAGTTTTATGGCTAACTGCACTGTTGGTGGGCTGAACAAGCAGCCACAGAGGTGCTGCCTGCCTGCAGGCTTTGGGCAGCAGTGCATCGCTTCACATGCCCAAATAATCTCATTAGCAGCTATCAGCAACTGAAAAAAGGATGAGGAAGAGACAACAGGAGATCCCTCTTGTTCATGACTCCAACAACATGACTTCAAGGAGTTAATGCTCCTCCTTTACAGCAATGACACCAACGGAAAGATCCAACTCAGACACCTTCTTTTCCTCAGGTACTCCAGGCACTAAAGAGCAAGATCACTTTTGCAGGAATCCTGACACTTTTTAATTCCAGCAGCAGCTACAGCAGACAACGCATGGCCTCTCCTTCAATCTTCTGTCCCAGCTCTGGGATTTTCTGGCTTTTCTGAGCCCTGTATGGGCTCCAGAACTATTATGCTACTCCACTTGTTCCAGCACTCTGTCTCATGGAAAACAATCACCTGAGTTTCTGCAAGCTTGCTTCCTTTCTTGAAGGTCAGAGAGGTGTGCAGTCTTCAAGGGGGAACAGGTTTCTGGGAGAATGAACCTGCTCTGCGGGACTGAAGCATGGCATCCCCTCTTCTCTCCCTTCCCCACTTTTCTCAGGCAGCTCAGACGATGCTGTCCTGCTCTGGCTGCACGCAGTCAGCAAGAGGGACCCCGGGAGGATGAGGATTCCCAGATCACAGCAATGGATGTTTTGTAGCTCCATCTGAACAGAACAACGTGAGACTCCCCTGCACTGCAGTATTACACACAGCAGCTCTGAAATCTCAGATAGTGGGTAAAAAGCCACATCCACCAAAACCCTTCCTTCCCCTTTTGAATGAAAAAAAGCAATTAGCGGTTAGCAGAACCACCCCTAAAGCTGCAGGCTGGTGGCAGATAGAGCACAGAACAGTCTGTCTGCACAGGGTCACAGTGCAGCGAACTGCTTTCCCTGCAGAAGGGGCTAAGCAAGCCAAGCTCACGGTGTCAGAGCTCAACCCATCAGCACCGCGTGCAGTGCAACGACTGCTTTCAGTCCACGGCCTTACCAACTCTGCTGACCACCTGCACCCGACCCACCCCTGCTCTCAAGCTGATTTATAGGCTGGAAATGTTTAGGACTTCCTCCTCGTCCACCACAGGAGGATGTGTTTGTGCAAAGTTCCCAGGGCGTGAAACACGCCGAGAGCGTTACGAGCACTGCGCGCAGCAGCAGATGGCTTGCACGGCGCCAGGTGAGGGGCTGTGTTCGCGGCCGGCTGCACAGGCACTACCAGAGTCCATGGCAGAAGACTTCATGCAAGGGCATTTTAAAATTGCTATGCTTTGCCCCAGAAAATAACAGCTGCAAGTAGGAATGAATTTTTATTTTGACTCATATTTTGAAATGAGTGTGTACAAGCGAAAGGTGGAGCCCTGCTAATGCAAATGGAGCGCAGTGGGACTTGAGTTGCTGTACTGTTACCCAAAGACAAACATCATGTGATGGACAGCTAATTCATTTAAAGGGTCTGAAACACCAGTGCAGGTTTCTCCCATATAGTTCTTCTCCCAAACAGCTTCCATTTAATCTAAAATTGTGTGGGAGAGGAAAAAGCCAGCATTATTGTAACTGAGGCTTTCACGGAGCAATTTAATCTGTTGCTTAGATATTTTTTTCATTTTCTGCCTGAAAGAAATCGCAATCTATCATTTAACGTAAAAAAAAACCCACAGCCAATATACAGAGGAACATTGGGCTACTGGGGACAATAGGAGATGCATCAGAAAACCAGGAATAGAGAAGCCAAAGCACAGAGTGGAAGGAATAAGCTTACAACCTCAAAACATGATGAAAGTTAAAAACAAACAAAACCTGCAGTGTTCAGAGGAATCTTGCTAAATCATACAGTCCTGACCCCAAACACTGGGTTACCCTGTGGTCAAAGTTCACCCTTCGTTAACACGCCTTGTACCTCACAAGTCGTTATTCTGCAGGTTGTTAACTTGTGCTGAGCTGCAGCCAGACTTTTCTGTAAAAATGAACCCTTCTGATTTCCTTCAAAAAAAAGCGAGAGGTTGTTCTCTGACCAGCAGCACTAAGGAATCTTGTTTCCTCAAAGATGTTTCTTTGCAGCTGCCATGCAGACCCCAAGATGAATCCTCTGTCCTTCCCACACCAGGGAACTCTTTTGGATCTCTCTTCTACTGCTCGCTTTTGCAGAGCCTGAAACATAGGATGCTAGTTATCTGCGGAATAAAGCTTTAAAACTGGCTTGTATCAGCTAACAAAAACTTATTTCTGAGGAAATGGACAGACATCACCATAGCATAACCACCCGTCTTCCTGAAACCAAACTGTTATGGATGCAGGATCTGCACTTCAAGTACTACCTTACAACACACCTCCATGTTTCTGTGAGCTGCTGAAAATACACCAAACATTCTCCTGTGGGCCACAGAGGTGCTTGAAAGCAGCACTTATACCACAGCTAAGAAAGGGGTTAGCCAACAGCATTCTGGGCCTTAACCTGCATTTTAACCATGGTGAATTTCAGCATTTACCTCTAAAGCTGAACACTGAAGAGTGAAATGCAGTGGGAGTGCTATATTTTGTGTACGTCTCAAAAAACAGGAAAAATTAGGGAGAGGTTTCCCAGGGTCAGCTTTCTTCTCCGCCCCACGCATATGTAATAATGCTTACATCAAGACACAACCTATGTTAAAATCCCTTCCTTCACACTCCATGATGTAGAAATGCAAGTTTCTCATTTCCAATTAGATTAGACTCATTAGACACAGATGTGCTTCTTCCAAACCCACTCAAGCATTTATAAGGGTCAGCCACCACGGTATTCTGGTCCTGCACAGAAATTAAAGCATAGCTCCACATTTGGAAACCGATTCTAAAAATATCCTCACTGAATTCAAAGTTAGCAAGTCTCAATGGCCCAGATCAAACATGCTTCACTTCAGTTCTCTAGGAACATTTTCTTGGTGAGCAGTGCACAGTGTAACCCTGTGGCAGGATCCTTTTCCTCACCTCTAATTAAATGGTTGAATGATTTTGAAGACTCACAGCCGTGCCCACCAACACATAGGATCACTAGTGTCACACACAGGCTGCATACCATGGCCTGCATGGTTTCAATTATGAGTGACGCTGCATGAATCAGAAAAGTCTTATGTGACCATCTTGATCTTGAATGAGCTGCTCTTAAAAGATCATCTTCACACCAAGGCAGGTGAGTTAACCCAGGGACAGGGAAAAGAGAAATAGGACAACCTACATTACAGCCCTTTCCCCCGAGTTCCACACAGCACACCATTATGTCTATTGTAGTGCTAAGAGAGGGACTTTCAGGCCTCAGACCCCCCCAAAATCCTAGCCTATCCTACAAGAACTGCAGTAGGCCAGGACTGACATACTTTACAGCCTGAGACCAGGACTGAAGCTACTGAACGAAGACTGACTGTATAATAATACAAAGATTGTTAGCCCATGGGCAGCTATTCCAAGGAAGAAAGTTTTATCTTCCTTTTTGCAGTGATTTCACGAGCAGACATTCTTCTACGGCAAGAGAAAAGACAACTTTATTAGAACAGCTGAATCTCTAGCAATAAGCTTTACAAAGCATCAAGTAGCGCAAATAAACATTTATTAACCAGACGAACAGAAACTAAAGCCAGCAGAGCATACTGAAACGCAAGGCTCTGTACAGTTTTACAGAACATTAGAGTGGAGACAGGGCTGTGCTGTACCGATCACAAGTGCATGAAGGCACAGGGCTTCACCAGGTTAGAACGACTTTGTGCACAGAACCGGCAAGGGAAAAACCCTCTGTGCTCCTGCCAGTACATCCTTTGCAGCCCTGGTTGCTTTCACTGCCCTAACGTGTGAGGCGAAGATGCACAATGAATTGATATATTTGTGATTTATATCCTAACCGACATCAGTGACTTAAAAAAATAAGTATTGAACATAAATTTAAGTCATTGACTAACTTTGATTTTATGCATTAGTTTTTACTCTGGTGACTGGCCTCTTTTTTGAGTTAACTTTCAATTTGCAACTAGATCTAGTCTTACATCATAGATACTGCTTTTGCTCCCAATAACATTCTGCATACATACACCCATCTTCATACTTATCCACCCTCCGGTGTCATGACAAATTAATCTGATTCCAGCCCTTCCTCTCCCCTGCCAAATCCCTACTCTTCTGCTGAAACTACACTTGAATGGAAATTAGAGCTCAAGTGCACAAACCCAACTTTTAACAAGCAGTGAAGATCTTAAAAGCAGTACATATGAGATTATAAATGCAGATTTTCTGTCAATTTATTGCAAAATTGCTGCAATTTCTGACCAACAAGATTTCAGGTCTCTGCCAAAGACCTCTTTCACAGCTGAAGGAGAAATACACTTTCTTCCCTTTTTCTAACTCCCAACCGATTTCTCAATTGTGAAATTATTATTCAACTAGTTCAGTTTAATAACCTGAAAATCTCTCTCACGGCCCTGAAGAGATGATTACAGAAGCTGGGGCTTTGTACATCAAACCTGGGCACCAAGTTTTCATCCAGTGACTTCTCCATTTCACTAGTTCAACCATGAAGTGATGATATCACATTCTTCTGAATGTTTTATTTGCACAGCAGCAAGTTTCTTTCACACAGATTCTGCCTGAAATAAATGGTTGTCCTGAATCTTTAAAATAGATGATTGCATATTTCATCCAGTTACTTTAGCCAGTGAAATGCCTGGCAAGTTCCAAACTATTCTCTCTGACCACCTAACAGACATCACTAGGCTGAGACTGGAACAGCAAGCAGTAATGTCACAATCCAGGCTTCTCCAGTAAAGCAGTGCTTCTGCACATCTCAGTAATTTCCCTTCCACTACACTCCCAAGCATCTCCCTCTCTCCCCTTATCTTTTTATTATGCACTGTAAAGTCCCAAAACATTTAATCTCCTGCCACCTGCTCCCTTGCCATGGATGCTCTGCAGCTGCTCTGAGCTCTACAGCCCTTGTAGTCTGTAGCTGCCAGGAAAGCAACTAAAGCTAAAAAAAAAAAAAAAGTACACTTAATAACCACATTCCCCATTTCTGCAGTAATATTTCAAGAAATTTTCTTTAAACTAGGGTATAAGACTGTTTCTCTGCGGAACTCTCTTCCACACTGGAACTATAGCACAGCTTGGAACAAGAAAGTTCAAGAGGAGCAGAGAACAGGTTCACAGCTAACCAAACATCTCTGAAGCCTTGACACATGTCTCCAGGGTGCAGAGAAGTACCTTGTTCAGACTGGTACAGGACAAGGGTAAGTACCTAAATAAAATGCTACTCTCTTCCAGCAGAAGAAAGCAGTACTGATTATCCATAGACATGATAAGCAAACAATACGCAACCTTGAGTATTTGTAAGAAAAACAACCCTCTCCACTTTTGAATTCTGTTTTTGACAGACAGGTGTGGAAAAGTGCAGGCAAAATAAGCAGGTGTCCAAACCCAGAGTCATTCATACTCTGAGCGACTTACCTCCCCATGAACTTAATGACAAGAATTCCCCAAAGTGCCATTTAAAATTGCTGTAACTTGAAACAAGGTCTTTTTATGCTGCAAGTGCTTTTGTTCTCTGACATGTTGACTCCTGTACCTGCACCATGAAGGGGCTGGCCTTTGCTGTGCAGACTACTTTGCAGGAGCATAAAAGAAGGGTCTAGTAGAAAGCAGAGACATCTGCCCCTGCAAATTCTGAAGAGCATAAACAAATGCTGATGTTTAGAAAAGAGGTTGGTGCTCAGAGAACCACTGCAGTCAGCCACAGCAAAATAGCACACCCTCAATGCACAGACTCCAGTATTACATTTAATATTCCCTGGAAACGCTCCCACCATCCCTGCCAAGTTTTGGTGGCAGGTTTGTGTCTACCAAAGTTCCAGATACTCTGACTTGGGAAAGATCTGACTTTCAAGAGCTGTTCCTTCCATCGGAAGCCTTGTTAAAGGTCACTGGCCTCTGGCATTTTTTCATCAGTCCTATTACTGCTTAACTGCAGCTTCATTGCTGCTTTTTGGCAGAAATACCACCCCACTTGACACCTGAAAAGCCTGTGGCTCCTTCTTCTGTGCATGGAGCTGATGGGTGGGTTGCTCTCTAGGGGCTCTTTTCCTCTTCAGTGCCAAAACTCATGTCTCAGGTGGTCTTATGACCTGTGTGCCTGTGCCCACTGTCACCCCTTAGGCAACAGCTACGCCTTGTCACACAAAGCCCCCTACAAACTTGGAGGCTGTAAGACAACCTTCCTCAGCTGCTTTATCTGTAGCCTCTTTGTAGGCATGCACAAAGCTTGGTGGCTCTCACACCAAGGACAGAAACCTGCAATTGCATGCAGACATGCTTGGCTGTGGCCCAGCAGTAGAAGTCAGATCTGACCCCGCAGCAGTCTGAAGTAACATGGCGTGGGAGAGCAGCAGAAGGGCTGGCAGCAAGGAAGACTGTTTAAGGAAAGCATATTTAGTGGTATATTTGAAAGCAAACACACTGATTTTGCCACGCAAATAACAGACATCTTAATCAAGGAGAAGTCACAGCCAAAACAGCTCCCTGTGCAGGAAAGCCTCAAATCTCTGCAGAGCACAACTGTATGGATGTTTGTGAATAAAAGGGATGCTTCAGGGAGCCTGCTCACAGCCCCGAGCACCTTAGAGATTGGCCAGGAAATAACATTGCACACTCAGTCCTCTGGGGTTACCTGCCCTCCGGAAACGAAACCCTGCTCAAAGCCAGAACCAAGTTACAGCAACACTATGGATCAATTAGCTCTGACATTTTAGGTCAGTTTTTTCCCCCCCAACACAGCACACTGACCCAGCGGTGGTATAGCAGAACCTTCTATTTTAATTCACACACTTAGTATATTTGATACAACTGTCCGGAAACAAATATCTATTAAAAAATCCTGTGCAGTTGCTCCTTTAAATATCGCCCTCCAAAAGCATCTGGAGATTTCTTTGCATAAGTCCCTGTTTGCCCACCCATTTATTTACTTATTTTACAGGCACAGCCAAGGCATACAGATAGTTTAAGACGCTTACCAGATGGCTTTCATAGGGTATTTTAGAGGTCTTTCACTGGTTTCCTAGTGCATTAGGCTCTGGAGGCAATAAGATAGTATAGGAGTCCCCGCAGAAATCAAAGCTATTTAAAAATAGGTCTACTGAGTAAGAAGCTTTCAAGAACAGGACAGATACCACAGGCCAAATCCACACAGCTTGCCCTGTTCTCAGACATTTTTCCAGCAGCAGCAGGATGCAGAAGTTATTCTCCTAGAACACCGTCTTGACAATTTATTTTTTTAGAAGGGAGCAACAGTAGTATTGAAACTGAATGGCAAGAGTTCCAGAGAGTGCCCCCAGTAATCGTTGCCTTGCACAAACAGAAAAGCCATAAAATTCTACACAATATTCTGTAGGGTTTAGACATTGCTTGAAAATGTAACTACAGTTCAGTTCACCAAATGACTGTTAAGATAAGTCAAGTTAACCCCCCCCACACACATACTTTTTTTAAAAAAAAGCAAAACCATATGTGCCTGGCTTTCCACACCGCCTCTCTGCAGAGTTACCTATAAAACACATCCCTTAGGACCCAAAAAACTCAATTTGACTAAGTGAACATCAAAAAAAACTCCCTCCAGACTTTCAGCAAGTAACCTCACTTGAAGTAGCTTGAGTATGTTAGTAAGAAAAGGACTTATAACCACAAGGCAGTACAATCTGTGCATGACCAGCATGCACTCTTGTATACCTTGGAGGTAAATCTCTTTCATGTAGCTAAAAAAAATAATTCAGAGCTCTGATCTACTTGCTACTATCTAAGTTACTGCCATGCAGCAGAAAGACAGCTCTGCTTAGGTTTAAACAAGTTACCCTAGGAGAATTTTCACTGCAATCAGAAAAGCATGAAGGTTCACTGAAGGTTAATTTACCTGCTTCTGGGACAGATCTTGTAGTCCTGCTGGGCTCCATGCTGGGGTGCCTGGGTAGAGGTGCTCAGTTTGACTTTAATTCAGAAATCTCTGTGCTCTGCTGGAGTAGTTGATATGGTCATGGCACGAACACGCTCTCAGTATTCCTGGGAGTGGAGAATAGCACCACATACCCATTCATTTTCTCATGTGGTTGTAACAGCCATCACCACCATGAAGCCAAAGACTTCCTAAATAATATCTGATCTCATCCCAGACATGAGTAGGTTTTCTTTCATCAAAGATAGAAGAAACCCATTAGAAAAAAAAACAAATGTACTACTCATATGGAAAGAGATGGTTGCATTCCATTTCAATTGGCCAAAAGACATAGCCATATCATTAAGGTGATAGGGAAAACTGTTATAGAAATATTATAATTTCTCTTACAGCCACATAATATACTTCTGGTCTATATAAAAGTGAAGTGGATTCAGAATTGTACATCCCATCTTAAGCCAGCTTGTAACATCCTGTCTATAAGAACAAGAGGAATGGTGGCTATTCAGGGAGAAAAAGGAATATGGATGTCACACGGCTATCCCAAAAGTCTGTGTCTAGCCTACGGTGGCAGCTGACTACCATCTCACATCAGTGAGAACAGCCAGAGGGTATAAAGACAAAAATCAATGCTGCAAGAACACATTGGAGATTGTCTGTGAAACAAGTGTCTAGCGATTAGGACCCATCAGGTTCCCTACACTATTTAGGTATCATTGCAACGATAGGATTCGTTTTCCTCTGGGTTGTTTTCGCTGGAGAAATCTCCCTGCTTCAGAAAGAGCCACAAGCTGCTGAGCTCCAAATGAAAGCTGACACAAGCAATCTCTTCATTTAGTCTTGTTTTGTCCTCAACTGCAGTGCTGGTTTCTTAGGAAGGTGGTCAGCACCTCCATTGGGGGAGAGCAGCCAGAATCTGAGGCACTGCTGAAATTTAAGTTTAAAAAGCGAATTTTGAGTTAACACACAGACTGAACACCGCGTGGCTCTAATATGTTTGCCCCTGATCACTCAGGAAGCAAAGGAAAGAGACTTAAACAGAAAACCTGTTCCACCGTGGAAGGGCATTAAAAAATAATCAACTGAGAACAGAAATAGAAATCCCTGATCTTGTTAGTATTGTTTCTGTATACTCACATGGCTGTCAGAGCTGTCTTCATCTATGGGAAGAAACCTTGTTTCTACCAGAAAGAACATGGAAACATTAAAATGTAATCTAATATTCAGTAAGTTTACAATGTGTTGGTTGCCTATAGCAACACAATGGCACCATCACCAGACTCTGCTTAATTGTGACTGCAATTTTAATCAATATTAACCAAGAGCATATCCAATCAGAGGTTTTGTGTTGACATAGAATTGACATTTATGGACAGCTATCGGGTTCAGAAGCTATTTTTCTAACAGGCGTGGTTATTTAGATAAGAATAAAGATACAGCACCACAAAATTGTCATGCTCTTAATACAACACTACATACAGGAAATTTAAATTTTACAAAAAAAGATCAGTTCTTCTGGGGAAAAAGGCTTTACAGTTTTCTACTGTCTTTCACTTTTGCCCTGGAAAACAGAAGTTACTACTTAATTTTTTATGCAATGCTTTCTTGAGAGAAACAAGAGACCAGAGAAGCCCAGTGTGCCACTGGAGAGGGCTACAGCAGGGCTTCTCCAATACTTTCTCAATACATCATGATGACAAGTTGTACAATATGGGGACATGTCACCCTAAGACCACCTTGAGCCTCCTTCCTGGAAGCTTTGAAGAGACTTTTGACGACTTACCAGAAAATACAACCGCTCATCAGAGGTTTCTGCAGCTGTTACCTACTTTTTGGGCACCTTGGGACAGAACTAGAACCTTCCACCACCACTTGTCCAGGTTTATCCCGTTTTCAATGGTTCTTTGCTAGAGACAAGTTCACAGGAGATGAGAAAGATTGTTTGGTTTTTAAAACTCCTCCCTTCCAGCAGCCCATGGTGGATAAAGCTTGGGTACATTTTTGTTTTTAAACCTTAGCCAGAGAAGAACCTTTCCTCAGGACATGACTAGATTGGGTGTAAAAAAGATTGCCTGCATTGCTGTTTGCAGCTGGCAAAAGGGGTTGTAACAGATGGCCTGAGCAGGTATGACACTGAGCTGTTGGCTACAGACCACACACACTGCCTACAACCCAAGTCCTGCACATGTGCTTTTGGGGTGGCCCAAAACCTTGTCTGTGTCTATGTGTAGAGCTAAGAGCACACCTGCTACACCAAAGCAGCAGAACATTTCACAGGAAGGCTGTGCCCTGCAAATGCTGAATTATTCCAGCTTACCTGAACTTGTCAGAAGCCTGCAGGTAGCAAAGGAGCCACATCTACCTTCCACCCTGGACTGCCTGGATAATTAGGCAGACGGCAAGCCTGCAACAAAGCCACCATGAGACAGTCCGTGCTCCTGTTCACTGGACCTTGTAATGCAGCTTAATTTTTCCAATCCATATACCAAATCCTGAAAGCTGCTATTTCTCTCGCTCATTTTCTAGATGACATTAGGCTTCCAGAAGGGAGCTGTTTGCTTTAAAAATAGGATGTGTCACATCAAGCCACCAGTGCACTCTGTAAAAGCTGTGGAAAAGCTTTTGAAGAACACACTCCAAATGTCAGCTTTTCCTCCTGCTACTACCTGGCCTTTGCATTCAAGGGGCACAGGGCATTCAGCATGGTGAAGGCTACCCCTTAGATGAGCTCCAGTAAGGAAAGTCCTGACTCAGTACACCACAAGCATAGCTAAATCTGTAGAAAGCCTTCTCTGAGCTGTGGGAAAGAGATGCAGACTACAAAGAGGAGCTCTTCCGGAGATCAGGAAGAATCCCTGCTAGTTGCTTTACCAGCAACTTTTAACCCAGCATCCTGAATTTGTTTTCAAAAGCTTTAGCAGAAGAGCAGCTCAACATGCAGCATGAGGCACAGCCTGACACTGGAGTGGGTCAACATCCCGAGTTTCCCAGCACACAGGGCCACATATTTCTCATCTCTGGCTATAACATTCAAGGCCGACCACACAACTTGCTGTAGAACAAGTGACAGAAGCATGCAACAACACCACATCAGGTGCAAGGCTGCTAAGTTATACAGCCATGTAAACAGAGCTTAACCACATGCCAAGGACATTGCTGAAGAAGTCACTGCACTTTAATTTACCACCTGGGTTTCCTTAAGATGAAAATCATGCACACTAATACCCCTAGACAATTTCCTATGTTTTTTTTTTTAATTTACAATTTACTTTGTGTTACCAGAGTGATTACACGCAGTCATTTTTTAGATACCTGCATCAACACAATGTTAATATCTCAGCCATTAAAGGTGCTACTGGAAGGGAAATACCAGTAGCCACTGAAAGTTTGGCAGAACACCTGAGCTAGCATCTGAGGAAGAGTGAAAATTGGAGTGATGCTCAGTGTCCCAAGAAAGAACTAATCATGGCCATTCTTTTTTTTTTTTTTTTTAAACAAGAAGTTACTGGGACCCAGAGGAACATGCAAGGTAAACTTCCTCTCCATCACCAGCTGTGCAAATCTCCAGCATTCCTTTGTGCCAATCTGGTAATGAGGCAGACTTCAAGGAAGACTTCAAGCTGCTCCTCCCAGAAACCTACCAACTGAGGCTTTGAATGAAATCAAATGTATAGGCTTTGCCTTTATCTCTTATTTCTCAGTTTGACTTCAGGGGCAGGCAGAGAGGAACCATGGAGAGAGAAGTTGAAGTAAGTTTCCATCTAACATCCAATCACAATAGCTAGTGGGAGAATTTTATCAACACCAGTGAGGAGACCTGTGCTGTCTGGCTGCACAGAAAGTAACAAAAGCAAAAACGCTTCCGCAGGATAACAAAATGATACCAAAGCTAGGACAGCTGGGCAAGACACCAACACATGATGGGTTGCAACAGCAGAGCAAGCTACTGCTAACAGTTCACAAGCACAACTCCGTACAGCTGTCAGCAAGTCCCCTGCAATGTCAAGTATCTAGAAAGAGATGGGCACAGTGTGCTATCTCCCTTATTTATGGTATTTTTCCCACACAGAGTTCACCAAATTTGATTAGAGCCCCTGGAGGTGTTGCAGTTTCCAGCATCCAACTACACCATGTTTTATTCACATATGGACCCTGCGTACTTATGACATACAATTATCTCTGAAACCAAAACTACAATAAGGTAAAACGGTAAGATTAATACTGGTACAGATTAATTTTAACTGCATTTACACAATTGTAGCAACCTGAGAACTGCAGCACTCTGTTTCCAAATTGTCCTGGTTTTTGCTGGAATAGAGTTTATTTTCTCTGTGGAGGCTCATATCATGTTCTGGATTAAGGATGAGAACAATGTTGACACCACACCCATGTTTCAGTGGTTGCAGAGCAGTGCTTCCACGGAGCCAAGGACATTTCAGCTCCTCACGCTGCGAGGAGGCCAGGGGTGCACAAGGAGCTGGGAGGGGACAGAACCAGGACTGCTGACCCCAACTGGCCAAAGGAATGTCCCACTCCATATGCCGTCACACTCAGCAATAACAGCTGGGGTAAAGGAGGATAAAAAGAGGGGTATTTGCAGTGACATTGTTTGTCTTCCCAAGAAACCATTATGCATGGTGAGCCCTGCTTTGCTGGAAGTGGCTGAACACCTGCCTGCTGCTGGCAAGTACTGAATGAATTCCTTGTTTTACTTTGCTTGCATGCACAGATTTTGCTTCGCGTACTGAACTGTCTTTATTTCACCCCATGAGTTCTTGCACTTTTACCTTTCCCATTCTCTCCCCCATTCCACCTGGGGACAGTGAGCGAGCGGCTGTGTGGTGCTTGGCTGCCTGCAGAGGTTAAAACAAAACACAAGAAGTCCAGTTTTGACCTATCATTTGTACTGAGCTCCTGAAGAACAGACCTAAGCTGCCATTTCCTTTGCTCCACTTTCATAGCTGAAGGTACAGCGAGTTGTTATATTTAAACAGCACTCCCCACTCAGATCTCAAAGCTACAAGACCATCCATTTTCAAAGTCTGCAATTGCCATTACTGAAGGCAACTATGCATGGTAATACTAATTTGCTCTTTTAAGATAGTAAGGCTGAAATGACAGGTGGAGTAATTGATTTATTTCCACTAGAGTGTTCCTAAAGAAAAAGGTGCATCAGTACAACCCTGATGGTGCATCACTTAAAGCCTCTTTTTAAAGGCTAAAAGCAGGACTTAGGACTTTGACACCTGTACTTGGCGCACTCCAGATCCAAATATGTTAAGCCCTCCGCCTTGCCTCACAATTACTCTCAACACTTATTTCTACTGCCATTTCAAATGGCTATGGTTTTTGTTATTTATGTTTGTTTTAAACTTAAAGATATAAAAAAGGTACAAAAAAGTCTAGTGTAGGTCTTTCATATGCTAGGGGACACACAGACTCTAGTTCAAGACCACTGAGCAACTGGAAGCCATGCTGCCTTTCAGCCAGGTCTGAAGACTACCCAACACCTGCAGCAGAGAGCATGAAGGCTTTTGCTGTGCTGGAGGCACACCATGGGGTAACAGCTCCTTAAGACATTATTCTCTCTCCCCCCATATCACTTGTGCTGAGACCTCAGGGACTGAAACTTTCATCCTGGAAGACACCTTTGTTTTCCATGTAGAGCTTCTAATGTACGCTCATTGCTCAGCACACCTCTCTGCTCTAAGTAAAGGTTTTGCTCTTTCCTGATACAAACCAAGGTGTTGCTCAGCACACCTCTCTGCTCTAAGTAAAGGTTTTGCTCTTTCCTGATACAAACCCAGGTGAGCTTCAAAGCAGTGACCCAAGTCAGGAGACATTAATCACGCTGAAACATCCACTGGACATGGTTGGTAGCTTTCCAGGTGCTCTGCTAAACTGAAAGAAGGCCAGATTTACAGAACCACTTAATACACTTCAGCAAGCAGTAAAACAATTTTTAATAAACCCTAGTGGTTTATTAGACCTTTCTTCATTCTAGTGTAGATGGATTATCAAGATACCTGTAAACAGTAGCAGGTAGAAACAGGACAAATTCAGACAAAACCTTTAATAAGTGGGTAAAATACATCAGCAACAACTCTTCTTTAAGATTTCACATTTCCAGTTATAAATAAAATTTCTGCAAAATAAAAGTGGTTTTTAAATAGCCTCCAAAAACATCCATCTGGTTGCTCTAGCCTTTAAGAGAAGTATGTGACTTGAACTGTTGGCACCATTTAGAACAGAGCTAATCTGAATCCAAACCATAAATTCTTTTTACCTCATATTAGCCGTGTTCGTTAGGTGTCTCTTGCCTTGCCAAAGGGAGCAGCACATCTCACCATGCTCCAGCACTTGAAATGACCCCAAACTGGGACGGATGTATAGAGGACCTGGCTGAAGAACGTTTTTGCAGGGCATTACTGAAAACCAACCAGGTAGCTTTGATTTAGAGCACTATACATGCTCACTGCCCAAGCACTGCTTGTACCAGTTGACCTAGAACAAAACTAGCTCAGACTGTGCTCGCTTACAATAGACTCTGGCTGTGGGCAGGCAATTGAGTTATCATCTGAAGGTCATGCTGACAAACACAGCAAAACTTACCTGGAAGCTCAGAAAAAGAGACAGCCAGCTAGCTTTTGAAAAATCTGACCTAACAATATAAAGTGACAACTGACACAGCTCTGAGCAGACTGAGCAAAAAATGTTATTTCCACACGTGCAACTCTTGAAGTTTGAGAGGATTCTGGTGGCAGTGGTGGACCACAGAACATCCTGAGTTGGAACGGACCCGCAAGGATACTGGAGTCCAGCTCCTGGGTCCACAAAGGACCACCCAAAAACCAAACCTTATGTCTGAGACTGTTGTCCAAATGCTTCTTGAACTCCAGCAGGCTCGGTGCTGTGACCACTGCCCTGGGGAGCCTGTCCCAGTGCCCGACCACCCTCTGGGTGCAGAACCTTTCCCTAACCCCCAGCCTGACCCTCCCCTGTCCCAGCTCCATGCCGTTCCCTCGGGTCCTGTCGCTGTCCCCAGAGAGCAGAGCTCAGCGCCTGCCCCTCCGCTCCCCTCGTGAGGGAGCTGCAGGCCGCCATGAGGCCTCCCCTCGGCCTGCTCTGCTCTGGGCTGAACAAACCAAGGGACCTCAGCCCGCTGCTCATATATCTTCCCCTCTGGACCCTTCACTGTCTCTGTAGCCTTAGATCCCTAACAGCATTCAGCATCACTGCAGGACAGCAGGTGTAGCACCACAACCTGCCGGCAAAGCAGCCCTGTCTCTGAAGAGCGGGCAGATACCCAGCTAAAACTACTATTTGAAAACACATCTTGGAAGTTATTCCAGAAGAAAAGGCAGGGCAAGCACTACTGCAATTACCAAAATACTCATTAGTAAGTGATGCCCATTATATTTGGAATGATTTACCAGCAAAGCGGAATTTGTTTAACATCATTGGCAATCAAAAGAATTAAGTCCTGTGCCACAGTAATAACCAAGGAAAAGCATCTTTATTTTTGCGTAATAAAAAGGATGAATTGACTTCAGACTTGAAAAATTAAAGGATGTCATGTTTATCAATTAAGATCACAGCCTGAAGTAGCGTTCCAGACCATTAAGAGCAGGTTCCTCAACTCTGCTAAACCAAAAGAAGTTCCTGATAACAAGGGAATAAAAATCCCAGCAAGGGTTTAATACACTTCAGAAGGTCAAATTTGGAGTGGTATTTAATAGACCTGCCTCAGCCATGCCTCCCAGCTCTCCGTGTGTCAGCATGAAAACCTTATCACCATTGCAACCAACTGCTAGTAATTCCCTGTGATGTTAATGAGTTTTGAATTTATGCAAAGTCTCCCGGCAGGTTCTTCCGCAATATCTACCAGCCTTGATACCAATGGGAAATACCTGTGGTAAAAAACATTTAGCTTTCTCCCAGCTATTCATTAATAAGGCAAGCCAGACTTCAGTGGCCATTTAAAAATCTCTCAAAAGCAAACAAACAACAACAAAAAAAATCCACACCAAAACAACTGGCCTGGAAAGAAGCAGCCAACAAGGAAATACATCAGGACTTGTTTTTGGGTTGCTATGTATCTATTAAAAAAAAAAAAACACAAAACTCACAACATGTCTTATAATTCTGACTAGTCTTCCACAGAAAACAAGTCAGAAAACAAAATGAAGTCTTTGATCCTCAAACCAAATAAGAACATTTGCCAGAGCTATCAGGACTTTGTGCAGTCAAGAAGAATAAACTCATAATCAGGTGCGGAATTGGAAGTTGGGAAGTATGAAGGCTTAACACAGAATTTATCTACTCATTTTAGCGAAATTATCAATGGTCACTTAGCTTTACAGCCATTGCCAAACTGCCATAGCTTATTAAGAAAAAAAAGCAAACTTTTTGCTCATAAAACAGAATCACAGAACTGTAGAACAGGCAAGGAAAGTAAGTAAGCCAGCAAACACACATCTCTCTTGCCAGTATGAGCACCTTGTGCCACTCCAGCTAGGCTTTTGCTAGGGCATTCACCACTACCTCTTCTGAACAGCACCTCTACACAGGCACATTTGTACTAAATATTGCTTCCAGGGTTAATCATATGGACAAGCAAGGGAAAACACTGGCACTATTAGAGTCTACATTGTGGATTACTAGATTATAGAGCAGAGTTGAAAACAGCCGGTGCCTTGGCAACACTAGCACATACATCCTCCATCTCACACCCAGACTGATCAACGACCAGAATCCTAGTCACTGAGAAGAGTTTGTCATATATACATACACCACATTTGTCAAACTGAGACAGCCTATAGCCACAAACCAAGCAGCAAGCTTCACACCTCTGCAAATTAAAACAAAAACACCTGCAGATTCCTGAAGTGTAACACCAGTGAACCTGGGGAGACAAACACTTTTTTGCTGGGTTGCTTTCAACCTAAAGATTTTTTTCCCCAAATCCAGAGATTAATCTTAAGGAATTTAATGCTAAAAATACAGAACCTTAGTGTTAATAAAAGCTCATGTCTGACATTTCCCACTGCAGCATGAGGAAACTTCTTCTGAAGAAGCATGGCTTATAAATTATACGTAGCTACATAATCCAAATGAAGCATTTTCCTATAACCAGATAATCTCTTTATAATAATTCTTACATGCACAGCATGGATCATCTCGGTTATTTTCACAATCACTCTGCCCCAATTTTTGCAAGAGCTACAAGATACTCTTTTCATGGAGAAGTGCTTTTGTGGTATGCTGGATAAAGCATATCCACTGAAGGGTTTGGCTCTGCTGGAATAACTGAAAAGGAGTAGTATGCCTTTTTTACTCCATCGCTGCAGCAGAAGAATCACTAGTGCTTTGAAAAATTCCAGACTATACATTCAGGCCCTGCATTAACATCCCAAAGTAGCAATTCCTGCCAGTTAAATCTCAGTGCAAGTATCCTAACATTTACAAGAAAGGTAGGACTTCCTGTAACTCCTTTGCCATACCCATTCCCCTCAATCCCAGTTTGGTGACCAAAACTGGAATCTAAACCCAACTTTTGACATATGCAGATATACAGAAATTGAGTAACACTAGCTAGAAGCTTCCCCTAGGATTATCAAGTGCCAACAACACAATGCAAGTGCAGCTTTTACATGCTCCAGCACGCTAGGTGACCTCCATCTTTAAAGCCTGTGAACATGCTGTTCCCACAGCTATTCTCAGGACTGATATTGGATTTTTTTTTTCTTTTAGATAAAGAAGGGTTACAGAGACCTAGACAGACCCACAGACCTGAAAGTGGTTGGCACGGAGAAAGATGGATAGTTAAATCTTCCCCTGGACTGCATCGTAATTCTGCTGCAAAATTACCTAGAGTTTAGGAATCGTAAACTTAGAAAAGCTTTTTTTCTCCTGCTTCCATATCAAGTAGATCCTATAAGACACTTGTTAAACGTTCATCACTTGCACTATTAACTGAAAACCACTTCCACTATAGTTCCACCTTTTATTAAGCAGTTTAAATCATAAGATCTCAAGACTCATTCTAGATCAGAGTCCACGTATTCTGCCTCTCTCCTGCAGCTTGTCTCAAGGGATGTTGTATTCGGCTTTCTTTTATTCCACATGTATCCCAAACACAGCCACTATGAGAACCAAGGCTCAGGCACCATGCCCTCCCTTGTGCTTTCAAACTAAATCCACATTTGCAACCATTAGGGCTCAGTGTTATGTCTAAAGATTCAACGGCATTTTGATGACCCCAGCTGTGCTTCCATTTTGCCAGTGGAACAAAGCAGCCCCCCAACAACGGCAAGGGGAAGCAGAGGGGAAGCTGTGCCACAGGAACACTCATTGTACATTTGTCCATACCTGAGACCCCTTCTGAAAATGGCACAGGCCATGCTGGTAAGTGTGAACTGTCACTTGTTTTGCTCCATCAGTATGATTACCAGCTGAGACCCCTTTCCATGCCCAGGATAACAGAGCAGGGCCTGCAGGAGCCCTGTGTCTGTGTGGTGCTCAGCTGGAGGGACTTCCCTAGCCACCAGAGATGACATATTTTCTATCTGCATCATGTGCATGTGGATGAGAAGAAGATCATGCTTTCACACAGAAGAGCGTATTGTTTTTAGAAGCATCAGTCATAAGATCCTGCCAGAGAGCAGATTTATATGCAGCCTCTGGTCAGGAACATTCCTACTTGGTTTTTCCTCTCAGTGAACAGCATGCTCCCCGTTCAACACGGACAGCTCTTCCTCCCTCTCTTGTTTCTCAGAAGGTTGATCTGTTCAGACAGCTGCTTGGATGTTCAGGTTCTGCAGACTTCAGAAACAATTTTAGAAGTCATCCTTTACCACACCCCAACCTACTTGTAGCTACTGACTACAAGACAAGTTTCAGATTAAAAGTTAAACCCCACAATCAGGCTACTACCACTGAGAATAAGCCACTGAGTATTCAGGTAGTACACTCCTCTACTACTGTGTCAACCACTGCAGGTGAAGCCCTTCAAACTCAAACAGGCCACTGGTAACATTTAGAGGTTTTTGGGTGGATTTTAATCCACTTATCTCCACATCTCTAATGGAATTAGACTTGTGTGCTCAAAGAAGTTGTGATCCTAGAACTAGCTTGGCTAAAAACGTGGGAGGATCTCATCTTTGACACCGAGACAGAAACCATGGTTTGTTCTCACCTGGGGCTGCATATGAACAAAAACCCAAGACAAGACACAGTGTAAGCACACAGCTTATTTGAATACAAGTGTACTAAATCATTAACCTACATTCCCATTTAATCAGCAAAACGCACAAGACAGAGAGAAATGATGATCATTAGAATATCACTGCCGTGCTTGGGTTCTTAGGAAAAGAGACTGTCTACAGGATTTATTAGACTGAATGCTGCAGAGCCCCAAAGGTCAGCTGCTTGTATTAATGAATCCTAGCTCAGGAAGGACACTGAATAGATAGCAAGAGAAACAGTGTCAGACAAGCACGAGATGACACATCATACCATGCGCAGGGAGAAAGGATTCGTGTCTGAGGGCCCTGAATGCAGACGGAAACCAAAGTCTGACAGGAAAGATCCAACAGTCTTTTCTGGAAGCAAGAAGCGTGTGAGCAAAGTAGTTCCCAAACAGCTGATGAGAAAGGTTTGATCTACCTACTAAAGCACAGTGTACAGCCTAAAAGAAGTGGTCCAACAGGCATACAGTGCTGGGTTATGGGACTTTTCAACAAGAGTTACTTGGTGGCTAGTTATTTGATGTTCTGACCTACTCCACAGCTTTATTTAGGCTTTCTCCACTAACTCCAGGCAGACAGCTTGTCAACCTCTGTAATAAAGCTGCAGATACACAGAACCTAGCAAGTTCAGTGAAGAACTTAAAAACATTCTAGCAAAATAACTTGCTTACAGGCAGCAGCTGCATCTTCACTAGACAGCTTGCCAATACTACAGGAATAGCTCTACAACATAAAAAATGCTCTCCCTTTTACCTTCTGGATAATAAATAAGGTCTTGACATTGGGGTGAAGAAACTGCATCTCATTAGCCCATCTTCAGAGGGATGACAGCCTTCTTACGAAAGAAGACCTTCAGCTTTACTAATGGAAACAACAAACTTCTCTCTGTCCGTATCCAAGAGGACTTTGCAACCCACTAGTAAAAGCACATAGGGTATAGCCAGCATACGCCATGTGTATTTAAGAGGGCATTTCTTCCCAAAGACGTGATGAGCCTTGTTATCCTGTGAATTCATAGTGGATATGTCCCAAAACCATGCAGACTCCCCAGCAGGTTGTCTCCAAAACAGAAGAATATTTCCACCTATGATTTTATTCACTCCAACTCCCTGTCCTCGGGGTCAAAGCTGAGAAGTGAATGCTTGCCTTTTATTACATGCTCAAAAACGGACACCAATCCACTGAACAAGATTACAGTTTAAACCTCAGAAAGAAGAATAATGGTCAGGAGGACTACACAGGGTTAGAGCTGGAGCTGACGGATTTACTCGTTGCAAGTGGCTGCATCACTAAGACGTCAATTTTAGTGACAGATTCTGAATAACCCCACCGGGACCTTATATTCAAAATGGTGCAAGGCTTCACAGAAGATACATGGTGTGTGCAGCGTGGGGTGAAAGCGCAGACACATTTCTGCAGAGTGTCTGTGGAAAGTGACAGATAATTGATCTGAATAGAAGCAGAAAGACAACTGCTCCAGCCAAGGTCTTAAAATGTCTGGAGAAACCAGGCACACCATCGTGACTGACTGAATCCCTACTGTGCCTTTAGCCAGCTCCCCACTTACCCCCTACCCCACAGGTAAGGCCAGCTGTAGGGTCCCCTCCTCTTTTCTTATCAAGTTCAATCTTCAGTTGGACAGCAAGGAAGAAGCAGCTCCAGGGAGGCCACATGCGCCCTACAGCCCTGCGGGTGAGCAGAGAGCTTTCTTTGAATGAAGGCTTGCAGAATTAAAGGCACACGTTGTTTTCCTCTCTTGCCCTGGCATTTTGCTCACCTTGTCTGCTTCCTTACAGACCTTACGCTACTACTGGCAGAGAGAGCGTATGGCTATTTCTGTACCACGAGTTGGTGTCTGAGTAGATATTAATGTCGAGCTACAGATAACAAGCTCCTGGGAGGTATGGAAGAATCCCTAGAGGAGGCCGTGCAGGTTTAATTCTTCATTAAGTTCACAGTGCCCCTTTTTAAACACCTTTCTTCGCTCATGAAGGGATCTCCCAACATGATTGACAGAAGAACTACGTTTAAGAGTTTGTGCAAAGAAGTGGAAAAAAGGAAGCAGCCTGCAGAGCCAGCACTCCCGCACCCTCTGGCAGCAGCAGCAGCATCCCTCAGCACAGCCTGTGCTAGAGTAACTGCTCGAGCTTTTCCATGGCCTGGGGGAGAAAGGAGATTGCTCCTGTACCTCTGCACCAAAGGCCTGATACAGAATGGGGGACAACGACCATGATAGAACCGAGGTATTCAGGAAGATCATTCTTAAGACTCCGGCTATAAATGACATCGCAGCACATCAAGTCAGACTGTCTAACTAAAAGAAGGACCCTTTGAAATAGAAGTATTTCAGAACTTGCAGTACTGAGCCTTTACAAGTCCCATGTACTGTAGGCATTTACAAAACATATAGCTCTGTAACCCCTGGGCTACATTACCATGAATATACATAGGGATGACATTTTCATTTTAGAATCTTTTTCCTTCTAGAAAGATGAGTTTCTTGTCTAGCTGCACTTGAGACCTAATGTTACATTAACATACCATTTCTAAGCCCTACAGGTATAACCTTTCTTTTTGTGTGGTAGTAACTCTTGCTTTTCTATTTTCAGTTTTCTCCTTATTTTAGAGGTGCATCAGGCAAAACAAAAAAAGATCTTAAAACACAGCACAACTTCCCTAACAGGAGACAGTCAATATTTCCAGAAACTAAGAATGCAGATTTTATAAGCATGCTGAATGCTCATGCTGTCTGCTAACTGAAATTATAGTTCATTTTTGAAACACTAAGTACCCAGTATATAGAAACCAAAAACAGAAAAAAAGACAAATTTTCAAGAAAAGGCATTTGGAAATGCAACTTCTGTATCTTTAGAATTTTCCGGAAATTTTGCACCTCCAGGATCAGCGTGGATTCAGCATCTCAACTAGAGAGCCATCAGCATCACTGCAGGATGTGGCTAATTGAAATCCTTCGATCAGCTTTAGCAGTCACAACTCGAGCTGCCAACCCAATGCCCCACAGCATGGCAAACCTCTGAGAGGAACCAGCCCGGCCACAACGCTTCAGAAGTAGATATAAGGACCATTAGCCCAATTTCTCTGCAGAGAGTTCCATTTTTCAAGCAGGTGGAGAACTGGGAAATTAAAATATTGTGTTCCAGCTGCCACTTCCAGAAATCAAGCCAAAGTCTCAGCAGTTTGCGGAAAAGCTCCTCTGAAGCTGCTGCATTTTGGCAGGTGCTTTTTCCTCAAGAAAAGTGGTACTGATGCCATGTGGGCAGATGCACTTTTATTCTACTTGCATTTCCATGCTAAGAACAGCAACTGCCTGCGTTATCGTACAGGAACGATGTGCGATCCAACACTGTCATCTGTCAGTTTGCCACCATACACCAGCCGGGCTCAGGAGGGTTTCCACATACCGCCAAAATTCAAGATACAACCCCACTGCACTGTGCTTGGTACCTTCCATTCTAACAGAAATAGGAAGGATTTTGCAGGAGTTTAGCCAACACAACAAGCTTCTAAGTCACAGGAAGAACGTGTAGCAAGGTTCCTGTGCTGAACTTTTGTTAGGATAGGTCCACATATGATTACAGGCAGCCCCATTCCTATTCTAGACTACTTTAATGCTCTTCCTCTGGGGCATCCTCACTGGGCACACGTCCCTCCACTTCTCCCTCTGTTTAATACCTACCTCTGCAACAAGAATTAAGTGTTATGAATCCTTCCATACAAAAAAAAAAAGCCATTGGAGAAAGCAAACCCACACCAATCATCACAACGATGCAACAAAGACTTGCAGTGTTTTTCTGGTTGCAAGTTAACACATCAAATCCCAGCCACATCAGCAAAGATAGCTACCCATAGAGCCTAAGTGTCTCAGAAATACCGTGTTTCAGGCCTTATCACATCACGCGCCCCAGCAATGTTGGAACTTGGCCCTCTCTGAAACTAACCTGCTGCCCAGCAGCTACTGAAGAAATCCCTTTTTGTGGAGAAGGATCAGAAGGATCGTGACCAGGCAGAGATCAAAGAGAAATTAAGCAGAACAGAGTTTCCACAGTTGAGCTTGCATCATGTTGATAGGAAACACATGATATTAAGTATTAGGAGTAAACAAGAGCCCAGGAAAATTAGTATATTAACTTGAAGGGACAGGTACTCTGGGGATGGAAGTCAAGAGCCACCAGTATCCAGGACAGGAAATCAGAATCAAAACCATTCCAATCTTACAGAAAGATGCCACACGTGTTCTAGAAGGAATGTGTACTGAATTGCGCCACAATATCAAGACATGCAGAATAATACATCTTGCAGAGATGTGAAACACTGGGCCTTGTCCTGCCCTATGTCCTGCCTTGCCAGTGTTGATCCAGGGTCTGTAGGGCATCCTGTCCATTTCTCTGCAGCAAATCCCTCTCGTTAAGTCCTGCACTGAACCTTCTCTTGGGTCAGCATTAGTACACAGCAGCTCTCATAATCCATGTTTGCAGAGGTCGAGCAGAACCAAGGCAGCTTGTCTGACTTGGTGTTTTTTATCCAAACAGGCTGAAGAGAGGAGGAAATGACTGCCCACCCTTCTAGCTCCACAACACTGCAATTGTTGAGAAGGTTATGGGAAGCACAACAGAGATGGCCAGCACGCAGCCTGCAGAACAAACACTTCTCTGCTCTGCAACACAACCCCTGACCAACCCCATTATTAGCTAGGAGCAACTTGCAGCAACCAGAGATCCCAGCACGCTTCGTCAGAGCAAGCGATGCTCCACACAGCTCCAGTTAGGTGCTGCCCTTAGCCTTGCACTAAGACACTAACGCAACCCTTAGCTGGACATGAGGCAAGGTTCCCCCTCCAGACACATTTGAACTTTAAAGAATTGGGCAAAAAGTCATAGATGGGCCAAGTACTCTGCCCTTGCTCAGCAAATACAGTACTGTTAGTGTCATGATGCACGCTCCGTGGACACCAGACATTAGTGCAGAACCACTGCAAAGGAACCTCTGGAGGTCACCTGCTCCAAGCCACAGCTCAAGCAGTGCCACCCAGAGACAGCTGCCCAGGAGGCTTTTGACATCTCCCAAGACGGAGACTTGTGCTTGGCAAAAACACACACCAGTAGGGCATGGAACAAGTCCACATCAGCTTGCATGGACAGGTTTATTTCCCCAACACAAGAGTTAGAAGCTACAGAACCAAACAACCACAAGAACAACCTAAAATGTTTTCACCATTTGTCAACTCTGTCACCCCTGACAGAAAACCGATCAATAATGCCAGTATCAGTGGCAGGTTTGGATACTTATGGGATTAGAAACACTGTGTTCTGAGAATGGCTTTCCTTAGGCATTTGCCAGCTGTACCTATCTCTTAAATTTGAAGAGCTCTGGCTGTCATGTCACACCTGGAAAACAAACTTCTACCTCAGCCCTTTGGATGGGGAAAACACTGCTAGACTCCTTCAGCCTTCAACATTGCACAGACCACTGGCCCTGGAAGGTGGAATTCGAAGCTTTTCCACTGAGGATAGGAAAAAAAAAAAAACAGTCCTGAGACACACGGGTTGTTTTGTACTTAAAAACATGGGATGGGGTAGGAAGGAAGGAGAGGAAGAGGAACGGGACAAGCAGTAGCTGCCGTAGAACAATGCAGCAGCATGGGGCAGAATTTGGCCACCCAAGCAAACCACTACAAACCCCAGCCAGCTTCTGAAGTGCAGGGAGCCTTGCGAGCACCAGTGCCTGCGTGCCAGGTGCTGACCAGGAGCTACAAGCAGGTGGTGCCACTGGAAATGCTGTACCAGACTTGCTCTGTCCCATTCCCGAGATCGATGCCAGCCTTCCCAGGCACGCGGAAGCATCCCTCACCATCCACTCACTGCAGCAGTCCCTCGCATGCACGCATTTTCACTATGAACACTATTAGTTAAAAACCAACAGAAACCCTGAAGCCTAGGGAAAAAAAAAACTCCTTTAGCTGTGTTCAGAGAATTTTTTTTTAAATGTGTGAAATTCCTTTGTGAAGTTTTCGTAATTTTGGCAGCCGAAGAGGGGAAGGAAACCTTCTTAAGCTTACTACCATTGCTGCATGATACACCATCCCACCCTGAGACAGCTGGGCTGGACCAAGTCACCTCCTCAGGTTCTGCCCACTCTGTCTACACAAACGTGCTCGCAAATACCATTTCCATCCCTCTGCTATTATGGGATTTTATTTGGCATAAGAAACCCCAACTGCTTTGGGAAGTATTTAAGAGTTTTGGCTTTTTGGTCTGCCAACTGCTCTTCCAAACTCGCTCATCTCACTAGTATGCCCTCTGCCTTCACCATAACGTGGGCCAGCCTCACCGTGCTCAACAAAACCTCACAGTAAGCACGCAACAAGTCCCCAGCAGCTTGCAGGGACAGTTCTCTTCCCACCACAAAGGTTACAAACTGAAGAACCAAACCATAAAAAAAGATCAGCCTGAAGCTATTTCCATAATTTGTCACCAAAGCCTTTTCTTGTCGCCGTGAGGTAACCAGTCTGGAGACCAACACAGAGGAGCCTTTCCGTTCACAAGCCGATTATTGCGTCCTCAGTTTTTATTTAGCTGATGAACGCTGGTTGCCACAAGAAACCGAGGCGCGGACACCGACTCCAGACAGCCGACAGCTCGACACACCGGGAGCCACGGGAGCACCTTCAGGGCTAACACGAACCCGCTGCTACCAGCCCCGCTCCCGCTGCCGGGGGATCTGCGCGGGCATTTCGGCCCAGTCCCTCGCACCTCCCCGCGGGCTTCACCCCGCACGGTCGGGTGCTGGGGTGGGATCTGCTCCCTCCGGGTGCCAACGGGAGCTGGCGCGTTGCAGCCACCCGCCCCGACGGTGATGCCAACAGGTCGTGGGCTTTGAGGGGGCCGTGAGGAGATGCAGAAGGAGGGGAGGAAGATGGGGAAGGAGGAGAGGAAGGCAGGGAAGGAGGAAAGGAAGGAGGAGGACGTTCGCCAGGCAGGATGCAGGGCCGGACACACACACACACAACCCGGGGCTCGCACGCGGCTGGTGCACGGCACCGGGAGCAAGCCCTCGGCGCCAGAGCCAGGCAGCCACACGCCCGGAGGCGGCCGTGGGCTACCGGGCGGCCGGCTGGCAGCCCCCGGGGCTGGCCGCGCCTCCTCCCTTCCCTCCCGCTGCCTCTCGGCGAGCACCAACCGGGGTGGAGGGGCACATTTCGGGGCGGCCACCGCCCCCCCCACCCTCCGCCATGACACAGCAGGGGACGGCCGTTATGTAACGGCCCCGGGGCCGGCCCGTTTTCCCCTCCCTCATCCCAACCCCAATCCCGTTACCCCCGCATGGGGGGGGGGCATGCAGCGGCCAAGCGGCGGCTCCCGTCCCGCCGCTCACCAGCGGCTGCATCTCAGCGCGCACGGCGGGCACCTGGAACCGGTCTATCTCCTCCATCATGGTGGCGGCAGGGCAGGGCAGGGCAGGAAGGAGGGCGGGAGGACGCGGCGGGATGGCGGCGGGGGGCTCCCGGCTCCTGGCTCACGCGCCCGCCGCCGCCCGCCGCAGCCTCATCGCCGCCGCCGTGACTCAGCCGCGCCGCTTCCGGGTCCGCCGCCGCCGCCCCGCCCCGCTCATTTGCATATTCATGAGGGCGAGGGGTGTGTGCGTGCAGGGGGCGGGGTCAGAGCGCGGGAATAGATCGGAGGGGAGGGGGAGGAGGGGGAGGGAATGGCTCGGCGGCAGCGCTTCCGGCGCGTTGCCATGGCTGCCGAAGTCAACTTCCGGTGGGGGGGAGGCCGTGGCGTAGGGGCGCCATGCCGGCTAAGGCGGGCGACGGGCGGCGGCAGGTAAGGGCGCGGCAGGGCGGCGCCGCCGCGACGTCACCCACTCCCGATCGGTGACGTCACTCCCGATCGGTGACGTCACCCCGAACCGTGACGTCATCCCCGAGGCATGACGTCACTCGGAAACGTGACGTGGGCCCCCCCCCCGTCCCCAAGCAGCAGCGCCCGCCCCGCGCCCCGTCACCGTCACCTCACGGAGTCGCAGCGCGGCTGGGGTGGGCAGGGACCCCTGAAGATCACCCAGTCCGACCCCAGTGCCGCCGAGCAGGGTCACCCAGAGCACGCTTTGTTTAGAGTATCTCCAGAGGAGGAGACTCCACAGCCTCTCTGGGCAGCCTGTCCCAGCGGTTTGATCTTTGTGGGGGGAGGCGGGGGTCAGCATAGCTGGTCCGGAAGCTCCCCAACGCAACAACATCCAGAGCGCGTGCCAGAAATGCCGTAACTGACCGGGGGAAGCTGAAGGTAACAAAGAAGGACAGGCTCAGAGCCCGTGAGGTGGTGGACCTCCAACTGAGGGCTAGCGCCTCAAACCCAGGCGTACCGACATGGTTCTGCACAGGGCTGGTGTCTTTGGAGCCGTCTGGTTGTTCCTGCACGTGTGGTAAGAGGGCTTCGGGGCTTCAGAGCAGAAAAGAGAAAGAGAGGGGATCTCTGTGACATGCGTAATGCTTCCGCTAAAAAGTGCTTACAACTGTCAAGTTACAAAGGCTTTATGAGGTCTGCAAAGGGCAGAAATGGAGAACCAAAGACCCCATTCCGTCCTAGATAATAAAGAGGTTTATGCTAAAATCGTAAAACGCGTTAATAATGATGGTATAAACTAAACTTGGCATTAAATGCTTGCTCTGAATCCCAATTTCTTTTACTTTCAGAATTTCCACATAAACATTTTTAGTCACTTTCATTAACCATTATCTCAAATGTTCTGAAATGGATAGGCTTTGGTTCACATGTTAGTTGAAAAACTTAATTAATGTGTTGTAAAGGCATTCTTTTTATTTTAAAGTTCTTGAAACATCACAAACGGTTTAAACTCTTTGGATTTTTGGCTTTTCGCATAACTTTAACTACAATTACTTAAAATAATTTTAACTTGTCCTGTGCTGCCTTCCCTATATTTGTCTGTGCTTGTTAAATCTGACTGCTGTTTCGTGTACTTTCATCGACTAGAATATTCTTGCAGTGGAGGAATTGTGTGAATCACTAGCTGGCTCTGGAGGCCAGAGGCTGTTGTCTCATCTTCACAGATCTAAAGTACAGCCCACGTCACCGGGGCTTGGAGAGTCACAGGAGTAAATGGCTGCACCTTTGCACGACGCACTGCGCCATCGGGGCCCGATGATTGGTATTTACTGAGGCCTGATGGCTACTGTAAAATTAATTGGTGAGTCAAGGTCTAGATCCCAATTCTTGTCAAGAAAGTCTCTTTTGAAAACAAATGAGTAAGGCTCTGCACTTGTGTCTCAGACACGTTCTTCCTCTCTGCCAGTGTTCATAAAGAGGCAGGAAACAAGCTTGCTGCTTGCCTGTGAGGCTGCTTTTTCTACTGAGCATCATTTCCATCGGCTTTCCGTCCTTGTCCCTTTCGCTGCAAGTTCTCCTGTAGCACTATGCTCTTTTCACCTGTCCCCATGCTTTTCATTCCTGTATATCCCTTGTATTGCTTTGTTCTGCTCTGCCTCGTAGGTTTTTCATTGCTGACTGCTTTCCCTTTGAAAATTTTCTTCCTGAGATTGTGCTCAAAGCTGAGACAGTTACCTGAATGGTTTCAGGTTCTTCCCTGTTGCCATGTGTCACTTCCAGTCCCTCCTTCGCTTTCATGGCTGTGGGCTCTTTGAGTGCTTTGTAATCAATTCTTTTTCTTTTTTTCCCCTACAGGTGGCGGTTGCCTGCCCTTCTTCTGTCTTCTGCCTGTCTTGTATTTTCCCTTTCCTCTGACATGAGTCTCTTGCTTTCTTTTGCTCTTTATCTCTTTATCCCAGTGACTTCAGCCTCCAGTTCAACCTCCAACCAGACGATGTATTTTTCTTCTTCTTTGAATGGAATCTCCCAGGTTCTTGGATGAAAATATGCCAAAAGCTGTCTGGCCGTCAGAGATAAAGGTGGTAGATGAAGTGAATTCAAGATGAATCGTTTGACTCGATCTGAGCCTTAATTAGAAGCACGTTTAGACCATTGCTCTTGTATGTTTGGAGACATTAATAAGAAATGTTCCAGTGTTCAAAGTCTGTTAAAGTGATTGGGTGTGCCCAGATCTTTGTGTTCCCAATGCAGCTTTGTAAATAATAAAACTTATGTATGCTGTATACTTCAATACCATCCTTCCGTTCAGGTCAGAAATTTGTTACACAGAATCGAGCCCCAGCGCGTTTTGGGAACGTGCAGAATTATGGAAAGACATAAACCAATGTCTCTGAATCAGACGGAAGTGAATGGAAGAATTAGATTCTCGACTCCCCTGAAAATGAGGTCTTGGGTATGACATGCTGAAGAACAGTATTATTTTAAAAACAATGACTTGTGTGGCACGTACAAAGACGTGCAGAGAGCTGCTGGTAGGGCAGGGGACAGCACCATGTTAGCCCTGTGTCATTCCTGTGTGTGGGTGGTGGAAGAAAGCGGACAACAATTTCTAAGTTTATAAAAACATTTTAAATGTGGTTTTCAGGTATGCTGTTGGAAGTGTTGGTTATGCTGAATCCAGAGTTCAAAGTCTTCACTTTGTGGCCCTTCTTCTCTTTGAGTGGAGGAGTGCGCCGCGTGCTGCTGTGTACCCCTGTGGCTGAGCCCACTGATTTGGCTATGGTTCCTTAATTGACATTGCATACACTTCTTTTTATTTGCAGTAAGTAAAACCAGACTGGGGGCACTTGCCAGATAGGGTCAACAGCGCTGTCAGCAACAGGTAACTTGTGCTGTGTTAGGAAAGCATCCGAATTTGGACAGTGAGGCGTTTCTAATTACACACCTGGGCTTGCACCCACCGACATGTCAGCGGCTTCTTTGCTGCTCACCAAGCTGTCAAGGAGAGACAAAGGGACCCCCTCCCAAAAAGCAGTCAGCAATCAGTTCTTACTTTTTGACAGCAAAGGCTTTTAAGGTGCCTGTTGGCTCTTAAAACATGCATTAAACCGTCCATGTAATATAAAATAAACACTTGGTTTAGTGTCTCTCACAAAGCAGATTAAAAATATGTTGGCAAATAGTTCTTAAATTGGCATCCCTAGTGCGTGTAAATGGAAGTCTGCTGCAGGGCGGGCAACAAGTCCCTCTGCTTTCTTTGGCTTTGTTTCCATGCCGTGCTTCTCTGCTCATTGTGCTGAGTGGTGGTTTACTGTTGAGACTGCTAAGATTCAAAACAAGAATAGAAAGCCAGCAGGAAGTTATTAAATGGTTTTACAGAAATGTCAAGCCCACTTCTTCTAATGATTCTCCCTCTTCCCTCCTAGAATCCTTTAAGCAACTTTGTACTTCTCTTTTTTTTTTCTGATTACATGTTAACCTTTGTGCTGCGCTGGAAAGGAAATGGGGATGATAATGCCTGTGCTCAGGAAGATAAAGTAAACTTAGCTGGAGCATTCTGTGATTGCTCAGCCTTGCGGTCAGATTGTCTTATGGTGACTGCTAGCATGGGGAGCAGAGATGCTGCAGGAATGTCTGTTTAATGATCTTAAAAAAATGTAGTCTGTGTTTGTCATTGCCCTGTGATGAGTGTTTCATTAATATGTAATTGATTTTCAGCCTTTGGAAGATTTGCTTAATATGAACTGACAGTTCAGCTTTGCAGAGTAATCAGCCTGCATCATCCCTGCCCAATTTTCTGGTATTTTAGGTTAGATCTGCAAATCCAGATCTGCTCAACCCACTTTACTCTTTCAATATAGGGAAACATTACATGTTTCTCAAGGAGTTACCATATAGTGGTGTGTCTGGCTCCTCACCTTGCTGTGTATGTGCAGCAACCAGTTGCAAGTGCTGGTCAGGAAAGGGTGGTCTAATCTGACAGTACAGGAGAAGGATGAACCGCCCAGCAAAGGCTACAGCAAGGAACCTCATCCTGATGGGGGACAGCACACATGGTAGCATCACAGCATCTCCTACTTGAGCAGTCAGGGCAGGCCTTGGATCTGAATGTGAGGGGTGAACACATTTTCTCCTGAAGGATTTCTGTGGTCACGGATTGAGGGTTTGACCTCCTTCTTAAATGAACACTTGCTCTTGAGAGTAAACCTCTGCTTCCTAAAACACCAGGATGATTTATTTACCATCAGCACTGCCACTGACAGTTCAGAGGTTTCCTGCAGCAGAGGATGAAATAATTAAAAAGTAGGGCTACACAAAATATCTGTTGAGAAAGAGCCAGACAGGACTGGAAGCCAGATGACTTTGAAAAACCTTCAAAGGTTTGCTATTTAGTCAAGAAAGCAGGTACTGAAAATTCTGTCTATTTAGTATAAAATTGGTTGATGAGTCTCAGATCAGCAATTAGTGGCTGTCACATCACCAACAAAAAGAGAGAATGATAATCACTGTGCGTAGAATAAGTAAGATTTACAAGACTTGAATGGATGGTCTTGTATGATTCTGTATTTTCTTTTCTGGCCAAGCTGGAAGCACATTACTGGGGTGTTGAGGGCAAAATTTTCATCAAAGAGATACTGAAACTCCTTGATGCTTGCTCTCCCATTACATGTTTCTGGGATGCGGCAATAGGATAGCTCTTCCTAAATGCCAGCCCGGTAGTGCTTTTTTGAGATAGAGCAATGTCCTTTGGAGAGTGGTCAGTCATTTCTTCTTATTTTAATTTTCCTATTTTATATATATATATAACTTCAAACACGTTAGGAGACAACCCAAGCATCAAACCTAAAAATCTGATTATAAATGCTTGTTGGATAGGTCAGCAACATGAAAATTTCCTGCTGAAGACTTGATTTTGCCTCTTATTTCCATCTCCTGATGGTTTGTCTGCATTAGAGGGAGCTGTGGCAAGGGAAAAGAAAATTAAATGGCATTTAAAGCATCACTTTTCAGCTATTTCCTCCCTTCAGCTGTATCACCGTGTTGGATTTCTGAATCTTTGCTGTAATATAGTCAATCTGTCTTCTGGCGTAGTTGATATCTGGCCCAGGGAGGAATTTCCAGGTGCTGCTGTCAGAAACAACTCCTGGAAGAAAGGTCTGGAAAAGAAGTCACTTGAGTTTTATATATCCTTAAGTGTTATGACTGTTCTGGGCTTCTGATGTATTTTCGCTGTGGGAACTGCTATAAGCTGTTCATTTATTTAACGTAAGATGGTTATCAGAATAGAACATTTTTGGCGTGCATGGATTCTCACTTCAGCATTTTTCAGTGGAACAGTGGAGCATGTCCCAGGGTGGTCTGAGTTATGAAGATGACCTGGAGGTGAGAAACTCCGTGCAACTCTTCTGTGCCTCCTACCTATTCCTGAGTTCCCTAGCAACAATATCTCTTTTTTCCTAATATAAATTCCTTATAATTACTCGCATTCCTCTTCTTGTTAATTATTATTACTAAAGGCAGGTATAGTAGCACCATTTATTAGGAAGATTTATGAAGACTTTTGATGCTTTCTGTGGCAAGATCTTCGTTTTATACAGAATTTGCTAAAAATGAACTTTTTGGATTTAAATGTTCTTTTCTGGGTGTTTGACTTAGGCTAGGTTTAAAAAAAAATCTAGATGCTGAACAACATAAACCAAAATACTGGTAGCAACTTACTGTTGAACTCTGCCCATGCTAGTAAGCCTGGGAGAGATTAAGTGAGGCAGGGAATATACACACACACACACACACACACACAAAAAGTGTGTTAATTATGTAATTAAGGCCTATATCTTAATGCTTGTGCCCAAAGGGATGAATTGAAGGTTGCCTCAGCAACCTTAATTCTTGCATTTTCTAACTTCTGAATACTTCTGTTTGAGATCCTAATAATAGCCTGTTAACTTTTCTTCTTCTGTAGCTAATTATATAACAGCAAAAATGTGCTTGAATTTTAGAGATGTGTATGAAGGCCGGTCCTCGTCATGAGCATCTTGCTGGTGAATGTACGACCATTATGCTGATTCACAGTTATAGTTTATTATTCATATGCGGGATGCACTCGTGACCTCTCCCCTGTTGTACAAACACTGAATAACCTGGAACAAAGAAATAGTTGTCAGTGCAAAAGGTTTACAGCTTAAATAATAGCATGTGGGTAACACACTGATGTAGTAAAAAGAAAAATGAGGGAACAGTGGTCATCATTCTGGGCCGTGGTGGCAAGACACCAACTACCTGGGTGCTGCTGAGGACACTTTACAGCTAATGTGGCAGAGGAGAGTTTTAAGGAAAAATACGAGGAAGTACAGTGTGCTGGTTTGGGAAAGATTTACAGAGAGCAGGAGCTTGCAAAAGGAATAGGAAAGGGACCAAGCACAGACGTACCAAGGGAAAGGAACAACAGGGCTGCCTTTTCCACAACAAGCACAGCAGTAGGCTTTGTGCTATTACGTGAACTAGCAGGCGGTGTGAAAGGCTTTGTGTTCTTGACTGACCCATGTTTGTTCTCCACCTTGCTTCTTGTAATAGTGTTAAGCAGATCCACTAGTTTTGGTGCATATTCATTTTCTTGTCCTTGGCGTTTGGCGATGGTGTGGTGAGTTGTTAGCACCTGGGGTCCTTCACTAGAACGACAAGATGTCCATGCTGATGGCTTCTTCTTCACCGTTCTAAGACCCACTTGAGGTTTCTTTGTAAGTTAACTAGCACACTTCAACACCTTTCTGTTTCTTCATTGGTCTGATGTTCCACGTTGCATCTGAAATTACTATATATGTTGTTTTTTTAAGTGCTATTCTATTGTTCTTTTGTTCATTTGTTTTCCTTGTTACCCCTAAAGCCAGCTTGGTCCAGCTCCCAGGTGTGCATTTCTTTAACTGACCGTTGGTGAGATGTTTACAGCTGTGGGGTCTCCAGTGCAAGCCTGTGCCCCATCCCGTATCATCCCATCCCTGTACTTCCCTGTGCCGCATCCTGGGTCACCTCTTCCAGGGTCTTCCTTGTCACACCAGGCCTGTAGTTCCCTGTACATTATGTTACAGTCATAAAACCATGGTGGTAGTGTACAAACATAAAAGAAGTAAAGCAAATTTGGATTCTCTGTGGTCAGTTAGCCTGCTGCTGAGTGTAATAAAGCTGCAGGCAGGCCAAGGAAAGTCCAGACAGAGCAAGCCAAGCAGCCTCAGCCCTGGGGCTTTGCAAACTCAATACGCAGCACGGGGCCCATTGGTAGCAATGACAATACCAAATTATGGGGCTGCCCTGATCTGGCTTGGAAGAAGTCTTGGGGATGGACTAAAAGAGTGAGCTCCAAGCACGAATGGCTGTACCGGGAAGGAAGGATGCTCCTGAGCCAAGGAATTCCAGAGAGTGGGAGAAGGACAGCAAGAAGCCCAGACCTGCACATTTCCCTGTTAGAGTGGTGGTTTGTGCCTTTTTCACAGTGGTTTGGGTTTAACTGCTGTTTGTGTTACTGCGTTGTTCCTGACTTCTGTGCTGTACTGGTTATTGCTGTTTTTTTGACACCAGAGCTCATGTTCTATCCTGCAAACCCTTTATGGAGGGGGCGATAGGGCAGGGTTTACGCTGCTTCCTTCCACTGGAATCAAATGTTAGCTTTTCTTCGGTGTCACTTTTGGATTTTAACACAGTTGCAGATATTTATTTCCTTGTGGCTCTTCAGATTATGTTAATTGAAATGTGTGCAACTGCCAAAGCCAATTACCGTCAGATTGCCCTGTCAATGCCTTTACAGCTGGATAAATGCTTTTATAGGCTATTCACAAGGGATAGTAGCGAGTAGGCTTTGTTTCCTGTTTAGAATTAAGAGTTTATTTCTGATTTGGTTCCAAATAAAATTCTCCTCTGAAATTCTGTTTTAAATTTTGTTGCTTAAATCACACCTTACTCCCAGGTAGCTTCTGTGTGGAACAGGGTGCCCTGTCGCCCACTGCTGAGCTCTTAACAAGGGGAAGCAGGCTGCCTGCGTAACCCAGGGGTTCAAGCAGTGGCTGTGACACCAGGGCTCCAGGCTCTCTGCTATGCTCTGCTGCCACCCCACTGTGGGATTTTAAAGGAAATGCCCTAAGTCTCTATTATGTCCATTTCGGTAACAGCAATTCGTATTTCAAAGTAAGGCACGTTTTCTAGGCATAGAAATGTATCAATCCACTCATTTTTCATTGCTTTTAGTGCACGTTTGCTGGAATAAAACCCCTGACACCTTGTTAGTAATAGCAATCTTACAGCTTTTACAATGGGAAACAGCATTCAAAGTCTGAGTCTCTCTTCTCTTCTCTGCTTTGTTCTCATCTGAAAATATTTTCCTCCTGCATTCTTGTTGCCGTGTCTTAACAAGTAATGGGGCTTTAGCAAGAAGGTTTGGGAGTGCTGGGTGAAAGTCATTATGGATGCTTAATTGTTTAATACATAGGAAACAGAGGGGAAATGTGGATATTTATTTTTTACAATGAAAGAAAGTTGTGAGAGGAGTCTAGGTATCTGTGCTCCTTAAGGACTTGTCCGTCCTTAAATCCTTAAGGACTTATCTCCTGACTCGTACTCCTTAAAGTATTGGTAAGAAACGTGGAAGAGGGGACGAACAAAAGCTAATGGGATAAAACTACACTTTCCAGTAGAAAAAAATGGGAAAATAAGATGAAAACAGCAAGTGGCAGGCTTAAATGACAAGCAGTGGTTCTTTGCAGTAGCGTGTGTTTGTACTGTGGGGATCCTTGATGCAGGATTTGTGCATGCTAAAAGTGAGCATGGATTCCAAAATGCCCGAGGAAGTTTGGGGAGGAAAAGGTCCACTGGGATGAAATGAAAAGGAGAGCATTTCTGGTTTAAGAATTCCCTGTTGAAGGCTGAAACATACTCCTGAAGAAAGCTCCGTAGATACCTGCTTTTGAATACTGAAGGAGAGAGATACTTGGCTAGGTGGACCTTTGATCTGAGCTAAAAGACACACTCATGTTCTTCTAAAGAAAATCTTCTAAAAAAACACAGGATCTACCCCCACCCCTTTGTTTTCATTCCCTCTTCTCTTCTAGTATCTCCTTGTCTGTCACAAAGTCAAATGCTTTTTCCAAGTAGCAGCTCTGCTTTTCCCACCCATCCATCTGGTGTTATCTGGGGTCCATCCATTCTTGGCAAAGTCTCTAATGTCTTCTCCTTTGTTCGTCAGTTCTTCTCTTGAAATGTGGTAGCTTCATCCTCCGCTTTCTGGGTTCTTCCTCTGATCTGTCCCTCAGCATCTTCTTGAAAGGATCTTCTTCATTTCCTCTCCCGCTTTCTGTGAAGTCCTCACAAATTGTTGTCACTGGTGTCCTTCTGTTATTCCTCAATCTCTGGGCAACCTCCTCTAGAGTTATGCTATAAGGCTCCCTGCAAACAACTATATTATTGTTTTCCTTAAAGTCTATTTTAAAATATTTCTTTGCTGGGATGCACTGAGGGAGGTTGGCAGTGGTTGACTTTCCAGCTGTTTATCAATGGTTTCCATGTTTTTTCTGTACTCGTCTCGTTGTAGGTGTTGATCTGCTCTCTCTGGCCTCACCGTGACATAGCAAACATGTGGGGCAAGAACAGTCTCTCTGATATGTTTGAGTAAGGCACTAGAACCCAGGGTGTGGACATATGGCTGTATCACAAATAAGCAGTAAGAAGGACAGAGCACAGCATTTCTCCATGCTGTTAGACTACTATATTATGTCCGTGGTTACCTTTCATTCAGATGATGTATGGAAAAAATAGTGGTATATTTGACTTCTGTTACATACCATTACAGCAAACGTTATCAAACACATTAAAGTTATGTAAAGTTGCTTTGGTTAAATTAGGGAACAAGATGTTTTAAAGGTTTATGTTGGGTGTGTTCTTGCTTCAGAGCCAAAGTGGACCTTCAGGAGGAAAGGCAGCACCACCAAGGCCTGCTAAAGCTGTATCTAAAAAACGGGTAAGATTGCAAACGCAAGTGTTTTGAAAAAATCTTTTTTCCTTCTTTATCTATGAAATGCAGACTAGATTCTTGTGGAACAATGGCATGTTTCATGGATTTGGTAACATTCCAGTTGACTTAACAATAAGGGGTTGCTCTGGAATATTCTGTTGAGAAGGGAATTATACTAGCAAGTTAGAATAAAAATGGAAGCTAAAACAACGCAACAATTTAAGTAAACTGCAAAATGAAAAGACAGAAAAAATGTATGTGATGTAAATTCCAAAATATAAGCTGACACTGTGAGAAAACAGACTACTCTGGTTAGAAAATGCAAAACATACCCCAGATTCATTTAGTTAACATAGAAATACAAGCATTAGAAACAGCGTTAATTTTTGACTGATAAACTCATGGTATTTCTTTCACTGGTACGCAAATAAGTGCTTAGAAGAACACCCTTACTTAATCTACCTCAGGGTGAGCTGAGGTGGGTTTAGCTCCATTAGTACGGGTGGAGGAAGGACAGTTAGTATGCTTTTAAACAGACCTTGTGATAAACAGCTTTCCACCTTCTTAGGACAAATCACAGTCTTGTAAAATTTTTCCTCTTTTTAAAAAGGGAAAGGTATTTACTTTCAATTAAAAAACGACAACAATAACAAAAAACCACCGTAATGCTATTTTTATCTGCTTCACTAGAGAAAACAGCACTGAGCTAACTGGCATTGAATTTTGTATAATAAATGTCCTACAAGCAGGTGTTCATGTGGGTAGCATTAAATCACAAACAACTGTTCTGCCGTCATAGTCTTCTGAGAATCCAAGAGCTTGACCTTCCTTCCAGCTTGTCTCATTTCAGCTCCCTTTCCCCTTGGGGGAAAAAAGGTTGCAGCCTGTGAATTTCCCTGGGTGTCTGGCATATGCAAAATTCTCTGTTACTTTCAGCTGCTGCATATTTTTACACATCATTGTGCTTTTTACCTTCGTGGTGCTCTGCAGATAGCAGGGCTTTGCTGGGTCCTGCAAACAGCCTTCACTTATACCCCAGACTCATCGGCAGCTCCATAAGGCTATGAAGTTTAATAGACCTGAGAGACCTGTATTTAAAAGAGTGATTGATTTATTTTAAATCAACTCCTTACACATTTCAAACTGAGGGAGAAATTTTGGCCTCAGCAGCTAAACACTTTAATCAGCAACTTCGTGTTCTAGCAGTTTATCTATAATGACAAGTAATTGAAATTCATCCCTGCAGTGATCTCTTTTCTGTTAATGATATCATATCATGACATCAACCCAAGCCCAGCCCCAGGAGAGCAGCTCTCACTGTTGCAGGACTGCAGACCCCCTGGCCTTTGCAAGAAAACAGTTAACGTTCCTCTAGAAGTCACATCTCTGCAGCTTTATATCTTGAAATAATTTCTATGTGCAGTTTATATAATAACACTTCAGAAGCAATTGCAGGTCCTTGAATTGTGTCTTTGAGTAGTTTTAAAGTAAGGCTTGTTTGGGATATGATATGGTCAAGAGAAACAGAATTGCCAACTTTTAAACTGAAATTCAAGTGGAGTTTTCTGAGTTTTGTTACAGGAGTTACTCCAGTTTTGTTATGTGCCAGGAGTTATGTACAGGCAGCAGCTCCTCCAACCCACTGACTGAACTGCTGTTGCCAGCTGTAGCCTTTCAACTATTTGCAAATTTGGGCCTGCCATTTGGCGTTATCTGGTCTGGTCTATGGACAGGTAGACAGGGAAATGGTGGTCTTCCTCACACCATGCAAGGTGGAGAAGTGCTGCTTTGGGAACGAGCAAAACAATCACAGTCCTGGTGTGCTAATTGCCTTGCTTTTTCTGTGCTAGGATGAAGATGCGTCCACTGACGTGGGAGAGGGGGCGGATGAGTGGACAGCAGCAAAGACTCTGGTCAAACCCCCAGATCAACTGGAGTTGACTGAAGCTGTGAGTAAAACAGAGCCTGTAGTTGTTGTGAGATGTCTGCAAAACTCCATACACTGAAGCCTACCTCTTACCCATTCGTTTTGGAGGAACTTCTTCAGGAGTAAGACTCTAGTACTTGTGTACATTATCTGCAGCATGAACAAGAATGGCTTTCAGCAGGAAAGCGGGGAGAATGTGCTTTGAAACACAGCTCTGGGCTTAAGGCAAAGTATCTTTGTATGGTGCTGATCTGAGAGCAGAACGGGGCCAGGGCTTCTCTCACATAACGAGGACTTCAGAGCCAATCCTGAGCTTTTCAGAGGCCAGAGGTAGTCTGATGCACAGGACAGAGAGAGGTCCTGTAGTTTAAGGCCATTTCTTCTCATCTGAGTTTACTGGGATTGCAGGCAGTCACCCTTCTGACTGCAGTTGTCTCTGTCTTCTCACTGCTGTATAAAGCTTTAGTGTTGCTGCCTGTCCTCCGAATAGCTCTCAAAGGGAAGGTATACATTATTCCCCCTCCTCAAAAAGTGAAGGCAGTTGGCACCAGCACTGTTTTTTGTTTAGTAAGTCGATCCTGCAAGTAATGCTACTGAGCTGAGTGTTTACCATATTTTTGGAATGTGTGTGCTTCAAGATAGACTTTGATAGTGCTTTAGGTTTTAGATAGTGCTTTATTGCCATATAAAATGCAGCTAGCATTTTTCAAGTGCTACCACAGCTTAGATAAAAATTAACATGACCAGAAACCCCACTGAAGTACTACAATAGGAAGCAAGGTGACAGTTCTTGATTTCACTTTGAGTTACCTTGGCTCCCACCACTGGTCTAGTGGAGGCATGATCTGCAAGTGATGTATTTGCAGCAAACCAAACGTACTAGAACTGAGTGTAAAGAAGATGGTGATTTTTTAATGTTCTATGTTGCATTAGGAGTGGAATTTTATTGATGATACTGTTTTCTTTCTCTTCCAAAGGAATTAAAAGAGGAATTTACACGTGTTCTGACAGCTAATAATCCCCATGCTCCCCAGAATATTGTCAGATACAGCTTTAAAGTAAGTGTGGCATGACCTGTAAAACCAATATGAGTTTTTTTTTTTTGCAATTAGCTATTCTTGTGTTTTCTTTTTATTTATACCCAGGTAAATTTCTTTTTAATGTGGCTTCATCTTGTTACATATTTACTGCCAATGGTTCCTAAAGGGATTTTGCAGAGGGTAAAAGCATAAAAGCATTGACATATATATTCAGAAGCAGGAGACGACAGTAAGTTGGCAAGTTCTGACAGTGAACATAATTGGTGCAGCTAATCTCAGGCAATATTTTTTCCATTCACTGGTGGTTAGAAGACAAAAGGCAGTGTTTGATTCAGTCTGTAAGACAGTTGGGCTTCGATATCCTCACATCAAGACTCCTTGTTTGCATTATAGGAGAGCTCAGAAATGTGCTTCGTGAAATCAGTGACAAGAGCTCTATTCATGATGAGTAGGAGTGAACAGGGGAGGGTGCATCAAAGACTGCCAGGAAACATCCAAGAGTCACACCTTCACATTTCTGTGTGCAGAGCATATGCTGCATTACCCTGGAACAGCATTCTCCAGCTAGCATGTGCAGCTGGCAGCATAGGCTGCTGCAGGGCCAGAGAGGAAGGATGACTCTGCCTCCCACCCCTTCCTTGGAAGGGTTGAGGAAGAAATGAGAGCACACAGGGACAGCTCCTTCAGCTCTGACATTGGATTATCTCCAGTCTTATGCAGGGAATAGACAACCAGGTGAAATTGTCCTTAGCCTGTCTCATCTCTATACTTCTTTAACTAGTTTGACCAACACTTAAGTTAGTTCACCAGGGAAACAAAATCAGTCTTACGGAAGCAAATAAGGTCACTTTTTTTCTCTTCTACTTGGAGTTGTTATTTTTCATATTTATGGGATGGAAACAGATGATAAATTATATCTATCGTCAAATCCTCCACGGTAAATGAAGTGGGCTCACTGCTATGCTGTCATCGGTACAGGAAGCAGTCATATTTTTACGAATGAACTATTGAAACATCTGCAGTCTGCAGTGGCTTCTGATTGCTTTTAGGTGTAGCTCATAGTCTTAATACATGGTTTAGGCCTGAGAGTATGACTGCACTGTACAGTGATCTACAAGCAAGTGCCAATAAAGCTGGCTTCAAATAGCTGAATTAGTGCAGTGCTTATAAGCCTGGGCACTGTACTAAGTGCCTGCACTGTCTCCAGATCAGAGCTGCGCTCTGTATGGTGCTGCTCCTGTATAGGTACGACAACTCATTCAGGGATCTCATCACAACAGGACGCTGAAGTCTCTTAGGGAGTGCTATGCAGTAGAGATGTACTAGAACTATATTTAAACTCCCTTACTGTGGTAGTGGTGGAAAAGTAGAGATTTCTTTTTCTTGGTTCTTTTCCTCATATTTTTAATTTGTGGCTTTCAGTGTCCTGAACTATAAATAACTGCTGGAAGGAATTCAACATAGAAATGTTAACAGTGAACATATATTTATCAGTATGGAGCTTTTTAGCTTTAGCAAGTTAGGCTACACAGTATGTTTAGTTTAAAAAATACATTTCTCCATGCTGGTTATGTTGTTTTTTTCCTTTTTTTTTAGGAACGAGCATACAAGCCAATAGGCTATGTAGATCAAACAGCCATTCACTTCTCTTTGAATGGAAACCTGATACTCAAAGATTCAGATGAAGGCAGACGACAGAGTATGAGATCTGCTGTATCAGGTTGGTTTATTATCTGAAACCACAATCATTTTCAGCTAGGCACTGGTACCACTTATTAAGCATAAGGGAGTGATCGTACTTCACAACCATAGAATTGAACAGCTCCTGTTTTGGCTTGCATCTTTCTAAAGAAACAAAAACAGAAAGAAAACAAACAACAAAACAAAAAAACAATCAGACAATGTTTGCATAGTGTAGAAAACAATGCATGCTTTTGGAGCCAGGTGAACATTAACACCACCCACTAAAAAGTTCAAAGCTATTTGGCTCCCACGACTGGAGTGCTGCAATGCCTGGCTATCGGCTCTTCAGGAGGGACAGGCAGCACAGAAGGGGTGGTGGCGTGGCTCTCTACATTAGAGAATCTTTTGATGTTGTGGAACTCCAGGCTGGGAATGATAAGGTTGAATCCCTGTGGGTTAGGATCCGCGGGAAGGCCGGCAAGGCTAGCATCCTGGTGGGGGTCTGTTATAGACCGCCGAACCAGGATGAGGAGACGGATGAGGAGTTTTATAGGCAACTGACAGAAGTTGCAAAATCGTCGGCGCTTGTCCTCGTGGGGGACTTCAACTTCCCGGACATATCCTGGAAACACAACACGGCACAGAGAAAGCAGTCTAGGAGGTTTCTGGAGAGCGTGGGAGATAGCTTCCTGACGCAGCTGGTCAGTGAACCTACCAGGGGTGATGCCCCGCTAGACCTTCTCTTCACAAACAGAGAAGGACTGGTGGGAGATGTGGTGGTCGGAAGCTGTCTGGGGCAGAGTGACCACGAAATGGTAGAGTTCTCTATTCTTGGCGAGGCCAGGAAGGGGACCAGTAAAACTGCTGTCTTGGACTTCCGGAGGGCTGACTTTGAGCTGCTCAGGACGCTGGTTGGCCGAGTCCCTTGGGAGGCGGTTCTGAAGGGCAGAGGAGTCCAGGAAGGCTGGGCGCTCCTCAAGAAGGAAATCGTGATGGCACAGGAGCGGTCCGTCCCCACGTGCCCAAAGATGAGCCGGCGTGGAAGAAGACCGGCCTGGCTCAACAGAGAGTTGCGGCTGGAGCTTAGCAGAAAAAAGAGGGTTTATAATCTTTGGAAAAAAGGGCGGGCCACTGAGGAGGACTACAAGGATGTAGCGAGGCTGTGCAGGGAGAAAATTAGAAAGGTCAAAGCTCATCTGGAGCTCAATCTGGCTACTGCCGTTAAAGACAACAAAAAATCCTTTTACAAATACATCAACGCGAAACGGAGGACTAGGGAGAATCTCCATCCTTTACTGGATGCGAGGGGAAACCTAGTTACTAAGGATGAGGAAAAGGCTGAGGTGCTTAATGCCGCCTTTGCCTCAGTCTTTAGCGGCAATACCGGTTGTTCTCCGGACACCCAGTGCCCTGAGCTGGTGGAAGGGGATGGGGAGCTGGATGTGGCCTTCGCTATCCATGAGGAAATGGTTGGCGACCTGCTACGGAGCTTGGATGTGCGCAAGTCGATGGGGCCGGATGGGATCCACCCAAGGGTACTGAGAGAACTGGCGGAGGAGCTGGCCGAGCCGCTTTCCATCATTTATCGGCAGTCCTGGCTATCGGGGGAGGTCCCGGTTGACTGGCGGCTAGCCAATGTGACGCCCATCTATAAGAAGGGCCGGAGGGCAGACCCGGGGAACTATAGGCCTGTCAGTTTGACCTCAGTGCCGGGGAAGCTCATGGAGCAGATTATCTTGAGGGTCATCACGCGGCACTTGCAGGGCAAGCAGGCGATCAGGCCCAGTCAGCATGGGTTTATGAAAGGCAGGTCCTGCTTGACGAACCTGATCTCCTTCTATGACCAAGTGACGCGCTTGGTGGATGAGGGAAAGGCTGTGGACGTGGTCTACCTTGACCTCAGTAAGGCTTTTGACACCGTTCCCCACAACATTCTCCTCAAGAAACTGGCTGCTCGGGGCTTGGACTGGCGTACGCTTCGCTGGGTTAGAAACTGGCTGGATGGCCGGGCCCAGAGAGTTGTGGTGAATGGAGTCAAATCTGGTTGGAGGCCGGTCACTAGTGGAGTCCCCCAGGGCTCGGTACTGGGGCCGGTCCTCTTTAATATCTTTATTGATGATCTGGATGAGGGCGTCCAGTGCACCCTCAGTAAGTTTGCAGATGACACCAAGCTAAGTGCGTGTGTCGATCTGCTCGAGGGCAGGAAGGCTCTGCAGGAGGATCTGGATAGGCTGGAGCGATGGGCTGAGGTCAACTGCATGAAGTTCAACAAGGCCAAGTGCCGGGTCCTGCACCTGGGCTGCAACAACCCCAAGCAGAGCTACAGGCTGGGAGATGAGTGGCTGGAAAGCTGCCTGGCCGAGAAGGACCTGGGAGTATTGGTGGATAGTCGGCTGAATATGAGCCAGCAGTGTGCCCAGGTGGCCAAGAAGGCCAACGGCATCCTGGCCTGTATAAGAAGCAGTGTGGCCAGCAGGTCGAGGGAAGTGATTGTCCCCCTGTACTCGGCTCTGGTGAGGCCGCACCTCGAGTACTGTGTTCAGTTTTGGGCCCCTCGCTACAGGAAGGACATGGACGTGCTCGAGCGAGTCCAGAGAAGGGCGACCAAGCTGGTGAGGGGTCTGGAGAACAAGTCTTACGAGGAGCGGCTGAGGGAGCTGGGCTTGTTCAGCCTGGAGAAGAGGAGGCTCAGGGGAGACCTCATCGCTCTCTACAGTTACCTGAAAGGAGGCTGTAGAGAGGTGGGGGTTGGTCTATTCTCCCATGTGCCTGGTGACAGGACGAGGGGGAATGGGCTAAAGTTGCGACAGGGGAGTTTTAGGTTGGATGTTAGGAAGTACTTCTTTACCGAAAGGGTTATTAAGCATTGGAACGGGCTGCCCAGGGAGGTGGTGGAGTCACCATCCCTGGAGGTCTTTAAAAGACGTTTAGATGTAGAGCTTAGGGATATGGTTTAGTGGAGTACTTAGTGTTAGGTCAGAGGTTGGACTCGATGATCTTGAGGTCTCTTCCAACCTAGAGAAATCTGTGAATCTGTGAATCTGGTGTCTCTAATCATCTTCCACTACCAGTACAATTAGCTGGACATAACACATCTAAACTCCTTAGCCTGCTTTGAAAGTTTCAGCCATGGTTTAAAGTCTTAAAATCTTAAAACAGATATGTTTGGAGGCAGGGTGAGCATTCAGGAAGCTATCATATACTTGACCCATTGTTATCGTCTTACCAGGACATTTACTTCTGGGCAATGTGAGCTGTATGATATTGAGGTAATTGAACCTTTGATTTAAGCTAGTATTGCCAATCATAGGTTCTCAGTCAAGAAAGATACCTTAATCAGACACTAAAAACCTGTGTTGTCAGTAAACAGTTCTAGGCTTGAATCTTCATGAGGGAAATGCTGTTTAATGATTTCATTGTATTTTGGCTGTTTGCAAAAGGAAAAGTTGTGTCACAAAGAGTGTCCATTCAAGGCGGTAACTGTCAGGCACAATAATACCACTGCATAAGTTCCTGAGAATAGTTGTTACCTGTGGCCTCAGAGGGACAGTGCCTCTTTTATTTTACACTTCACAAAATATGCATTGTGATTTGAAGTATGACAAAGTGGTAAATAGAATTTTCATTGCCACGAAAGCATGGGTTGTTGTTGGCAGTGCTTTTCATAGTTTCTGAACTAGTTCGGAGTAGCTTGATGTTAGCATCAGTACACACTCAAGGCTGTGATTGGAATGTAGACATCCATCATTCTCTAATATGGTGTTATGGTTTAGCCCAGCAGGCAGCTAGTATATTCATTTTTTATCCATATAAATAAGAACAAACCACACTGTAACTCTTTTGTACCTTGTAAGCATTCTTTGTGGATGTATGTATTTGCAGACATTTTTGGAGGGCAGAAAGGTCCAGAGCTGAAAGGATACTCAGAAACAAAGCTGCTTGGATCAGAAGTGGATTTCAGAAGTTTGATTTGAGTGGAAATCAGATTTTTGATTTAGTTCAGTGAGAATTACTGCTGTCTAATTCTAATAATAACATTGTCTCCTTATGTGGCTTTGAGCAAAGAATCACCCTGCAAACTGGGAATTGGTTACTGTGTTGTCTCATGAGAGAGCAGTAGAAAAGGATGCATCTGTAAATTAATACTTCAAAAGATAGAAGAGTCTGCAGAATATGGGATAATGTGTCCTTTTATCCTGGGTTTATTCACTTATCCCTTTTGTCATCAGAAAAAGCTTCTCTTGAGACTTCTGCAGTAATATCTGAAGAGACAGAGATTAAAGATGAAGAAGGCACAGAAGATACTCAGGTAATGCTCCAAAGTCATCTGAGAGCTGTCCACTTTATTTTTAATATTAGATTTGAAACTCACTTTATTGTAAAATGAGCTTGCTGAGAAGTTTATGTGATTTATTCTTGAAACATCTCCTGAGATATCTCTGCTGTAGCTGAGATCCTGCACTTTCTACTAAACAGCTGGGATACTCCTGCCTTTCTTCAGTTTGGAGAAGGTGTACATGGAGATGACAGGTCCCTACACACTAGGTCTGCCTTCATCCAGATATTATATCAAGATAGAGTGTAATTTGTTGGTACCTGGAATCTGTCTGGAGAACGTGTGAAATCTCAACTTCCCTAAAAGGTAAACTGGTTAAGAACAAAGTGTAAAGGAATGAAAGCAGCAGGCATAACTACCTGAATTAAAGAGTGGCCTGACTTAAAGGCAGTTGGCTGATTGGGAAAGGAGTATGCTCTAAGAAGTTTCTTCTTACCCACATAGTGTCAGGCCCTGTAATCAAGTTCAGACTAGTTTCAGATAAAGCTGACTATCTAGAAAGGAAATTAAAACTCAGAGTAATAGGACTCTAATACAGTCTTCTGGTCCTTGGGTCCAATTTTTTTTATCAAAAGCAGTTATGCTATAGTTTTAAAGTAACTTCAGTTACTGGTCTTCCATCTTCCCATTTAGATATTGTTGCAGGATCTCCTTGCTCTGATACCTAGATGTTTCCTGATTTCCATCTCAAATATTTCAATCTTAATTTTTTCTATTGTCAACCTGTAGCCATTTGAATTTGTGCCAACATTGCCATCTATCTGAAACAGCTTTTTCCCTGTAATGTAACCCTACCTGTCCCAATGGGGTATTTCTTCAGTACCATGTCCTCTCAGCCATGGTTGGACTTACTCACTTATTTGCCTATTTCACTCACTTATTTGCCTATTTCACTACTGACCCATGATCTTCAATAACAGTCTTTTCTCGTAGGCAGGAGAATTCCAGTAGTCTGTGAAGAAGTGCTTCTGAAGAAGGAAGGAGACATATGGTCTTTTCAGGGTGGAGTTACTGCTCTGTTTTCTTTCAGGCTGCAGGAGAAGAAGAGGCAGAGGAGGCAGGAGCAGCAGAAGAAGCCGAAGCAGCAGAGGCAGAAGAGCCTCCTCCCCCGAGAGTGAAGGAGCAGAAGCTTGCAAACCAGTTCAACTTCATTGAGAGAGCTTCAAAGACGCTCAACAACCCTTTGAGGGTATGTTATTGGTACAATTTCCTTCAGTGACAGAGGAGGATCTTTCCTTGGGGAGGGCATATGGACCATCAGTGTTTGTGTGTCGTATTACACAATATCCTTGTAAATACTGCTAGGAGGGAAAAAAAACTACTTTTTTTTTTTTTTCTATGGTAAAACAATATTTGACTATGGTAAAACAGTAAGGGTAGTAAAAATGTTGATTGAAAAATTCTTGCCTCATGGACTTCTGGACAGCCTACAAAAAGTTTTGGTGCTACTGTAAATCCTTACGCCTCCACCTGGAAATATCATTTTTAATGTCTATTTTCTCATCTGAAAAAGAAAATATAGAGAGCAATGGTTAGGGTAGCAGCTGAGGGCTTGGAATCCCTGAATTCAGTTTCCTTTTACCACAGAGTCTTTTTATGGCCTTGTACTTCAATTCTTATCCATGGAGCAAGGATAATAACTGCCCCTATATCAAAGGGATAAAAGTTCTTAAGCTTGTGTTAAGCACAGGTACAACAGTAACTGATGCAAGTAAGCATGACAGATCCCTCGCGCTCTGTGCATGTACTTTCTGATCAGTACAGACCCAAGACTGTGTTGTTTTCCTAAATATTTTGCTGAGCCCACAGCCATTCCTAGTGAGTATGTCTCCATGGGGCTTCCTGTTGAGCAATACCAGTGGGGCTGGCCCCCGGTCCAGACCTCAAACAGGAGCTTTCTGAGTCAGAGATGCATTTCAGAGGAAAAAATCATGCGTTTCCCTTGCTGCCCTGGAATCAGAGTATATACAGCTTCCCCAGGGAGCCTGACTGCCTTCTTGCAACCTCAAGTGATGGGCCTTTGCATTTGATGACCTTGAAGAGATCTAACCTCTTAGATGGCTTATCAACTCTACTCACTAGTAGAGATGGAGGATCTCAGGAGAATTCATACAATAATGGGGTACTTGGCTGCAAAGTCTGAGCAGTCTTCTGCATCTTTCAAAAAATACGTTTAGAGGCCACAGAATTAGTTATTTCTCTGTTTGTTATTAGTTAGTTAATTTGTTATTTCTCTGTCCCCAGCTCTGCATATTTACTTCCCATTCATTTTACTGGAAGAGGCTTTTGTGCGTCTGTGTGATTCTGTCTTTGAAAGCAGAATCTAGCCCTTAAATATCTGTGAAGTACTGTTGTTCAATGTACAGAATGTGCAGTTTCCACCTCTGAGACTACTTTATTTCAGAGGTCAGTGAAATGCTACAGGCAGCTTCTTAAAAATGTCCTGACACAACAATTTTATGAAAGAAAATGCTGTTCCATGAAATGAAAGTTTCACAGAAATATATTAAGTTCATTCAAATTTTGATGTAAGGGTGATGAAAATATTATTACACTAAGATCAAATGAATTGTTTGTAGGTTTATTATTCTGTTCAGCTATTTTGTTTTGACTGTTGTACCCAGCTGGGATTTTAATATTTAGGTCAAAACTTATCAAATTTGGTAGGATATCAGATACCATAACTAGTAGCACGAAGTTTCAAATGTTAGAGCTGAAGCAAACCATTTCAACACCTTTGAAATAAAATACTGAAATTAAATATTCTAAGAAGTTTTAAAAAGTGAAGATGGTCTTGTGGACCTTCTTTTGGTCCACGGAAAATCTATGTGGAGTTGCATGATAACCAGTAATTTTTGTGTAGAGCTCTGGGAATTACTTGAATGCAGAACTAATCCAAGATCAATATTATTCTAACTATCTGCTATGAGAAGGCAGCTGGATTCCACAGCTGGACTATGTTGTTGTAAAGAGTCTCAGTGCAAAAATTACATTTCTTTATTGTTTGATTTTTTTTTTTAATTATTATTTTTATTTTTATTTAGGAAAGAGCATGTCAGTCAGAGCCTACACCTTGTAAAAACTTTTCCGCCACTGCTAACCAGGTATATCCTTTTGACTGCATAAGCTTTCTTTAGAGTATACATAGGAAAATGAGATATGAGAAAGGAGAAACTAAACTGTTATCTTTGCATCCTTGCACTTGGATGAACTCCCATACTGGGGCTTTGAACTCTAGTTTAAATCTGAGAGCAAGTTAACATGGCCATGTTTTCTGCCTTTATGGGTGAACTAGCTAATGGTTTATATTTCTAAGGTCAAAAGTTTCTGTTTAGCTGCTTTTGATTGATCACCAGCCACCCTGGATGGTTTGCTGTAGAGAGTCTTAAAGGCATGGGAATAGGGAACCACACTGTGAAAATGGGTCTGGGCTAAGCAAGAACTGGGATGCAGCTGAACTCTACAGGAACAGGGACACAGCTGCAGCTGCATGTTGCGGGCACTGACTCCTCCTGGGATATAGCTCTCTGAGTGGGGACTGCACTGTTGTTGAAGAATTTCCATCAATGCATGGGGGGTAAGCTGGTCATTTAGGAGGAGCTGTGACCCAGCATTCACTACCTGGTCAGCTGCAGGACACCTCCATCAGAGGCAGGATCAATGGGCTCTCTCAAAGTGGAAGAACAAAATAATGAAAAAATATACGTGACATGTCTGTTGCAATCTCGACTTTGAGCTCTGTGCATACAGAATAGAAACCTCTGAAGATTTCCTGGAGCAGGGAGTTTACAGGGATTCATGAAGTTTCTGAGAGTGTTGTCAAGATTTGATATACACACATTTATTTATTTATTTATTTTGGTCTAAACTTAGCTATATGGGAAAGCAGTCAACAGGTTTCTAAAGCCTGAAGCTGAACACAATGAGAACTATAGCATAAGACACATGGAAGGCCCTCACTCGAACCCTGTTAAAATAGACTTGGGGCTGTTTTAGGTAGTAGGAAAGTACCTGTTTATTCATGATGAAGAACTGTTCCACAATTGTTTTACATTATTTTCTCCATCTATTAAAAGTATAAAAAAAATATTCTGCATGATATTTTACATGTGAAACATGCTATAGCTTTATTTGGCAAGGGAATACAGCCAATTCTGCTGATTGCTTCTCACAGATGCTTACAAAGTATGTCTGTGTTTATCACTGATACAAATCTTGTCTCAGACAATGTTATCAGTGTATGACAGGAACACCCAGGAGAAAGAATTAAGTAATGACAGCAACTAAAATGCTATTGTAGGCGAGCGATAGGAGGGGAAGGAAAGGTGTCTCTGTCAAGCTGAAGACTATAACCCAGTTTATTTCTGAACTTGAAATCACAGAGTAATTGGTCTGAGATCTTCAATCCCTTCAGCTGGAGTTTCCCTTTCCCTTTCCCTTTCCCTTTCCCTTTCCCTTTCCCTTTCCCTTTTCTTTTTCCTTTCCCTTGACAGTGAGGTGACCTTAGAGTTGGAGAATATATATCTATTAAGATAACCAGGCTGTTGCTGAAATTTTGCCTGAAATGTTTGAAAACTAAGAGGAAAAGATTTTCCTTGTTTTCTTTTTATTCTCTTGAAAATTTGGATATTAAAAATACTTCAATGTAAGGTCTTTTGTCCTAAACTCTTCTACCTTCATGTTTTATCTTATGTTCATAATTCCCTCTTCCAAAGTTTTCTGTTCTGTTCCTGCTCTCCCTCTATTCATCACATCGTTTTGTCTTTTCCCTGATATTTGGAACATTTTTTCTTCTCACTTCTGCCTGCAAATTTATGACACAATACATTTTTTTTTTTGCTACATGTTTCTACAACCTTCTTTATTGTAGTGTTTCACTCTCCTTTTTGTATTTGAATCACACTCCTTCTCCTAAGCTGATGTGTTTTCTTTTTGCTGAAAGTAACATAAATGCTTCAGATACAGTACTAGTACTCCAATACTAATGAATAATTGTCAAGTGGAAAAATGATTTTTGGATCTACTCAAGTGAGACATTTCTGGTATGTGGCATAGCAGAAAATGTAAAACTGATCTCAGGATTCATTTCATCATATGCTGCAGAGTTAGAGTCCAAGATTTAAATTGTGTTAAGCAGCTACAATTTAACTTTCCAACACCACACGAGAAATGTCATAAAGCAGATGTTTAATCCATGTTTCCTATTAAACACTGTAAATTAGCCAAACAGAGTGTCCTACAAAAAAGAATATGGAGTCAAAGCACCAATAAGAGCTCCCCCAAGGGAAAGGAAGTTGTTAGGAATGCAATAACGCGTTCTCAGAGAGTAAGACGTGCCCTGTCAAGCTCTAAATATCCAGGGTTTCAGTCCTTCATTTCTTGCATAATAAGCTTCTGTCAATGTTACCGTTGTGAAGACTATCATATTTTTGTGATGATTTAGATGTTTGTTTTCTGGCATGTACCTAAATCCCGATAAATCCTGCCTTTGTCTGTCTCTCAGTGGGAGATCCATGATGCTTATGTGGAGGAGCTTCAGAAAATGGAAAAGTCAAAAGAGAAAGAAAAAACAAAAGCTCAGATAGCAAAGAAAGAAGAGAAGAAGAAGGGAAGAAAGTTAACTTCTCTGGAATCACAGGTACATTTCACAGCACTGGAAGAAGTTTGCTCAGAGTGGTGGTGGATGCTTCCATAATGCAAGTCAGGTGAAATGCAGCAATGCATGCTGGCTATGTAGCAAGTTCTCTCAGTTGGCAAGTAATAAACTTAAGAAATGAAAATATTATTTTTTGCTAGGAACTGTATTTCCAAAACAGGAGTTACATTTTCGAGTTGCTGTACTTTTTATGAGAAAGCAACAGTGTGAAGCCATAATCTTGACTTCAAACCTTATTTCCAAGAGGGATCTGTGGCTTTTCTTTTTGTCCATTATCATGTTTGTGTCTCATTTTTGATTAGCATGTGAGGCATAAAAGAAATAAGTAGAAACCCTCTGACTTTTCAAAGACTTTTCTATGGGATGCAGAGGTATTAAGTATAATCTTTTAATCTGAAAGGCAAATAAACTTAGGATTCCCTCAAAATTTTATTAAAGCACTGTAGTGAAAAACATTTCACTACTTGTTATTATTTTAATGATAATGCTATATAATTATTAAGTGTGTATTTTATAGTTGCATACATAATATATTGTATGTAATAGATAATTCTGGGAGACTTGACCTGGATGGGAGTGATCTTTGATGCATTGTTATTCATTTAGTTGGAAAGTGACAGAAATATCTGTCTCCAAGGCTTGAAGTGCTGTGCCACGTTCATTAATTACACAGCACGGTGCTATCTCAGTCGTGGCGATGTGACCATCCCAAGCAGAGGTCAGCTGCCCCGAGTTCTGTGGAGTAGCAGGGTGAATGGCAAGAGCTGCTGGCCAGCAGCAGCCTCCGTAAGTCTGGTGTCTCAGAGCAGCAGGTATCGTAACTCCTGCCAGGCTCATAGCTCAGCTGGTGCTGTGATCTTGCTGTGAGGATGGCACTGACTCCTAGTTCAGGCTGCTCTGTCATAAGGATTTGCTTCATGTTCCAAAATGTTTTCAGAGGGTTCAGGAGGTTTCTATTACCAGAGTTTAATCTATATAGAATAGTGGGTGGTTCTTTTTCTCCCCAACCTAAATTAAACCTAACTTGCATTTAGAATGAAAACTGAAATATTACCATATTGATTACAGAAAAATGCGCTGAGAACTGTAACACAGAAACATGGAATTTAGTTCTTAGTTTTCTCCTAGTACAGATTTAGATATAACAGTGTAACTAAGGTGCATCTATATAATATGAGCTGTCTCCTGAAACTGGTTTTAGCACTTTCATACTGTATGCTGATACAACTATAGAGGATTTGGTTGGTTTAGCTTTCCCGGTAGCACTGTGCCATCAAAAGTCTTACAGCTTAAGCCGACCAGAAACATGTTCTGACAGGATTCTGCCTGTGTACAGTGCCATTGAAATTCATGGTCCTTTCTAAGCTAATAAACCTTTCACCCGAGTAAGTGTCACAGAACTAAGCTTGAAGTCAGTGATACAATTACGAGCTTACAGAGTGGACTGCTAAAAGCCGATCATTAAAATGAAATAAAAATTCTACCAATGAAACAATATTGTAAAAACTGCTGCATTCTCAAATGACGACAGTGGGAATCTGAAATCCACTTCCCTCCTTTTGCTGCTTTGCCTTTCATTTCTAGCACTTACCAGAAGAATTGCAGGGAATCCAGCAAGTCAATATGCTGAAACAGTGAAAGGGAAAGCCTCTTTATGCAGAGCCAGCATCCAAAATTGAAACCCACTGTGAGGCTGGTGGGTCAGTTTGAAGTGTATGAAACTGCTGAATTTTCCAGTCATTAATTGGAAACATTTAACCTGGACTAATCCAAAGCTAGACAGAGACTTAAAACAGGCATTACATCTGGTTATGTGTAGCTGTATGTGTGTTTGAGCCCCTCGCTATAAGAAGGGTATTGAGTTGCTTGAGCGTGTACAGAGAACAGCAGCAAAGCAGGTGAAGGGACTAGAAAACAAGTGTTACCAGGGGTGGCTGAGGGAGCTGGAACTGTTTAGTCTGGAGAAGAAAAGGCTGAGGGAAGACCTCATTGCTGTCTACAACTGCCTGCAATGAGGTTGTAGCAAGGGGGGTGTCAGTCTCTTTCTGCAAGTGACAGGTAGTAGGACTCAGGTGACAAGTGATAGGACATGAGTAAGCAGTCTCAAGTTTAGAGATAGGAGGTTTGGATTGAACAAGAGGAGGAATTTCTTCATGGAGAGGGTGATGAAGCATTGCAATGGGCTGCCCAGGGTAGTGGTGGAGTCCCCTTCCCTGTAGGTTTTTAAGGTGTGGACATGGCACTAAGGGACATGGTTTAGTGATGGGAGTCGGAGAGTCTGGTTGATGGTTGGACTTTATTTGATTTTGCAGGAAATGGTAATTATGATATTTTCCAACCTTGATGATTCTATGATTCTATGGAAATTAAAGATTGATGACATCAGAATTTCTTCCTGTGTCAAGTTAGCAAACGTAAAAGTGGGTTTTGTGGAGCTTCCAACTCATAGGTTGTATAGTTTGGGCTACACTTAGTGATTGGAACAGAGCTTTTCCAACTAAAGACTTTCTGAGGACATCCTGCCCTTGATCATTGCTGAAGAGGAACTGTGGAACATCAAGCAGGAGATGTGGCTGACCTGTGCAAAGGCTAAAATCAAGGATCCCAAAGCTAGAAATAGTAATTGATTTCCGCCATTGTTTTTGTAAGGCTAGCAACTGAATAGGAAGAGACTGTGATAGCTACTGAGAAAGCACAGGATTCAGCCCAAAAGGAAGAAGAGAAAGAAGTGAATGAACATTACTGAAGCTGGATCTCTGATGGAAGCTTTTACTATGATAAGAGATGATGAAAGAGAAGATCCAAAAACTCAAGCTGCAGCTGGAGATGACAGTAAGGGTCAGGTGAGGAGTTGAAAGCATAATGAATTAAAAGAATACTGAGGCCCAGAGAGCAGATGACTGGGTGAGGAAGAACATGATCCATGAAGAAGAATGTGGCCAAAGGCAAGAAGAGTAAGAGCCTTGAAGTGGAACAGGAGGGCCTTGCTATGGGAGAAGAGGTGGAATTAAGCCACTCAGTGCACTGAAGAATGAAGAGAAAAAGCAGGAAAGACATGGTTTGGTAAGAGAGAGGCAGCTATCAGAAAAGGGGATGGAGATAACCAGGGATTCTAGCTGAAGGAAGGATGAGTATGATATAAAGAACAATATGAGTGAATAAAAGACAGAATGACGGAAAGTATTTGTCTGTTGCCTGTGATGATGGGTTCTTTTAAAGCTCTCAGTATGTCTGTCACTCAAATGGAGCCAGAGAGAAGAGGATGTACTACATCCAAGAGCAGGGATACAACATACAAAACCTTTCCTCAGTTTTCAATAAAGGCAGCAAAATAGAAGATGAAGAACATGGAATACCAAAGAGGAATGATACAAAATTTTCTGAGATGAAAATAGTTGGAAGCAGAGAGAAACATGCAGAAGCATTGTATCTGCTTGTCCTGTTCTTACTGTTCCTGAACCATCTGCTTATGGCCCTGATTAAAGAGAGAATCCTGGCCTAGTGATACTCGTGGTCTGATCCAGTACGGCCCTCCTCATGTTGTGTGAGCAGAGAAATTAGGGTGTCTGAGGTAGAAGCAAAATTAAACAGAGCTTAATACACCTAAGTTGATGAAAGCTGGCTCCTCTCACTGTGAGGTGACAAGACATGAAATCACAAGTCTAATAATAAGGATCACAGGGGTGGAGCTATGTAAATGGATAATAGCAAGGGTAGATTATATGTAAGAGGCATAAAAATGGTTCCATTAGTCTGACTTGTACCAATACGTGGCAATAGATTTAGTTTGGAGGGAAAAATACAGAAATGGGAGTAAATATGAGAAAATAACATATGTGTTTGCCAAAGGTAGGCTGTATCCAAATAATCTCATCTTTCTTCTTTGGTAAGAGAAAAGTTGTGGTTTCCCTTAACAAGGGAAGCATAGTAAAGATAATCTAGCTGAAGTTCTGTAAAGCTATTGCTATAATGCCTTTGGGGAAATGATTAGGTAAACCAGAAAGGTTGTTACTGGTACAGACTGAAAGGACTGGTGGAGAGGAAGGCTGTGCATTTTGGAATATTAAAAAATCTTAGATAAGGTGAAGGCTTACTCTTGAAATGACAGGGAGAAACATGAGTGTATCAGCTGGCGAGTTATGGCTATGAAATGACAGGTACATTGCTAGAGAATTGTGTATGAGGGTTAGCAGAGAAATGTTATTTCTGTTAAGTCTGTCCCACAATTGCACTTACTGTTTCTGAGATATGCCCAGTGAGATAGCCCAGACCACAGGTTTATAATTATCATTTGGAAGCTCATGGATGACCAGCAGTTATTTTTGAAATAACAGCTGAAACCCAAATGCAATTAACCTTCACATCAGTGTTTGCCTGCTCCTGTTCAACACAAGGAAAGTTACCAACTCCCTTGTCTTCATTCTGCTGTTTACAACGTGTCAGTATTAAAAAATAATGAAAATGAACAAATGAGCACAATTCTGGAAAGGAATAACTACTTGACAGGATTCAAACTGGGGGACTTTATTTGGGATTTGCAGTGGGTGTTTGCAGTGCATGGAGGTGTTGGCTGGGCAACAGAGAGCAACACGTCTGTACCATGCTTTTTTCTTTGAAAGCCTGGAGTTCTTGTAGTAGCAGTGTATGTATTGCAAGAGAGATGAGCAGTTATTGCATTGGTTTTAGGGTGGCGTTTGTCTTCTGGATATAGTGATATATCAACAGAAGCCTTGTTTTGTGCTGCAAGGAGTGTGGAGTTGCACATTGCAACTGGCCAGCTGCTGAGAGGCAAATGTGAAGCAATTAGTGTTGATGAATAGTAGAACAAGACCAGAACATTTATTTTCAAAGTACCATCCCATTATCTATCTTAACATATGATTCAAGTAACATTATTGCTTTTCTAAAAATAATTTATGCACGGAAATAAATGAAACAAATTTGTTAGCTGATTAGGTCTCATTTGGCTCGCTACCCCAGAGTTGCCCTACAAAGAAAAAAATCAGTTTCAAACAGATCTTTAAAAAATGAAATTATGCGTATCATTTCCACTGGAGATTTATTTCAGTAGGATACAGAATAAATCAAACCTGAAATAGCACAGGATCCAGTGAGAAAATGACTTACTCTGATGCAGTTTAATGCTAAAAAATATAGTTATTCATGGCTGCATTGCTAACAGCTTAGCTACCTAATAGGAAAGCTCACTTAAAGCTGTTTCAATTCATCTGGACAGTTTCCTGCATTGCAGAAAACGTTCCACTGGATAATGCATTATTTCTGTAATTACAGGGTCTTTTTGTTTTAAGCTGCTTACCAATGACAACAACAAAAAAAAAGTTTTTATAGATGTTGCAGGATCTAGCATTCATCTTTGAGAACACAATAAAGCAAGTCTTGTCTTCTGCTCTTCAGTCCAGAATGATGATGTCTCAGGTTGGAAATTCAGAAAGTTTGCGGTGCAGCTTTCCTTGGATGTGTAAGAAAGAGAACAAGAGCTACAGTTTTCCTCATGTCTGTAGGGTACAGCACTGCCATTCTTCCCCAGCTCCTTCCAACAGCACAGGCATGTTAAAAGGGAAGAGAGATTTTTTTCTGCGTAGTAGGTGAATAACAGCTTAGCTAACACACCTGACGAACCAGCAGGACTCTGGAGGACCCATTCTTTATACCTAGTAACGATGACTTTTTCAGTGTTGGAGAGAAAATTATTTATTGCTCTTCGCTTTTTCTAAAACAAGTTGTAACCTTTTCAACATTTAACCCCTGTCAATTAAGCTTATTCAGAGCAATATACTGGTGGCAGCCAATGTCATTTTTGTAGTCATGAACCCAATATTGCTGGACAAGTGTTAGCGAAGATGAATAGCTTTTTTTTTTCTTTTTTTTTTTTTCTGGGAAGCGTTTTAAAGAACGACAGGTCTTATTGTGGCAGAAGCAGTAATAGCATCTTAAAGTCAGAAGAGTGAAATCCCAGCAATTGAGAGTATTGATTTCTACTTGGGATGTTTCAAGCATCCTCTTTCTCTCCCTCTTCAATTTCTCTCAATACTTATGAAGTCCTAGTGTCTAAGGAATATTTTGCAGAAAATCAAACTGTTAACATTTGAAAACATATGTCCGTGTGCTTTCTAAAATTCTTAACATGGCAGTAAATTCTCTGTGTGGTTCTCAAGAAGTCCTCCCACCGACCTAGGAAAAAACTGAAGAACACGAGAGTGGTCAGGCTGATTTGAATCAGGTCTCTAACCATAAGAGAATGTGGAGAACACAACAAGTGTACATCATACCTCTCCCAGCCCCAAATATTCTTCCAGCCTTCAATACTTTCAGCTGTTTCCTAGGCTTGATGTGGTTTGGCACATAGATGGAAGTATCTGCTCAGTCTTCCTTGAATCCATGTAAAATTCTTGCATCTGCAACAGCCTTTGACAGGGAGTTGCAAAGATGTTGTGCTTCTGTAAGTCACCTCATTTTCTTTGTTTTTAAGTTGATTTCCACTAACTTCACTTGACAGCCCTACTTTGTGTATTGGAAGAGGCAGTGACTAGTCATCTACTGTCCATCCTCTCAGCTTTTTTTTGGATTTCACAGACCTGTTTCATGTCTTCTTATGCCATCTCCTCCAGACTGGCAAGTCCCAGCCTACTCAGTTTTTCCTGGAACAGAAACTATCCCAGACCATGAGTCATCCCTCTTGCTCTTCTGCAAACTTTTCCAAGTTCTACTTTATCCTTTCTGAGGTGGGAAGACACTGTAGACATTAATGAAGATGCAGGCAAACTGTGAATTTATAAAAAGCGTTATAGATTATAAAAAAAGCTTTTTTTTCTTTTCTTTTTTTCTCCTTTGTCCTGTCATCTTTATGCTCTTGCAGCAAGACTCTGTTTTTGTTGAGCTTGTACAGGGCCCAAGAAAGAAGCAGAGGGCTGGGATGCACGTAATCCGATGTTATGTTCTTGGTTCTGATTGTGACTGTGCAATGGTTTTGACAGGTCATTTCATTTTTTTTCTTTTAATGTCCAGACCACTCTGGGCTGTGCCAAGGATGGCAAGTTTCTTTTTAGTGTCCTCACTGTGAAGGAAATCATGCTGTGCTGGCAGCCATCAGTCCCTGGCAGGGGTTTGAAGATGAAAGGCTTTGAAACCCTGATGGGACTTTGGGGCAGCAGTTGTAGAAGGGGATTCAGGTCCTTGGAGCAGCATGCTGTCAGAGCACTTTCCATATGCCTTGGTATTCTCACATCATTATGCAGGGCTGTGCTGTCATCATCCTCGTGGTCCTGCACAGTCTGGGTGCTTTTAAGTTCTGTCCCTCCAGTTGCTGGCACATAGACCTATTGTCCTACTTGGTGGTTAGTTCAGCTTGGATTTTGCTTGTGTTCAGCCAAGCACACACACAGGATTGAACACTCGCATAGAAAGAAACTGTTTAAAGTTAAACAATTTTTTTAAAAAAGTAATAATATTAATTTAATTAATAATATTAAACCGTTAAAAGTTTAAAAAGAAGATGGGATGAGACTATGGTGATCAGGCATTGGGCTCAATCAGATGAGCATACCAACCTGCCACGTGCTGACAGTTAAAAAATTACCTTGGGACTGCTGGCCTTGTGAGATGCAACTCCCCCAAAGGTCTCCAATACTTGCATACCTGAAGCTCTTCCTGCATACCTTCACACCTGCAGGTTTGCGCATGTGCGGTGTTTCTTGGCAAGGAGGATGGGATTTTCCACAGTATCAAAGCAATTTCAACAAAAGCTGGATAGCAAGCTGCCCTTTGCATGTTTATTATATGTTGTACAAGCTCATGGGTCTATGTATACATCAAGTTGGAATTATCCAGTGATTAACTGGAGGATTTCTAAATCCTGTGATCTTAACTTAAGCCATGATACCCTAAAGCTCTCCGGGCAGATACGAGAAGATGCTGATGCATGATCAAACATGACTGTGTTACTGAAGCTAATGAACTATTATCAAGTGAGGTAGGGGAGGGACTGTGTGTGTGCTTTTAGCTCATCCCATCATGAGATAAAATGGATGAGCTGAGGAAGACAAGACTCTAACCATCTTCACAGACAAGTGCCTTCCGATTGAGCTAAATCAGGAACAAATTTTGAAGTTACTGCAGCTCAGGTATGGATGGCATCTTGCTGAACTTACAGATTTATTGCCTTAATTCAAGTGCCCTTATCGTTAGGTGCTAGTGAGGTGCTTCATATTATCCTTTAGCCCAGATGAAAAGACTCAAGTTTTTAAGTCATAAAAGGTCTGAAGGACTTGTAAAAAGGATATAAATTTTCTCTTCCTTTTTTTGTCTTTTTCAACAGAGTGATGATATAACCAAGATCTCAAAGGCTGCTAAAATAATGGAGCGAATGGTGAATCAGAACATATTTGATGACATTGCACAAGGTACGGCCCTGCAGGGAGATGCTGTTTGCGCTCGAGCCCGAATTCCTGCAGATGAGTGGCCACAGCTGTAGCAAGAATCACAATAGATCCTTTGGGGAAGCTAGGAGGAATTTCGGCAAAAGATACCAAGGCAGAGGTTGACAGTGGAAGATTGGAGTGCAGTTAGTGCCTCAATGTGAGCAACTGGTTGGTTACCTTCTGGCATGCTGGTGTCTCCAGTGCCGAATGTTAGAGAAACAGGGCTAAAATGAGCAGGGCTAGCAATTGCTCACTCACACAAGGCAAACAGGACAGCAGACTGCCATCACTTAAAGGAAATGCCCATCAGCCCTGTTTGGAGTAGGGTGGGCCAGCAGGTCTGGTAAGCGTTGTCCTGATGCACTGCCCTCCCTAAGCAGTTGGTTCCCTCCTGCATGCAGGTGCTGGTGACAAAGCAGCCAGTGCAGAGCAGCACTCCTGCTGGCATACAGCCCCCATCCACGAGACATATGTAGTGTTGATGTTATTTTGCAAGGGTTTTTCTGTCTTTGCTCAGCCACCTCCCGAAAGGCCACATCTAGCTCAGGGAATGGCTTGAGGTCATTCCTTGCTTGGGACTGCTGCTTTCTTTTTCATCCTTTGTCTGCTTTCAGACCATCAGCTTTTTGGTGTAAGGACTTAGTACTTGTTAAAGTGCATTTAGAAGACTTAGGTGCTGTTTTGGGGTTGGGATGTAAGGACTGAGATGGTTTTTATACTAACAGTTGGGTCGTAAAGAGGCCGTGAGGCTCTTTCAAAGCTTATCTGTTACTACAGCATGCTAATGTATTTCGGGTTTATTCAACAAGACCTATTCTTTGATTTTTGGTTTTAGATTTTAAATATTTTGAGGATGCCTCCGATGAATACAGGGACCAGCGAGGAACCCTCCTCCCTCTCTGGAAGTTCCAGTATGACAAAACCAAGAGACTTGCAGTTACTGCCATCTCCTGGTAAGTTTCTTTAGTGCAAACTTGCCCTCAGCTGTTTTGCAGATGAGTGCAATTAATTATCATGCCACCTTACAAGGCAGTGCAGGTTTCTGTGGGCGTACTTTTTTGAATAATTGCAGTCAGCTACTTTCACAACACCTAAACATGCCAGGTGCTTCTGGATGGGAAGCACCTTGTGTGAGGCTGAGTATGCCAGGCTTGGGACATTCAGCAAAAGGTGAAGGTACAGCAGGCTTGGGGCAGTGCTAGGACAAAGTGAGTACAGTTAGCAGAGCAAATAAGAGTCCCTTCTTGGGAAAGCAGGATAGACATATTGTGTCTTTGGATATGCCAGGCAGTGGAAGCAGGGACATGTGGCCTGGGATGCCATCTGGATGTACAGGGATGGGCTCAGGAAAGCCAAGGCACAGATGGAACTGAACTTAGCAAGGGATTCAAAGAATAACAAGAAGGGATTCTATAGGTACATTGGTCAGAGAAGAAAGGCCAAGGAGAGCGTACCCCCTCTCATCAGAGAGGAATGATGAGAAAGGAAACATGGAGAAGGCTGAGGTACTCAGCATTTTTTTGGCCTCAGTCTTCACTGCCAGTCAGGCTTTCTGTTTCGGTCAAGTTCCTGAACCTGTAGGCAAGGGCTGGGGGAGCAAAGTCCCTCCCACTGTAAACAAAGAGCAAGTCCGAGACCACTTGATGAAATAGAGCAGGTACAACTTTATGGAACTGAATGAGATGCATCCCAGGGTCCTGAGGGAACTGGCTGATGTAGCTGCTAATCCACTCTCCATCGTATTTGAAAAGTTGTGGCAGTCAGGTGAAATCCTCAGTGACTGGAAAAGGGGAAACATCACTCCCATTTTCAAAAAGGGTAGAAAGGAGGACCTGGGGAACTACAGACCAGTGAGCCTTACCTCTGTGCCTGGAAGATCATGGAACAGATCCTCCTGGAAGCAGTGTCAAGGCACATGCAGGACAATGAAGTGATCCAAGCCAGCACAGCTTGTTTATTTCTGGTCAGTCCAAAAACTGTCACTGTTTTTAAAGTACCACTTTAAAATCAACTCTCTTTTTTTTTCTGAGGTGTTGTTATCATGGTAATTACCATGAAGAAATACTCATCAACAACCTGGATGAGTCCTTTACTTTTTAACATACTTGATTCTCCCCAGAACTGTTTTGATCATGCACATAAATGTGAGACTTACATAGCCCCTGCCTTGTGCTCCTCTGCAGCCAAGCCTCTTCTCACTTGTTTGTGGAGCAGTGTGATCACATCTATGTCTTGCCAAAGAGGATCTATGGAGAGACAGAGCAGGACTGCAGTCTTCTGTCTTTTCAAGCCATTGCAGTTACTATAGTTTAATAGAATATTGAGGATGTAGTTCTGTGAGAATTACAAAATAGCACTAAAATGAGGTATAAAATTGAGGATAAAAGGGATCTTTTATAGGTAGCTTGTGTTGCAGTTATTCTTTCCTCAAGGAAGTTATAACAGAAAGATGGCCCTGGAATTGGAAGAATGACCCCAAATTGCTTTATGTAATAAGCTTTTCTAATTTAATTTTTGTTCTCATATTGTTAGCAGTGACAATGCATTTAGTGGATAGAGCAAGACAAGAGCATTAGGATGCCTAGGTATTAGCCCAAGTGAAGAATGAGAAAAGTTTTTATTTTTTCAGTTCAGAATAGTCAGAGAAAAGAATCATCAGGTAAGTTTCATTTCCATTCGTTTCAGTTCCATTTGTTTCACAGAAATCTTTGTCGTTGGTTGTGCTGTGTGATCTTCAGGCCAGCAACAGTATTGAACTTTGTCCCATGTGAACCCTACCCTAACTGTCCACAAACAGCAGAAGTTATAAAGGTAGATGTTTTTCAAATAAAGGGATTTAAGAAAGCATAATAGCTAATTACTCAGTCAGTATGCTTCAGAAAATATGCTGATCATCTCTTCAGTCAAAAGAGAGTTTCCCTTCCTGCTCTGTGGTAATGATTGTGAATTTTTCAACTGATAGCTGTTTCTTGAAGCATCCACAATTATTTAGTGATAGGTAGGGAAACTAAGTCTATTGGGTATTGTTCTTTTGTGGGTTAGAAACTCCTTTATTCTTGCTTCTGAAAGATGGATACCACCACATTACTGCCTTTTTCCTTTCCTCAAAGACAGCATTTTTAGAAGTGAAGATTACATAATCATGAAGTGCACAGGCCAAGAAGTGATGGAGATTGACGTTGTATCTCAGTCTTTGCCATTTTTATCCTTTTCATCTACTGCTGTGGTCTTCAGATGTTCTGTTTCTTGTATGCATATTGAGTCCGGAAGAATTACTCATGCATGAACTTTACTAGTGCATATATTCAAAGGGTCAAGCCTTTAGACTGTATACAATCCTGTGGGAATGGGCTTTGATGTTAATGTGTGAAACACTGTGCATTTCTGTGGAAGAATATGGTTAATAATAAATGAAAACTGATATGAATTTTCTCATTACAGGAATCCAAAGTACAAGGACCTATTTGCAGTGGGGTACGGCTCTTGTAAGTAACAAATGCACAAGTATCATTGAGGGATTTAAAATATTAAACTGGTGCATTGAGATTAAATCATATCATACTGCACAGATTGCTTCTCATAGAAAAGACTCACCTAATTTCATAGCTGTAAATTAAGATTTATCTCAAGATAGGAATTACACCTTTACGTTCTTTGACATGAACATCCTTCCACAAATAAATAGGCGTAGGCAATGTTAGCCAGGGCTTCTGGTTTATGAAAGTGCTGACTCTCCCTTTGGTCAAGGACTTACCTCTAGAAGCACCACTTAATTCTTTTTTTTTTTTAACCTGATGGTCTGTGATTGGCATTTCCCTGTTGCCACTCTTCTGATTGCTGAAAGACCAGACGCTTTTCCAGAAGCTAATGGTGAGATACTTCTCTAAATGTAAACTCATTGTTCTTGTGTAGGGGGACATCTTCTAGGGATGTCTCAGAAGACAAGCTCTCCATTAGGGCACATCAGGCCTGTATGTTGTGAAAAGGCACCTCCCCTGCTGTAGTGTCTGGGATTAGATATGTGATAATTATGAGCAGCTATGGACATCTCTGGTTCAGATTTTCCTGTGTTAATCCATTGTAATTTCTATCCAGTATTATTGCTCTCACATTCAGGAAATAGAAAAGAATTCTAACAAGTTGATATTTTCTCACCATTTTTGTGCTGTTTTGCTCTGTGCCTTACATCTACCTGCTCAGTTTATCTTTGGGTTGTTTTTTGTTTGATTTGTTGTTGTTTTTGTTTAGTTGGTTTTTTTGTTTTTCATTTTACAACATGGGAATCATATCAACAACCTTGCTTTTCCTCCTGTTCAGTGTCTCTTATTGCTACAGACAAATTGACTGCTGTATTCTGAATTCTTTTCTTCACATCTCCCCTTTACTCCTGCCTAGACAGAATAGTTAAGTCACTGTGAATAAACTTTCTCTCTTCCATTCTTCCACTCGCTTCTCTTTTCTAGCTCTACCCAAAGTGCTGACTATAATGAATAGCTTCTTAGGGAAGGGACAGCATTCTAGTAGATCCCCCCAGCACCATTGCTTTGCAGACGTGGTGGAAACTTAATAACCAAAGTTATTAAGCAAATATTCTTTATTATGGTGCTGGGTGTGCGGGGGGATCATGCCTAACACACACACACAGGGTTACTGGCAGTGTGCTTCTATTAATGGGATATATGCACGTTCATTTCATTTACTGTAAGTCTCTTGCATATTCATTAGGTCTCTGAAGAATTATTAACATAGGTTCCTGCCCCTATTCGCATGTGTACTGGAGTCCTTAGGTGGTCATTGGGGCGTACTCTGGTGGTCTTTTGGTGAAGGCCAGAAGTCTTCACCGCTAAACATCTGACCCGTCCTTTTTTTTTTTGACGGACTTAGCAGTCCAAGCCTATTCTTGCTGGTTCTATTATCTGTGTGTATGCCGTCTTTTCCTCCCTTATCTTTAGGGTCGTCCTGTCCTTATGGTCGATTTACAACATACTCCCTGTCTCAGTGCTGTCCTTGTGGTTAATATACAACATACAGCTGTATTAGCTAAAACCTGCAAAATCAACATCCTTTACCTTGTTCCTTGTCTCAAAATCCTAAAGGAAGGAGAGCAGTTGAGAGACAAGTTTTCATGAGATCTTTCTCACACAGGTCTTTCTGAAGCAGGAAGTGTTGGCTCCTCAATTTTATCTTTTCAGCAGGGTACTCTGTAAACTTCTGAGGTCATTTTGAAGTGCGTCTGGGACTTGCTAGGACACTAGTCTTTCCCGCTATGTAGTTTGTGTTCAGTCACATTGCTGACATTTTCACGTAGTGAATGGTGACTAACTAACTTTGCTTAAGATGGGGTGATGTTAGTTAAAACAAATACAGAAGAACTACCAAAATCCCAAACTATTTCAAGTCTCCACTGTTGTTTTTTTTTTTTTTTCTCAGAGCTAATGAAGGCCACAGCAGTACCCTACCTGCCCTCCAGGGCGTCTGCTCCTGGGGAAGATGTCCCCACCTGGCTTACCATTTATTCTGAAATGAAGCAGAGAGGGGCTGAGAAAAGAACAGTATTGCAAAGGAAGCAGAGCCTTCTCCTTGCTTCAAGAAAAGGGTAGGCTACAGAATGGTACTCACAATTTGTGAGAAGGACCAGGTGTTTTGACCAGGTCAGTTTCCCCATCATTTCTAGCAGGAGAACTGTCCTTCTTCTCTGAGTGTTAGTATTTATTTTTTTAAGTAAAAACTGACTCTGCTGTAGACCACTAATAATCCTTTGTCTGGTTTGAAATCAGTCATGGGGCTACAGGTAACCAGCATTTGAGAATTGCATATAGCAGGATTAGTAACTGAAATTTTTACCCTAAACACTACAACGCCTGGAGTTCTTTATGGAGGACAGAGAGTAAGGGAGCCAGAGAGAGGACCTTGTCAATAGGAACATCTTTTCCCACCAGCCATTTCAGTTGCTCTGTGTCTGCCTGCATATTACAGGTGGACATTTTTTGCTACCATTCTTCAGGCTGGAAAAGTTGTAGTTCGTTGTGAATATTCAGAACTAATAAGGCAATTTGGTGTTTATTTTAAGGATACACCTTTTTTGAGTGGATGCTGAAGGATCTCAACTGTGATAAAATGACTAGTGAAATTCAGAGTTGAGAAATGTAATGCATGTGGAATAAAAAGCTCAGCAATGGGCTCAAAGGAAATTGCTGTTATTCAGGAAAGTAGTCTTGAGGTCATTGTAGGTGTTTCTTTTCAAACGTTCGGTAGTGCTCAGCAGTAGTCAAAAAGGCAGATCAAAAACTGATGGGAATTATTATGAAAGAGAAATAAAACAAAACTTCTGGATACAGTAGAAACAAAATAGAAAGCTACATATAAAGCAACAGTAGAAACAACAATAGAAAAATAAAGAGAACAAGACAAGATCTGTGATATATTGACATCTTGATTACTGTGTGCCGTTCTGGTTTTGAACTCTGAAGAAGAATGCGTTAGGATGTGGGAATATGGAAAAAGGTCCAGAAAAAGGCAACAGGAATGATCAGAGGTATATATGATGACTTTACTATCAGAGAGCATAAACAGACTAGGACTCTTATAATAGATAAAGGAGAGGGGATTTGATATGGCTTTATAGAATCCTGAGTGGCAAGAAGACAGTGAAAAGGTGTCAAATATTCATTATTGCCTATAACACGAGGATGAGAAAGACCTTATGAAATTATTGAGCTGCAGGACTAATGCAAATTTAAAATAGAATAACATGATACGTAATGAAATTGTGGACCTTTTCTTCTTGTCCTCCGTGCTGTGGAGGACAAGGGTATACATGGAATCTAAAGATCAATTTACAGAAGGGCAGTTTGGTGCTGGCAATTACCAAGGGCAAGTTCTCTGATTCAGTAAGTTCATAACTACAAGTTTCTGGAAACTCTGAGGATGTACAAATGGACAGACATATTCTCTGTGATTCTTGTGCTCTTTAAGCAGTTGCTACTCTGTACTCTTGGAGAGAAGACACTTGGCTACAGGAGCCTTTGGTGTGGTCCCAAATAGCAGTTCTTACGTATTTCTCTGTGATCTGACAATAAAACCAGCTGGGTTGTCTTCATTTATACTAGTAAGGATTGTATTCTGTGTGCAGTATTGCGGCATTTCATTTTTCTCTTAAAATGACACTTTTCTCTTGAAGTTAATTCCATCTGGGCCCAAGAAAAGTTCCTGTTAGTTTGCTGAGAAACATAAATTGGCCTGGCAGTTTCTTTAGTACGGCAGGCAGCAGGTATTCTAAAGAGCAGATTAGGATCAGTCTTTGTAAAAGAAGGCATGTCAAGAAATGCTCAGGATATTCCGCATCTTGTACAGCAGAACAAAATCTTGTTGTGCTCGGAGTGCAGGAGTTAGGCAGGGCCTTCCCACTGCCCTGACACCCAGACGCAGAAGAGGAGATGTAAGCTCAGAGATGGTAACCTCCCGACTCAGCCTGTTCTGACAATTGTTCTAACTTACTACACTAGGCAAGACGCTGACATCTGTACTTTGTGGGCTGTGCAAAAGTGTTTGCTGTTTGTGTTAGATGTCAGTGCATATAGGACGCTAAGGATACTGGCTGCTGCCAGTGTACATTGTGCCAAAGGCAACATGCAGATGTAGAGGAAGGTGGACCTTAAGTGGCTTGCAATCTAGATGGGTCAGAGGTCCAGAAGATTTCTTATCTCATTTTTATAGCAGACACAGAGGGCAGAGTTTATCTCAGCCAGCTGAGAGCTAGGAGCTTCCTCTTTAGTCAACGGTGAGAGATCAGCACATCCAGAGGCCGTCTGTCCTGCCCTAAGGGTGGTGTCCAAGAAAGAAGCTAAGTAGCTCTCTAGAAGTGATCGTCTCTCCCATAGACTGTAGAATGAGCCTAGGCAGAGCACTTAGACTAGATGCCTGTCTCTTAGATGGCTAAAGTGAGGAGAGATGAATCCCACTCAGAGCAAATAGCTCCGTACACGGGCTGGGGTAGAGCCAGAAGCAGAACCCAGACCTTTGAATCTGTGGTGACCATAATTACATCACCAGTCTTTTGTGCAACATGCATTTTGCAGCACTGCCAGGATGCTAGCTACACGTTTGTCCTGCTGCCCAAAGTATACTTTTGGAAACAAAAGGTCCCTTGTTTTCTGTGGGTCCATTTCACTCCATCGTGATGGATTCTTTACAAAGAGGGCCCTAGGGCCCTTGCTTGCTTTTGTATCTTATTTCTGGAGGTTTCAAGAGTGATTTACTTGGATGGGGTTTCTGATGCTAAAGGCATTTCTTTGGCATGAGACAGTCCCCTCTGAACAAGGAAATATTGTCATCATAATTTGCAATTCAGGTTCTTTGCTGCCTGGCTAGAATTAATTTTTATTCCCATCAGGAGGAGCTGTCTTTCTGGTTTTGTTTTTTGCATAAATGAGATCACTGGATTTCTGGCTAGATTGACAGCCTGCAGTACAGGGTTCAGAGGGCTGTGATGGGTGTTGGGCTTGTGTTTTGCCTTGCTCATGGGAGCACTACAAGCCCAGGCCTTAGTAGTCACCTCAATTCATGTTTCACAAGCAAGAGTGCCTCTGACAGCATTCAGAGATGGCTTTTTATGTGCAGCTCCGTCTGTCAGTACATGAGGTGAGTAAAGAAAAGCAGTATCTGCCTGGCCAATGTACTTTCTCCTGCTATTTATTTCTTTGCACTCCACAGATGTAACTTTTCAGTCACAAGGATGAGTGAGGAGTACGGGCTTGCACCCAGAACATGGATAGTCTTTCCTTTACTGCCTGCTACTGACTGGCACTGATGGATGGACATTGCAATAAGGATATTCCCCAACGGGACATGCTCAGAGTGCTTTAGAGAGAACAGGGAGAGGAGAAAATGATCCAGGTGGCTTTAACAGCAAGGTACTGCAGCTTCACTCTTATGCTTTGTAGGCATTGCTTGCACAGCTGGAGGCTTCATCTTGCAGCAGATCTTCCACTCTTCCAAGTCAATTGAACCTGTTCTTCCTCAGTGCTCCATGAGCAGTTATCACTTAAGGATGAAGTGAAGCTCCTCAAGGAGTTAGCTCCACAGTAACACTGAGAAACTTTCTCTTCAGGAAAGGTAGTGAATACAAGTTAGCAGGATGAATGTAAAGTAAGATTGACATGGTCAAGGAACCTGCTTCTCTTGCCTTGCAGACGGCTTCTCTGCAAGGGTCTGATCTTACACAGACAACTGAATGGAGAATCCATGACTACACACCGTAACTGGTGATTTGCAGAATCAAGACTTTAAAATAGGAGCTTAGAATAGAGAAAATGACTGGTAACAAACCTTGCCTGCTTCTGGAGGGTAGAAGTCATCCTGCAGGGACTGAGAGAGTGTCTTTGGAAGTATGCCGTTCTCTTTTTCTCTTTTTGTGCAAGAAGCCTGGATACCCTCTAGAAAGCAAACAGTGGAAACAGTAATTAGTGGAGGATTCCCAATGCACTGTTCACTCCAAAGATTTCATGAAAATTAAAATCAGCTTCATGTTACACAACACTTAGGTTCATGCAGAGCCTGTTCCAAGTCCCAAAGGCTTCTGCTAGGCCAAATACTTTGTTTTCTAGCGTCTTCCAAATATTAATTCGAGAGGCACAAATCACGAGTAGTGGAAGCCAGTGTAGCCTGCTTCCAAGTTCTTCCAAGGGAAGGAAATTCGTTAGGCACCCTATACCCTTTTGGTTTCACACTGTGATTCTTACCTCAAGATGCTGTTGAAAACCTTAGATGTTGAAACCTTCGAGTCTTGGAAGAGGTAGGGCAGATATTCTCTGATAGAGTGTAGGATCCCGAACATACAAGCAAAATGCTTACACCAGGCATCAGGAAGGACTCATGGTACCATTTCAGAGTTGTGCCCTGCCCTGCCTTGCACCTGCTTTTCAGTTATGGACCGTCTGTTGACTAAGATTAGCTTTCAGAAAATACAAGGTTGGGAGCCAGTGTAGATATCAGGTAAACATTCTTTCCTGATCCTGGGAAAAGAGCAATCAAAGAATCAAAGGCGAAGCTCTGATCATAATTCTCCTAAGGCAAGCCTACAGCTGTTCTGAGCAGGGTGAGTGTGACATTCTTCTTGGAGTCAAGAAAGAAAGTAATGGGCAGTGGGGCTGGATCCCATTCTACATTCACATGCTGGCTGGAAGATTTATCTTAAAAGCTGGGTCAAAGCATATGTTTTAGAATGATGCTCAATTTCCATGTCAAACTGGTGAGATCTTTACATCCCCCATCCCCCTCATACTGTTCCATCTTTGATTTGGTCTGCCTCCTGGTAAATGGTGTCTCATTTCAAGGTTAAATTTATCTAATTTAAATTTTTAACCATTGAAACTCATTATTGTCTTGTCTGCAAGCTCAAAAAGCCTTTCCAGCAACTCTCTTCTCCATGGGTAAATGCCCATATGCATTGATGAAACATCCTCTCATTTTTCTCTTTTTTTAGACTGAACTCATTATGCTCTACTCAAGGTTTGTTTTCTATAAGCTGTGTTATATTAGTGGACTTTCTCTAACCTTTCAAGAAAACATCCCCATTCTTCTTGAGGGCAAGCACCATAACCAGACATACTGACTTAGTTTCTCTCTTACGCGTGCTTCATACAGAGACACAACTTTGCCTCCTTGGGTGGTCCTCCCAGTTTTAGACCTAGCTTCTGTGTAGTCACAGCTCGTGGTAATGGTTATCCAAAACAACTGGCATGGGTCTTCAAGTTTTTGCTTTCCAAGTTGTAGCTTCCCATCCTTGGTGTAACTTGCATTCCCAAATGTGCTATGGGTGTATGGAAATGGCACATGCAGCGGTGCCCATTTAACTAATAAGATACTGTAACTAAGAGCGTGCTGTAAGAGTAGCTGCCTCTTTCATCATTTCTGTGTCACCCACTGTTGTGTCATCTTCAGACTCTCTCAGCAAATGGTTTATATCAGAATGTAGATTAAAATAAAAACATCAGCAGTGCAGGACCAAGAAATGATGCCTGTAAATCTGCACTAGAAAGCATCCCTATTTATTTCTGTCTACAGCTCTACTTTAGGCCTTGACAGTGAATCGGTTTTTAATCCATCTAGTATGTGCTCTGCTAATTCCATATCATAGACACGTTTTAAAATGAAATGTTATGATGTACTTAACTGAATGCTGAGGGAATACACAGATATATTCTTGTCGGCACAGTTACTTCATCAGTCATCCTGACAGAAGGGATGGCAGCTTTGACAAGACATTTACCCTCTCCATAGATCTGGAGACCTAAGTAATAGAGGAGATAATTCAGGCAGAAGGACTGGGACTTGCACTGAAAGAATCTCACTGCATATAGATAAGACCTGTGATGCTTAATTTGTTTTAACTACTTGCTATAATGCTTAATCTGATCTTGAAATGTAGATAAAACCTTGAAGTTTTCTACAAGATCTCAATCAGATTATGAAAGTATCCGCAACTTATGAAGACCAGCTCTCTGAAATTCCCAGATATATTAGAAAGTCATAAAAATAGAACTGAGACATATTTCAAAAAGTTATTAGTCTGTCTCTGTGAAAGATAGTACTTTTATTTAAAACATGGGTTTGAGGACTAAACTTAGTCCTACTTAATGAATGCAGTGTAATTGCTGGCATGATTGAGAGCAAACCTTGTGACAAGTACAGGAGTGTGTGTTTGAGAAAGAGAACCCTGCAAGTCTGAAAACTCCAATTTGGCAATGCAGGCTGTGTGGTTAAGGAGAGTCAGTGTTAGAAATTGTACCAGGTGTTTGTGGATCATTTTCCTCTCTGCTGTGTCAAATTTAAAGATTGTGATGTAGCATGTGGAAGGTAGTCTGGGCTGGATTTACATAACAAGCTGCTATATTACATTTGGTAGTTTCTGATGAATGACCAACCAACGAGCTTTAAGTAAAAGCACTAAGAGGATTGAATGCTGCCTAAGAAATTCAGATCTCCGAACCAGGTCACGAAAAGTCTCTTCCAGGTGACTTTGGGGATGTATATATATTTAAATCATGTTCCCAGAACAGACACAGAAGAATGCTGGGAGCGGAGTTTCCTGCTAATCTTTCTCTAAGCTACATAACTTTATTTTTGTATTGAGAATACTGAGATTAAAGACCTTGTCAGAGAGAGAAAAAACATTTTGGACTGGTTAAATGAAATTCCTTGTCTTGCCTAAGGCTATGTGCACACGATTCACGTGCGGGGACTGCAGTGGGGCTGGCTCCCCCACCGCATAACGACCTCTGTGCTGGACTGGGACCAGCAGGCAGCTTTGGCCTTGCGAAAACCCCAGTAAAGCTACAGGAGTTTCCTAATACCACCCTGAATACATTACCACCAAAGGCTGATAGAGATTCGTGTGGCCCACAGTTGCTTGCACATACCTCAAAGGGAGATTGATATGGAAGTCTGGATTCAATTTGCTATTTGGCCTATATTTGTGTAACGCACTAAAATGACATAACAGATCCCAGCTTTGGGAAAATGTCTTCATGTCACTCAGAGGCTTGTGCTCAGCACTGATCTAAAGTTGCTAAAATTAAATATGACTTCAGAGTTCAAAGATCCAGGAGGATCACTCAGACTTTTTGGTAAGTTTTGATAACTGTGTTGTGCCAACAAGGTGGCCGAGCTGTGAAGGTGTTGTTTAGTGACATTCTGGGTATTTGTACTCTAAGTTGAAAGACTGTCACCATGCTGATGATGCCAGTTATTAGTGGTAGCTGGTTTATTAGTGATATGTTAGAACTTCTGTTGAGAAAGAAAAATGAGACAATAACAAAATTAGAACATAGTGGTTGCTTAGTTGCTAATGATTTTAATTGATTATATTTGTTATAGCAGGCAGACAGAAGACCCACTAAGTAATATGTGAAATTGCTACTGGAAGGGAATATTACAATGCAGAAAACAAATACAACCAAATAAGCAAAGAAGGAAAATTAAAAGAAAATATGTCAGTCTTGTTTGCGAATTGCAGAAGAACATTTTTAGGGACACTCAGTACATCCGTAATCAAAAATGAAGACCCTGGAGGACATGGGTCTCCTTTGTATTAATTTATGAGTGCTGGGTGTGCTATGTGACTTTTTAATAGCTGTAAGAAGTTTTTCCATGACTACATTGTACTAATTAAAAGAGGCTGTTGAGAAAGAATAGACAAGAAACAAAACATGGCTTTTAGATGCCTCTGAGGCAAACATATCAAAAGTTATTAATAACTAGGTCTTATGCTAATCTACGTTTTCATCCACGAGGAAGAAGTAAACAGAAAATCACTGCTGATAAGATGTTTTGACGAGGCAATTATCTGGGACGTGGTAAGAATGGAACAATCAGATCAAATACGCAGAGTGATTTAAATCCCTTGGTAGGTGAGTACAGGAAATCATCCTGTGCTATAGTGTCCAAGCATATGTGTGGAGAAATTCTGGCCATATATCCATATGGGGGCAGTGATCTTCAGGAGCAGTGATTTTTTATTTTTTATTTTTTTTTAAAAGGCTTAAGAACTGCAGTGATGAAACCTTAGGGCTGAACTGAGCTAAGAATGGCCTCTGAGATCCTGGGCTCTGCAGAGAGGGAAATTTTGCAAAGGAACTGAGAGGCTTAAAGGCAAAGGAACTGAGAGGCTTTGGTATTTAGTGCTGGAGTGATCCCTGTGGAAAGGCATGCTCACTTCTGGTTTTGACATACCAGGGAGGATGACAAACTAAGAACAGGAGGACTGACCTGGGAAATAGAGTCAAGGAGATCAGTTTGTTCAGCTTGTCAAAGGAAAGCTTATTAGGTAGTTGTATCGTGGTGTGTTAAGGCTTTATATTGGGCAGACAGATCATGTAACAAAGGGATCTTTAATCTCCCAGACAAATGATGTTACAAGATCAAAGAAAAATTGGAGCTGTGTGAATTCAGGCCAAAGTATGTTTTTTTAATAGCAGATGGGTAATTGAGAACAATTAGTTTTGTCACATGGTAAATTCACAATCTATGGAAATTTTAAAATGTGGATAATTTAAAGGTGTGATACTTGTCTGTAAGTTTTGCTCTGTGGCACCAATGTTTTTATTTATTTATTTATTTATTTATTTATTTATTTATTTTCTTTAAAACAGGGCTTACTGTAGAAAATCGTAAGTTCTTCATGTCTTTTGTTTTCCAGGATTCTGATTTATTTGGTCTTCTAGCCTTTTAGAGGCTGCTCTCTGCACTGTCTCGTGTTAGAGACTTTACAGTTCACAGGAAAAAAATCTGTATCCTCCTCCATGGTCTGGAGGTCTTTGAAAAACCTCCCTAGTGGAACCAATGTTAGAAACTTAAGCCATCATGCATCCGTTGTATTGAGATAACTAACTGCGGACAATTAGACATAATTACACTGAAAATTACAACACTTTCGAATTTGTTTTCCAAATACCAAATATTTCGTACCACACATACATTCTCTAGGAGTATAAAATTGACAGTACCTATTATACTGTCAACTCTGTTAGTAAATATAACCTAATAAGTGTAATACATTAAGTGGATCATATGAAATATTAATTTCAGTTCGTGACTTAATTACTGGTTTGTAATTTAAATACTGTGAGCTTTGCTTAATTTTTTTCTAGCCTTAACCTTTTGATTCATTTAATTTTAAGTCAACTCATAATGTAGTGTTTTGCTGTAGCATTTTGTTAAGCACGAAATAATAAAGAGCTCTGTTCACGTGTTTGGGGAAAACGATGTTTTAAGAGGTTTTTTTAGAGCCTGGGGATCAAAGGAACTGCTCAGCCATCCTGTTGTGTCTCCGGTGCATTGCAGGCCATTAACTTCTGTCCACTTGCCTCCCTGTCTAGCCCATTTGGTTTGATTAATGCATTTTAGTCCACAGGAGATTAAACATTTTTATGCCATTAGAGTCTTACCTGTTTGATAATGCCAGGCTGACTCTTTCCCTATCTTAGCTTTATCCCTGAAAACAGCTACATATAAGTTACTGTGGGAATTCCTTTTTAGCATTTGCAGAAGAGAAACCAAGCAGAGATGGGTTAACTCTCTTTGCTATTGATGGTAAGGTGACAGTATAATAATGAAAATTGGCTAAAGGACTTTCCTCCCTTTGATACTGAGAGACCCCTTGACTTGGCAGGAGACAATGTACAGATGTTGCGGAGAGGCAAAACAGCTCTATACACTCTCTTAAAAGTGTCATTTTATGCTCCATGTACTTTAAGATTCTGTTTCTGGAATATAGGTGTTCTTATTCCTGTGCTCTATAAGCCAAACAGTATTTGTTTACTTTTGTATTTCCCCTCCTTACTAAATACTAAGGTTATATTATTAACATAGCTTGAATTTTCCATAACAAGAGTCCTGGAGTCAGGTTTATTACTCACACTCTATTCTAAGTAACAAAGATATTGTCAAGTCCCTGGGCAATAACAGGCTTTAGTGGCCCTGACCACCCTCAGCAGCATCACTGCTCAAGGGCTGCTGAGGCCCCTGCACTGGTGGCTGCGTTATGGTGCTTGGGTAATGACTCCCCATCCCTTAGGGAACATCCAGTGACTCTCGTAACCAAGCCTGACACGTATTCTGTTCCTCCAATAACCCAACATTTAGGTAGATAATTAACAAAGTATAATCTGGATAAAACACAAGCCAATATAACTTTGTCAAAACAATTTTACTTATGACATACTTAACTATTTTTCCTTATCAAGTTGGAGCTTGAGAGAATTGGTTTACTTCTTCTAGCTTTATTTTTCATTGCCAACACCTTTCTATGGGCCATAAAGCAGATTTCTTAAGCTGAGTGCTTCTTGTTCTGTCAGACAGAGAATGGTAGGAAAAATATAAAGATCCAATCTTGAATTAATTCTATGCGTTAGGACTTCACAGTGGAGATGGACAAATGTGTAGATTCACAAAGGATGGGAATTTGTAAAATCCTTTCACCTGACAGTAAACCAGATTTATATGGCACTTTCTTCTGAAGAATTCCAGAGCCTCCATACAAGAGAAGATTAAATTAACTGATCTGTTTAGCCTCCATAGCATTCCATAAGTATATCAGGGACAATAAATGCCAAGGAGGCATAGGAGCTATGTAAGGCCAGTGCAGGCACGTCTAGTTGTTTAAGAGAGTTTCTTATGCTGTGGATTTGCTATGGTTGGCTGCCAGGAAAAGGCTCTGGATCCAATGATTTCCAGAGATTTCCTTTTTCCAGATGCAACTGTGGTTGTGAAATCAGCCATGTGGATAAGGAATGCTGCTGACTTGATGAGATTATTTAATGCCTAATGCATAGCTTACTGTGGTTAACCAGCTCGGTATTATTAAAGCTCAAAAGTTTCAAAATTATTAATAGGAAGATAGAGCAATTGTGAAAAGATTTTTCATGACTATTGGAATGCAGCCTCTGAAGTTAAGTGTTGGTGTTGAAAAATTCCGTGGTCATACAAATCGTTTGTACTGAACTCTGTTACAGTTTTTTGTTTTTTTTTTTTTTTTTTTTTCTTAATGTTAACTGTTGCAGGCTTAGGTATGATCAGGTGGTGTGCATTTTTCAACTGCATTTGAAGTCTTTCAAGCTAAGGAGTCACTTTAATGGTGGATCCTTGTGTGTAGTCTGCCGTTCAGCAAGCGTTTCCCTGAGGGCAAAAGAGGGTTTTTTTCAGCATGGGTTTCTTTTCTTTTTTATGCTACAAAAAAACATCCTTGTTTCAGTCCTGTAATGTGGAAGGTGCTGCAGGAATTCTTAATGAGCACATCAGCGTGTGGCTGAGATGCGGTGGATGTACCAGCTTGAAATAAATTTTGATGTGTTTCAGCTGTAATGCTTAAGTACCCTTGAATATGCCGCTTCAATCAGTTTGTTTGTGTTATATTACTTTATATTGTGACAATAATTTCATATCCATGTGCTGTGATGAAATTGTCTATCTTTGCTGTAATTCTGATGGAGAAAAATAAATCTCAAGCTGTGAGGTCTGCAGAGTTTGTGATCAGACCTTCTGTACAGACATTATTAGCAGTGGTGTAACTGTTGGGACTGTGCTGGCGAAATGGACTAGTTATTAACTGAACTTCCACTTTAGTTGCTTTGTTTCTTGAACTTAGTTGCTCTCATACCGGAATTCTGGGCACTGTAGAAGAATCTGTGCAGGGAATGTAAGTTATACAGCACTGCTGTATGAATCAGCATGAGCAGCGTGCATGTAAACCCTGGGGTGACATTGTAGTGCAGAAAACTAGCAACACAAAAACAGCATGAAGAAAGCAAAAAATCCTCTGTGTAACTTCTGTCTGTGGCTGTAGCTGCCCCTTGCTGCACTGCACACCATAATCAACCTTAAAGGCAAGACCATATATGTAAATAACGTTGTTAGAAACCACTATAGGGAAAAAAAATCTATTTTTATGTAGTAACTTGACAAGTATAATAACTAATAGTTGTTTCTTTTAATAGCTCCCCTTAAAGCAAAATAAGCTAAATTCTGGTCCCTGGGCCACAATTTAAGGAAATAGGGAGTGATGAAATAAATATATCTTTGGATTTGATTAAAATAAAGTATTTTAAACTATTTTGGATGCAGTGTAAGGATTTATGATGTCTTCAGCAAGAAGCTATTTGACATATGAAAGTGCGAAAACAGGAAGAACTAGAAGTGGAAAAGGCAATACTAATAAGCATTGGGAGTTCATGTTTCAGGGAATAAGGAATATTACTTTGGCAGTCAGGAAAATTTTCCCTGAGGGTTGGAACGGTATTGCCAAGTCTGATTATTCAGAGATCACAAGGCAGGCTCTCAAAATCATGAGATTATTACGATGATAAGACTTGATTTCTTTTTATTTGCCTTCTGCGCTTTCAGAGCAGAATGTGTTTGGTGTTTTAAAACCTTTTATTGCCGTGAGGGCTAGAAGTGTTTTGTTCTGAAACAAAGCAGAAGCAGAACTTGTGTTTAAATAATGAAGCTGAGGCTTGGAAGAAAACCTCCTGCTATTGCAGCACTCACGATATTGCAGGAATTGGCAGCCCTGTCGTGGCTCCTGTCTATAAGATGTCTTGCACAGCTCTAGAAGCAGTGTTCCTCACGAACACAGAGGCAGTGGTTCCCAAATATATGGACTTCTGTGACCTGAGAAGAATCACAGTGGGTTCATGGCTGTACAGATCTGATGAATTACAACTTTTGCCATTTTACGTTTTGTGAGACCAGCTTGCAGCTCCACTCCGATCTTTCAAATACAATTAGGAAACCACTGGTAAGTGATGAGTCTGATCCAGCTTTGCTAATTTGATATTCCTTGCTGTTGATTTGCTTCCTTTACAGCATTTCAGTTTATCTGTAGCAATTAGATTTTTGTTGTGGCTGAACTATTTGTGATTTTTTAATGAAATTTTCTGAATTTGGATTCCCACCGAGAAGAATGAATTAAGTTTTGCAAAGGAAAGTTTGAGCTATATTTTCAGATTTGCCAAAAGGTTTTTGAGGTTTCCAGCCAAACCCCAAGCCCCATTGGGATCTTCCATACTTTAAAGGCATCAGAGCTTAGCTTCTTCCTACATGCCTGTTGTACTGCAAGATCTCTGACAGCCTGTAAGCCTTCCAGACCACAGCATGCTCTGAAAATTGCAATTTCCTTCTTTGAAACAAATTCTTATCATTTCTTGCATATGGTGTTACAGCTGACAGTATGTAGTCCCAGCCTGAATACTAAGACTGTAATACTGTTTCTTGAGTTCTGCTGCAGTGTATAAGTGACTTCAACTGGACTCTCAAAGTAGGTGCCACAGAAAAGAAAACATGATCAATTTACAAATGATAGTTGGTTGGGACCATCTGGTATATTGACCACCAGCTGACTCAACATTTTAACAAGATGTTGTCTTCCCAATTTGAATTCCACTGTTTCTTGAACCCTCAGCTTTCTCCAAGCCTCACTGGATGCCATTTGAACTATTAATCATGTGCTTTTTCTTTTACTTAGCACATGTATTTATGTGGTCATGTCATTCTCTGCTGTGTTGGGTAGGAGAGGGCAATCATGGGGTATCTAAAATACTGCTAGGCTGTATTCTGATTCCATGACAAGGCTTACCAGAGTCTCTGGCTATGGAATTATACTTAATTTCTGTTTATATAAACAAGATCAGATTCAACCCCCTGTTTTCATTGGGAAGGTATTTGACTATGTCTGCCTTCTGCATTACAACATAAGATATTTCTTCATTTATTGGAAGGATCTGTAAATTAGAACATCGGTCTGATTTTAATTCTTGGCTAATGCAGTGTTGGTTTCATACAAAAGTCAAAGCGTGAAATTAAAGGATGATATACAATCAGGCTGGAATGGGCCTCCAGAAATCAGTTACTCTATATCAGGACAGGCTTAATTCTGCCTAATGGCTTCTGACAGGTGTGTGGCACTTCTAAGATAGGTATCTTAATGCTTAAAAGGATGGGGATTCTGTCTGCTCATAAGCATCCTGTCCCAGCATTGCCAGATTCACTTGCTGGAGAAAAAGGCTGCAGGAGGACACCTGACAGCCCTTGCCACAGGGCTTGTTTTATTTCCAAATCTGAACTTCAGAAGTCAAAGACCAGAGCTTGGACTGGAAACTAGATGAAGGATTTCTCACCTTAGCCAGGTGTTAGGGCAAGGACACATCCTTCTGGAGGAGAGTCTCCTTACAGCAGCAGGAACCTTTTAATTCCATGTGTAGGTGTATATGCAGAGAGTTTTTAAGTTCATCACGGACTATGCCCTACTCCTTTTCTTTTTCTTTTCTACTCCTGCAAGGTAACACCTTCCCAAAATAGGGCTCTGCTGCAAGAAAGCATCCAAAGAAAACATCCTCAGTTAATGACCAGTGGTGTCTTTTGCTCCTGCCTGGAAAATTTTCAAAGGACACAGTGCTGAGGAAGCAGGGAGCATTGCTACCCGGAGCCCTGTCCCCTTTTTCAGTTGGCAGAGAGAAGGCTGAGGGTGCACACAAAGGCTTTGAGATGCTCCTGTGCTCTCCCGTTTGTGTGTTGTGTAATGATGGAGCAGAACTTAACACCCAGTATGTCCCCTGGAAAATATGTTAGCTCCTGTCTATCAGCTGCTTACAGGCTGTATTTGTAGAAATTCTGGCTTTGTAAGGGCAGAGTCGCTGGAGAAGGGATTTGGTGTAACACCACATATGTTAATGTTGTCTGGCATCACCTCCTCCTCTGTATTATAAATATCCTGATCGGATAGTGCAACAGCATTAATTTGTGCATGTTTTCATGCCAATTTTGATTGCTTTTTCTAATCAAATATTTACAAACAATCCCACCGTGCTGTCTGGCATCATGAGGCGGCTTTCTGAACGAACCCGTTAATTTTATGCTGCACAGCATCGGCTGATTAGATGCTTTGTGGAGGAAGAATTGATATGAAAGCGCAGAAATGAAAACAGCAATATTCCTGCCAAGCACTGTAGCCTGTTGCTACATGTTGCTTTCGTTCATCAGCTGGTTTTATTCGTTTGTCTGAAGGGATGTTAGTGAGTGAATCTTAACGGAGAATTACACAGGCTGTGAAGCAGTGCTCAGGAGCACGGGAGTGTGGCTTCCTTGCTGTCTTCTCTCTGCACCCCTGCTCCCAACACCAGAGGTCAGCTTTCTACTGTTCATTTGAAGCACTTTCTGCTCCAGCTGAGGCATCTAGCCATTAGGAAACATAAAGAAACAAACAAGATCTGACTCTCCTCCAGGCAAAACAGGGCTTTCAAGAAGGGTTAAGATGGGAATAGCTGAGGGCTGGATAAGCTACTCTGCACTTCCCCTAGCAGAGCTAATTTCTAGTAGCCCCTGCCTTCCAGCCTGGTGCTGTAGTTATCCGTGTTTGTTTGGACTAACATCTTCAGCGCTGATGGATCTGAGGGTTTCTCCATGGTGACCTGGGATTGTAGAGGGAGCAGGGTCTCTGTTTTAGACACTTAAATGGTCTCCATTGCTGTGATATCTCAGTTCCTTTCTGCCTTGATAGTCTGCGTCTTCCCAGATGAAGCTGGGCTATCCTGCTTACATTTCTACTGATGAAAAAGCAAAGCCTATGGGCCAGGGTACCTGTAGAAGACAACACGTATCCAGAGCTGCTTTCATCTCAGGTCCCACTGGGCATTCCTCGAAACAAGAGGCTCTATTCCAGCAATTCCCCCTAAGGGGGAACTCCAGAGACTTTTTTCAGAGATGTTATTCAGCCTCAAGTGCTGCTTCTCCAGACCAGCGCTCTCACATTGTGCTTCTGTTTTGAGAGCTCTTAGCTTGACCCAACCATCTTCTGCTCCTGCAAAGAGCAGGATACTCACTAAGACAGCTATCTGTCTTCACTGGCTAATATCCAGTTTGTGAGCTGGATCACAAGTTCTCTAGTTCTCTTTAGATTTAGTTTAAGAACTGCTAATTACATAGATTGAATGTTACAATATCACCATCCGCGCTCTGAGATGGCAATGCTGTTTAAAATGATTGCTTTTCAAGCAGATCAGCAAGCTCAGGGTCACAGAGTTAGAACAAAGAGTAGGTAAGAAGAAATGGAAGAGGGAAAGAGAGATCAGCATTTATAGTAGCAGCCCATGATTGGATTGTTTTGTGTCTGTCATGAAAACAGACTTGAAAATATTCTTCTACCTTGATGTACACTCTGAAAAAGAAAACTTCCAGCTCGATCTAAAAGGCCACTAGGCAGCTGCAGAAGTTCACCATAGGGGTCTGACACCAGGTGCTGCATGCTTCCACTAACCAGAGACCAGCAGGAGGGAGGAGGTGCCACTGCTGTGTGTGATACTGGTCAGACCTTTACTGGAGTGTTGTTTATCAAGCTAGCAACAGATCAGCCTTCACAATGAATGTTAAAATTGAGAAAAGGTCAGAGATAAGCCACAGCATGACTTATGTCTGGAAACTCTGCCTTACAGTGAAATACTTAAACAGCTCATCTTATTAATGATAAGTTTAAGTAGTGATTTGCTTACTGTCCATTAAGTACTTGAAGGGAAAGGAAGGAGATATTTTACAGAACAGAACTCTTTTCATTTCACTTCTTCATCTAGGATGGTATCTAGCAACTGAAGGTAGAATTCAGGGATCTCAGGGAGCTGGAAATAAATTGGCTTTTTACTGGAGGAAGTAATTAAGCATAGGAACAAATATATAATTTATTCATCACAATGATCTCCTCTGGCCTTAGAATTTACAAATCTGTGTTGGGTTCATTCCATTATTAATTCTAGCAATACATAAGTTACATAAGCAGTACATAGTTTGTAAGCTCCTGAAGTTAAATAGCTTGTCATTATTCCTAGGTCAGAATGGTACAAAGAAATTGTATAAGGACCCATTAAAGGCTTTTTCTTCAAAGACTTTTCTGTCTTTTGTTCTGGAGATGAGTAAGGATCATTTTTCAACGGAGGGGATCAGTAAAAAACTGAGGGAAATCTATCTAATGTAATGTTTTCATTAGAGTTGAAACTCATGAGACATCAAAACTCTTCGTAGCTTACCTTTGGCTTTTGCCAGTGCACAACAAAAATATGTTGTTCAGTATAACATTTCTCCCTGCTGATCAGGACTTAGGGATTTCAGTCATAGCGTTCTGTTCTTCACTTCATGCTTGGTAGTGTTTGGCAGGATGCTAAACTGTCAGAACATAACCACGAATATCTGGATTTTAGCCTCCACTGACTCGTATCACAGGCTGCTTTAGGTTATGATTCTATTAGGAATACTTCAAAATAACTGGTCATTGAAGAGTAAGTACAGACCGAATTCTGAGTTTTTAGACACGTTGAACACCAGAACAATACTGTTATCTCTGTATTTTTTTTTCCCTTGAGTGCTACTTGTTTTGTTCTCAGGGATATCAGTTTGCTGTAATACAGATGAGAGATGACAAAAGTGAATTTTAGAGTATTGCGGCATGAAATCAACTACAGAAGGTAGAAGAGAATTATTCAGGGATGCTCATATCTCCGTATCAGTGAAGATTCTAAGCTGTGAATCATGTAACTGGGTTTGGGTTGTGCCTTCAGCAGCTTCTCTCCACTTCTGTTTTCCTGGCTGTAAGATAGGCAGAACATGAATTTTCTTTGTTGGGAATTTGAGATTTACTCTGTGCGTAGGGCATCCTGAATTTTTCAACAGTATTACAGTGGATTTAGATCACTGCTAAACTTTAGGAATTGAATGCTGTTGGAAAGAATCTCATCTGCCATAAAAGAAAGGTAGCAGGTGTTGCTCTGTGAACTATTACCCACTCATTCAGCCCTGAGTTATTCTCATCAGATTCCTCCGGGTATAAGAGAGCAAACTAGAGATCCTATTCCAAGTGGGATTTGTTGGCATTCGCCAGTTCCTCTCATGAAATGGTGCCCAATGAAATGTTTTCCAGCACTGCACAAGAGATCTTCATAGAGGGACAGTTGTATCAGCTGTCTTATTTGTTTGGTGAATACTTAAAGGAGAAGCCAGCACAGTAGATTCTCAAGATGCTGAAACTGTGGATGTCAGATTCTAGAAGCCAAAGCTTTTGGAGTTTGGAGACATTTAACTAAGCCTTCCTGGGTAGCCTTGATGATATACGACTGTTTAGAAGGATAGGATCACCCCAGCAAAATACCAGGATCTGATTTTCACATGGTAGTATGGTATTTGCTCTGAAAAGTGTCTGAGTGTTTTGTAGTGTTCAGTTTCCAGCAGGTTGTCTTTGTCTTGCCCAGGGCTAGATGCAGCTCCTTAATGTGCAGGAGCCCAGGTGCACTCTTTTCCCTTCCTTGGCTCACACGGCATGGGAGAGTGGTTCTTTGGAGCAAAACATAATTCCTAGATGCTCTGCAGTCCCAGGCCTCACCCTTAGCCGCAGGGATGCTGGAGGGAAGCCAGATTGCCCAGCAGCAGCCTAGCTGGTGGGGACAGGAGGTAATGGGGACCTAAACCCCCCTTTAATTCCCACAGCAAATCTGTGGTCTTGAACAGACTTGTAGTTTGGTTTAGCTTGTGTAGTATGGTTGGCTTCCCAGAGTGGAAGCCCAGAAAATTGGCTGTTACAGAGAAAGGCAGAAGTTTCTTCTTAGGTGTATAAATACCTGATGGGAGGGAAAAAAGAAATGTGGAGTCAGACTCTTGATAGTAGTATCAAGGGAGACGACAAAAATAATGGATGCTGAGATAGCGAGAACTCCGTTTAAACGTAAGGCAAAACTTCTGCACTGTGGGAATGGTAGAACAATGAAACAGTTCGCCTAGGGAGGCTGTGGAGATACCTCCGTGGAGATAAACAAAAAACCCTGACTTGACACATTCCTGGGCAACATCCTCTAGATGAGCCGGTGGTTGGACTAGATATCTCCAGAGGTGTCCAACAATCTCAGATCTTCAGTGATTCTGTGTTTGTTTGTTGTGTTTTTTGTTTGTTTGTTTTCCATCTTATTCCCATCATATCTAAGTGTGAGCCAAAATTTGGCCCATGGTTTGCACAGTTATTTGATGCTTGTGTAAGCCTTTTGTACCAGTCCCATTCTCTCATAACAGCTAATTGCTGTTCAGAAATTTCACTCAGAAGGATCCTCTCTCTTCTTGCCATAACCTTCTTTTTTTTTCTTCTGCCTCTGTTATCTGATCAAAGGATTGAAAGCTGTTGCTTTGTTGCTGTATGAGCAGCAAACTGACTTTATTTGAGACCAACAAATACAGAATTTACTTTTGTTTTAATTCAGTTTTCTAGAAAACTAGTAGTTTTGCTCTGAAATTACTTTTAGTAGCTCTTAAAAACCACTTACACTAATCACCAATCATATGCTTCACGGATCTGTTTCAGATGCAAAGTATTTCATGCACTAAAAATAAAAGCAGGCCAAAAAAAAAAAAAGAGAAAAAGAAAAGGAAATTACTGTGAGAATAGCTGGTCTATATTCCAGCCATGTGCAAAGAGGAATGCTGAAAGATACTGTCCAGATTTAATCATCGATAGCTGGCTTCTGCACCGGGAAGGGGGAAGAGGACCTCTAGGGACCTGGGAGATGCTTAACCACAAATTAATAGGGGCCTAGACAGTGTGCTGGAAAAATAAATCACTTTTTTAATGCCCTGTTTTTATACACTTTCATAAGTGTTTGATGTAAACCACTGCTAAAAATGGGATGGGGCATGTGTCATAATGGCTGCTCTCATATTCATTCTTGTTTGAAGTATGTGCCCGTGCAAAATTGCCTGCAGGTTGGCCTGTGTAACGCTGCTTCTTCTGTGCTCCTCCATCAAATCTGGGTCTTCTGCCAAATGTCTTCAGAAAAGTTCTCTGAGCTGCAATGTCATTCCTAATTGCCTCCTCTATGGTCTAGCCTGTACGCATCCATCTCATCAGGCATCTGTCTGCTTTCAAGAGGCTGCAGCACCATCATAAAACTCTAAAGTGTCTGTCCTTTAATTATAGAATACATAAGCATCTCCTGCAGAGCGTGCATCCCCCTCATTGCTCATCAGGTCAGGAGCGCTGAGATGCTGGCAGCCTGGCTTGTTTGCAGTAACAGCAGGCTGGTGTGGTTATCCAAAGGTGGCTCGTTTATAGAGGTCTGTTGGTGGCGTGATCCTGGGGATTTCTGAATGGTGCGTGTCTCCTGGAAGCCCCCTGCTGCTAACAAGCACTTGGCCACTTGATGGCACTCTTCAATATTTAGTTAGTTGCAAATGCTATTAAATATACCAGTGTTTTAGAGCAGGGATAGAGGAAAGAGAGCCTCAGGTATTAAACAGTAAACCACTATCAAGATTGCAGCTTAAGCTGACCAAAACAAGAAAGGCAGGAGCAAGAGTTCAGCTGGTTGAGACAGCTGCTGCCAAATGTGTGCTGGTAGGATTAGCCTGGCTTCCCAGCTCTGGAGTGCTCTGTGGAGATGCGTGTTGGAGCCGGAAAGTGTCCTTCAGTCCCTGGCTTCTGAGGAGCTTATGCATTATCTGAGATTGTTAGGCTGTCAGTCGGAGGGTCAGAACACGAATGTATTCCTGAAAGCAACAGGAGTATTGCTTTGAATGGTATTGATGTTTGGAACTTTTATAGCCCCCATCAGTCACTCTTTTCCTCCCTCTGTGATGTGCATCCTCAGGAGTGCTGTGAGAAGCATGGAGAAGAAGGGACTAAAACCACATTAGCTGTTTGGCACAGCAGGGGCTGGAATACAGATCTCCCAGTTGCCAGTCTTGTGCCTTCATCGTATGGGCTCTCTCGCCCTTTTCTTTTTTTAAATTTCTTTAGAGTATAAGTTAACATTCATAACATCAGGGCAGTTGCACTATTACTATTTGCATTGCAAAACCAAACCTTTATGAGTATCTTATTTAAAGAAGCAATTTTTAAAAGCAATTGTAGTGCCTGCTAAACCTATAATGCAAAGTCCTGTCTGATCAGAGCGAGAAAAGTCTGGTATTACTTGGAGCATTGCAGACTCAGCCCAGTCACATATTCCTTTTCTTTCTAGCACTCACCTGCTCTCTTTCATGTGAAGTAGGGGAGAGCCAAGCTGCAAGTCAAACACTCCTGCTATTTTTGGGAAGGTGCTGAGTCTTTTCATCCTGTTCTCCCCTGTTCTTGTTTGCCTCTGAGCCTCTGCTATAGCAAGCAGTGACAAACAGTGCGTTTCTCCAGGTGTTTCCTGTATCTTTAGTTTTTGTTGTCCCAGTTGACTGCAGCATCTTTCGTATTACTTTGCCAGACGGTATTTCAGGATAAGATGCAAACATTTGTGACAGCTCATTTCCATACAGGCTGTTTTTATCTATCGGTCTGTGCTTCTGAAGTGTGTGTCTTGCCTCTGACGTGTGGAGCCTGCAGCAGTTATTAGGACTGTGGCACGGCCTCAGGTCGTGTATAAATTACAGCCTGCCTCATTACCTGTCAATTTTGTCTTTTCCAAAATGTCCAAAAGATGTCAAAATCCTGTTTTTTCTCACTTCTACCCAAACGGCAAGTTCTGTGGTGCCTAAGAAGAGCCACAGCTGTTTAACGTTAACTCAATCAAGAGTACCAGGAATTCGTCCAGTGGCTGGGGAAAGGTGTCAGGCAGAATGATAAATGTGACATTCAGACATCTGAATAAACCACAATGATCTGTGATTTGCCAACACTGGACTGATAGGATTGCTCTGAGCCTGCAGAGCTTGCTGCTGACCGGAGGGCGTATGCTCATCCCTGGGGCAGCGAAATGCTCAGCCCAGCACAAGAGGTCTCAGCAGCGGGATTCAACTTCCACTGACAGATGTCAGGAAGTAAATGCCGGTGGAGTTATCAGCTGAGACACTGTCTCAGAGGGGGTGCTGTCGAGATCAGTGGTGGCCCTGCAGCTAGGCATTATTTTTGTTGGTCCTCTGGATGGAAATATAAACTCACAACAGATGAAATGTGTGACTGATGAAAGGCAGGTGGAGTTGTAAATCACGCTGTGAACCGGGCTGTTGTACAGAGTGATTAATCTTGTTGTAAATTGGAATTATAAAAACCAAATGCATTTTAATGCAGCCAAATACAACATTATATCTCTCTAAACAAGGAGGAGTGCTGTGTCTTGGAAGGCAACAACTCTAAAAAAAATAAAAAAATAAAGTAGGCTTTTGTGGACAAGCAATAAATTTGAGTTCCCAGTGTGATATTTTGGCAGGGAGGGTGAACATGATCTTGGAGTGCAAACAGGGACTTCTGGGTGGCAGCAGAGAGATGGTTTAAGCATTAGCAAGACTGGAATATTAAGTTTGATTCTGGAGCCAGCGTATTTCAGAGGATGCAGAAATACCTATAGGTAGTTAGTAAAGACCCCCAAGCTGATTCAAGTGTTGCAGAAGATACCTTAAAGGTGGAGAGAGAACAATATCCAGTTAAAATCCTGGCTGCAAGTGAATTTTGCCTAAGCAGCACAAGTCCTAGCTATGTTATGTCCTCCACGTATCCATGGAAAATCTCTTAATGTTCTACATTTCTCCACATCTGTTGAGAAGTGGCTTTGCAGCTGTGAAGGCAGTGCCTTTGACTGGTGTGGCAAACCTTGTGATGGTTCCCAGCTTTTTGCTGAGCTCTGTGCCAGGCTGGTGAAAATAAATAGGATTTTTGAGTTCAGGTTGTGAAGGTTATCAAAAACGTGCCGAAAGGTGACTAGCATTCAGTTTTCAAGTATCTTAAGGAAGAGAAGGTGCCAGATATGAAAGAAGTCTTTCGTCCAACGGAGATAAGCAGAGTAAGAATTAATAGTGGGAAGACAGACAAGGCCAATAAGGAGTTAGGTGCGACTATTTAATCACTCGGAGTGATCAAGCATTCAAACAAACTATGAAATGAAACAATGGCCTCTCTGTCTCTTGAGATATTCAAGTGAAGAATGCACGTACCAGCCAAAACCAAGCTACAGGGTTCAGAGCAGGATATACCTGTAACGTTTGTGAGCTGTGAAATAGAGAAGGCCAAGCTTTCTGGCCCTGAGCTACAAAGTAATGAATTCTCAAAACATTTTCTTTTCTGGGAAGGGACTGTTTAGGTGGTTTGGTGTTAGTCTTTTCCCTGCTCACAGCGTGGTTCCCAGCCAGATCCGCAGTGATCAGCGTTTGTATCAACACAGCAATATACCTGCGTACTTGTGGACTCTCTAAGGAATAGAAACAAAATGGGCACCAGTGATTCCACTTTAAATCTCTTAGGGAACCTGGGATGGGGCCACCTTGAGCAGAGCCCCGTGAAGTCCTGGTTCTGCTCCCTGTTCTTCCAGCTTGCTGTAATGTCTTGGACAGTCTCTTGCCTTTCTCTTTCCCTTGGCTGTAAGAAGTAGTGCTGCAAATGCATGCTCAAAGCACTCCGAAGTGCTATAAAACTTCCAGTTATTATTGTTAGTCCTCACAAGCCTTTGAAAACACATTCAACACATGTCCAAACTCTCCGAGCGCCTTGGAAAGATTTGTTCTTTCTTGATTTTTCTCAACTTTTGGCATACAGTGAAGCTTGAAGTGCCAGCCGTTTCCTTTCTTACGGCGTGCCCATTCTGCGACCGCAGGGAAGTGTGGAGTTGGCAGAGCTATTTCAGTAAGCGAGGAGAGAGTCTTGCTGAAGCAGCACACGCTCACCCAGCATGTTCTACAGCGGGGTAGATGAGCCTGTGCTCAGTGCCACGCTGCACAGGTTTTGCTCACTGAGAGAAAAAAATGTGTATTGAGAATTCATTAATTTGTGTCCTGCTCTGTCAACTGTGCCACGCAGGCTGTAGCACAGGCATATGCTTAGGCTGTGCACAGGGTTTTATACAACTGGGTATTAATTATAATTTGTTTGGGGACATTTGCTGGCCTGCAGATAACCTTTTTTGTCCTCTACCCTTTAAATATTTGAAAGGTGAGTAAACAGCTGAGCCACTTCATTGGGTACCCAAACTTTTGTTGTTGAAACCGATCTCTTCTCCCTGGAAGAGATCACGTAACCGGGTGTAATGCACAGCCAGCCCCTTCCCTTTGCTGCTCAGAAATCCAAGCCTAAAGGAAAGAGCCCCAGCCTGCAAGCTCGTCAAAGTGTGGGCATATCTAGGAAAGGAATGTAGATGTGCTTGTGCAGCTGTGATGCTCAGAACCAAGCAGCTGTTCACAGCCATGCTTCTCCATCTTGCTTCCTTTTTTAGATGGGCTCCTGGAGGAGAAAGGACGGATTTTAGCAGTGGTGTTTCCTTTTAGGATGGTGATTTCTCGGTCCAAGCCATATCAGTGAGACAGCTGGTGGTCTTGATTTAAAACAGACATGTATCATAGGATCTAAGATGTGAGGCTGTAGCGTTTGGGCTTCTAAATCCTCCAGAGAGAGCATAATTTGCCAGTTTATGACATGGAAATCTATAGCACTAGGTTCTTGAGTGGTAAAAATCTCTATGTTGACTTGTTACCATTGAGAATTCCCACTCTGAGATTTACTACGCGTATATACAATTTACCCTGAGCATTGTAACTAACACTGGCCTCTAACTTGAGGATACTGTTGGGTTGAGCTTCCAGGTTTGGCCACCAAGCATTCTGTAAGAAATGGAGGAAAAACATGCATGCCTTATGGATTTTTTGTGAAGAAAACATGAAAGATGAAGCAAATCAAAAATTTCCATACAACAAACAAAATATTTTGATCTGGTATCAAATATTTATTTAAACGCTTTTAAATTCATCTAAGAAAAATATAAATGAAAAATATGTTAAAACAAGCACTAAGTAAATATCAAAGTGAAAGATTTAGATGCTTTTCAAGTTTTTGTTTTTGTTTTGCATGAGGTATTTGGTGATTCCGCAATGATATTCCAAGGTACCGTGCTCCCACTAAATTTTTTTTTGAAAAGGGTTTAGGTTGAATCTGCCCAGGTCTGTACGGAAATACAGACAAATATTTTAGACAGCAGTGATAGCTGGTTTGAAACCTATGTCTGATTGCATGTGATACTTACAGGCTCAGTTCTCCAGGTTGAGACCAGTAATAATGCTATTGCATCTTACATTAGCAAAGCTTCTCTTCCCATATACACTTCTTACGTGTCAGGGTCTGCAATGTATCCTCCGCGCAGATGAACACTGAGGATCCTCATCACATACAGCTCTTCCTCATTACAGCGAGAGTCTGCTCACTTCTCTTTTTGCTGTACTGCCTTGCATCTTCCTGCACTAGAGAAGGACATCTCCTGCTGGCATGCTTGTCAGAATAACTGTCTAGTGTCTCTAGTGTCTCCAGCCCTTGTATCTCAGAAAAAGAGCCACATTTCAATTTGCGCTTTGTGGATCTGCATGGGGCAGATGCTCTCAGCTCTTGCAGTGCATCCTGGTGCATCCGTGCAGCGCAGCGCAGCTGCCTCAGCTCTGATGTTGCTGCTTTCAGCTCCAGCAGTGGTGCAGCCGCTGCCAGCTCTTGGGTCTGCGCCCTTGGCTTTGCTGTGTGCTCTCTGTTCTTCTACCGTTGTTTCAGTGAGCTACCTGTGTCCTCAGAGACAGACTGCACAAGATTTGGGGCACACTGCAGTGCTCTGCTAGGTTTTGCTGAAAAACACAGGCCTTTTTGGTGAAAAGCCTGTGCTTTAAAGCTGTATCACAGACATGCTGCTTTGGGTTATGTGTTGTTCCCTGCCGTTCTGGAACATTGAATATCACTAATGAAATATGGCTATTTTTTTCATTTGTCAAAGAACAGGTAGGTATGTTACAGCTTAGGACTCTGGGTGAGATTTCACCCTTAATTGAAATAGATTTATATGCCTACTCTCTCAGAAGGTTATTGTTTTACTGGGATTTATGTGCCATGCTTCAGTGTTAATTGTGGGTTATTCTCTTGACTTTGCCTTTCATCAGAATAAGCTGTACATTAGCAATCATATTATGCAGACTTATGTGCAGTATTCACACACTGTGAGTTTTAACCCGCGTCCACTGTATTTCATAACATACAGGAGGCAATGGGTGGGATTCAACTCTGGGATTAAGATGAGTTTAACAGTCAGCGGAGGCTTGGCTATTACAGTTAATGGAGCCCAGAGAATAAACCAGCAGGCCAAATATAGGAATCTTCTCTAAGGTGGGTTTTTTGAACTTAGGGGGAAGTAGATAGATTTATCTCTACGGATCATAATGGGAGCATAGTCTCTGAGTGCTCAGACAGACAGCCACAGCTAGACCTGCTTTTGGGTGTCTTAACCTGCAAACTAAATCCCATATTTCACTCTGTTAGGGCTTCTTTGTAGGACCTTGCTTTTCTGTTCAAGCTAACCTCCATGGAGGCTTGCTGATGCTGCTGAGCTATTTTTCCTGCTCCTTCACTTGAAGAACGTAGCTGGCCTGTGATACTGCCAGACTAGCAAAGAAACACCTCCAGAAATCAATTCAGATCTTTGGTGGGCTGAATCACTCTCTGAAGGTGTGTCTCTCTGCTGTCTGTGCAGGGAGCATGGGGGACAGCCATCTGAAGCCCCTCAGTTCAGTGCCAACAGAGAGAAAACAAATGTGTACCACAGACTTTCTGTAAACATTCCTGGCTGGCTGTTCAGCAGACTCCAGGAGAAATAAGCGTGTGAATCAGCTCGAGTTCAAAGGTTATATAGATAGATATGTTAGATATATAGATAGATGTTAGGTATAACAGTTTGACTTTCTAGTCCATTCTGATGTGAGTCATTCCTAGTAGGTCATTTCCGCAGCCTTCCCAAGTGTTTTTGCTGCTGAGGAGGGGAGGTATTCATCCTTATCAGGACCAGACCGCAGCCTAATACCAGTTCAATGACATTAGCTGGTTTAGAACAAAGACAGTTCTGTGAATTCTAAGGACAGGGCAAACCTCTGATGGAGAAAACATGTTCAATTCCCTTCAACTAGAATTCTAAGAATAAGCTTCCCTCCCTTCCAAAAAATGTGTTAATAATACTATTTGGGTTCTAATATATTTAAAGTGATGCCAGTATTGAAATCTCACCTTTCTGCAAAATATTTCTTTTCCCTGTTTCACCCCAGTGTACAGAAGGACCTGTGAAAAGGAGTGCTGCGTACTTGGAAAGCTAGAATATTTCCACCTTCCAAATACAAAGCAGCAGTAGTTGTTTTATTGATGTGCGGGTTGCTTTACTAATTCTTTGGATGTTCTATGTGTCCCTGATAAATTTGAGGCAAGTAACATCTATACCTGTGTGCTGATTTGGGATCAGCCTGCTGCCAAGGAAAGTTCTCTGAAGTTAGTGTTATCAAGGGGGTACACATTTACCAAGTCCTTATCCTGCAGGTTGGTCAAAATGTTAGGCAAGGCAAGAAGCACTTTTAAAAGGAAATGACTGTTCTGGAAATTAGATGCATAGTGGGTACTTAAATCACAGAAAACCATAAATCTGTTTCCCATATACTATGTACCAGACGGCATTTGACAGGAAAAAAACTGTTTGGAGAGATAGCTAGGATGCCCTCAGAGCGAGCACTGTGTTGATAGATTAGGAAAACTCCTCCTTTGCTTCTGGAGAGCTTATCTACATCAACAGCTTTTCTTCCCCTTTAAATGAATTTGGAAATTGTTTTTTAGACAAGCAAAAAACTTGAGAATTGCAGAGGACAGTCAGGACATAAGAAAAAAAATAAGAAAAAAGAAATAGTCCTATTGAGAATAGGGAGAGCTAATTTCAGGCAGCACCAAGAGGTGAAAGTAAGCAGAAAAAAAAGGGGGGGGGAGCTTTTAGCAAGAGAGAGCTTCTATGCCAAACAAAGAGGAGATGTTAGACATAAGCTAAAAATAAAGCTGCAATGACTTGTGCATTGTACAGTTACGTGTAATGGCAGTGGAAAAGATGCTTTACAGATACTTCAGTGAAATGCTTTTCATTGAAGAAAGAGGGGAGGCTTTAATATCAAATATTGCCAATGTGTGCAATATTAAGGAAATTCAAGCATAAAGAAGGAAGTGTCCAGGAGGTTCAGATGCACATTTTCTCCAAGGCTCTTAAGTCTCCTCCTAGAAATAAACTGCTAAAACAGTAGTTTTTCTGCATAAGCATGTTGTCCCCACATACCTTACATATCAATGAAGAAAAGGATGTTCAGATGCAGGCACCCCAACACGACCATTTAGTCCTGTGACTGATGTCTTTCCCACATAGCCTTGCATTCAGGTTGATTTTAGGCATAGGTGAATGCTCTCAGATCGTATATTGCAATAGCAAAGAATCTTAGAAACTGATTTAACAGCAAAAACTCTTTCTTGTTTAGATGACTTCATGAAGCAGAGCCATGGCATGCTCCTGCTCTACACCATGAAGAACCCCTCTTTCCCAGAGTATGTCTTCAGCAGTGAGAGTGGCATCATGTGCCTGGACATCCACAATGACCACCCCTACCTCGTGGCAGTGGGCTTCTATGACGGCAACGTGGCCATCTACAACCTGAAGAAGGCAACCTCCCAGCCCAGCTACAAGAGTAGTGCTAAGTCAGGAAAGCACACAGATCCGGTGTGGCAGGTGAGGGTGCTCTTCTTTTTCTCTAACTGGACTTTTAATTGGGCTGAGTTCAGGTACAGCAGGAAAAAAGTGCTGTATGGGCAGAGATGTTGGTTTAATACACGTGTTCGTGATTGATACTTATTTCAAGCTAATTTTGAAATACGCAGGAAAGCAAAGAAATTGCAAGAATTCTTGGTCTTCAGCAGAGATTAAATGTGAGCAAAACTTTGTTTAAAGAATGATTTCTCCTTAGTTTTAATTATTATAAATGATTTCTGGTTTGGGAGGAACTGATGTCCTCTTTATAACACCATGCAATGCTGTTTATGTTCCAAATAAAAAATCAAAGGGCAACAAGTAACGAGCAGCATGTAAAACAGCATATCAGCCCTAAAAGAGAACTATCTTGGGCACAACAAACCCAGGGAGAGCTGTCTGTGGAATTGGCTGTCACTGAGATTCAAAACACCCCACCCTGTGGTTGATCTTGAAGTCTTCTAGTGAATTAAGAATTGTGATGTGCAGGTAATGCTCTTAAAGTAATGTCTCTTAAAATGCCTCCATGCATCTGTCACAGAGAGCCTCCAGGGAGATGATATTGTAAAGGACTGAGGAGAATATGTTGCTACATCCAGCTAGCTTTGTAGTTATGTCAACAGAGTAATCTGAGTTAAGATTGGAGCACTGGAAGGGGTATGTGCTTCTGATCTCATTCATAGCAGTAAAATTGTGGCAGCACAGATTTTAACATGGTCTGTATGATCCTGCTGAGGGGCAGTGATATGTGTTTGGTTTGCTAGCTTGGACTTACAGGTATTGCTGCCAAAACTATTGCTGTAAACTAATTTAGGCTTTCCTGCCTAATTCAGTCATACCTCCATGCACATAGTCAATACTCCTCATAGTTTGGCACGTCACGTGTGGTTTGTCCCCCAGATGCGGCTCCTTGTTATTGCATTTTGCAGTCAAAATCTGAGAAATCAAGGGATCCTGATGGGACTGCAGATGAATGTGGCACTTGCCAAGAGCAAGACTGGTGCTTGCTATAAACAGAGAGGTTATGCAAATGTAACATTTCAGAGAACACCTGAATTTTATATTGGCTGCTTGTCTGGCCAATGCTTTTCCCCTAGCAAACATTTGTAGTTTTTCTTACAGGTTTACATGGTACCCCAGGAGTGGGTTGTTATCATCATACAATGTGTCATGCACTCACACACAAAATCTGCCGTTACACACGCACATCCCAGAGGGCAGAGAACTCCAAGCTCCTCCTATTGCCTTTAGGGTTCCAGTAAAAAACAAACAAACAACAACAACAACAACAAAACAAAACAAAAAAAAACCACAACAACAAACTGTCAGTATAGTTAAGTTGTACATGCAGCTTTTTATGACCTTGCTGCAGCATCCTACAGGTGGTCACAGTTGTTACTGCACACTGGAGATGCCAGAATCACAGATCGTTTGTGATTCGTTCCCCAGATAATATTGGGAAGGACAGAGTATGCTTAAACTGGCCTTACCATACAGAGCAGAAGCAGATACTCTGCAGTTTGTAAGGGGCTTTTAGAAGTAGGTTTATATGTACCTCTTGACAGCAATGTGGCTGTCACACGGGTGAAAAAATATATTAGGCACTCAAGGGAGATAGCTTTGCAGAGGAAAGAAGCTACCTCATGGGTATGGATAGACGTAGGTATGAGTAGCCTGTAGTTCCCATTTGTTTGCTTTACTTCCGAAGGTCAAGTGCTGAGAATCGTTACCCTTATTTTTCCTCCACAGTGAAGTACCTGTATTTTTAGTAAACTTTACAGTTTCTTACTTACCTTGCCATAAAACTGAGTGAGCAGAAGTAGTAATAAGGTGATCACACAGCTTTCAGGAAAAGAGCTTGCACATCTGTTGGTAAGATCTGAACTGTAGGTATTTGTCAACATCAAGCAAAAAGTTTAGAAAGGGTTTTCTCTCCTTTTGATGGGAGAAAATTAGACTTGAAGCACGATTTGTTATGTTGAGACACAGGATAGTTATTCCTCATTCAACATCTAATGGTTCTAGAAAGTGGTGTCTCATTTTCCAGATGTGGTTCAAAGATTCTCTGTTCTCCCCCGCCAGCACCCCAACTAGTGTGAAGCCTGTTCTTTGTCTAGACTTCTCCTTGCAGTCCTCACTTACATAGAGACTGCAAGCCCACGACTTTGAAGACCAATTAGAAAAGTAACAAAGCTCTCCTGAACAATTAAGAGCATTTGTTCTCTGGACTGCCTGGCTCTTTCCTTTTCAAACAATGCAGCCCTTTTCACAATGGAAGCAAAATGGAAAGTGAGTAAAACAGCCTGGCAGCTCTTTTCTTTTCCATTTCATCTTCACTGATTTACTAATATCTCAGTACGTTTGCATAAAACAAAGCCAGTGTAACATATCCCATTATTAAGAACAAAATAATATAAAATTTCTAATTCTGTTACCTAAGAGTGAGTTCATCTGCCTGATACTGGTTGGTTCCTGTATCTTTAAAGAGCATAGCAATAGCTTCTGGTGGATTTGGCAAGTGTCTTCCATGTATTAAGTCCTACTGCAGTATAAATAAGGGAAAGTTCTGGTTTGTCTTAAATTAGACATTTCTCACTGCTTACTACCAATGGATTAAATTCTAAAGTCAGAACTCTGAAAAAGGAAAAGAGAGGAACAAGCAAGCACATGGACATGCAAACGTATACGCATGCAGTGCAGTGTGCCTAATGCAGCCACCAAAGCCTTAGGTCTTACAGGAACATAGAATTAGAAATGATCTCACAGGTCAGTGAGTTCAGACCTCTGCCTTTGCAAACACCTGCTCAAAAGGAGTCAGCTCCTGGGAAACTGTGTTCTGCTGGGCAAAAGCCTTTGTGAGGTTAGGCTAAACCCCACCTTAATTGAAATAATGCTCTAAGCGATAAGCAAAAGCTTCACACCCATCATCTCTGATCATCATAATTTTAGGAAGAAATTTACTTCTTCACTCAGAGGGTGATGAGGCACAGGCTGCCCAGAGAAGCTGTGGCTGCCCCATCCCTGGCAGTGCCCAAGGCCAGGCTGGATGGGGCTTTGGGCAGCCTGGGCTGGTGGGAGGTGTCCCTGCCCATGGCAGGGGTTTGGAATTAGATGGTCTTTAAGGTCCCTTTCAACCCAAACCACTCTGTGATTCGTTCTATGATCTCCAGCACTGAGTACTCCTAGAAAGCAAGTCCCTGGGCAGGGTGTCTGCTTCAGGCAGTGGCTCAGTCCCGGAGCTTGGCTCTGGCTGTTAACCAGGGTGGCCAAAGTGGTACAACTTGACTAGACTTGGGCATGTGGAGCCTGCAAGAGCAATCTCTTGAGAGCTATGAGCCTTTGAGCCATGTTTTTATTTTTCTCCTGTCTTTTAAAAAATAAATATTATGATTAGTCTTTCTTTATAGCTGAGAACAGTGCTTTTTTTCTTATTCTTCATCCCTGGAATATATGAAGTATTTTAGATTTGAAGCATTGGGAAGGTGGAGCAGTTCAGAAACAGGGATTGGTAATAAGCTGTCGCCTGTGTCAAAGTTTTTCTTCTGCTCAGTCTCTCTCTTAAAACACTTCTTATTCAACAGATTTGTTTCCACCGTGTGCTTCTAGTCCACTTCACAACAAAACAAGGACTTTCTTTCTGCTTGATGCTGGGATTAGTACAGAGACAGTACTGCTGCAGGGGATTGGATTTTTTTTCTCACTTGCACACCGTCAGAATTGCTAACTGAATTCCCAGAAAAGAGTGTTGACCCTAAGATCTGCAAAAGGAATATTTCTTTTGGCTGTGCTTAGAGGAAATCTCAGCTGTGGCAAGCTTGCCCATGTGCACAGCTTGGTTTGGAATTGCCATGGAGAGGTCACTGGTCAGAAAAACAACTTGGTTCATTGTTAACTTACTGAACCTGATCTTGCCGGCCTGGGAGCTGACACCATGGAGCTTCAGATGGCATCCTGAAAGAATTATTTTCTGCCTTCTGTTCATGCACAGGAGGAGAAAGGGCTGGCTGCTGCTCGCTAACTCTTCACCAAATGCTACTCAGGTTAAATATGATGCTCATGCTTAAGACCAAAAGGGCAAGGAAGCATGGTAATAGTCTGCAAACTGCCAAAGGAAATAGTCTGCAAACTGCCAGAGGGAGTGCCAGCTTGCATATTAGTTTCCCATTTGAATATGTGGAAGTCCCATCTCAAAAGTAAACCACATAAAATACACCTGAGACTCTCTCACAATAATTTGCCCTGCAATTGTGTGATCTCTTCTCCATCTCTACCTTCCGTGTTGAAATCTAAGTCCTTAAATAACTCTACAGCGAATCTTGGCAGTTCATGAAGCCACACCAGACTCACCTGGTGAGATCTTGGTTTGCTGATGGAAGTTAAGTGCATTCAGTTTCAGAGACCCTTTAATGTCAGTACAACCTGCTGTTTTCCACCCCACTCCATGCTGCTGGGCACAGTTCCACAAAATTCTTCACTGTGAGGGTGGTGAGGCCCTGGCCCAGGCTGCCCAGAGCAGCTGTGGCTGCCCCATCCCTGGCAGTGCCCAAGGCCAGGCTGGATGGGGCTTTGGGCAGCCTGGGATGGGGGGAGGTGTCCCTGCCCATGTCAGGGGGGTGGGACTGGATGGGCTTTAAGGTCCCTTCCAACCCAAACCATTCTGTGATTCTATGATTCTATGAAGCTGATTGTATTCACTGCACCTAGGAGAAAAAAAAAAAAAAAGCATTTTGTTCATAATCCACTGTCAAACCAGCACATTGTTTCGTTTCTGATGATGGCCACTCTCCTAAATCTGTCATCTGCAGTCAGACAAACAGCTTTTGCAGCTTGCTTTGCTTCAGAGATGTTACTGCTTCATATAATATTTTGTTCCTTTGGCTTCAGGCAAACAAAGAGTTTGATGCAAAGAAAACAAAACAAAAAGAGAAGACAGAAGGTTGCTATCAAGGTCAGAATAAAGATCAGCTGTCTCAGAACAGGCTTGACTCTCTTCCTGTTGCCTTCACTGCTAAGGAGCACAAAATGGATGTTTGCTGGGGATAGTTCAGTGATAAAACCTCATTCAATTCCATAAGAATACTGTTAGGGAATAACTTCAGAGGAGAAAGAGACATTTGGAGAAGAGAGGAGAGCAATGGAAACCTGAAACCAAGATGGCTGGACAGGAGATACGGATGAGGAGAATCAGCATGGCATGGCTTATCTTGAGAGCTGGCAAGTGGGAGAATGTGGCCCAAGGGGATAATAGAGCAGAAACCTGCAGGCAAGGAGCATTCAGCGCTGAAACTCTAGGGTAATAAAACCAGACACATCTTGTAGTGGATCAGTACAATGTCTGCACAGAGGACCTTCCTCTCCACCCCAGGTTTTCTCATGCTTTTCTCCATCTGCCAGCTCTGTCTTGCATTCCTGGCCTAGTGCAAGCAAGGCAAAAAGTCTTATTCACCTCTTACATCCCAGGAGTAAAGCAGGATGCTGTACCCTCACCTAAGAGTCAATACTTCACTTTGGTCTTTCAGCACATGCACAGAAGTACAGAGGTGTGGTAAGAGCATCCATGGGCCAACCAGGGGGTATTTGGGGCCCAGAGAGTTCAATCTGACAGACGCTTCCCTGCTGGGGCAGTCCTTAGCTGCAATCCTACCGCCAACAGTGAACTCCGAGTCCAGGGACAGGCTGCTGCAGCATCAACTGTGCTGGTCTGTCGGGGATCTGCCACTGCACTCCTTGCTGCAGCACTGTGAGGCATATCGTGGCTCTCAAACATCTGTCCTGTGTTCGCTCCCTTGTCCTCTCCTGGAGGGAAGTGTGGGCTGGAAGGACTGTGCTTGGGAAGGACCAGGTGCTTGCTGTAGAAAGCGGGGTAAAGAGCAGCAGCTTTCTGGTCGTCCTTAGTTGCTGGGGAGCTCGCTGCAGAGTCACAGACTGGCTGTAGGAAACCCTGTCTCTCACACAGTCAAGTTTCACCGCTCTTGGGGAAGGCTCTGTTGGGCTGCAGGAGCCTATCCTGAAGCTTTAGGCTCGTTTAGGCATGGTGGAGGTGGTGGAAAGTGCAAGGCACTACTGTGGCACAAATGCTGGATAAAATCTTTTGCTTCGTGTTTGTACCTTGTTGAAAACCTTTTAACTCTTTTTGAGCCACTTTAAGGTTAGAAAAGGTAAGTGTCCAAGTGTTTCTTCCTAAGTATCTTTGACAATAATAGACAAAATCCCTGTTCTTTTAACTTCAGTATTGTATTTTTTGAGATGGTATCAGGCTGTACCTTCTGGAGGATCAGTTTCTGTAACTGGCTGTTTTGTAACTGTGCCTTGGGTATGGATTCTTGCAGGTTAGAATTTCTCTTGCAAAAACATTGAAACCCTCCCTTGCAGATCATGTAGCATTTATCTGAAAAAGTGTTTTTTCCACTTTGATGCTGCTTTTCCCTCTGTACTTCATACAGATGCTCAACTTATTTTCTGCCTTGTGCTCTCACTGCTGCTTGCTTAATAGATTCTTCTCTAGGTGTTGCTCTTCTCTCTCCCAGTCCTTTTACTTGAGATCCAAACCTTCTTACTGTGGATTTTCAGGTTGTCTGCAAGCAAAGTCTATGTAATTTTATTTGCCATTTAGTTGTACTGATGCTGGTTTGTTGAGAAACCTTCACTCATAAAATTTGAGTCACTCATAAAATGTAAGTCTTTAGACCTTGAGATGTTGGAATGTGATAGCCCGTGCTTTCAAAGGGCAGAGAAGTTGTAATGCATTTGTTTGTTTGCTTGGGTCTTTGAATCCTGCTCTGCTGCTTTAGAGCAGTCACAGAAGTTAACTAAATATTTAACAGAAACCAGGAAGCTATGTTGGATCTTTGTGGAAAAAATGTGTTTCTGCACTGGCCTGTAAAATGTGACTGCTGATTGCTGGATCCTCAAAATAGATGGAGAGAGCAGCCAGAGCGGATGGCTCTTACCGGCACTGATGCAGCCTGTGAACAGCAGAGTGCTTCTCCAAGGAAAATGAAATAGCGATGAGGGAGCGATAAGGGCAGAGCGCAAGCTGAGCAGGATGGTGCAAGTGAAGTCGCCCAGCTGTGTATCGGGATGTGGGGAGCAGGGGCTGCCACAGCTCCCACCCTGTTCCTGCTGCCAACACCGCGGTGAGCTCGGTGGTCAGGGATGCTCAGCACCTGGCAGGTCCTGGGGCCAGCTCTCCCCGTCCCTGCTGCGAGCCTGCTTGGTCCTGCAATGATGGGAGCCTTCTGTCAGGCACATTACAGATGCTGTCTCCGATTTAGCAGCATCAGACAGCTTGGGGATTTGGATGCGAGCCTGCCTGCTGTGTGTCTGCTGTCCCTGAGCACGGAGCGGGGAACTTCTTATTTTGTCTGTAAATTGGAAATCTTGCTCAATGAGCACAGTCAGAATTGAAACCGGGAGCTGTGAATTGCAATTGGTTAAATACCCCTGAGCTTTGCTGGCCTCTGGCACCCATCATTCAGCTGCATGCTGTGTCTGACATGGGAGCACCACCGTTGACAGGACAAACAGGAGAGAGTCTAATGGCTAAAGGGTCCTTGCTCCTCAGCTGTTAACATACCAGCCTAATAAATACAGAGGGAAGTGCTGTGAGAGGAATAAGTAAGCAGATTCCTGGTGAAACGCTGTACAAAGCAGAGCATCCAACTCCCAGCAGGAGGAAAACAAACTGAAAGTAGGGCCAGCCCTTATCCAGTGCTATTTATAACTGAGCTCTGCTTCCTCCAGATAAATCTGAGTCTCTGAAGCATGAGCAGTGTACAAGCCCCAGGCTGGGCCTTTGCCCTGTATCAGTGTTACTCCCATGGCCATGCTCTCTGCTCAGGTCCATGCTGCGTCCCTCCCTCTATCACCAAATGTGCTCTTTGATAGAAAAAGTTTCTCTGCCCTCTTTCTGCATCCCAAGTTAATGTGTGCTGTTTGAAGGCGCTGGTGCAGTGGGTCCGATTCCTCGCTCCTGTCGCAGCTTGGGGCTGTGAGTCCCAGGATGATGCTGTCGAGGTGGGAGGCAGTTGATCTAGCTATGGGAGAGAAGTGATTTTCCAAAAAGGAGTGTTTATGGGGTTAAATGTGACATGGGAGTTTATTTTACGAGTCTGTCGTGCTGATAAACACATCTGAATGTTTTCCTTCAGATATCAGGAAGCTTTCAAGGACTTTGGATGAAAAAAACAACCAGGAAGGCTTGTAGAAAAGCTTATGAGTAGCCATATGCTGCCAGAATGACAAGGGGCATTTGTAAATTTATTAGATGAGAACTTCCTGCTATTGCCTGTAGCAAGAGGAACAATCTTTCACTGGAGAAGCCTGTTGTTTGCTTGTACCCATGAAAAAGCCATCAGCAGCATTCCTGTGATGCAGGTGACAGATAACCTGTGGATGTGAGCTGCTCTGGGAGCACCCGGGCACTCCTGTGCTGTGCCTTCCCTTCCAGGATGCTTTGAGATGTTTTTGGTTTGCAGAGCAGTAGCCTGAGGAGTTTTTCCTTGGTGAGGATGGGGTCCTGCCAGGCTGGCTGCTGTGGATGATGCCTAACTTCTTTGTGGGTGAAGCAGCTGCCTTCATTTCAGTACCTATGTACTGTTACCAAGCCTGTAAGCCACCCTGACCTTCCTAACTGGCACAGAAAAGCTGTGGTACACAAAAAGACAGTAGCAAAAGTCAGGAGATATCCGATTAAATCCCGACTTCTGCTTCAGATAGAATGGCAGGGAGTACCTTAGGCCAGAATTGCTCACTAAAGATATGAGAGAGAAGAAAGGAGCCCAAACTAGACTGGAAGGTATCAGAATCTTTGAACATTTTGACATTCATCAGCCATCTAAACTATTTCCTCTCTAATGCACTCAGTACACCCGAGTGTTTAAATATTACTGGCTCACCTTTGGGAGGAGGTAGTCATTGCAGACCTTATCTCTTTAATGGCTTCTATCCTGAGGGCTAGTTTACATCCTAAGCACTCTGAGCTTATCCATTCTGTGTCATTACATGATTTTACAGTAAAACGTCAACATATTTTTCTACAAAGGACAGAATAACACTAAGAACCCTCCTTTGCTTTGCAGCTCCCTTATCTCTAGATTGCTGTCATAGCTGGAAACATTTGCATTTAAAAGAAAATCCAGATTCTAAGATAGGAACATTTGTCATTGGATTTATTTTTAAGTGTTTATGTATATATGTAAATCAAAGTAATTTTTATTTATATCTCTCCATCAGCTTTTACTCAAACTCAAAAGACTTGTCTGCTATACAAAGCAGTCTCATCTATTGCAGTGAATGAAGCAGTCAGTGTGGTTGGATTTGACACACAGTAAACTCATGAGAGGTGATACTGAATTTCAAATCAGACTGAACCTTCGTTTCTGGAACAGAAAAACTGTTCCTGAATCGCAGAAATGAGAACGGGCACAGGCCGGTATGGCATCATAGATATTACGATACCATTCCTGAAGTGCTTTCTTCAAACTGAGATTGAGTAGCCTAGCTGTCTTCACCAGTACTGACAGACTGAAGTAATTACCTGGAAAGTCTTACATGTAACACACCTCTTAATGCACATGAATAGGATTTCTATAATTCCCCCTGACCTGGCAGTATCACTTTGCTGAATCCTGCACCACCCTCTGATTTTTCTTCTGCACTACTGCCACTAGAAATTCCCTAATTTCTACTTGTTTACGTGCTTTCTTCTTCCTGTCTGTGTCTCTCTGTACTTCTCTTTATCAAATTTCATCTTGTTGTTTTCAGACTGTCTCCAGTTTGTCAAGATAACTTTGAATTCTGATCCTAACAGAATCCTTTGTCTCTGAACTGTGTCATCTGCAAATATTCTCTGTATTTTGCCATCCCTTATGCAACCTTCTAATGAAAATATTGAATAGAACTGGACCTAGGACAGTCCCTTGTGGGAATCATCTACAGATGTTCTCCCAAGTGCTCAGGAAATCAATGATTATTACTCCTGAAGATTCATTTTTTCAATCATTCATCCACTTCATAGTAATTACATCTAGACCTAATTTTCTTAGCTTGCTTCTGAAAACATCACAGGGAGTATGCCAAAAACCTTAATAAATTAAAGGTATACCACATCTGCTTCTTTCCTCTAATCCTTTAGACCCATTAGCCTGTCAAAGAAGGAAATCAATTTTGTTTTGACAAGATCTTTCCTTGACAAGCCCATATTCACTCTTCTTTATCTTCTTACCCTGTAGATGCATATTGATGACTTAATACTTTGTTCCAGCTCTCAAGGTTCAGTTAGGCTGACTGGTCCTCAGTCCTTTAACCTATCTTTCAAGACAGGTTTTGTTTTGGATTTCCTGGGGACGTTTTTGCTCTGTTCCTATCCTCCAGGACCTCTCCTAGCTTCCATAGATAATTCCTAATGATTCAGAGATTGCTTCAGCTGCTCTTTAAGCACCCTAGGGTGTATTTCATCAGACCTTGCTCAGTCGGATATTATCTGTCTTATCTCAGTATTCTGGCCTCTGCTGCTTAAAGTTAATTTTGTTAAATATCTAGTCACAATTTATCTTTTTGTATGGTACTAAAACAAGGAAGGCCTTAACAGTTCTGCTTTACCTGGGGGTTGTGGTAGCACCCACCTTTATACCTAAACACGGTCTAACAGAGGCTCAGATGAATATTTCTGGGATATCTGATTTAGGCTCCAGGCCCAAAAAGTCACATCACCCTCAGAAGAGTCTCCAGCTTCTTCCCCACGCAGGCATCCCAGGCAGTGACAGGAAGGTATTGCCCCACTCCTGAGGGCTGCTTTTCTTCGTGAGGTTTCTGGGTGTGCAGACTCTTGAGTCTGACAGTGGCAGCTCAGCTCTCATATGGCAGGCCTGATTCTTCCTCTCAGGGCTGGCTGCTCCTCTTCAGCTGTGGCTGGACTCATCCATCTGCTTTGCTTTTACCAGCACCATGTCTAGAGCTCAGGGATGTGGATGGGGACAGGGACTATGCTTTCACAGCAGGGCTTCTGACAACAAAATCAAGGGCTAAGGTCTTTCCTGGTAATGTTGACCAAAATTGTTATTTTGTCACAGCTCTTCCATTCTTGCTAGATGTACCACAGCAGAAATGCTGTCTGCTCCCCGGCGTGATACGCAAGAATGGTAAAGAGCCCTGACACATCCCAGTGATCTCTTTTGCTGAGCATGCACCACAGGGCAGGAGCCCTTTATGCTGTACCCCACCATCCTGGCTCCAAGATGGACAAGCTGGCCACCCCATAGTTTTGGTGCTCCTCATTGAGAGGCCAGCTGGAGCTTACCTGGCTCCTCCCTGCCTGCCTGCTGAGTCTGCCTTTGGTAGGAAGCCCAGACCCACAAGAAGCCAGGGAACAGCCAAATCTCCTGCTATAGAGGTATCATTTGGCCAAAGTACAGAGGAGCAACATCTTCCCCAAGTATAGACTCAGCCAGAGAGACTGGCTGGGCTGCCTTGACCTAAATCTTGGAATAATCAGTCTGCACTAGGTTATCACAGCCCTTTAAAATTGTCATTCTTGCCTCAAGTTAAGATGAGTCATCTATATATAGCTCGCTATTTGCCTTTATCCCAACTAACCATGCTAAGAGTTGAAGCTTTCTGTCTTCCTCCTTCCCACCTCCACACAGAACAACTTGCACTGCTGCCTACGTTAGCACTAAGGACTCCAGACACTGCCCCGCTCCTCTGAGGCTTGCTCTGCCCATCTCTTGGGATGCTTAAAGATTGACACTGGAGTTACTTTCCAGGTACTTTGTCTGGAGCGCAAGTCCTCTGAGGAGCAGCTGAGGGAACTGGGGTTGTTTAGTCTGGAGAAGAGGAGGCTCAGGGCAGAGCTTGTGGCTCTCTACAGCAACCTGAAAGGAAGGTGTGGGGAGCTGGGGTCGGCCTCTTCTCACAGGTAAGTAGTGATAGGACAAGAGGGAATGGCCTCGAGTAGCACCAGGGGAGGTTCAGGTTGGAAATGAGGAGGCATTTCTTCTCAGAAAGAGCAGTCAGGCGTTGGGACGGGTTGCCCAGGGAGGTGGTGGCGTCACCGTCCCTGGGGGTGTTTAAGGAAAGGTTGGACTTAAGGACAAAGGAAGGTTGCTTAGGGACAGGGCTTAGTGGATGACAGTGGTGGAAGGGTGATGGTTGGACCAGATGATCCTGGAGGCCTTTTCCTACCTTTATTATTCTATGTGAGTGAAGTATCTTGTGCTTTCTAGGTGAACACGTGAGTCGCTTTTGGGGGGGTCACTTGTGACAGATTTCAGGAGAGCAGCCATGTGCCTTGCATGTTCTCTTCCTTGGCTTCGCTTTTGAGAGCTGCCTGAGGATCCTCAGCAAGGCTCATATATGGGGCCAGGCTGGGGAGCCTGGTAAGCAGTAAATGAAGAATGGCTGGCAATGTGCTTGATCAAGGGCATTTGGGGACTTTGTTATAGAGGTACTACTTTGTCTCAGCAGCAAGGAGGGACAAACTCTTTGCTCCAGCAAAATAGGATGTCAATGGACTTGGGATCAGCTGACTGACTTAGGAGATTCTCACCACAGCAGATCCCTTGGGCAAACAGCAGAGGCAAGTGATACAGGGAAGGAAGTAAACAAAAAAAATGACAATTTGTCATTTACAGGAGGAGAATGTGAAAAATTTATTCTCTGCTGGTAATGAATTGATGTTTTTGGATGCTGCTCTGCTGAGAGTCACTGGCAGGAACCAATAAGAAACACATTCAGAGGTGATAGAGGGAAGAAATGAAAACTGCTTCGTAGCTCAAGTCGAAGACTACTGTAGAAGAGTCTAGGGGAATATGTGCACCAGAACACAAGAGAGATCAGCCTGGCTCCAGAAGATGTGACACAGAGTGAAATTTATCATAGACTTCAGCATGCTCCCTCTGCATGGTGCTGTGGCAGCCTAAAACCAGGAGAACAACAAAATGGAAGAAGTATTCTCCACGCAGACCAGAGTAGCCACTGTTTGGACTAACACGTCCAGATTTGGATGGGTCCTGCTCTGTGGAGTTTGGTCTGTCTACCTCTTTGAGCATCCACGCTGTGTTCATCTGTCAGCTGCTGATCTGGGCCGTCGTGTGATGGATGCAGCCATGAGAGCTTGCGCCCGTACTGGGGAAATGTGGTTTTGACAGAGGGTTTGTGTCTGTGCTTTGCTGCCAGGGCAGGCACAGCCGGAGAGAGCTGAGGGGCAATTACCTCGCCATGTCTGCAAACCTGTTCAAGGAGCAGATGTTTGCCAGTGGGAGGCCTTCAGTAAGTCTTTGGTCAGTGTGGATGTAAGAAGTGTCCGAATCTCCCTACTTAGCCCCGTGTGCTCATGGTATGGAGAAAACAGTGTGTGTGGGAGAGCAAGGGTGCTCTCTGCAGATGGTGACCTGGCTGCCTCAAAGGACTGGGAATCACTTGTGCTCCTGCAACACACAGCTGGGCTCCTGAGAGACTGGGACTCTGTTCAGCTACGGCACGAGGTAGGTGAATGCCCTGACCTGCTGGGCTGAGCAGGATGGCAGCTCTGCAAGGTGGGCTGTCTCTAGAGCTCAGTGGTGAATTACAAAGGGGCTCCTGAAGAACAGAAACAAGTACACGTCTAAAGCTGAGTATTGGAGAAGAGCATGAAGACAAAGAGAGTTAAAGAAGGTGGAGGTGCAAAATGAGCTGTAATTATCCAGGGTCATAAAAAGGAACAGAACATATTTGTGAAGTGTATTAGAAGTTAAAGGAATGAAGAATGTAGGCTCATTACTAAAGCAAGCTTTCAGCTCATATTGAGTGGTATGGAGAAGAATGAAATATTTGATGCTATCCTGTTTAATCCTACAATAAATGTATGAGACCGCCTGCTTAATATGATTAATGTATAAAGGAGGTGAAAGCATAGTTCAGAATAGGGAAAGAACATATTAAATAATGTTTAGATGAGACAGGTGTGTGCTCATCATCAGGATCAGCTTAAACGTACCCTGGAGTACTTAGACTTTGCCAGAGCAATTTCAGACCATTAGCAGGCATTTTAGGGAGTTTTGTGGCTATATGCATGCTGGATTTTAAGCAGAGGTTAGTGTTTTTGTGCAAGCCTTTATGCAGCATCTGATCAGACGGAATACAAGTGTTGGGGTGTACCCTGAGACGTGGACGAAGGGAAGCATCGCCCTGCTGTTTGCTGTGGGTGGGGACACATTCACATGCCCATGGTGTGAACTGACTGGAATAGTGAAGAATGTAAAGCCTGCTGTATTCAATCCCAAAACACATTTCAGTGATGCCATGGAGCCAATGTCTGGCAGGAGGTTTCTGCAGGTGCTTTCCTCAAAGGGGCTGTCCTTGTATGCAGGAGGGACAGTGGCATGGACAGGGTACCAGAGACCAGAAATTTGTGTCTGAACAATTCACCAAGGCTAGAGGCATCCTAATCCACCCTCAGCGACTCTCAGAGCATGGATGAGAGCACAGCAATGTATTGGCAGCACTCCAGCCTGCACAACAAGCATGGCCGTGAAAAGGAGGAAAGATGTAAAAGGACTGGAAGAAGGGAAAAAATATTTGCGTACAAATGGTAGGATTGGACCAAGGGAGTTACTGACCAAACTGACCAATTTTGATTGCTGGAGAAACATTGGAACAAATGGCAAAACCATTTGTAAATGTCTAGATAATAAGGTGATTCAGAGAAGCCGACATGGATTTGTCCAGAATAAATTGTCAAGCCAGTATAATTTCTTTTTTTTTTTTCTGTTTTTCTTTTGTTTCAGAGAAATGGGCCTTGTGAAGAAGGGGGAGGCAGCCAAGGTTATCACCTCTATCTATCTTGGCTTGACTAAAGCTTTTGATCCAGGCTCACACAGTGACATTCTTATAACTGTAGTAGAGAAATATGAATTGTATAAAATCACCATAAAGAGGCTGCTCAGGTGGCTCAGGCTGTGTGCTTAAAGAGCAGTTATCCAGGGCTTGCTGTCAGATGCTTCAAGTGAGACCCTCGAGCTGTCAGCCCGGGTCTTCTTTTGATCAATACTTTCATTAACAACTCAGATTACAGAATAAGGAAGCCCCCTTGGGAAGATGAGACACTTTGCGGGACATGATTATGTTCAAAATGATCTTGATAAATTGGAAGAAAGGTCCAAAATCAATGTGATGAAATTCAATAAAGACAAGAGCAAATACTACATTTAGAAAGGGGAAATTAAATGTACGGATACAAACCAGGGGATGACTGGTTAGGCAGCAGGGTGCCAGAAGGAGAGTTTATGGCAGATCACCCACCACCAATGGTCAGCAATGCCACACTATTGCACAAAAACATGTAATTCGGATTTATTAGCAGGATACAAGGTAGAGGAGGTTGTAATTCCTGTTTTTGCCTAGGCCAGGCCCTGTACAGTCTGTCTGCAGCTACAGAGAAGGGCTGAAGGAGAAGCATAGGAATGGTGAAGGCTCAGAGAGCCTGACCTGGAAGGAACAGTTTAAGCAATTGGTTTTGTTTGGCTGGGGAAAAAAGAGAAGGGAGCAGTGACACAGCAACCTTATCTTGACCTCTTGAAGACTGTTATGAAAAGGGAAATAAACAGTTGCTTGCTGTGTCCACTGGGGAGATGACAAGGAGTAATCACTTGATTCGTGGTAAATTAGGTTTCCTGTGTAAGGCCAGTTAAGCACTGACACTTGCCTACAGGGCAGGTGCTGTGTGCCTGTTTTTGGAGGCTTGGCAGAACAGGCTGGCTGAATTGTCACCAGGTAGGGATGTGTCCAATCCTTCCTCAGAGCAGAAGAGATGCCCTTTTTGGTCCCCTGAAACCCTGCATTGCCATGACAGGTTTGCTTAGGGCTGTACCGATTGCCAGGTTGGCACTGGAAGGAATTTGTCTCCGTGTCACGTTGGCCCAGACTTTCTTCAGCAGCCCAGGGGGTCGCTCGCTTACTGGAGTCATCTGAGTGTTCTTCCTCAGGCAGTTCCTGTAAAGGCGACCTGAGGATTTGATAGTGCCTTGGTCTTTCTTCTTCCCTACCTGTGACAGACCTTATTCTTTCTTTAATCTTTGAATGACTAAAGCTCTTTTATTTCTCTTGAGGCAGGAGTCAGCAGTGTTGTGCTACCGCAACGCTGGCAAAGGGCTCCATGGAGCACAGTTAATAGGGAAGGAAGGAACTGCTCGTCAGTCAACGTGCATGTGTCGCATGTGGCACCCCACAGCTGAGCTTTGGCAAGCCGAGAGCTGTGTTTGCAGTCGCAGGTGTCCCCTTACAAGGCAGGCACGCAGATCCTGCCCGTGGCTGCCCGCAAAGTGCTCCGGTCAGCCTCATGGCCAGAACAGCTTTGGCCAATTGTATTTTGTCAGCACGAGTGACTAACAGCCTCCATGCCACGAAAACTGATTGAGCATTATTTCTTTTCTAGGAATGACATCAGAAACATAGGAATTTTCAAGTCAGATTGGATAAATGGTCTAATCTCCTGTTGGCCAGGAGCCACTGCCAGCTGTTATAGGCAAAGATTATAGTACTTTCTTGCTAACAATTGGTGAATTATTGCCCTGCTAATATGCTCTACATAGCAGTGGACTTGCAAGGTTTTACTTTTATTTTTCTAGGAACAAGTAATAATTTTGAATAGTCTCATTTTCTTTATAAATAACCAGGCTTTGAGAAGTAAAAATTAAGAAGTATTAGGCTCTTCTCAGAGGCACCGCATAGCAATGAGTCTCACAAACTGATTTCGTACTGCAAGTATAGTTGGGTTAAAGATCACACTGAAAAAAATAAGTGTATCCTTGATTTTATTATAGGTCCCATCAAGATCACTCACTTAAAGTACTCTGTTTACTTGTCTCCTCTCCACTGTTTACAGATGCTTTTCTTTCTCATGTGGTTCTTTACTTTTACTCTATCATAATTGAACTTTTGCTGTAAATTGTCTCATGCAGCTGCAATCCTGGGATCATTATTACATGCTTCAGAGAAAAATTAACTTCTTCCCACTGCACACACAGTGGCCTACTTCCCACATCAAATGTCCCACCCTGCACAGCATGGATACTGCTAATGATGGGAGGTTGTGCCACGTTCAGGGGCCTCTGGGAGCAGAGAAAAGGCCAGTTCTGAGCAGATACCCGATTTGATTGCAGTATCATGAAGGCTAATTACTCTAATAAGCGTTCATGGGATTCAGAGATCAGGAGAAAAAAGATCGCAAACACTATTAAGGTGTCAGAGGTGTTGACAGCAAATTGGAAGTATCAAGTGCCGATTTCTGTTTTCTGAAATTCAGGCTAATGTCACTGAGAGCTGCTGACAATCATCTAAGGGCAGATCCTGATGCCCTTAAAGGACTGTGTTCAAGCTACCTACATTATGTACCTAACTGAGGTGCTATTGAATGCTTTGAATGTAGAAGCAAAAGTACCCCAAGCCAATCAGCCTTCTTGCTTTTGTGGGCTGCAGACTCTACCTGTCTATATAACAGCTGAGGAGAAGTAGTAGTAACACCTAACTGATAATAGAAAACTTGAATAGCGATCGATCAAAGAGAGGATATTCGGGGTGAGCAGACCTTGGGGAAAAGCTCTCCAATTGGGGAATACTGAAATCAATTGGCTTGGGAAAAAACAAACAAACAAACAAAAAGCTGAAAGGTTGTGTGAGTGCTTGTGTTGTGGGACACCTCCAGATGAGGTTCCTGCAGCACGCTGTGTTAGTGTAGATGTGAGGATTCTGGAGCTGTGTCTGCACAGTGTGATCAGGGAAGGAGTCCAGCTGCTGAGCCTTCATCCATGTGTTTTCCATTGATGTGACGGGCTGTTGCTTGTCTCCAGCTCAGGTACAAAACGTCTGCACTGTGCTTAGCCAGAGCAGAGCTGGGAAGTCAGCTGCTGCTGTCCCTGCAGAGCTCAAGGAGAGCTCACTAAGGAGCGCCTGAACACGTACTCTGACAGTGGGCAAGCAGGGACTCCGCCTGCAGAGAGGGCCTGGACCAGCTCAGATCCTAACAAGTGCATTGTTGGGAACTGTGACAGTTTTTCCCAAGTATTTGGGCAAGTATATGGAAGAGGCAGAACCTGAGTTGGAGTGAAGTTATGTTGGACATACAAACAAAACCATCTTATTGTCAGACTAGTTTAGGGTGGCGTTTTAAAAAGCTCACATTTGAAGCACATCCCTTTTTTTGTGCTCAGAATGAGACATGTAGAGCATGTGTTTGTAACTGGTTCCCCTGAACTCTACGTTTTTCACTCTGAATTAAAATTCCTCACTACGCCAACCCCTTCATCTGAAGCAGCTGCTGGTGACCACCATGGTCAGCAGTTAGCTCATGATCCCAGGGAGATATTCCTGGAACAGACACACATTTGTGCGTGATGGCCAGCCTTGGAAATCACTCTTCTCCATATGTGCCATTGGACCTGTCCTTTGATCACTAGCCATTTATTCTGGGCCACATTGAATTATGCCATTCCTTAATGCAAGCTGGCAGAAGTGGTTCCACTTGGGGACTTAACGATTTCTCCACTGTGAGGATGTTCAAAGGTGTATGCTACACGAGACTCTTCAGTCACATCTTATGGCCATGTAACTGTCATTTTGATGTATTCTCAGATGGATTCCCTTTCGTTTTATTTTTCCTTCCTCAGAAAATTGTGTTCTAGGTAGGGAACCTGTTCACTAGAGAATTAATTACTCTTTGGTGAGTCTCTTGCTGAATTTTCATGCTCCACAGAGCTTCACAGTATAAACAATTTTATAAAACAGAATTAACACTCTTTTCCCAAAGAAGTAACATCAGGATACACAGTCTGTGTAATTGAAGTATTCAGACTGCTGCTTGTTTTCTGGTCTAGGTACCAGATAAATAGCTGGTCATAGACGGAGAATTTGGTAAGCTCTAGGATAATCATGCCCATTTATCATGGGTGATATTTAGGGAAATGTATCTGCTGCACTGCCTGGACAGGAACAAATACACCTTTGAAAACCTCAGCAGAACCTGCCAAAGTGCTTGTCCCCATCCTGAGCTGACAGATGCCCACAGGAGTGTATGCTGACAGGCCCAGTGACAAGTCATCCTTTTCTCTTCAGTCTGATTGAATTCCCAGATCTGAAAATTGAGCGTTCTTAATGCTTTTGGTCTAACTGAAATGTCTCTTCTAAACTGTAAGCCATTTATCTGAGTTCTAATCTCTCCTGCTGAGCTGTCACAGTCAAAAGGCAAATCTCCTTACCAGGCAGGCAGATGCTCTGAAGATGTAGGAGAATTTCAGTTTTAATGGAGATGTTTTGATCCCCCTGAAACAGAAGTCCCCCAAGGACCCATGTCACACATTGCTTGCAAGGGCTCATCTGTACCACACATAGGGACAGAAAGCTAATTTGAGCTGGGCTGGCTGAAGGGTAGCCCTATGATCCTGCACTTGGGGGAGTAAGCCACGTGGGAAGGTGTTTGTTTGCACAGGGGCAGTGATGTACTCAGGTGTCTTGGAGACCCTTCTGAGACATCTCTGCAGTGACGGGAGTGCTGGGGGCAGTTGTGAAACTACCTGTGGTGATGAGAGTGTGTTTGTGCATGCTATGAGCCAGCATCAGGCCTCTGGGGTGGAAGCCGGCTGCTGTTTAGGAAGGATGTGAGAGGACCCTGCTGAGGGCCTGGGGCTCTGCCGTGCTAATGCTGCGTGCTCCGTGCTAACTGGGACTGTCTGCTCCTTTCAAGGTCAAGTGGCAGAAGGATGACATGGACAACAATTTGAACTTCTTCTCTGTCTCCTCGGATGGACGGATTGTGTCGTGGACTTTAGTTAAGGTAAATAGTAGGTGACAATTTCCTTTCCTGGCCAAATTATAACCAGTTGCCTCCAAAGTTCGATCATGCATTAGTTTTATTATTATTTATAATAAGCAAGGTTTGAAAAGAGGTGGCAGCAAAAGATTGCAGGTGCAGTCACAGCTTGCTGCTGCCAGCCTCCAGCCAGGTTGAGGGGCTCCATATTGAACTCTGAAGTAAGCAGAACCTGCCTAACTCCTTGCTCAGGACCCAACCTTCATCTGATCTGTACCTACAGCACCCTGTGGGCCTGAGTACCTGAGATCATTTTTCTGCCTTGCAACTGCTGAAATTCAAGACTGGTCCTTGCTCTGAAAACTTCCTTGTCCTGGGATCATCACCCAGAGACAAGGCAGAATGATTTGCTTTCTTCCCCAGCTTTAAGACTCCCACCCCCAAAATGCTCCCCTACAGATTGCAATTCAGAATGGGAGAGGGAAGGTGCAAATTTCTCCCCTGCTCTGGTACAGTGTGTGGCCAAAGTTGCAAAGAGTAATTCAGGATGTTAACTAGGAGCGTGGCAGCTGCTGCCCTGTCCCCCAGAGCAGCTGGTGCAAGGAAGAGCAAGTTGAAATACTACAGCCATAGAGCAGGGAAGAAGCTTGCATTTACACTGGGATGGATGGCAACAAGCAATCGAACAGACAGAGGGTTCCTCCCTGCCAAGACATTGCCTGCTCACACCAAAGACAATTTCCGTAAACTCATTGGCATTCTCTGCCTTTCATCTCTTTTCCTTTTGGAGTACATACATTGATAGAAATGTCCCTAAATGACCCTTAGATGTATGTCTCTGAATCTCAATGTGTGCTTTTTCTGTTGGGTATTTGATTTTACATTGTGAAGATTTCTTTTTTTTTTTTTTTTTTTTACTTCTGAAATAATTGAATAACCCTAAATGGGAGTTTGAAGCAGCTGTCCCATTATTTCCCAGCAAGCAAAGAAATTTCTTTACATCCTTGGATGCTTTTTTTTTTTTTTTTTAACCTTTTATACCAAGCCATTCAAAACATTCTGAAAATGTTAGGCCTTGCCGCCATGGTCAGGGTTTCATGTCTAACATTATATGTATATTTAAGTCTTATGTTCACTTTAGGAGTGGAAACCACTTCTAAGGAGCACAGACAGAGCTTGCAGAGGGCATTGAATATCAGGTTCTTTCATAAACTCCTCCAGGTTCATACTTGCAGCTTTAGACCCCAAAATGCCTCCAGTGAGTGCATCCCAAGTCCTTCTCCCAAAAGCTCTCAGAGCTCCCTGAACAGGGACAGGCTAACACTGTCGCAGCACTCAGCTCCTGCTTTATCTCCTGCATAGAAGAGCCCAAAAGATTTATGCTGAAGTGGGTGGCGCACACCTACAGCTAAACACATCCAGTTAAGGTGACTTGGCAAGTTACACATATCACCTGGGCCCTGGTAACTGAGTGTGCTCCAGCTTGCTTCACTCAGGAGGTGGATTCACTCTGGATTAAGCCTCTTGTATTTTAAACTTCAGAGAAATGCTACAGCTGGGACAACCTAAGATTCTGCAGATAGGCTCTGATAGCAACTCACCTGGTGGAGGGCTTTTTGAGACATTTTTGTTATTCATCTCTGCTTAATTGTGTTCCCACACTGTAAGGTGCTTCTTTTTCTTGTCCATTCAACATGTCCCTTCAGTCTGTGGTTTTATACACAGCAAGGAGGAATGGACAACCTGCTTGAATTGCAGCTTTACAAGAGAGTGAGGTCTGAGTTTTATTTAGAGTAAAATTAAAGAGACTCCAGAGAACTTATATTTTGCAAATCCATAGTACAAATACGGAATAAATGAAAGAGAGCTTCATTAATCATTTTGACAGGACTATCCAGAAGTAAAGCTGCTTTAAACACTGATAACTCTTTGACACCTCCAAAGCTGGGAGCACAAAGTGAATAAATTAATTCTTACTTCTGGCTGGACATCTGGTAAGCACCACTCAAAAGTTGGATAGAAGACTTGTCAAATTTTAGCTAGGGATGGTTGATCTGCCTTGGCTGTGGTGGTTGTCTCTGTTAGAAACAGGCACCATCACTTTGGACAAGCTTCATGAAACATTAATGTGTGCTCAGGCTGTCATCTTGGCTTGGTTTTGGGTCATCATGAAGGTGTAAAGCTGAGGAAGGATGCGGGAATTCGGCAGCTGGGTGGCTCTGCTCTCCCACTTTGGATTCATGCGCTGCCTGTCGAGGAGAGCTGTCAGTGCAATGTCAGGAATCAGCTGGTTGGGATGCAGTCTGGCACGGCCCCTCGGCCTGATCCTCAGTGCTCCCAGGTTTGTAGCCATAGCTCACTCTTCCTACGTGACCTAGAGCTAAATTACTGAGCAGCTCTGGGCCTCCTTTGTCACTTGAGGTTAATAACAACAACTAAAGGGAAGTAGGCAGCTGCGAGGCCTAATTCACTAACGCCTTCAAAGTGCTTTACAGTTGTTTGTCAGAAGCAACATATTATTGTTCAGTATTCCTGGAAGGCCAGGCTGTCAACAGTCTGTTTGCCCAGAGGAATATGTGAATGGCTCTGGCGATAAACAGCCCCAGGAACAGATGCATTTTCCAGACTGTGAGGCTGGGTACAAAATAAAAGCAGCACTACAGGGAACTCTGCGCAAGTAGGAGCCTGTATGAAAGCGAGAGGCTACAGGAGCTATCCACGGAGGAGACCTGAGCCAGGTGGAGATGCTGGGAGGCATCTTCAAAGAAAGACTGCAGAAACGCATGAACCTGGAGAGAGAACCTCATGTGGTTTGCCTTTTTGCTTGAATACACCCGTGTGCCTGTCCACAGCATGTGCCTGCCGCGTTAGGCTCTGTTAGACACACTGGGTTTATCAGCGTGATCGGCTGCGGGCAGCTCCAAAGCTGCCCTTCAGACCAGACTCATGCGGCCACCAGGCATGGCCTGGGCACGGCAGATGCTCTCTGGAGAGCAGGCAGACCTGGAAGCCTGAGCAGAGGTGAGTGTCTGCTCAGCGTGTCCTGTCTGTGCTCCCAGCTGCCCACCAGCACTCCTCTTGGAAGGGGCAGTGAGTGGCATGTGGAGTGCGCTCTTCCCCTTGATGCCCAGGGCACTGCTCTTTCCAGTTCTTGCACACACACGCCAAAGTACACGACCTCTTTCTTAACATCACTTCTGCCTGTACCCACTGAACCTAGGTTGTTCTAACCCACGTGCTGTGGGAAGAGTCACTAACAGAAAGTAGGAGTCCACAGGCTGCAGGAGGCTGTCCTGCTTCTTGCTGTGATCTTAGAGAAAATTTACTCCCATCAATAAGCAAGAGCATGTGGTTAGGCAGCAGTGCAAATTAATGAGAAGAAAATAAATTATTTTATGGGTTTTGTCCTGTCTTGAGCCTTCCATAAGTGTGTTCCCCCAAAATACAATACAAATGTCTTACAAAACGCAGTCGCCTCTGAATTGCAGTACTGAACAGTTGCTTGCAAGGTCTTCTCCCCCTTCCCCTAATGCACAATTCCCTGGGACTGACTTTTCCTGGCAGAATCTCTTTTTCTACCTGAGTCCTGCTCTGGGTTTAGAGAAGCTCCAACTAAAGCTTGATTCACTGAGCTAAGAAGTTATGTTTTGTTCTCACAGTGCTCCAGTGGGAAATCTGCAGATTCATGAAAACATCCAGTCCTCAGCCCACACTTCTCACTAATTTAATCTTTAGTTCTTTGTTCTTTTTATCAGCCCCAGGGTATTCTTATATTCACAACCAACTCCAGTCTGCAGAGGTATTTTAATTCCCAAAGCTAGTCTAAGAATGGATCTTTGCCCTCTGTTTTCTCATACTCACCCACATGGTGTCTATTTTCATCAGTCTTTTGTCTCCTGCCTAAGTTGTAAACTCTTTGGGACACAGTCTTTTTGCCCTGTGTTCATGCAGCACCTAGCAAAGCAGTGTCGTGGCCTGTGATGAGAGCTTTTTAGAGCTCTGGGGATAACAACAACATGGGGCACTTTTCCCTTGGGGTAGCTGCTTGCTAGATGTTCTTGTTGGTTGAATCTCAGAGCCCAGGAGGCTGTGAGTACTGGGAAGTGAGGCTGCTCTGGGGACAATAAGGGGATGGTAAGAAGAGGGGACTGGTGAGGTGGTAAGTTGCTATCCATTAATGTGGGTTTAGTTAGCTCCACAATAATACACAATACTCGTCTTCAACCATGCAGGGTGATTTCACTTAACACAATGATTTAAGCTGACAGTGTCAACCCACACTTCAAAACACTGACCTCAAAACCCAAAGCTGTCCAGGTCAGTTGCATGTGCCTGGGTGATGTACAAGTGGCTCTCAGTACCAGTGCTTCAAAATACCAGTTTCTTGGAGGTCTTATGTAAAACAGCATGTTAGCAAATTGCCAACTGCGGGCATGAAACATTAAACAACTTTTGGAAAGCTTTTTAAAATTCCTCCATAAAATTTGCCATTTGAAAGTACTGAATGTCTCTGTATTGTTGCTGTAAAGCCTGTTATTCATGTGGAATCTCCTCTGCTTGCAGAATGAGCTGGTTCATACAGATGTCATCAAGCTGTCAGCAGAGGGAACAACGATGCAGGGGCCAGAGGGGCTGCAGCTGCAAACGCTTGGTAGGAGCCCAAGTCCTTGCCATGCTGATTAATTACTGACACAAAGCCTCTAATCAGTCATTCAGAGGAATTAAATTGGGAGTGGGACGTTGAGATGGAAAAGGACTGGAGAAGGGTTACTCCTAGCTTTGAATGTGTGGTAGGGCAAAATCTGTCTGGAAGCAATGGCCACTAATTGAGTCAAGGTTTGTTGCTTGTCTTTGCTTGCAGAAAAAAGATGAACATTAATTCCAAAAATGTTCACCTTGCCATGACATCCCAGTGCAAACAAGGCATGGGCATTACCTGTATTTGTCAAACCTAAGGTGGTTTTGTTCTTCCTACCGGACATTGATCTGAGCTGGCCAAATCAAAATGAAAAACAACCTTTGCCTTCTTCTGGGTGCACAGCTCACCCAGCCTACAGTGGGATGTGCCTCGTTTGGCTTTGGCTCTCTAAAAGCACAACATCCATTCTGAGCTCCCTATTTGTATGTTAGGCTCCCTCTATACAAAGTTGGGACAGTGCAGTCCTTCTAGGCTGAATCCCCTCATCCTGTCTGTCCTGTGTTTGAGACAGGATTGGATGAGTCAGCTCTGGAAGTCCCAGACTACACGGGGAGCCTTGAGGAATCCCCTAATCATCCTGCTTTTCCCTATGAAGTTATGGTCTAGGTTTGGAGAAGGCACTTGCTCTGCATTTAAGGGTGTTCCTAGGCTAGTAATTGCCGAACAATTTGTGTTTGCGTTGCTGCACAGATTCCAAGAGACCAGCTAAAGCAGTACACTGCAGAACTCCCAGAGGCTTCAGGATTATTTGTTAGTGTTTCTGGGAAATGGATTTTTCAGACACTTGTCTTGAATATTTAACAATCTATTTAAATGTTAAAAAATGCAGACAGTATTACGGGGTTGAAATGACCTTAACAATTCCCTTGAGATCTACGTTTTGTTATCGTTTAAGACATAATGCTGTTTTCAGCTGCCTTTGCAAAAAGTTCTCTGTAACTACGTGCTTCTGAGCCTTGTCTGCTTGTTCTGATTTCTCCTCTGATGATTGCTGTGGTTGTCCCTGCTGGTCAGGAGACTCAAATTGCTCTGGCAGTCAGCAGACATCCTGTCTTCTGCTCAAGGACCCTTCTGAAATTTTCTTTCACCACCATTCAAGTTTACTTTCTTGGGTGATGTTGCATCTGTCATGAGAGCAGAAGCCAGAAGATCTCAAGAAATAACATCCCGTTGTGACTAATGCCTGCTTTAAATACAGGTCACAATGTTGCTTGATTTGAGGCTTTTGAAGTCAAGGGAATCCTTCTGTGCCTGACGAAAGATTTGTTCCCAAATCATATCCTTTGCTATTGCCTTTACTGAAGTTAGCCTGCTAAATGGCTTCTGAGCCAAGGATGAAGAGGGCAAAGGAGTTATCTTGTGGTGTTTCTTCTCTGGACCCTTTAATGCATGGGAATCTATTTACATTTTTGTGAAAACCAACCAGCAGAAAATAATAGGAGGCAGGCTGGGTCTTCATGACTCTTACATTTGCACCAGGCATTTTAAATTCTTACCAGAGTGAATCCCTTTTTTCAGCCAATCTGCCACAAAGCTTTGTTAACTGACATTCACTGCTCACACTGTTGCACTGGAGGATGATGCTGTGTCCGGGGCAGCTGGAGTCTTGGAAACCTTAGAAACTTCTGGAATCAAAGACAGATGCTAAACTTCATAATAAGCTTGGTAGGACCGTGGTTGAGAACGGGAATAATAGCAGTGACCGGGTGCAGAGTGCAACGCTGATGAGCTTTCTGCACCTAGCAGCATCCTTGAAGCTATATATGAGAGAAGACTGTTTGAACCAGAAGCTGGAGTTGCTGGGAGATGTTTTCAAAAAGGAGTCTTGTGCTTCTAAACAGTTCTCTTATTTATTTGGGGGCCAAGGCTGACCCCAAAGAGAATGATGGAGGCTCCCTTGGGTGCCATTGCCTTTAGAGGCCATCTGGCAGGCGGTGCTGATTATAGGTCTGTGTCAGTTCTTCCTGGGGCGGTTATGTGTTGTATAGCCAGAGTTCTCAATGGCAGTCTCAGGATGCTTGTTGCTTTAGACAGCAAATTACATAGTGTGGCTGTTGTTATGCAGGCATCAAATCTCAACAGCAATTGATCTCTTGGTCCAGCTGAGAGGCAGCCCAGCCCAGTGGGTAGGGTAAGGACAAAGTCTTGGAGAGCTGAATTCAGCTACTGACCTGCCGTGAGGCTTTCTCCAAGTCAGTTCATCCTTCTTCCAGTTCCCCTTCCCCTTTGTTTGTGTCATCTCTTCAAATTGTGGGTGCTGGAGAAAGGCACAACTTGGGAAGGGTTTTTGGAAGGGGTGGCTCTAATTTCTCTGGGGAGCTTTTGGCTAATAAATCACTTCTGGAAACACTGGCCATGTGCATGTAGTGTAGGCAGGGAGCATGTGCTGGGCAGATGAACCAATTCTCTGTCTGACTCCTTTCTTCTGTTAACAGGCTGCGGGACATCCTTTGATTTTCACAAAAAGATAGACTATTTGTTTCTCGTTGGTACTGAAGAGGGAAAGATCTATAAGGTAAGAATGGCTTCTTTGTCCCTTGTTTTACATCCCCTGACCTGTGCTTGTCTTTCAGGTTCATCATCTTAACTGTTTGCTCAGACAGCAACAAAGTATGACTTCAGAGCCTGGTCCTGCCTTCAGATCCCTGTGGCGAGCCAGAGACCAGCACAGAGCCCCAGAGGGTCACGGGGAGCTCTCTGTGCAGACCCAATTAAGACATTATTTTGCAGAAACGTTTTTCATGCAAACTGCATCCCAGAATGCTTTGCAGATTGCAGCTGTGCAAGTGAGGCGCTAACTATGATCAGAGCAGAAGTTAAAAGGCATCAATCCTCTGTCCTTATGGCTACAGGGAAATGGCAGGAAAAATCTCATCTCTTTTCCTTTTTAGACCTGTTATCCTGCAAGCAGTGAGGCTAATGAAATCGTATTTCCTATGGCTCGGTGTCCTGCAGCTCTTCCCTTCCACGATTACATCCCAGCTCCTTCCTCCAGCCCCACTTTCTCATCACCCTCCTATATCCAGTTTCTCACTGTCTCCTCTAATGGTGCTCAGTTCCTGCTGCCATTTGTCAGCCGGCCAGCTCCAGCCACATGGTGAGGACGGGGGCTGAGTTTTGATTGCCTTTCCATGGTGAGGGGCATTGCCCAAATGTTTGCACTCTGCAGCTGTCCCTTTTTATGAAATGTGTAAGACCTTAATGTTGCCAAGTCCTGCATGCAGCCAACTTTGGCTGAAATTGCAAGCGAGGTCAAAAGTTGTTTGAGAGGAGAGACAAGAAGACAGCAGGAAACAGACATTGTTTTTTTCTTAAGAAAACAAGCTAAAATAGCAAGTTTTGAGCTCTGCTGAATTTAACCCTGAATATAAAGCTTTTTACTGGTTATGATACTTACATAACTTTTGTTTGCCCAGCACGTCTCTGAGCTGGCTTTTCAGCTTCGTTAACATCGTAGCCACAGCCCTTCAGTGTTAGGATTGGACCATCAGCAGGAGGCTGACCTGCAGAGCAGAGTTATCCAGGCATCCCTAGAAGATGCAGTAAGCTCCTTGCCATGTCCTGCTGCAAAGTGGAAACAAAACAGAGAAAAAGAACTCAAAGAGAACTGTATTCTGAAATCAGTATCAATCATTTAGGTTGACTGAAATTTGTCCCTCTGCCAGGCAGTATCTAGGGTGGATTTCTGAGTAGTGCTCACTTGCATTTGACAAGACAGGAGCAGAAAGGAAGTGGGAGAAATGGGGGTGCTGGGCTGATGGGTGATGGACAGTGGAGTAAGTGCAATGGCTTCTTGTTTATGCTCTCAGGATAGAAAGCATCTGTTCAGTTATGTGTCTTGGGTATTGTACTCTAAGTTGTTTGAGTACTGCTGTGTCTAGTCCTGATCAAAATGCAGTAAGGAACCACATGTTTGAACCACGATTTAACTTCCTCTGTGCTTAGGGGAGTGATGGATGTCAGTGAGTACAACAGTGGATGTCAGTGTTAGGTGGGACCGTCAGTTACCTTTCAGGAGAAGCGTTCAGGCTGGTGTCCTGCCTGATTTACACAGCGAAGCAAATCCTTTCTGTAGGAGGATTGAATAGGAACAGAATTTGGGAGTGTTTGCACTGGTGGAACTGTAGCTGTGAATGATCTTTAGTGAAACTGGAGCTAGGATGGGTTTTAACACAAAGAGTGATCCCAGCACGAAGCCCCACAGGCATTTTAACCACTTCTTGGGTGAACTAATGCAGAGAGAGACTGTTGTAAAGGATTGTTTCTTTTATTGGTAAAAAGGCCAATTTCAGGGTTACTGGTAACAACAAAGCATTCTTGTGGCATTGCTGGGCTTTAGAGAAACGTGGGACCACTCTTGCATTGTGCAACACCGCCCTATCAAATTCAGGTGTTCCCATAGGAATGCAGAGGCAATCATCCATCAGACTGTATGGAGTAACACAGGGATGAGAAATCTTCAGTGTCTAGACAAGCAGGCCTCCACAGTACCCACAAAAAATGGGGCAAAAATGCTTGGACCCTCAATGTCCCCAGGAGTTTGCTACAAGCGGTTTCAGAAATTTTGGGATCAACAAGTTGCTGCTGCTCCAGACATTTCTTAAGGAGTACCACATACCTTCATCACAACTTTTATTGAAAATCACACATTTGAATCCATTACTGGAACTAACTGTGGATTAGAGCCTTGCCCCACTTGGATGCTGAGGGCACTGACAGTCCCGCAGCCATTCGGGCAGATTTTGGGTTCAGTGGCTGCGCTGAGTGGGAGTGAGCTGCCTGGGTCTCGGTGCTGCACTCCCATGTCACTGCATGTTGAGTGAGAAGGACAGACTTCTTATGTGCTGTATGAGTCAGGGATCACACATGGACTGCTCTCCACACAGGCTGAATTTTAGATTATTTATTAAATAAATTGAAAAATGAATTTCAGAGAGGCATTTTTTCAAAGACCGGGCATGCCCACAAATAGCATTACAATATGTTAATTCTTTAGCTGCAGAATGATTGCAGTGAATTTTTTAAAATGGCTGAGTTAATAGTGTTTCTGAAGCCAAGAAATCATTATTTTAATTATACACAGACCTATCTATTGCCCTTTTACATAGAGAACAAACTGTTTCTGCATTAATGTGGTTCTGTAATGCAAAACTGCCTCTTTGCGTATCTTATTTGCTGTTTAGGAATTGTTCAGCTTTTGTACAAAAAAGGATGGCCTCTGAGATTCAGATTAAAACTTTATTGTGACTTCAGGTCTTTGGTCAGAACTACTTAGTCAGCAGAGTTTCACAACAGAAAAAATGTGATAAGATTTGTGCATTTTCACTTGATAGAGGGTTTTTTTCAGTCTTAGGCAGTTTGCTTGAGAATGTAACAAATTAATATAATAAAATTCACTGCAAGACTATATAGAAAGAAAAGATTATTCTTATTTTCAATAAAACTGATTTCACTCTAACCTATTCTCTCATACCAAGCACCAGGACATTTGTACCTGTGTGCTCAGGCCAGGATTTCTTGCAGCTATACAGAGGACAAAGGACACTGGCTACTGAGTTGTTAGCACATCTCTTGGGTTTTCCTTAATTGATGATGACAAACTGGTTTCTGGACATGCTCCAACTTCCAGTTACCCTTCAGGAATGGAGAGGGCTTTTTCCTTGGTATCTTGTCTTGCCCCATCTTAGGCAAAGTTGTTTTCCTTGTCTGGATATTTTAAGGCTTGAGTTTTGTTCCTCATCTTGCCACTCTATCTTTGTGGCTTCAGTTTGTTCTGTCTAGCTATCTTGTCATTTGACTGGCTGCATTTGCCATAAGTTAGCATAGGTTCTTTCTTTTACCCTTTCCAGCTGTTTCTTCCAATGCATTCACATTCACCCGTTTCCACTTGGAAGCCTTTCTACAAATCTTAGCACTTCTCTTACAAATCTGTACAAGAGGACAGTGAGCAAAAGTCCAACAGCTTCAGATGTTGCTGTAACAGCAGTCCATGACACCGTGGGACACGTTTGTGTTGGCAGTTTCTGAAGAACAGCTGGGTGTCCTGGTCTGCCTGGCAGTGCTGTTGTTGGGCAGTACTCTTTCTGCTGCCAGACACAAAATTCCTTTGAAAGAGATTATTTTTTCAGATCTGTGTATTACTTTGAGTCTCAGTATTTCTGATAGGGAATTAAAGAAACCCTCTACGGTATAAGGACACTAATAACATCCATTCACCATCGATGCAGAGGAGTTTTATGTTAGAGTAACATTTAGGATAAATTGAAGTTCTAATAATGAATATTATGAATAAGTTTTGCGTCCTTGGAGTTGTCCTTTCCTCTCAATATTCCTCCCATTTGTTTTGTAACCCTGTCACCAGTCATCTGGTTACTGGTTTCATGTATTGCCACAGACACATTCTTGCTTTCCTGTTCCATCATAAAAACACCATTTACTATTCACACACACCTACCACCATTTAAATAGGAGAAAAACACTTTCAGCAAATTTGAGCAGTGCTGCAGAAGATCAGACAGGCTGCACAAATGCCAGCTCCTTGAATCTACTCATGCTCTTCAAAGCTGTCTTGTCAGAAGTTAGGCATCACATTTTCCAGTGGTTTTGTTTTCATCCTGACATGTGTCTAATAACTGTATGCTTTTTAAAGTGAATAGTAGCAGAAGGCTTTGCCAGCAGTTCTAGGTAGCTCAGAAACTCTTTTATTTGTTGAAGTCGTACTTCCTTCTGAACTTTTTCTCAAGTGCATGGTGTTCCTTCAAAACACATCTTGGGAATACCATGGCCCAGTCTCATGCTGCAGGGACAATACTGAAGGATGGGACAAATGTGGCGTGGGACTGGCAGGCAGTGCCAGAGCACAGCGTGTGGCTGTGGGTTCAGGCAGGCACACAGGGTCCGTTTCTCACAAGGGATACTAGCCAGGCCCTACAGGACCCCTTTTGCTGCTGATTTCATGGGAAAACTGCGTGTCCTTTTCCTGCCAAGGCCTGGATCTCAGCTCTGAGCCAGACTTGCAGACTGCAAAGTGGGTCAGCACACCCCAGAGTGTCACAGGCCTCCTCTACTAGTGACCAGAGAGCTGCCCTTATCATGGGCTCAGCCCCAACAGGGCTCTAAAAGCAGACCTCTGAGCATTACGATCTGTTGGATGTAGACAGATCTCATTAAGATCTTAGTGATCAAAGTCATCAGGTATTAGGGACCTTCAATCCACCTACTTGGAAAGACAGCCGAATAAAGCAGCCTCTCTCTTGTGATGAATTACTCGTGACCCATTCTGTCTGTTCCCAGCAAAGTGACTTTCAAAACAAGCCAAGTACCAATTTTCCTGGTGGCTGAACATTAAGAATTATGAAGTAAAGTTATGGAACATGCCATTAAAGGAGATTTCAGTACCGTAATTACACGCGGGCACAGTGGCTCAGAGATAAAGTATGCAGCAAACTATTAGCAAGCCATAGACACTGTCAGTAAATCTCAGTGGGACATGAGGCACATTCTTGGTTCTGTTTCCTACCACAGTCCCCCTCCAGGGATGCTAGAGCTGCTGCAGTGTGAAGAGTTTAGCACCCTTAATCCAGTACCTGTCCTAGCACACAAGGACATTGGAACCAAAATGGGTCAGAGTTCCCAGACAGTGAATGTCATGTGTAATAAGTAGTTAAGCCTCCTGATTAGTTAGAGCTTTAATTTGCAAGAATTGAAGTCATTTAATACTTCAGCAATCCTGCTGCATGGGCAGATGATGTTTTGCTGCATTCACGAGGGAGCAGGGAAAGGTGCTGAAAAGTCCTTGCAGTGACGGCACCAAGGCAGACTGGCGGAAAATCCTGAAACCACCCTAAACTTGCTGTGTAGGTACAGCTTGCATGTGAGAAAACAACCAAGAGGACTTCATTCATGAGTAAGGGATCCCTGTGGCTAATGAAGGAAGCCTCCAGTTCCCTCTGTGGGAGGAAGGCTGGGGAGGATAACCTAAATTTTCTGAGAATGCAGAACTGACAGGATCTGGGTTGAGCCCTGTATCCTGCTGGTGCAGACAAGCAGATCGCAATTTCTCCTCCCTTTCCTGAGCTCACACACCGGCTGGGGTACAGGGTGGCCCACCTGCCCACTGGGGGCATGGCTTAGTGCTGGCCACCCTCCCGCGGTTCTCACACCCCTCTGGGAAGTGATGAGTGGCACAAGATCCCCAGGGCAGAGGTGTGTGATGCGGGCTGCTAGCACAGGCTGTCACAGGGTGATGGCAGGGAAGGGAATTTAGGCGTGTTCCCAAAATCCCCCCCCCCGAGCCGAAGGGTCTGGTAGGTCATTCTTGTGCTGAGAGCATTATTATTAAAGGTTTGAATTACAGTTGCAACAGACCAAATGTACTGTGCTGTGTGCTCTGTGCAACATGAGAGCTGTTTTCCCCTGCCTTTCTGAGAGCCTGTTACAGAGGCACAGCAGGAGCCCCGGCTGGCAATAGGCGATGGAGCTCCTCCAGTGGAGTATGGGCTCTGTAGCCTGTCTCCAGCTGTAAATCCAACCAATTTTCATCTCTGTGTCTGGCAGAGAGGAGCTCAATATTGCCTGCAAGTGGGGTGAAACAGCATGTGCTAAATGATTTAGTGTCTATAGCACCTCTGGGTACCAGCTGCCTCTTCCCAGCCAGCCCAGAAGAGACTGGGAGGCCATACAAGTATTTGCACGCATCTTACTCCGGGAATACAAGCTCTGTAAGAAAGTCTAGCTGTGATAATTGACTAGTTCTTTCCATTGCAGTGTTCAAAATGCTATTCGAGCCAGTTTCTGGATGTGTTTGAAGCCCATCACATGGCCGTGGATTCAGTCAGCTGGAATCCCTACCACTTGAAAGTCTTCATTTCCTGCAGCTCTGACTGGACAGTCAAGATCTGGGATCACACCGTCAAGTAGGTCCTGCTGGGTCCTGGCGTGGCTGGTGAGGTGTAGCCTAACAATCCAGCTGCACATGTTGGTTCTGCTCACACTTCAGTCTCAGTTTCCCTCTTAGGCGTTGATATTGCTCTCTTCTCTCTGTTCTCTGTGGCTGAGGAATCAGATTGTGCTCCTGAAGTATAAGGTATAAGGTTTAGCGTCAGCTGCTCCAGAAATTTGCCAAGCAGCGCAGCCCAGCAAAGAGCCTGACTGACCTGTCTCTCTTCAGACAACAACCTGCTGTGGCAGGGTTATTTTTCTGGAGCAATGATCTAGAGAAATGTTAGGGGCTGGTCTATGGCCTAAGGGGCCAGACACCTCCTAAGAGCCAGAGAGGCCCCAGAAAATGGTAACATTTAAAAATATATAATGAAGTTCAGGGTTAGTGGTTGAGGAATGTTTGCTTTCAATCATAAATTGATTTTGTTGTACATCACTCAGAGTCAAATATTTCCTGTTGCCAATACTGCTCTAATATTCAATGGTGTTGTCAGAAGTCCAGAGAGGGAAAATCACTTTTTCCTCTGTGATTATTAAGCAGAGAGACTACGTCTCACTGTAAGCAATGGAAGCTTTCAAAATGCTTTCAGAAAGAAAGAAACATCCTACTTGTCTTCTCAACGCAGTGGGACCAATCCAGGCCCATTTAGGTTGATGCTCAGCTCTGCTTTGCCTTTGGCTCAGACCCTGGCTGGTATCTGGCATAGGGAAATACTCCATCTCCCGCTTTTACGGCTGGCCTTGTACATAGGCTGCAGCGTCAAAATGTTTATAGCTCAGCATTTCGCTTCCAGAGTGGCATCTGTTTAATTGATCCCGGGTCTCTCTTTACAGGACTCCGATGTTTATTTATGACCTGCATTCTGCTGTAGGGGACGTTGCCTGGTCCCCTTACTCCTCCACGGTCTTTGCTGCAGTCACCACTGATGGCAAGGTGAGAGACTGGGAGCAAAACTGCTCTGATTTGAGCTGGGACAAAGTCAAGGGAGATCAGGGCTGAGCATGGGAACAGGTCATCCCAATCCTGGGCAAGCACATCGGGGAGCTGAGGATCGGCCACCAGCTGGAATCCAGCCCAGTGACTGGGGCCAACTTGTCTGAGGTTTGCCTGGGCTGCTTGGGAGGGCAGGGTCACTTCAGTAGCTTGAGGTCCCCAAACTATCAATTCTTCTTTTGGCCAACCTGATTTCAGAGGACGCAGAAGTCCAACAGAGTTGAGAAAACTTGGGCAGCTGTATCTCTTATTCCTCCTCCTTATAGGCCTACCACACTTGTAAAAGCAACAAAGCCAGAAATCTCTCAACTGCATCCCTGCCATGCAGATTGCTGATGTTAAATCACAAATTGGTGAACTTTTAGCAGATGCTGAGAGTCAGCTGCATCTCACTGCAGCCTCAACAAGCCCTTTGTAGCTGCATGTGGGCATTCTCCCCTAGGTGTGGGTCCTTCCTGGGGGCCAAACACAACGTCTGGCATTAGCTAGCCAAGCCTCCCTGCAGTCCTGGTTTTCTCCTCATACTCCAGTGATAGAGCTACGTAGAGGACAGAAGGGAAAACAGGATGGGGGCAGGGAACAGGCTGCTTTTTCATATGCTTTCCTGCCCTTGGTGTGGGTATCCCTGGGTCTGTATTGCTTTCTTGATACTACTCCCCCTCATTGAGGTGAGTGTTGCAAACACATGCAAGTCCCAAATTCCTCATGCCAACCACATCAAAGCAGGTGTGCAGCTCTTAGTGCATGCCAAGAGAAAAACACTTAACTCCCTCTATGTAAAAACAGCTCATTAACAAGTGCATCCTTGGGGATGGAGAGATGATTCTCCAGAGGAGGGCACCCCCAGCATGAGCTGACACCTGGGCATTGGTTCCAAACCTCTAAGGTAATGGGAAGCAATAGAATTAAGTGAATATATTCTTATATTGATACTAAAAAATCAATTACAGTAATATGCCCAGGGTCAGCCAATAGAACTTTGTTCCCATTAAATAAAATGAAATCAGCATTTTCCCTTTGTATCAGGCTGTCTCCAAGAGTAATGACTTGGTAATGAAGTACTTAGAACAATCCTAATGTTGAGATGATGGCGGTTATATTTTTGCCCCTAGCCATCCGTCCTAGTAGCTCAGATGGTTAATTCAGGCCTGGCAAGTAGCCAGGGCACGTAGCTATCTGTCAACAGTGGTTTTGTACTGTAAGACCACATTGCTCTGTCACCATGGGCTACATGTTTTGCTGGTGTAAATTGGAAAGTCTGTGCAGTTTGGCCAAATTACTCTAGCAAAAAGATGGCCTTTATATATCTGTATCACTGAATTGATGCCTTAGCAACTTTATTGCAGTTTAACCTTTATGTTGTAGCAAAAAATTCGTTTCACAGACTCAGTGGCTCAGGCTGTGAATTTGTCTCTCTCGAGCTATGCAATGGAAATATCTTTACTGGTGCATCTGGCCTCCCTGGGAACTCGAGGATGCTGCAGCCTAAATAAAGCAATGGTGGTGCTTTTCGCTCTGCATGCAGGATTGAGACTGAGCCCTTTATTCTAGAATCTGTCCATCCCCCTTCTCCCATATACCAAATGAAGGACCTAAAGGATTCAGTGTGACACATGCTCCAACTTGTTCCCCACGTGAGCTGTTGTGTGAGCCCCCAAACCTGACTGGAGTTCACAGCTCTGCTGGAGTGCTGGGTTAACTGTGTGTAGTCCATTTGTGTCCTGGCATCCATCTGTGGGGACAAGGAAGCGATGTCTGCAGGCAGTGATACATCCTGGCCAGCACAAGCAGGTAGAGGTTTAACATGGGGCATACTTGGATGTCTTATTCATGTGCTCAAGTTTCTGCTGCAATAGCTCATCTCCAGGGAGGCTTCTTGCTAGTCACTTGGGCTGGGTTCTTTGTCAGAGCTTTACCCGTCATAGAAAAGCTCCTATGGACTTGACAAGAATTTGTGCAATGAGGTCTTTCCATCCCAACGCTCGTCTTAGCCACAGCTGTCATGACTAGTTGTGTTGCTGCAGAGTCACATCAGCTGCATCATCCAGAGGCCTGGAGTTCTTAAGGGGCTATGGATTAGACAGAAGACTACCTCGTTTGGCAGCACCACACCCAGGATACACACCTTGAGTAGGATCTAAGTCTGCTTTATGCCTTTAATCCCAGACTCTCAAGAGTGACCATCAGGCAGGAACAGCCCAGCGTTGTGCTGTCTAGCAGGAAAGGTCGAGGCAAGAGCTGCCTTCCCACTGCAGTACACTGGCCAGGACTGATGCTGATAGCAATCCTGGTCCCCTGCGCTAGCCGCTAACCATGTTGATTGCAGCAGGGTAACTCTGAGACACGGTTTAGTTTCTATTTTAAACAGAACCTTTTAGATTTGCAGTGGAAGTGGAATAAATAGTTGTTTACAGCCTTTTCATTCCTGGAGATATACCACTTTGTAGCAGAATTCACTTCTTGGGAATAAGTCAGCACCTCGCAAAGGACAGGCTCCATTAAAGCTGGGAAAAAAAATCTACATTAACAGGATACAGAAAACTACAGGACATGCAGCCAGAAAATAAAACATAAAAGGCTTCCTTTTCAGAAACAGCCTTGAGCTTTGCATCCACACATAATTATGTCTGCAAAACTTGAAGGTTGCCTGGAGGTGGTTTTAAAATCAGGCCCTTATTGTGGTCTTAAAGAGATACCTGGAATATTTTAAAAAACACATTTCCTTACCGAAGCTCATGTGTCCAAAATTTAGGTATGTATTGTCCCCCCAGTTGGTAAGACTGACTTGGAAATCAGTCTAAGAATCTCCCAGTCCTCCTGCCTCCAGGAGGTGGGGATTTAAGAAAAGCTCTAAGTATCAGGAGCATTATGATGAAACCTGTGAGCTGGCAGATGGGCATCTCTTTCAGACAGCACCACCTCTTTATAAATAACCCAAGTGTGCACGTTCCGCAGCTGATGCAGTGGATACTAAATGCTCCTGTTCCTCTTCATCATGTTCTGGGTAATTTCCTTAGTGTCCTGCTCTGCCTGATGGCCATTTTATTTCAGAACGAGCATAAATGACTTGCAATGAAAATTGAAATAAAATAAAATGATCCCTGAGACGTGCATGTCTGTGCCAATGCTGCCTGAAAAGAAGCTCCCAGTTCTGTAGCTAGGTGCTAAATAAATGGCTTGATTTTAAAAGGAGTGGACAGTCAACTGCTTTTATGGAAGCTAGTCTCTGCTGGATGCACTCAGAGCGGTTGCTAGTGAGCATTTGGCATTGGTTTTAATCAGTTTGCTAAGTCTGCTACAGTTTTGCTCTGTGATTGCATTTCAAATGACACTTATGTTCCTTGAAGACTCCATAGTGTTTCCTAAAGCAGACAGGTGGAGAGATCTGTTATTTCTAAACATGAGTCCTGCAGCTCAGATGGCTGGCAGCAGCTCTGTGGTCCCTCCAGGCTGTCTCCTACAGGGACCTGGGTGCAGATACTGATGTGATTAGCACTGAAATAAATGAGGTTAGATAACACCTCATTTCCGTGGTTTTAGACTGTAAGTGGTAGAAACCTAACACGAAGAAAAAGGCTAGCTGGGTTCAGAGACCTGCTTTGGAAATAAAAAAAGACTGTGGAGGTGGATTTGGATGCCAAACTCCTACATTCAGGGCGCAGAAGATCTGGTGACGTTGGTCAGCTTATTGTAAGAACAAAGGGCAGGGAAATGGGTAGGGAGCAATTCAATCCCTGCAGCATTCAGCAGGATTCACCTTTGGGAGCTTGCTATGAGCCTATCTCAAACTTCCACTTGAAGCAGAAATAAATATTGAAACGTGTAAAAGCTCGATTCAGAGACCTGAAATTTCTTTCTTAGAGTTCTTTTACTTGCTTTCCTTCAGAAAGGACGTGGTGTTGGAAGGTTGTGCTGTACATGGGCGATGCTACAAACATTCAAGTCTGGCACACTCTGGGCATGTGGATGTTTTCTTATGCTGAATTCATGCATGAATTGTTCTGCCTGTTAAAAAAGCCAGACACCCCTGTCACAAGTGTTCCCAGATGTCTGGATCCCGGGCTGGAGGCCACAGCTGCCCCATGCAATGACTGCAGTGGCACTGTCCAGCTGCGCTTGGTGGGTCTGGAAAAAGGATGGCTTTGCAGGGACCTAACAGCAGCCTGACAATGCCTACAAGGAGGTCGTCAAGAAGTTAGAGCCAGGCTCTTCACAGCAATGCATGAAGGGGCAATGAGACACATCTGAGGTTAGATATTAGAAATTCTTCACTGTGAGGGTGGTGAGGCCCTGGCCCAGGCTGCCCAGAGCAGCTGTGGCTGCCCCATCCCTGGCAGTGCCCAAGGCCAGGCTGGATGGGGCTTTGGGCAGCCTGGGCTGGTGGGAGGGGTCCCTGCCCTTGGCAGGGGGCTGGAGCTAGATGGTCTTTAAGGTCCCTTCCAACCCAAACCATTCTATGGTTCTGTGATTCTGTGACAACAGCCGAAATGAACTGAAACAATAAAGCTTCAGACTGGAAGTAAGGAAAAACTTTTCCATCATGAAGTCAGTCAAGTAGTGCAACATCTTACTCAGAGAGGTTGTACCATCTCTCTGTGGTGGTCTTCAAGACCAGACTAGGTGGAGCCCTGAGCAGCCACACCTGACCTCAGAGCTTACCCTGCTTTGGGCAAGAATTTGGACTTAGAGCCTTCTGGGGGTCTCTTCCAACCTGAATTGTCTTGTAACTCTGTGACACTATGAAATGTCCTTGTGTGAGAAGGAGGATCCCAGGAGCTTAACAGCAGGTGACTTAGGAGCATGCATTAAGTATAAGACCATTTGCCATTATGTTTTTGTGGTTTGTGTCCTTCATGACTAATGCAGCAAGAGCAGGGTGATGTTATAGCTGCCCTTAGTAAATATTGATAGCTTCTAGATAAAAGCCATCTGAGTGCACACACTGCAGAGAAAGCAGGGCAGACATATGCTCCAGGGCTCCAGGACTCTTCCCCCATTACTGAAGCTGTTGACCTTTCAAGATATGAAATACTTGAGATGACCTTCAGGATACTAGCTAATGCTTTGTGCTGCTCAGGAAGCAGGCGTGCCCTTTCCTGCTTATATAAGCACATTTTACTGGACAACTGTTTTGTATGAGGAGTCTTGAAGACTAGGTTTCTGTTGTATGTTACAGGATAAGATGCTGAAGAAGTGTCTGTCGTCTTGATACCCGTTCTTTCCCAGCTAGGAGAGAAACACCAGTTTAGCACTGCCACGTGCATGCCTTTATAGAACAATTCCCAGAGACTTGCTGCCCATTTAACATTGACTGGAAGCCAGTCTCTGTCTTTAAAAGCTTGAGTGACTTTGCGTATAAGAGGCTTGCTAAACCTTTCAGATTTGCAAATATTTCAGAGGGTATTTTGGACCTAATCCTGCCTCTCCTTGTGGGGCACGAATCAGGTATGCTGGCAGACCCCTCAGCATCGCTCACTACTTTTGCCCAGGAGGGTCAGGACTGTGAGCTCCTGATGCTGCAGATGTCCCTGCCCCATCCAAGTCTTTCCTCCTGTCCTTCTGCAGGATCCTCTGGGTCCACCTGTGCTCTGGGGGCTGCTGCTGTCCCTGCAGGGCTGGGCAATTGCTGGTGTGTGAAAACACTAAATGAGTATAGGTCGCTTTGCCATCACGCAGAAGGACCTTTGAGCAAACTGAAGTGGGCAGGGACTTTCTTAAAACGGCTTCTAAATTGCATTCACAGCAAAGTGGTTGTTTTTGAGTAAAACTGCTCATTTTCTTTTACCACAAACCCTAAAAGGCTCTTTCTTATTCCCTGCTGAATCTTTGAGATTGATGTGGACTGCTGGGCAGACTCATGTTTGCTTTTAAACAAGGGCTGGTGACATGTCAAAGCTAAGTGAGGTAGATGGACAGAGTCCCTGAGATTAATGCTGCTTTCCACTTACTGCAAGCCAGCCAGACTGTCCTTCCTTCTCTTCCCGCAGCCACCAGGCTCTCTGTGCCCTGGGATTTCACTCCCACAGCAGCTTCTCGTAGTCCAGAAGACCGTTGTGTGTTTGTGCAGGGTCGGGGTCCTCACCTCTATCCTGCCACAGCTCCCAGGCTTCCATAGGGTGTTCTGGTGGGCTCCAAACCTAAAGATGCATCAGCCGGCTCAGGACACTGCTGCTCACTGCCTTGTGTCCCATAGCAACTGGGTGGCAGGTGAAGTGATTTTGTGAGCACAGTAGTTGGTTTCAATGAAAAGTCAGAGTGATGAATTTAAACCTTTATCAGTGGCTTTGCATGGAATGTTTCTTACGCAGATGCTCCCAGGCCAGGTTTTCATTACTAGAGCTATTAATCTGTCAGCATATGAAATATAATATTTTAACAGAACCTACCTGCTGAGACTAACTATTTCATTCAGCCACACAGGAAGCAACTTTGCCCTTTTCTGCTTGTATGAATGTGTGAACAAACGTGTGTGAACAAATGGCTTGGGCAGCATCTCCAAAGATTTCTTTGATTAACCTGTTTGACTTTGTGTGAAAACCTACTGGGGGCACTGAGCCCATCAGGAATATCTGCAACAGTTTAGCAAACTGCTCCTCGATGCTTTTCTGCTCTTTGCTATCAGCTGCCACTGGGAATGGCCCCTCATTTAGGTTTGAATTTGCAAGTGGGGGTGACTGGCATTAGGGCCACTGAGAGCTCCCCAGTTGTCTGCTCCTTCCTCCCATACAGAGACAGCAGCTCCTGAACCTTGATGTTTGTTGCTTGGCATTTTATAACAACCTGAAATCTCTGCTGGTTCTTTTTAAATGCCAGTCTCCAAACCATGACAGTTCAGTACCTGTCTTACGAATAGCTTTGCTGGCTTGCTGGGGGACTGCAAGTGGCAGAGAGATGTGACCGCTTCCTCCTTCAGACTCTGTGCTGCCCCTTCTTGTGCCTCTGCCTGCCTTTGCATGCATCCCAGCACCCAGCACCGACTCTCCACGGGGTGTAGCCAGGACCCTGCCAACATGGGAAGAGATGGAGCCTGATCCTAGATGAAGAGGAGGTAGTTCCAGCCTGACACCGGGGGCTGGGCAGTGGGCAGTGGTAGGAAGAGAGCCAGGGGACTGGCACAACTGGGACGTGTTCGTGTAGCAGAGCCCTGGCAGATTTGCCCCAGTGCATGTAAGGAATTGTTTGAAACAGCCTTGCAGTTCTTCACCGTTCAGGTATTTGATTTGGGCTGATACAGTAGGGAAGTGTCAGAGGACAGAAGGAAAGACTTTTTGCCCACCCTCAAGATCACAACAAGGCAGGAGAGAGTAGGCAGCCTAAATGTGCTATCCAGAAAGACTCTGGGACAAGTAATTGAATGATCTATTCATAAGCACTGGCAGATCAAAGAACAGCCAGTCTAGTAAGGCTTTAGTAATGCCGTATCACATAAAGCTGATCTGATGCAGTTTTTGGAAGTAACAGGCCTGGTAGATCAGAGGAAGGAGACGTAATTCATCTATTCAGGGTGACTTCAGGAACGCTGCTGGCAAAAGCCTGTAAGGAAACTACAAGGCAGGTGAGAAGGTGGAAGTGGCACAATGGAAATCATTCTCAGTAGTGTGCAGCACGGCTAAGGATGCTTCAGGGGCAGGGCTGGCACTGAAACTCAGCAGTAATTGTGGTGGGACTAAGTGGGCAGGACTTAAAAGTGCTTTGGTGCCAGAACTGGAACTGTAAATGAGCTCAACAACCTCAGCAGCAATTTGCAATCAATGAGATGAAATTCAATAAAAACGCAAACCAAATGTGCAGGGGGAAATGAGCAGTCACTGGGGAAGCAGCAGGACCGTGAGGCAGGCTGGGGCCGGGGCTGACCGCACTGCTGTGCTCTCACCGACACCGCAGCTCTGCTTCCGAGTCAAACCCTGGCAGATGCAGGGGCAGTCACCCCATAAACACGAGCAAGGCTCAGGCTGGGCTTTGGGTGCTGGTCTTTAAAGAGGGGTCATCCCTGGCGTTACAGAAGGGATTGCAGCATAGTGCAGAGGTGCTGATTGCTCTTACCAGCCTAGCATCACACGAGTTCGGTGCAGATTAGTTTCTCTGTTTGGCTTTCACCTTTCAGAAGTGATGAGAAAAGTAACAAATTTGGTATAAAAATGAAGAGCAAAAGGAGGCTTTGTGAGGAGGTGTGAGAAACATTAGCTCAGTTTGTGATTCATTCCAAAGCATGCTATTAATGTTAAAGAGAAAAAAATAAAAGAGTCATGGGCAACACAAGAAAATCATATTATACCAAACTGAAGTGCAGCCAGCTCTGGGGTAGCATGTATCAGCCATTTAGCACCAGATAACAGCTTTCAGGAGTGTGCAGGACCAAGACATGAAGAAGATTACCCTAATCACTGAGACTGCCAGAGCAGAGCTGGTTGGCAGGAAGTGGTGACTGACAGGAAAATTAGCTCAGATAAACAAGCACTTCCTTGTAAAACAATGTGACAGGGTTTTCTGTGGAGGTTAAATGGTCCTCAGCCTGTCTGAATGAATAACAGCTCTTCCGCATGCTGGGGCTTCGGTTTCTTACTGACTTGTGGGAGCTGAGTCAAATCAGCTGAGGCTGAGGCTGTTTTCCTACCTTGTCAAATCGTGAGCGACCCAGTTCTTAGTGAATGAGGAAGAGCAGAGAGATGCAGCCCTACAGTGAAGCCCTCCCCTCCGCCCCCATGTTAAGCCAGGTGGCACAGACCCTCTCTTCCCTGCTGTGTTGCACACCTCGGAGCAGCAGGCGGAGATGCTGCAGGGCAGAGATCCTGCAGGGCTGAGGGATGCTCTTGGTCCTCCCCTGCACCCCAGGGCGTGCAGCCACCTGGCTGGACCCAAGCAGTGGCTTTCCTGGACTCCTGCTCATCCTCCTGAGCTCAAAGCTACCTCTGAACATGCCTGTAACAGATCTGGCTTCAGTCCTGCTCCACTAGCGTGACAGTGCAGTGAGCACCCGTGTGTTTGTAGGTCTGCCTGGTGCTGGTGTCAGGCAGCAGAGGATCAGCATTCCTGTGTCATCCTTGCAGAAACAGGGAGGCGATGAAGGTTTTCTGGGCCAGGTCCCCTTTCCTCCTGCAGAGCCCCTGCCTGCCCCATGCGTTGGATGTCTTACAGCCCGTTCAAATTACACATGTAATTTGAAAATGTCCTCCTAGAGAAAATTAACTGTACTGGAGCTGCTCCCCAGACAGACCTGGCTGCAGTGGGACTGTAGCAATGGCGTAAAGTAAGTCCTCCAGCACATGGCAGCTTGGCCTCCATGCAGGCTGGGGCTGCCCTGCCTGCCCAGTGCCTGCAGGATGCACCAGTGCTAGACAAGGGTTGGGGGTGACCTGCCAACTTGTTAAATATATTACTTGAGAATTTGAAACAAATCACCTGCGGAGTTGGCTAATGGATGAGGTATCATGATTCAGTCAAGAAAATGAGGGAAATCCATCACACAGACAGTGAAAGCCAACCAAAGAAAGAGATGTCAGCTGGTAAAGGGCAGAATGATATTAAATCACCCCTCACCTTTTGCTCTTGCACTGATTTTATTCTTTGTTGCCAAGTTACCAGGTACATCTGCTTTGCTCTTACGCACATCCATATATTTCCCCCAGCCTTGGTTCTGGTTCCTGCTGGGTTGTTTTTGAGCATGGGGGCATTGTCCAGACCAGTGCTGGGGGATGAAGGCTTGTAAACCCAGGAGAAAAGGACAGCAAAGGCTGCATCCACTGCAGACCCAGCTTGTGCTTGAGGCATGCAGTAAAAGCAGATTAGGTCAAGGTAGCTCTTGGGTTCTCATCCTCGTGGTCCACACATGTCAAGTTGTTTCTCCTGCTGGCAGAGAGCTTGGTTGCTTTTGTGTGGTGCTGCTTGGAGGGTGCAGCTCGCCCCTGGGTCCGCTGACATTTCCTTCCCTGCTGCTGTGCTGCAGGACAGGGGGAACAGCAGAGCGTAAGGACAGAGGGCTCCAAGTCTCCTTGGAGCTGCTGGAAGCTGCTGGGCAGAGGAGATGCTCGGGCTGGCTTTCAGGCTGAAAATGCAGCTTGCAGAGCAGGCGGGGAGAAGTGAAGTGCTCAAAACGCTGAGCATGGTTTGATGCTGGAGACACGGTAATAGCCTTGGATTTGCACTGTGCCAAGCTTACAGAGTGGCCATGAGGAGCCTTACTGGGGAGTCTCTGGAGGTGGGATGTATTTGCATGATTCTGGATGCAACTGAGCTGAATTTCTCCTCCAGCTGTTTGAGAGTTAGGCATCAAAGCTGCTCATTTGTGTCAAATATTTTCTGCAGCTGTAACACAGCAGCTACAGCCATTATTGCCAGTACCATGGAGGCTCTGTCGTTACCCTGATGGTAATTTAAAAATGTTCTTATTGAATAAAAAGCATCTGACAAAGGCTGCAGGATCCACCTGATCCCATCTCAGAGATAACTGGGCATCTGCTAAACTTCAGTGCTCATCTTTGGGGCTACTGGCTTATCAGAGTTACTGTCTTCCCTTCAAGGAGAAGTTTGCTTTGAACATCTGCCTGGCATCAAACTGTCTGGCACTTCAGGGTTGGGACTCCAGGTTTCCTTTGGTGGTTGTTGACTGAAAAGCCCTTTCCCATTATTTCAATGCCTATCAGAACGAATGAAGGTGTCTGCTGTGGTCTGCAAGCAGCAGGGCTGCAGACCCTGCAGGTCCCCGGCTTGCTTCTGCAGGGTCTGCAGAAGGTGTCAGAGAAAAACAACTTTATTGTCGGGAGGCTCCAGCTGCCTCTGGGGACATGCACCACAGTGGAAACACTTTTCAAGGGCTGCAAATCAGGGGTTTGAAACCTCCACGCTGGGTTTTCTAAGCTGTTCCTGGATAAGTGCAGGTTGCCCATCACTGATTTGTAATCACTAACAAGGATACAATTTTGAGGTGCTTTTTGTTCCTACGTAGTTATCAGTACCATTAAAACCCAAGCTGCTGTCCCAGCACAGGCACTGCGCTGGCACGTCGTTATGTGCTGTCTTCCCATCAAAGTTACACTTTCCGCTTCTGGGACCATGAGCAAATTGCTGTATTTCCCATGGATTCGTTGAACTGTGAAATGTCACATGCTGTTAAGCATCGCTGCCTTCCTGCGTTGCTGGAGATACAAGCCTGGGCGATGCTGTGGTACTGAGAGAGGAACTGGGGGCCAGATGGGTAGAAGCATCTGCCCTGTGAGCTGTAGAGGTCCACGATGATGTGACACGCTGTATGTAAGTGATTATGTAAATACACTTGTCTGCCACATGTGGAAATTACACAAACATCAGCCCTCATCAGAAAAGCCAATTGGCACCAGCTGCCTGACAGCACCTGGGGGGCAGCTCTCATCCCCATGGGTCTGATGCTGGAGTCATGCTCAGGGTTAGGTGGCCCTTGTTGGGGTCAGGTACCCAGAGAGGGCTCATCTTGTGAGCCCTGGGGGCTGTCTTTGCAGGTAAGCAGTGATCTGTAGTCTGGGGGGGGTGAAGGCCACTGGGGTGGTGGGATGGAGAGAAGCTGTGTGCTGCTGGTGAATCTCTGAGACGGGAAATCCAACTGGAGCCTGATCCGTATTCCTTAGTTCCACGACCTGAGCCAGCTGGGCAACTTCAGGGCCTAGGACCCTCAAGGAGAGCTGCAGGATTTCAGTCTCCTGTTCTTGGGGCAGAAAGCCCTGCCCCAAACCCCAGGCAGATCTGCAGATGGTGCCGGTCAGCTCTTTGAAGCAGCATGAGGCTGCTTCGAGTGATGTGCAAAGCCCCGTGCCCCTTTTAGGATACTACCAAGGCACAGTGTTGGTCTGACCCCATTTTCCCCTCCCCTGAGAGTGCCTGTAAGCTCTAAATCAAAGCCTCTGAAGTCCTTCCTAACGCCCGTGGCCCACCCCTCCATCTGGAATGTCTGCCAGCTGATATGAGGCTGTTGTTTCCAGCTGGAGAACTGGAATAGTTTGTTCTTTTCCATGATTCCCTTGGCAAAAGAAAACAAGCCTATTTGTTTAGAAGCTCATAAAAGAGGAGCTTTATAGTAGGAACATTCATAAACTTGTTTGCTTTTGACCTTCTCCACGGTGCTGATGGTTTCGAGTTCTTGTCCCAGGCATTCTGCTTGTCTGGGCTGTCGGTGGCATTTTTGAAAAACAGCCTCGCCCACAGTAATTTGCATTGCTCAGCACCCCCCAGCTGAGCCTTCAGACAATGCCATCTTTGCCACGCTGCACTGCTGGCTGTGGTGTGCAGGTGTGATACATAGACAGCCTTGTAAAGCAGCAGTGCAGACCTCGCTGCTCAAACAAAACCTGGCCGCTGACTCCATGCTGCCTTTGTTTTTCTGGATTAATCGATGCTACTCAAGCAAGGGGTGTTTCCTGGGCTTTCAGGTTAGTTAGCATTGAGCTTGTGCCATTGAGGGGAGAGGTGAATCACGTCCTTAAATTAATAAAGATGTGTTCTGTGAAGGCAAGCAATTAAGCCTTCAGCGAGTGTGGGTCATGGGGGGCTGATGTGCTTAAAAGAGAGCTTGTTCCTTTTCAGAGACAGTAAGACAGCAGGCATAAATACAAGGCAGGACAGAAGCTCTTTTTGATGCCTAGAGGAAGGAAATTGGGATTACTTTGGCTGGAGTGTGGGACCTCAAGTTTCAGGTTGAGATTCAGAATTTAGCTCTGACATCTGATATTTTGAGTGGATCAGTCTGACATCTTTTTTCCAGCTATTCTTTTGATGACGGGGCACAGGGAAGGGCTCTCCAAAATGCAGATCCTTATCTGTAGCTGATGCTTTGGATTCCCTTCTTGAATTACAAACTGTCATGGATTTCTCTAAAACATGTCTGAGAATACTCTCTACTTCCCAAGCTCCTCCATGTCTGGAAAAGTCTTATTTTACTCCAGCGTGAAGGGACGTTTCGTCATCTTGTTTTCTGCATCTGAAAAACCTTTGCTTGATTCCACAGCCCAGCCCAAGTATATCACAAACGGCTATGAAGACACAGCGGCATGTGAGACTGTTTGGTATCTGTGCTCTTGCAGCTTGCCCAGCTCTTTGCAGTACACAGATTCAGATAAATTCACCACCTTGGTGTGTGATGAGAAAGCACATGTAGTGATTTGATACAAAACCTTTCACACTCTTCGGAATAAGCTTTTATAGCATACTGCTGTCAGATTTCAGATAATTCCTAGATTCAAATTGTGGGCATGGCCACAACGTTGAAATAATACATCTAATCTGGCTCCTAAGTGCTGGTAAACAAGATACAGCTGGCAGGAGATACACAAGTAGTTCAGTCCTTATTTCCCCCCTATTCCTACTGTACTTGTTAGCATAAAATAACCCCTTCTTTAGCTTTTCTGAAGACAAACAAGGGGAAAAAAACATGAGGCTGGAGGTGTGCATGATGGATTCAAGGTGGGAGTCCAGCATGCTGGAGAGTGCTCACTTCAGCACCAGGGAAGAGAGGAACGTCGTGTTTTATTAGCCTTCGCAGGCTGTAGTGATGACAGGAGCTAATTGCAATTATTGGGAGACAATGTTAGGTTAACACACTCTCTTGAGTAACTTCTACTCTTCCCACTGGATTCGTGGCGAAACATGCATTATCGTGCAGTTAGCGATGTGGCAGGTCTGTGTCACTGATTATTAGTGCCGCAGGTCTGAGGTCCGTGCCGGTGGGAATCCAACTTGAGCAAGGCTTCGGGTCTGCCTCCCTCCATCCTTGCCTCTCATGCTTGGCCAACCTTTACCTGTCAGTGCCATGGGAGAAGGACGTCTATTTTGGCACAGCATCCACAGCACCTGGACCGGAGAGGACTGACAGCACCAAACTGGTCTGTGCTGTGCGTTTGCCTGTACTTCCCTTGCTTTACTACAGGGTACATCCTTAATTGTACTGTCCATGTTCCCATAATTTCCCTGTTAATTGCTGATTTGATTCTTTAATGTTATTATTAAGCTGGAGACGTTAGAAAGCTCTGCAATAAAGGGTAATCAGTGCTTCTGACAACATTTCCCACTTGGTGCATCAATCTGTGTTAGACTGCGTTTTAACACCTGGTTGTCTCATTACTGGCAACACTGGGAAGGGGGATTAAGACCTGTGGGATTAGCAATGCCGGCTCTGAGCCTTTTCCAGTCCAGATCAGCTAGAGCCTTGCCACGGTCTTGGGAAGAGCTTGCACCCACATCAGGGAACTGGTCCTCACTCTGTGAGTTCCTGCAGGAGGGGGACAGTCCCTCAAAAGCAGCAGGCAGCTTCTGCACATCACTTTCTTAAAAGAGGACAAAACCTCTGAAGGTGGATAGTAATTGTGTGCTGAAGCTGCCTTTTCTTAGGACCCTTTCTCTCTGCAATTTCTCCAGGCATCGTTCTGCTGAGGGATGTTCTTGCCTGATTAACCCCTTTGTGTTCTTTGTCTTTTTGTTTTCCAGGCCCATGTGTTTGATCTGAGCATTAATAAGTATGAAGCTCTATGCACCCAGATAGTGGTGGCCAAGAAGAAAAATAAAATAACCCATATCCAGTTTAACCCTGTGTACCCTGTTGTCATCGTCGGAGATGAGAGAGGCCACATCACCTGCTTGAAGCTCTCTCCCAATCTGCGCAAGATGCCCAAGGTAAGGACCACTGAGGCACCGAACTTTAGCAGGTCTCTTCGTGCCTCTTCACTGTCCTGTCTCCTCTGTGCAATGCTTAAGACCGCAAGCCTTTCGAGCAGGATGTCTGGGATGTCAGATCCCTGCCTCTGTTCCTGTCAGAGTAAGAAGGCTCAGTTAGCTCCTGGGCAGGAGCAGGGAGTGGTGGAAAGAAGGTTTGCTCTCTGTGGGATTATTGCAGGTGAGAAGGCCACTTTCTTACAGTGCTCCAGGCAAACCCAAAAACTCTGCAGAGGTTCATATGTTTCCCAAAGCTCACATCTTTTCTGAAGTTTGGGTTTTATTTGCAAAGCTCCTTGAAACTGAGTAAAGGTGATCCCAACTCCTTCCCAAGTCCTCCCATAGAGCCCATGCTGTCTGTCTTCTTGTATTTCTGGATCATCAGAGCCTGTGCCCTGACCATTGTGTCACTGTGTCCTGTAAATGAGCAAGTACTACCTTAAATCAGCGAGGAGACATGGGATGCTTTTCTCAAGTGACAGCGATGAGATGCAGATGCCTCTGTGAGTCGATGAAGCCCCTTTTCCCACCCAGCCATGAGTGCCAGTCCTACAGGATGATGAACCTCTCCCACACGGTTCCTTTATTAGACTTTACGAGCTTCATCCAGACAGGAACTGTATTGTTGTAAATGCAGCATCATTTCTGAGCCCAAGTAATTCTCACAACCAGTTGTCCCTTGTTTAATGGAGCTTTTTCAGTTTCAGGCTTTTTAGAATTGATCCCAGAAAGCAGTATCTCAGGGTGATCATTTTTTATTTATATACCCCCAAAGGTTTTTATATACTCTACCAGCCAACTGCATTAAGCAAGGTCTTTGGCAGGAAACTAATCACCCTGGTGTCATTCCTGAGTGTTCTGACTGATTTTAAAAAAGTCCCTCCCGATGGACACCACTGGAAATGCAAATCTTCCCTGTGCTGAGAGAGCATAGAAAACACAGCTGTGTGGTGGTTTCTTAGGGGGTGCAGGAGTTGTGGAGGATAGCGTCTCATAATATTCATGCTTTTATATTTCCATCAAAACCACAGCCTGAGACAATCTGAGCTGTCAGGGCTGCCTTCAGCCTGACGCGGGACAAGTTTCCCAGTTGATTTACGAGTCCTTCCTGGGTGTGGGTGAGCATCATGTCTGCCGCTGGCCCTGGTTTCACAAGGGTTCACCAGTGGAGATGGGTGGCACACAGAAATGTGGCTGCTCTCCTCAACACACCCAGCTGTGGGGTGAGCAGCACCCAGCAATGCTCTGCCATGGGTCAGAATGAATTTGAATGTCTCCACTCCTGGTGGCCAGCAGCAGCCCTCCACACAGGTACAAATGCTGCTGTCTCTTAAGATCCTTCCCCTTTGCAAACTTTCTGGAAGGGAAATTGCATGTTCTTGACAAAGCAGTTTAAGCTGAGTTCAGGAGTGGCGCAATCACCTGCTGCTGACCCTAAAGCAATAGGTACCATATCCCAGGCAATGTATAAATGGGATGGAAATGGACTCTGCTGCTCTGATGTTATTAAGCTATCTGTCTTCCACTTTCTTGGTTAGGCTTGAAGGGACACTAAACACTGAATTAAATGTTTCCTCCACATGTGGAGAAAGAGACGGGATGTTCAGGCGTAGCTGGTGGTGTGTGCAGGTACCCTGGCTCTTCTCCCAGCCAGTTCATCAGTTTTTCTGTGCTGTAAGTAGACAAGAGAGTGGATGGAGTCGCTGGGCCCATCTTTGTGGCCAATGTGGCATCTGCCACGCCAAATGATGGTGACCGGGGCCCTGCAGTGAGGATGCTCAGCAGCTGTCAGAGGGTGTTATAGAAGAGGGGGGTCAAGCCCTGGCAGAACAGGCAGCGCCACCCGCTGCACCCTCCTGTCCGCCTCCTCACTGTGCCAGCACCAACCTCCATGTCCTTAGCTGCAAACCTCCAGCTGTACTTGCGTGAGTATCATCTCGCTGTGGGGTTCCAGACGCACTTTCAGAGTATTGATCCCAGCTCCTTTGAAGATCAAATCAGTGCGCTCTTTAAGCCCTTACCCTGTGCAGTCCGCTTTCCTCTGTAAAATGTCTTTAACTTCTCCCTCTTTTCTGGGAGTCCCCAGGGCCAAGTTAACAGGAGGAGAATATCCGTATGTTTTTAAAAGTGCAGAGGGTCCTTGCATCCTGGTTGTCTCCTTGCACACAGAGAAACCAGTGCGTGTCTGGGTCAATACCTGGGTACCCCAGTCTGGTCTCTCCATCACTTGATCCCTGCAGAGCCCTGGGGGGAAACCTGCCTGAAACCCAGGCGAAGCCGTGGATGGTGCTTCCATCCTGGAAGCTGTGGCCTTTGCATCAAACAAAGCATATGCTAGCTCAGCTGCGTGGTCTTGTTTCCATCAGCTCCTGTAGAGATGGGAGGCCTTGCTGAGGCCTGGCAGAGCTCAGCGTGCCAGTGGGACAGGGCAGCTGTGGGCTCATCCAGGTCCCACAGCCTCTCTGTTACACACCGGTGTCACAGGGGTTTGCCTGTGAAGCTTCTCTGCCAGCTTCCCACACAGCTGGGACAGCTGCATTTGACAGGTATGACTAGCAGACTAATCACCCTTTTTAGAGAGAGCTCTTAATAGCCACATGTCATTCCGAATCCTCTTTCTTCCCCTAAAAATAGACGTGGTGCTGTCTGCTCCATGTTCTGCAGATTCCTTGGCTGCTGCTGGGCTTCCAGGATAGGGCTCACAGAGGGAGACTGAGCTAATTTCATCCCAGTGGGATTTCAGCAGCTCTGAATTTATTCTGGTTTGCCTGTTAGTTAAAGCTGGTGTGGTGGATTAGTGGGAATCAGGAGAGTCAGGACTCCTGGGTTCTCATCAGACCTTGGTTCATTTCTCTGTTCATGTCCTTGAGATTTAAGGGGAGGTTCAAGAGCTATGAAAATAATTCTCAGGGTTGATCTGCAGCTTAATTAGTTCATGTTTGTAAAACACTTTGGAATCTTTAAGGACTGTTATTTAACAGTCCAAGTTTTGCTGTCAGCAGCGGTATCACAGCCCTGTTTATGAGCACTTGGCAGAAATAAACCAACAGGAGAACTCTTTGAGAGCACTCAGGTAGCATTTTCAGAAGTGACTTTTCACCAAGACAGAGAGTAACGGCTTCAAAAAATGCCTACAACTCCCTGTGAGTTTTGGCCTCCTGAATCATTTAGTGGCACACAGGAACAGGTGCCCTTGATGTTGAGAGGAAGCTGGGGACGGGGACTCTGCCACCTACCAGGCACTTGTGCTGGGGGCACATCCGTGCACACTCTGGGTAAGGAGTCTGCTCATGCCAAGCAGAGCAGGTGTGCTTGCATCCTCACCCTGGTGGTTTGGGGACTGGAGCCTTCCCTAGCCCCACAGGCTGACTGAGGTCTCTGGGGACAAGGACTTCTTGATGCCTTGAGGCAGAGAGCTGTATTTCCATGGGGTGTGAGCCCGGCAAAGGCTTTCTGTGCCTATTGCTCTTGTCCTTAGATAGTGTGAGGCTCTGGAGAGCCCTCTGGGAACACACTACGCAAGTGCTAAGCACTAACTCCAAGAACCTGGAGAGCCTGGAGTTTAGGGTCAAAGAGGATTGAACCCGAACCTTGTGGGATGAGGAGCCGCAAAGCAGAGAGCAGAGCTTGCCGGAGGTGGGTTTGCAATCAAGCTGCCAGCAGCACTGTCCCACACTCGGCATGCCGAGCATGCATCTCCCCAAGCAACCCCCCTGCTTGGGCAGAAGGCTCATGACAGCAGATATTTTGCTTCCTGGGGAGTCTTGGTGAAGCTGGTTTGGATCCTTCTGCCGAGAGCTCAGGGGTGGAGCAGAAATTCTTGCAGTATTTTAAGAAGCAGCACTAAGAACAAGTGGCTCTCTGCTGTCATCCAGGCCACTTTTGGACTCCAAGTGCTCCTTAAATATTGCAGCAGTCGTTAGGCAAGAATTGTTTAACTAATAAAATATTGTTCCTAATTTGTAACAACCTTGGTGGTTGAGTTCACCCGAGGGAAGCATTGCTGGAAGAAGAATCGGTTTGGGGCAGAGCTGTTTAATTAGTAAGCCTTTCAGGTTTCGTTCCCGAAAAGAAATTAAAGCATTTTGTCATCACAGTCAGAAGAATGTAGTTGCTTGTGGGCCTTGGTTTGTTTTTTTCAAAAAACACTGCTAAAATAGCCAGGCACAACCCATCGAGGCCAAAGGCAAACAGGAGAGAATCAAAAAAATGTAAAGTGTTTTTAGAAATGTTGGGAGAGCTCAGCGGAGTGGGAGAAGACAAGAAGGCGGGTCAAAGAAAGGTTAAAATACAGCATTTGCTGAGGCTAAGGAAAATTTCTTGGACAGTACCCAGGCTTGCGGCTAGGGAAGCAGCCAGCCTCTTGGTCCGATGCTCATCTTGGGTATTTATTTTGGATTATCTAGGATGATTATCTAAGTCTCTGTTCCTGCTACTGGTTTCTACACATGCAAGCCACCTCTTTCCCTGTCCCTCACGGACAATCGGGTTGCTCCCAGACCGCGGACGCTGGCTGAGGGGGTCTGGGCAGTGTGGGTGGGTGGGCAGGGGAGCAGGGCTGCTCGCTCGCCCCAGGACGTGGCAGCAGGGCTGTGCGCAGGGCAGGAGCTGCGGGCGCACGCGTGGGTCCCATGCCAGGTGTGCGTGAGCAGCTGGTGGTGCTGGGACAGGCGAGGGCACACGGGGCGACTGAGCCTTCCTGCCCGTGAGCGTATGCCGTGCGCCTTGTCACACCAGCCAATATCCATTAGGAGGGTGTCTGAAATCTCTTCTTCAGCCTATCCCTATCAGCACCGCCTCCATCGCTATCTCCTGGGGCCTCAGTAGCTGTTGGGGGATGAACCAACAGGCACAGGGAGAGGAACAGAAACTCCCTCCCTTCCGTCCTCGGATGTGCAACCCATCTGCCTGTGGGACTGCCTGGATTTACAGGAAGGAGTAATAGATCAGGTGCACCCTCCAAGGTCACGTCAGTCCCGGACTGGCTGGTGGTTTAGCACTAGGGAAAGTACACTTTGTCCCCACAGTTTTTACTTCAGCAGCTCTGAAGCGTTATCATTCTGTCTGAAAGAAGACTGCTCACCTCCCCTTTCCAAATGGTTCAAGAGTCTTGTTCTTCTCGTGGTGTTATTCCCAGTCCTGCCGTTCTCATGCAAATGCTCCTCTGTCATTGACATTCATGCAGCCGCTTCTGTGCAGCCTGAGTGACAGCAGGATTTCCTTGTCTCTTCAGGGCTGGCTAATTGTGCAGTAGCCCAAGAGCACAGAGCTCAAGGAGTGCTGGAGGAATTCGGCACCGAGCACTGCTGTGCCTTGCCTACATCAGGACTGCTGCCTCCAGATGCAGTTTGGCCCCCTGATATGGGGGCACACACAAATAAGCTCGAATCTCATAAAAAACTGACCTGCAGCTTGATGGCTTTGCTTCCTCTGAGGTCCGTAAATGCTTTTTGATTTCCTTTCAGTTCTTCCTCTGTTATTTAGGCTAGTCGCTGATAGCTGCTCTCTGTACTGCTAGGGGAAGAGCTGAGCACTGCAAGGTGGATCCAGGGACTTGCAAAACCCTACTTCTGCCCTTTCACAGCTTTCCGCGTCGCCGGCATGGGCCATTTAAGGACAGATGGTTTTGGCAGCAAGGCACAGCATCTCAGTGATTGAGTAGCTACCAGTCTGCTTTGGGTCTGGAGCTTGCTCCCGTAAAACCCTCATCTTCTGGTGGCTCAGTCTCCCAGGGTGCCACAGGGATGCCCCAGGCCTCTGGTACCCTGCAGGCTGTGAGGGACTGGGGTGCTGTGGCCACGAGCTACACGTGCACTGTCCCTGGGAGGGGGTCAGGGCTCTCCATAAGGAAGCTGTGGCAGTCCCCAAGGGTAATGCATGCTGGCACTAGCACACTGAGGACAGCAAGAGTCTTGCACACCGCTTGTGTGCAACTTCTCAGTGTGTGAGCAACGTCGTTTGTGTCCTGTGGCCATTTTGCTACACAAACCTATGACTCACAACTTGAAGTCCACAGAATCAAAAGCCTTTGGATATATACCTGTCTGGAGACCCTGCACATATCCACTTTGCACAGGAGAGTAGCTGTATGGCACAAATCCAGCTGTCTGGTAGTGTTACATCACAGGTAAAAAGAGTTTCGGATCCTGGAGAGACACATCGCAACCTCAGGCACCAGCACTGCTTGGAGAGCTAGCCCAAACAAGCCAGCAGTAGACCTAAGGGGCTTGAATCTTCTGTTGTTAAACTATTTTTCTTTATTTTCAGTGAAATAACTTCTGGCTCGCATCAAAGTATGTGAAAGGAGGAAAGAGCTCTGTGTAACAGCAGGATTGCTGAACCCCAAGGTCAAAGAGATGGGGGGTCTTCTGTTTGCTGTTCATGGCCATGCATCTCCAACCTTATTTTTGTTGTGTAATGTCACTTTCTGTGACCTCTCTCTTTGGCAGTTGCGGGAGAGAGTAGAGACATCAGCGTATTTACGGGTTATTTTAAGCTGAAGTCAATTCTCAGTGCTCAGGATGAAGCGTGTTTAGTATGTGAAATGGAAACACTGGCAATTGGAGCAAGAAAATGTCCCGTTTTAAGAAAATTCAATAGTACTTCTGAATTATTTCTAAAGTGCAAGTCTCATCCTGTGAGATGCTGAAGTGCTGCCTGGGGGATACTGCACATTGGCTGGAACTGGCTTTGACTTACTAGCTTCTCCTTTGAAGATCTGTATAACAAAAAGGTTGCCCATGTTTGAAAGTGGTGTAAGGCTGCTTCTTGTTGCGATGCCAGGGGTTTGGAGAGAGGCTGGGGAAAGAGCTTGGGGGATTTTTTTTTGTGATCAATAACAATCAAGTCACTGAGCTAAACATTCCTCTCCTGAAATAAATCTGCTATCTTTCCTCTGAATTTGCTATTTTCTGGATATAACTGAAATCTGAATTTGGCCAAGCAAAATGGTTTCGGTGGTGCCTTATTTTACTCCTTCCCTTGCATTTCTCCATGGTGGCACAGTTACCTTGCTAGAAGAACTGCTTTGTGTGAAGGCTTTCCGTCCTCTTCCTCATGGACAGATTATGTTTGTACTTCAGTGCCCACCACCCCCTCGCAGTCTGGGCTTTGCTCCTCCACAGCCCAAGGAGCACATCACTCCCTGCCCTGGGAAATGCCTGACACAACAGAACAAGCAGCCCTGATTCACATCTTCAAAGGGATTTTTGGGGAGATCTGCAATTGCCTGAATGTGCCTGTTCAGCTTCCACAGCTCCGCAGAGCCTCTGCTTTCTCCCACACCTTGCAGAAAGCTGTTTGGCACCGAGGAGTGGGCACAGCATAGCGTTATGGCAGCCCCTCAGGCTGCTTGGCTCGCCTTTCCTCCACATTTCTTTCTTTAGCTCTCCTCTGCGGATTCCTTTCCATGCACATGATTTAAATCCTCTCCAGAAAATCGGGGGATCCTTAGAAATCACCACTTCTTTATGTGAATGACAGCTCCGGAACAAAGGCAGGGCAAGCTCTGGCCAGCTGGAGCCCCGTGGGAACGCGCTGCTCTCAAAGCGTGCCCTCGGCAGTGCCAGCGAGGGAGGCTTTTGGGGATGCTCTGATTCTCCCAGTCGTGGCTGGGTCTGAGAGCAGGCCAGCCAGCCTGCAGCCTCTCCTGCTGAGGCTTTTGGTGCTCGGCCCCCTGCAGTGACTGATTACAGCTGCCTGCTGATGGGAGCAGCATGGACGCTTATCCTGTGGGTCGTCTGAGGGTGAGCTGCTCTTCCTCCAGAGATCCCTGAGCAGTTTCTGAGCGCTGCCTCTGCCGCAGGGGTGTGGAGGGGGAAAGCTTGTGAGCTCAGCCCCTGAGCCGCAGGGTGCATTTGAAGGGCAAGGCGATGGCTTTTCATGAGGACGTGGTGCAAAGGCCTGGGAGACCTGGTCCTGGACCTGGCCTCTCTGTCTCCTAGGACGAGATGTGGCTCCTCTCCATTTTGAAGTGGGATGGGGACACTCATCTCTCCAGGAGCCAGCCTGTCCGAGCAGGAGGTATCTACAATCACCATGGACCTGCTTCCCTACAGCCTCTCTTCTCCGTGCGTCCCTCCTGCTGAGTGCATCTGGGACACGTCTGATGCACTCATACCTCAGAAGAGGAGCTATTGTTGGGGTGTGCTGATGGAGAAGCCCTGTCCCCCCAGGGCCCAGCAGATGGTGATGCGTCCGGCCTCCCAGTGTTGTCCATCACAGGAGGACAATTGTGTGAAGGGACAGGCTGGGAGGAGCTGGCATCCCTTGGGCGTTCTGGAAGCATGCATAACCCTGGGATGCAGGTGAGCAGCTCCCCGTTGGCTCTGCATCTCCACAGGGGTTGATTTGGTCTGTTTGTACTGGTCACACAGCTTAGGTGGAAAAATGTAACTCATTCTTTCTAGCTTATGGCTGTGTGGTGTCCTGAGCACCTGAGGACTCACTCAGCAGGGATAGCAAATGGGACACTGGCCTTTATTTGCAAGGCCTGGCCCAGTCGTGTTTTTGCATTGCTCCACTGGCCCCAGCAATGCCCGAGGCAAGTGCAAAGCTCAGAGAGAGTGTGTTTTTACTCTTCTTCGAGCTCTTCAGCTTTTCATTGCTTGTGATACTGCATACCTTGTCCCTGGGCATCGTGTGGGCCCCCTTGGTCAGCGTCCTTCCCTGCAGAGCCAGCCCAGTGGCATCTGCTGCAGTGACAAGGGCAGGAAATTTGACACGAGCCGGAGTGGGAAGGGATGTGGCTACAAGGACCAGCCTGGCGTATCCCTGTAACTCCTCTCAAGCTGCTGCCAGAGCCCACCACACTCTTCCCCAAGCAGCCTGCCTGGGTTGAAAAGAGCTGAGGCTGCCAGCGGAGGCACAGAGGGCAGCTCTCTCCTGGGTGAGTGTGTCTGTATGCCTGTAAAACACCCCAAAAGCATGGCTGTAAGATGCCCCTTGCTTGTGGATTTTATTTGCATGTTTTCTGAGACTGGGTGCAAGGATTTACAGACCTCCGTGCCCTGCTGAACCTCTGGGACCCTGATAACAACCGTCGTGCTGAGTTTATCAGCTAGCGCTGCTCCCAGCCCCTGCCAAGCCTCTCCCCAGCACGTGCTCGTGCCATCTACCAGCTCCCTCTGAAAGAAAAGAAAAGGAGACACCTGCGCCGCCAGGCAGGCCAAATAATGGCCCTTGCTCAAATTAATTTGATGGGCTCCATGGGGAATTGTTTAAATGAGAGAAGAAATCGTAGATGAATAAAATGTCTTGCTGCTCACGGTGATGGAGCTGACGCAAAAGGATTATTTTTATCTCGTGGAGAAAAGGAAGAGAAGAGCTTTGCAAAGCCAAGAAGAGGGGCTGCCTTGCAGCCCTGCTGGCTGTGGGAGCTGCAGTCACAGCAGCTCCAAGGCTCTCCCTGAGGGGAGATGTTACCCTGACATTCGTCCACTGTTCATGGGATGCCAGGTGCCGACTGTGTGGGGCCATCTTAGGGCAAACTTCCCCTGTTGTCTCCTGCTCACACCTCCTGCTTCTGATCCCACTGCTGCTGATGTGGGGAGAGCCTGAGCTCCTCACCCCCACGTGAGGGGGGTCCTGGTCAGCGCAGAGACCTGTCCTGCCTGGGCAGTGTGCTCGTCCTCATCTCCAGCCCCTTGGGCTGAAGTCCCCAAGGATTTTTGTTTTAACCCTCCAGACTGTGTGCCATGAGCTGTGTCCTTGCTGCATGGCATCCTGTGGGTCCCGTTCTCACGCTGCCTTTCCCAGCACACAAGGATCATTTCACGTTCCTGGCCACAATGCTCCCATTTCTCTGTGGCGGGACAGCTCCGAGTGTTGCACAGCAGCACAGGAGTGCTGGATCCCATCCGGGTGGCTGTCCCTCTACCCCCAGCCCTATCGGTGGGACGCTCCTTCCCCACCGTCCTGTATTTGTGCAGGGACTTGTCCCTGCTCGCGTTCAATATCTTGCGTTTGTCCCTGTTAAATCACCTGCAGGTTTTCCAGGCCACATCTCCGGTCTACCAAGGTCATTTCAAGTTTCAGCCCTGCCTTCCTGGACACCTGCAGCCTTCCCGTCTGTCCCAGTGCCCGAGCTCTAGCAGAAACGCTGACCAGATCCCCGGCAGACCAAGGAGTTGTATGTGTAACACACAACACATCTCTCTGTGCTGGCAGCTCTGAGTACAGCTATTCAGCTGGGTCTTACCAGCTTTCACCCATTTTATCTCAGTCTTTTGTCTCACTTGAGGATCAGAATGTCAAAGTAGGCAGTGGCAAAGTCTTCCTGAAGCCGAGATAAATGACATCTGTGTCTTTCCTGTCCACAAGGCCTACTGTGTTGTTGCAAAAAGAAATCAGATTGGTTCAGTGTGACTTATTTGGTACAAATCCGTGTTAGCCTTGATGCAGCTCCTTGCAGGCACTTACGAACAGGTTGTTGGCTTGTTCCACTTCTTCTGAGAAGTGAGGTTAAGCCGGCGGGTTTGTGATTTTCCTTTTTTAGGACAGTTACAGCATTTGCCTTTTTCAGCTTTTCAATCCCTGTCATCCCCTAGTATTCCCCAAGACAAATGCTTCAGATTAAGCCCGTTAGGTCGAGCCAATGTGAAGAGAGCCGCCTTCCCAAGGGGCTGGGGCTTTTGTAGCCACGATGGTCTAACACCATAAGCAAGCCAAAGCCTGTGGGCAGAGATAACACCCTTTATTAGACAAACAAATATACCTGGGAAGAAAAGACAAGTGCACATGTCCTAAAGCTTGTCTTTTATTTTCCAGCTAGATACTAGTTGAGTTAATAAAAGGCATTTCCTCTCTGCCAGCCTGAGCTGAGCACACAAACTCGTGCCTTGTTCAGCTGGAGCTGAAGCCTGTACCTGTTGCTGGCATTGCTGCAATATCCTTAGCAGTGGGGACTGCAGGAAAGGGGAAGCGTGTCTTCCCAGGAGCACGGATATGAGCACTGCTCAGTCTCTGCTTCTTATATTGCCTTGGTATCAAAAGTCAGGCACCGAAACCAGAATGACCCGAAATAGAGCTGTGAGACTGGAGGATGCTCATCCCCCTCCAGGGTTCGGTCCCCTGCTTTGATCCGTGCTGAAGGAACCTGCCAAGCCAGGGAAATGACCTCAAAGGCTCGCAATTTATCTGGCTTGAGCAAACCACAGGACAGCCAGTGGGAGTGCAGGAAATTACTAATTTAGTGCCTTTCAGGTCATTAAAAAAAGAGCACTGGGGTTTGCTTCACAGTTAGAGTTCATAATTGAGCAGGCTCCAAAAGGCTGTTGGTCTGGGTTTCAATTACAGCTGCTTGTTTGAGGAGAAAAGCTGTGCTCTGAAGAGCGGTTCCTTAGGGTGGGGATCCTGGGGTGCCTGTAGGGGACACAGCCTTGCAGAGGGGTCTCTCAGGCAGGGGAAACTCCAGCCCACTGCCCCCTTGCCTGTGTAGGGAAATTTGATTGTTCAGGGTGTTTGTACCCTGCTCATAGCCATGGATGTGCTGCCAGGTGTGGTTTTTCAGAGGCTGGTGTCAAAGATAATATTCTGCAGGCAGCCAGATCTTCATTTTAAGGCGAGGTTAGTCTGAGCTGTAACTCCCTAGGAGTTGGCTGAGTCCTGAAGCTCAGATTTGCACCTTGGAGACCTTGAGGACAGGCTCACACAAGCCAGCAAGGGCTTTTCTGTGGCCGGAGGGGAGCTGCAAGCATTATGGAGACAGGAGAGGGAGATAGGAGCAGTTGGCAAGGCAGAGGATGCTGTGAGCATGTGGCAGCACACCGGCTCCCGGGGCAGAGATGAAGGCTGGAGGGCTCACGTGTTGCAGGTTGGGCTGGATTTGTTAGAAGAGCAATAAGAAACTGTGATGCCATCATCGCCTGCCTGCAAAGGAGCAAAGGGAGAGGAGTTGTCGGAGAGAGCTCCGTCTTTGGTTCATGTGTCTCTGAAATAGTTGCAACATTTACGGTCACAGGCAGAGCAGAGGTTTCCCAAGAGCGAAGCTGTTGTTTTCTCCTCTCCATCCCTGCCCTTTACCCAGGTTGGATTCGCTGGCAGGAGTTCACTGGAGAAGGTCCAGCCCTGTGTCCCCACGGGCTTTGCAGTGACAGCTTTTGCTTTCTGCAGGCTGCAGTGAAACCACCCACTGCAGCTTGTCCCCGCTCCTCCCTGCTGTAAAAGAGCTGCTAAACCCCTGAGTTAGTAAAAGGCTTGGGCAGCCTGGGCTGAAAGGTGGTACAAAAGTGCCAGGTGTATGAGTTGTGGTTGAGGGAATTAGGGAAAAGCTAAATGTTGCATCTGAGCACTGTCTGATACTTGAGAAAGAGTAGCTTGTCTAACAGCATGAGGCCTTGTAAACATCACCCCATTCCCCGTGTACCAGCTGCTCACTTGGTGGGCTCCCAGCCTTGCTTGGCAAATGCCATTTAACTGGGGCCTGTGACAAAACTGCTGCAAGATGTTATTTACAGCCTGAAGGAATGGCCTGTCAGGTGCAAGTCTGAGATGGACTTTCTTTTAACAATAAACAGTGGGGTATTTTTGTGACCCAGCTCCTGTTTTTAACATTGTCAGTGTCAAATGTGAGTCTTGCTGATGAGTAAATAGTGCTGCTGCCAGATGACCAGGTACAGCAGTGTTATTTTAACAACTCCCATCAGAGCACAGCCGCTGATGAGGCACAGCACCAGAGCACAGCAGCAGGCTGGTGTGGCTGGGATGTAAATCCCATGCAAATCACCCTCGTGGGTCTGGGGTTGTGTCCTGGAGTTGGAGAGGCCGAAAGAGGCTTAAAAGCCATACAGGAAAGCGTGAACTCCCAGCGTGACACTGAAACACGGAGCCAAACACAGTCTGGCTGCCTCGTTGGGGTAATTCGGAGCAGGAGCCAAACCAGGGCCCTGTGTTTGGGAGCGGCAGTAGTAAACCCACGGCTGGCGGCAGTGCACACCGAGGTGTCCGGGTTTGACACTTCAGTGCAGGTGATGAAAGATGCAGACAAGTCTGGAAGGAGCAACAAGGTTGATCTAAGGTCTGGAAAACAATTTCAAGGATCTCTTCAGGGCTTCACAAATAAATTAAGTGATGACTTGATCTCAGCTTAAAAGCACCTGCAAGCGGAAGGGATTCCCAGCAGTGGAAGGCTCTTTAAATTAGCAGAAGGCAGTGTAATGGGATTTTGCAGCTGACTGCAGCTAAACAGGTTCAAACAATGACCAGGGCGTACACACTTAGAGTGGGCACTGGCTAATCTGCATCCCTCAAACTCCTTCAAGTCAAAACCCCTTGTCTTGTGCTAGAAGATGTATTTTAGCTCCAAGAGGCGTCATCGGAGCTTACTGACTGAGGCTGTGTGGATCGTTCCTTAAAATCTGTTAAATCTATTTCTGCCTTTGGTCTGACTGAAATGATCTGAGGCTGACGGGCAGCATTGCAGGGAGAGATTCACAGCTTTTATAAAGAGGAATTCACGGCTTGGAACAGCCCAGGTAGCTCTGTATGAAGAGATTTATGGACTCCTGAACTCTTCAGTTCTCTTGATTGTGGCTTATTTACTAGCTCATGTCAAAAAATCAAACTGTAAGCACTCGGAGATAACAAGGTGTTACTCCAACAGCGAGCATGGGTCTGTCAAGGACGAGACACATTAAATCAATGTTATCCCTTGTCTGCCATTGAAATAAGCCTAGTGGGGAGAGATATATTTGCCCCACATGTCTGGGGATCACATAAGCTCCCATCTTAATTTATTTCAGGCTGGAGGTTTCCCACTTGTCAGTAAGCACAGGGAAACTGTCCTCACCTTCTCATCCCTGGGGTGTCATCTCTCAAAGACTCTTAACCCAGCTTCCTCCTGTGTCCTTTTGCCATCTGCCTCAGGCTCCAGCTCCCCATGGGTTTTCTCCACCGCTTCCCAATTGTCTTTGGAAGATCTCTTTCCTCTCTTTTCCCCTCTAACACAGACAACTGGTCTGTACAGCTGCCTATAGCCTTTGGATACCCTGGGAGGAGGGAGCTGGGGATCTTGTCCCCTCATACAGTGTGCCAGGGGCTGGGAATTGCCTCACTGAAGACTGCATTGCACCAGTCCTGGCACTACGTACAATATATGGATAAGAGAACATTTGCTTAGAAATGCTGTCTGCAGTAAGATGTATATATCTGTTCAATATATTTCTTCAATATATACTTGGCGATGAAGAATATTCTGGGTTCACAGAGCCACAGACACATTCAGGCTGGAAGGGATGCTGGGAGGGCTCTAGTCCAAGTTCCAGCTCAGAGCAGGTCAGCTCTAAGATCAGACAAGGTTGCTCAGGGCTTATTGTAGTCCTGAAAACCTCCAAGGCTGGGTACTCCACAACCTGTTCAAGTGATTGACTGTTGCTGCGGAGAAAAAACATCCTTACGTCAAGTTGGAGCCTTCCCTGTTTCAGTGGATGGCTGTTGTGTTTCGTTCTCCTGCTGTGCACTCCTGTAAAGGCTTTGGCTCTGTCTTCTTGATATCCTTCTCTTGGATGCTGACGGGCTTCTGTTAGGTACCCCAAAGCCATTTCCTCTCCAGGCTGAACAAGCCCATGTCCCTCAGTGTCGCCTCAGGTGCTCCAGCCCCCAGCCATCTTGGAAGTCTCTGTGGGACTCTGGTTTATTGACATTTCAGGTTGAGCTACCTTCTGCCTTTCTTCCCTTAGGTGAAACTGGGACCCTCACATCCATTAGCTGAAAAGGAAGGTTTTTACAATCTGTTTTTCATCACCAGGGCCAGAGAGGAGAAGCCAGCACAGCCATCATCTCCTTATCTTCTTTCCTCCCTGGGAAGCTCCTTCCCTTTTTTCCAGTGACTGAGTTACGTAGCAATACATAGCACCAGAGACAGGAGGTGAGAAAGGTTCAGCCTTTTCGCTTCCTCCCACCTCCTAAAGCTTCTGTCATTAGCACTCACCTGGTGTTTCTTAATTAGCACATTCTGCCTGCCTGTGTTGCAGCCTTCTGGAGAAAATCCACCAAAGTTTTACCCATTGTATGATGTGATGTACTGAACCTTTAGACTTCTTACCAGACTGACAGCTTCTCTTATGCCATAGCATTACAAAGGGGTTGGGTGTGATTAACACCCTCAGACCCTGTAGCCTTCGTGGGCTTTATGTGTCGCTCCTGAGGGAACCTTCCTATGTGGTTGTGTACTTGCCTTTCTTCAGATGGTGAGTGCGTGGCTGAGCTAGGCCAGGTGGTTGTATTCATCCCAGGAGTGAAAGGCTGAAAAATCACCCCAAAAAAAGCAGTTGTCAGGGGTTCACTCTCAGCCTGGGATGGTATCTCAGAGCAGCCCGCAGATTTGTCTTGGGGGGCTGGATGTTGTCCTCACTGGCATTCCAACCTCTCCTTTCATACCTTGGATGGTCTAGCCGAGAGTCCACGTACAAAGTCTTGTGAGGGACTGGAAGCACAGAGGGTTTGAAGGTTTTGGAGGACTTGGATTTAAAGGTTTTGGAAGATCAGATTCCTGCATGACCTCAAAACACTGGAGGGATGGACTGAAATCAAGACCTGGGCTGTCCTGCACGGTTTCACACGTTGGCTGTGCTCACGTCACACACCTCCAGGCCAGGACCTGCTGTCGTGACTCGTGAAGGACTCCAACATGGTGAGGTTTCAGCAGGGAGAGGGGTGAGAGTTTGGTTTGTGCTGTATTCACCACAATAGCATCCAAGCCCCAGGTGATCACACAGGAAGCATTGCATTTGTCTATAGTTAAATCAGGGGAGGCTGGAATAAATCAGCTCCGTTACAGGTTCTCTGCTGCTCTCGCTGGATTTCTGGCTGGCTGGCTCATTTACAGACGGTTGCTGGGGAAGTTAAATTACAAGCAATAACCATTCACAACGATCCAGGCTTCTTAAGGGTTTTACAGGCTAGGGAAGGGCTGGCAGTATTTCCCCAGTTACCTTCTTCTCACTTTCAGAGCAATTGCAGCACTCACTTTGGGATTTTATGCATCTTTATGGCAAATGGGGTGTTAATGAAGGTATAATTACTGGAATTAAATTTGGATTTAATTTTCTGAGCACAAATGGCCACTTTCTGTCTTTCTTTTGTTCCGCGCTTGGTTACCAGCTGTGAAAACATCTCCTTTCAGGATTGTTCTTGGTGCAGAGGCATTTGCGCAGTGCCGGGCATGCGGGCATGCAGTGAAGCGATGGGCTCGACCCCTGCTGGGCTGTGTTTCACCCAGCTCTCAAATGGTGCCGAGTACTTCCTGGCAGCAAGAAGGATGAGCATGATCAGCAAAGTGCCTGGAGAAGGCACCGTGTGTCCTTGGCGCTTGTGGTGTCTACAACTTAACAGTGTTTACACACAGGATCCACATGGTTAACTGTTTTGCTGGAGAAGCAGTGGGATATAGGGGGCTGCTACGACTTTATTTCCACCGAGCAATTGTTTCCACCATTCCTCTGGCTCAGTTATGCGTGTCCTGATGGAGAAGAACAATTCTGGTTATCATCCTGAGGTGTTTTGAAACATCACCAGGTCCTTGTTCAACCTTTACTGCTTCTTCCCAGACCTGCAGCGTGGCTGGGTTTCAGGGAGCTCCTCACACCAGGACAATACCAGGAGGATCCATGCTTGGACTTAGTTTGGAATGGAAACAGGAGGGCCTGGGAAGAAGTGAGCCCTCCTGAGAAGGTGAGCTGACCATGCTGGGGGAACCTGTAGCCAAGGACAAGTGCTGGCTGCTCAGCTGGCAGCATTGCCTCAGATGTTTCCCTCTTTCCCCAGCTACAACAACACAGAGTGGGACAAGGATCAGGCCATGCCTGCAGGTGCATTGAGGTTTTCAGCCTTGGTAAGCTGACAGGCTTTGTACTGCTGTTGCTCTTCTAATGTAGCTCATCTGCCCACCTTGTGTTAGGTGCGTGCGTCAGTTTCAGTTACACTCTGCTAACAGGATCCTTCTAGTCCTTAAATCTGGCACTTAACTTCTCAGCTAGCTGCTGCTGCCGGCTGTCAGCTGCTGGCTACCTTCTTCCATCAGGAGTGCTGGTGAGACTCTGAGCAGTGGGGGGATTACCTTTGGAAGAGCTCACCTGAAGCTCCTTAATGACTCCTGCATTGTTTTCTTCACAGCCTGCCTTTGTTTTACAATACTGTGTTGTGAAGAAGCTCCATTGGTTTCAGCAGCTAGCTGAGCAGATGGATTGAAGTGGTCTATAGCAATGAAGTAATTGTGTTTTGGTACAACAGAGGCACATCAGGGAATGTGTTAAATTAATTCAGGTGCAGCATCCTGGTCAGCAACCCAAATCAAACAGCAGTTCAGGGAGACCACCCGTGGGCACACCGACCGTGCTGTTGGCAGCATGGGCAGTCACTATGAATATACCCCTCTGGTTTTAGTAGGTGGTGTTGAATTGGATTTTCCCAGGGCCAGTTCCTGCCTCGGGTATGCATTAGCATCAGAGAGATTGATTACTGCTTGCATCTCCCTTCTACTTCGGTTATAATTGAGACAGCAATATATGCATGGAGCAATTAGATTTTAATAATGCTTTTCTAAGCAGGATGTCAAGGAGCTTAGTGGAGGGACTTGGACTGGAGTCAGCTCAGCAGCTTAAGACGGGATTGTCATTAAAATGACTGCCTCCCGCCTGACCAGCTGACCTGAACACAGGATCCAGATCTGCTTTTCAGGCAGGGCGCACCTCGTCTTTGTCTGCAGACCTTACCCAGGAGCCCCCATGCTCCGGGGTTTCCGGTGCGTGTGGGATCTGGGCCTGCTGCTGGGACGGGAGCACCCGCGGTCCTGGCCCCATCGCCATGCCCATCACTGCGTACCAGGGAGCTGACATTCAGGTCTGCCGTGGGATGCTTCCCGCAGAGCAGTTGTTGGGTAGGTCGGGGATTTCTTCAGGGCAGCCCTGCTCATCTCCAGAGGTGTCTCCCCGAAGGAGGGGCAGTGCTCTACAGGTGCCCCTGCCCCAGGGGAGCACTCCTGGAGCTGCCCATCGCTGGCTTTCTCCTGCGTTGTTTTATCCTGTCTGCTTCTGGCTGATATGAACTCCCCAGGCCCTACATTTGCAAACAGGCTGGGGTGAATCCTCTTCTTCTCTGCACAGCTCTTCCTCAGACCCTTGTGGGCAGTCGAGTGCCACTGGGTCACTGTGACTGTGAGCGGGGAGGGGGTAACACAGCCCCAGCACCACTGCTGGCTGTGTGGGCTCTGACGTGGCAGCGGGCAGCGAGGAGCATCCTCCACCGCGCAGCACCGTGCCGAGCCAATCTGCAGGAGATTGACACCAGCAAAGCTCCTAACCAGGAACTCGCAGGACACCGCGCTGGGTTACAGCTGAGCCTCGTCTGTCTTGGGGCAGGAAGGGATTTCTCAGCTGCTGTAACAGGGCCAGATCCTGGGGAAGAGAAACAGCTTTAACCGTGGTGCTTCCCACGCTCCTCCTGTGTCCAGCTTCTCGCTGATCGCTTGTAAGCCCCGATTTGCATGCTGTGGGGTAACTCAGTCCCAGAAAGAGACTTCACCTGACCTTCCACATAGTCCAGAGTAAGCACGTAGGTGGCTTTCGGACCTGTGAGTGTTTATGTGGCATGTGTAATTTGCCAGGACGTTTCCTCTGCAATGGGGAAGGAAAATCTGTGCAAGTCCTTTCATTTGTGGCAAATGGGAGACACGGTCTGAAGTAAACAGGATACACTCCACTGAGGACGGAGGCAAAATACCAGGGGAGGGGAAGGAAATGGGGATAATCGACCGGGGATGTTTGCAGGAAAAGACCTCAGACACCTGCCAGCAGTGCCCTGCCATAGCAGAGGTGACGTACGGGAGAGCACGGGCAAGAGAGGGGCAAGCAGGACACGTGAGCTGATCCTTCCTCAGCTCCAGTTTGGGGCACTGTGCCTGAAAGACCTAATAAGCAGGCGAGCAGCAAGGGCAAGGTGGCCAGCAAAAGGCTGGAAGCTGGGGGTGCGGAGAGATATGCACCCCAAAGAGGTGCCGGGCTGGCAGGGCAAGGAAGGCAGCACTCCGGGGTGGTCAGGCGGCAGCAAAAGGCTAATGGAAAGGGATTTACAGGCGTGAAAGAGATGTGCTGGTAGCCATCGCCAGGGGATGGGCTGGCAGCACCATCCCTGGAGGTTTTCAGAAGAAGTGGCCACTCAGGTGATGGGAGCAGAGCGTGAAAACACAGTGCTCGGGGCACGTTGTGCCCGTACCCCAAGGACCAGGTCAAGCGCTGGGCAGGCATCTGTCAGAAGCAATTTAAAAGCAGCCACGGACCAGGGCGGACTGGTGGGCGCTGGAGGGCTTCTCCTAGCCCTGCTCCAGCGATGCTGTGATTTAACTGAAACCTACACACGAGGACGTGTTGTCGAGCTGACACAATTGTTCACGCAGTTGAAATATCTAGTGCTATTTCTGGAGCATCCCTGAGTTCAAGTGCAGTCATGGAGAGCAGGAGAGAGGGAGAGAGCGCTGTGGCCTGACATGTTGCAAACCGAGCTCTTTCAGTACAACAGTATCAATTGTAATACATCTTCCATGCCGTCGGCATTTAATGTTATTAAATATGTGGCAACTGGGAGTGAAGACATTTATTTTCACTTCTCTTTATAGCAAAACTCAGTTCCCAATGTACTTGTATTTATCCAGAGCGAAGTATATTCACGCGCTGTCATGTTAGTAGCAAACAAGAATACATTTTTGTTGCAAATATTTTTGTGAGTTATACTAAAAACCTAATATGACAAAAGTTATAAAAGAAAATGTGTTAAGAGAGGAGTAGCAGCTGGACTTTTCTTAAGGCAGTTAAAAGGCATTCGCAGGGGATGTGTGTTAGAAATGGTAGTTAGAGAAAGAGGGATTCGGAAAGAAACAACCCTGACTTTTGAAAATTTACTGTTTGTGCAACTGCAAGTGATCTCTTGTGATGTTGTGGTCTGTGAGATAACAGCAGTACCAAGGTATTGGAAGAATGGCATATCCACAGCCACAGTTTGGTTGCTTTTATTAAAGTCTAATCCGTAACAGCTTACTGAGCCATCATGCAAAGACACCGAAGTGAAGCTGAAAAAAAGAAAGGAAAGAGAGATGCTGACTGATAAAGAAGTGGTGCCGTGCAGCTGACGGTGCTACCTGCCAGCTGGCATCGAGGTTTGTGGCTTAATACTGCCAGGCTCGTGCACACCGCAGGGCATCTCCTTGCTTTTGCCTTTCGGATGGGGTTGCTGCTGGAGCCCGTGGGTGCTGGGTCTGCCCGAGCCTGTTGCTGCAGGGCTGCAAGCCCGAGGAGAGAGGTGCTGCAGGTGTCCTTAGGGTAGTTTGGGTAGCACTGAGATTTTGTTCGGGGGTATTTAGGTTCCGTGGCAATTGCAGGAAGATTTGGAGTAGAGCTAGAAGTCACGGCACCTCCTGCCCAGTGGTTCGTGTGGACAATCCCGATTAAAACCAATTCTAGCTCCTTCCTCCCTGCTGCTTGTGCCTGAGAGATCCCACCGCTGAACACCAGGCACTGGTGCCCCGCCAGCCCTTCCACCTGATGCCATCGTAGCACAGGGCACGCGGGCAGGCTCTGGGTAACAGGGCTTCCCGCTGGGTGCTGCCGAGAGCTAATTAAAGTAATCAGTCCCCTCCAGAAGAGACCGATGGCACTGCAGAAAGCTGGAGCCCAGCAGGGCTGGACGCAGGACTGAGGGTGGTGGGGGATGCACAGCCTGCCCCCCAGGGAGGCAAAGCAAGGGCCCCCCTTGCTTCTCCCCCTTCCCAGTGGTGGTTTGCACCACCAGGACTCCCTGTGCTGGAGGCAAAAGTTTTGGGGCTCTTTACTCCCTTTTAGTCCTCTTACAAAGCTTATACAGGTCAATGCAGCGTAATTACCCTGCACGCTGAGCACACAGTGGTTTTTCTCAGTGCTTAGTGCTAAATCTGTGAACTGATACGACTGAAAATCACTTCCACGAGCCTTGTGAGGAGTTTGTCATCTCTCCGGGCTGCCCTCTTCAAGGTGGCTTCTCGGTGACCAGGGGTGATGATGCGTGAGGACAAAGCTGGTCTCTAACACACACACACACAGTGCACGTGGGAACCAATCGCAGCCGAATTGTCCCCATGGTTGACAAAACCCAGCGTGTCCTCCTGTAGGAGCAGAGCACCTGTTGCTGATGCTTCCTAATTCCTAAAGCAGCATCAGTGCAGGGCAGAGTTAGGTCGATGTGCTTAGCTGCTTCAGACCACAGTGCCTCTGCATAACCTTTAAATTCAGCCTTGTCTTTAAGGCTGTTGTTTTGGGGATACTCGACCTGAGGACTGCAACCACATCCCTGTTGTGAACCTGTAAGTGACAGAGATGGAAAAGGCAGAGGAGAGAATGTCTTACGTGCACGTTGTGTTTTTCTGGGACTGGTGCTGTGATAACTCAGTCACAGCAGTGCCTGGTCTGCAGGAGCTGTGAGGACACACCAACCTCCCTGCTTGTGCTCGTCTTGGCCATGCTCACCAAGGTTCTCCTGCACAGTGGCTAAATGAGGACTTCTTGAGGCTATATTTAGGTGCCTAAATTAGTGGTGTGTGAGACATTGCCTATGGCTCTGGAGTTACTGAGAGCAGGGAGCATGGCAGAAAGCCCAATCTCTTCATCTGCCCAAAGAGCAAAGCCTGGGACTAATCCTCCCGCAGCTCGCAGCTGCGCATGGTCTTGCCCGTCTTGTGCTACGTGGTGCCACCAGCATCCTCCTTGTGTTTTGCTGCTGGGCACAGCGAGGCCAGACTGCGCCGCGGTCACTGTGAGACGAGATGAGCAGTTCAGCAGCTTTGCCTGCTCAGCCACAGCTGGATCAGGCAGGCTAGTGAGTGCTGTCGGAGGCAGATCCTCTACTGCAGAGCCTCCAGGACAGGCATTTCCACCAGCACCTAGTCTGGCAGCTGCTCTTCTCCGCTGCAGTTTGGTGCTGGTGATTATTTGTTAAGTCCTGCTGGCACAACGTGCCACACCATGCTCTGGAGGCTCGCTGCCGAGCATTTCCTGAGCTCTTTGCTAAGGGCCAGCAGAGATCGCACCGCGGCACCCACTGGCACAAAAGCCAAACTCCTCCGTGGCACAGCTTTGCTGGAGGCCAGCAAAACCTGCGGGGGAAGAGTTTGGTTCCTCTGTGTGAACATCCTTTGCTTGGCCAGACAGCACTGTGAGGGCCGTGAGCCAGGCTGTGGGGTCCCAGCCTGCCCCTGGCAAAGCGGAGGTGGAGCTGTGGCAACGGCCGCCCTTCTGCATGGCTGTGGCTGAGAATTTGACCTTCCTTTTATCTCTCTGCTGCTGCAGAGCCTGGCCTTCCCAGCTCATTCTCTCCCCTCTTGCTTGCGTGTTTGTCAGGCCGGCACCCACCACGAGGTACGGGTGACCCCTGCATTTCTCCATGTTTCCTCTGGTGTACACCCTGGGATGCTCCCAGCCTCTTCCAGGTCTGATCTGAATTTAAAACCAGTAGCACTGCTTTTAGCTGAAGCTGGCAGGATCAGCATTTTGGGGCCAGTGCCTGGCTTGTCCAGCACCTCGGTGTGGGAAGCAGAAAGAGATCCTGTGCGGCCGCTGATCCTGTGTGGTTGCTGATGTCTGAACAACCCAGCCATCCCCTGGGCTTTTCTGCCAGCTTCATTCCCTGCAAGCAGAACATTTCCTGCGTCATTTATTTCCAAACAGTAGCAAAATAAGCCTAAATCCTTATCTCCAGTCTGTCAGCTAATCCTTCTGTGGGCCAGGAGCAACACCGTCAGATCAGGCTGCGAGTGTGACTCGAGGCTCTCCGTGGCGTTGCTGCTGCCTGCGAACGGCACCTGCAGAGCCCCAAAGTGGTCCTGGCCAGGACATCATCCCCAGCTTAGCCTAAGCGGGCTCCAGCTTCACCTGCAACATTGGAGCTTGCTGTAGGGCCATGGTGGGGAAGGTTTTGGAAGGCTTCAGAGCTGCAGGGCATATCACATCCCTTTGGTGCCTATTTGGTTGGTGGCCCGGAGAGCTGGTGAGGAAAACCTTGCTGTGTTCACAAAGGACTTTGGGTTTCTTTGTTCTTCCCAGTTCCAGGGAAGGCTCCAGGGAAGTCTCTTCTTTGCTCTCATCCATTGAATTCTTTGATCCCATCACCAGTGAGGTCAAAGAAAGGTCTTCTCCAGAAGCAAAGCACCTCTGAACGCCTGGCAGACTGTGCGCCCTTTCCAATTGAGGGTAGTAAGGCTGGGGGGTTTGGACAACCCCATTGGTGGCTTCCTGAAGCTCCTCACCCCCTTCTAGATCAGTCTGTAAAAGCTTAAACCCCTTTTGCATGTGTCCTAGGTCACTGGGATGTTTAGCAAAGTGGCCAGACCCCGTCCAACACATCTGTGCCCAGAAGTCCTGTCCTGCCAGGAGCGGCAGGGACTGGGAGCACCAGGGTCACGTCGGCAGCAGGGCAGAGCCAGGCCGGTGCCCCTTGGCCAGGACTCAGCAGGGCAGGGTCCCCTCGGCTCCCGGGGAAGTTACAGGGAATTTTCCACTCGTGTTTGTGCCAGCATGGTTGACTTTCTTGCTACTTTAAAACATAAACATGTTTTGCTTTGTTTAATCGAAACCTTACAGCAGATGTTTTATGATTATTCCACCAATGGGAAAAGAAAAAACAGAGGCTGGAAAGTGCCAGCATCATGAGTTTTATGGGAGGGTTTTAATAACTTGGCGGCTTACTGTTCAGCGAGGGAACGAAGGCATCAGCCAAGGCACAGCGACTCCAGTTTAAATGACTCCCATGTCCTGGATGCAGAGCTCAGCATGTGCCAGCATGGGGAGTGCTGGGGCTCCCACTGGGAGCTGGGGTCTGGGGTGTTCAGGCGGCCAGTCCTGGTCCTTGTCCTCACGCTTATCCTCGCCCTGTGGCTCCACGTCACTCATCTCCCACCTCCCGCTTTGCTTTCAGCATCAGCACCCACCTCTGGGGCTGTGAGGACCTGCTGGTCCACGCTGCGATGGGGCCAGGCACCCCGTGCCTCAGTTTCCCTGCCCGGGGAGCTGGAGCAGAGCCCAGGCACGAGGCAGAGTGAGCGTGAGGGCAGCGGGGGCTTTGGCTGCCAGCACAGGGGTCTCCTCCCAGCCTCAGCTCCCTGGGGCCGTGTCCCATCCGTGGGGCAGGGTCTGTCCCCGTGCAGAGCCAGCCGGGCTGGCACATCCTCCATCGCCGTTTCTGCCAAGAGCATTTCGCTCTCTTGCTGGGAACTGTTAACAACAAAATCAATGCGAATGCTGCTGTGAGCGGCTCCTGTGCTAGTTTGATGAGCTCCTCGGGGACAGACCTCCCGTGTAAGCTCAGCCCTACATCTGTCAGCTCCGGGGCGGGGGGGAGCTCTGCCCCAGCTCCCTTTTGGCTCCCGGTGAGCCCCTGTGGATGGGGTGTAAGCAGGGGGCAGGTGGAGGACGGGCCCCACGAGTGCATCATCACCCTCCATCAGGAGGGATGGGATCTTTAGGCTCGCAGCCACGTGGGTGGTGATGTTTCCCCACACTTCTGCTCTGAGAAGTGCTGCTCCTCGGAGGCCCGAGGCGGGTGAGTCCCATGGGTTTGCAGGAAGATGCCACGTGCATTGAGGTGGGTGCCCTGTCTGCGCGGCCATCGGCCAGCCTGCAGCCGCATGGCTGGCCCGGTGCACACACACGGTCAGCCTGGGAAGGGCAGGTGGAAGGAAACCTCTTTCCATTCCAGTGCTCCCCGGAAGGCATTATAATTTTCCTTCTGTGTCATCCCGCTTGCCTGGTGATTTGGCATTAAATTAGGGCTCTGGTTCGGTTACGGCTCATTACTGGCTGGCGTGTGACTTGGTTGCGGCACCAGAGGAGACGAGCCGGCCTTCAGAGCAAGGCTTCAGAGACGGGTCAGCGACAAGGAGCCGAGCCTTAACCTCAGAAATGCTCGTGGACCTGGCGTCGATACCTGGAAGGTGTCAGCCAGGGACCCTCGCTGGTGCTGGGGATGGCGGCGGGTTGGCAGGGACATCTTCAGCTTCCCCTTTCCCCAGCTGAGCAAAGCTCTCGCTCCTTTCTCCTGTCCCACGGCCCTGTGCACGGTGCTGAGCGCGACGCAGGGTGCCGAAGGGAGCGTTTTGCACGCAGTCGGACAGCAAAGCAGCTTTTCTGCACAGATAGCTAAGTCCTGAAATACCCTGAGCAGCTGTGTTTATCCGAACGCTCTTGCTTAGCGAGATGCTCGGCGGTGACGTGGGCCGTGAGCACAACATCGCTCCGAGTGCCCGGACCCGAGCCGCCGAGGGCGTTGCTCACTTAGCGGAGTTAATGCAAACCAGCTCTGGCCTGGGATGCGAGCCGTGGACCCGGCACTTAAAAACAACCAGGACTTGTTCCTGCACTTGGAGCCTTTCGTCTCGGGAGCAGAGGGGTTTCCAAATGCCCCGTTCACACCAGCAGTGCTTGCACCCCAAGTTTCCTTCCCTCCGCCTAAGGAAACCTCTGCTGGGGTGTGCTGGCTGGGGTGAGAGAGCCCCAGGGATCCCTCAGGATCTTCCTTCCCCTCAATTTTCTCCTCTTCTAGAAAAAAGCACCAAAAGCCTCGCTGACGCCTTGGTTTAACAAGTGGGGGAGTCGCGGGGTGCAGACGGCTCCGTTTTCCTGCCTGCCCCTTGGCAGGGGTGCTCCTGCAGGGGCTCTCTCCCCATCACGCACTTGCAGAGGGGACTTGGGAAGCTGCACGTCCCCGCGTGCATATCCACAGGCCTGCCCCAGCTCTCTTCCAGCAAGGGCAAACTCCTGCTGCCTTTAATGCAGCCCACTTTTGCTAGAGAAAGAGAAATCCCTGCGCAATTTTTTCTTTGTTGTGCCCCAGCGTTTTGTTGTTTGTTTGTTTTTTTTCCCAGAACTGAAGGAAGAAGCATGTTTGTAATCGCTGCACTGGGGGCCGTCAGAGGAACTGACTGAGCAAGAGGAGAACTGATCTTTTCTAAGTGGGGAGAGCAGAAAGCAGGCAGCCGCCTCGCTTGGGCACTGTGCGCGGCTCCCTTGGCCTCCCCAGAGCATCCCCGCACAGCGGCCGTGTTTTGGGTCTGCCGGGAGCAGGCACAGGGCTCTTTGCCCCCAGACCCGGGTGGAGATGTTCCCCCTTGCTGTGCCTGGGGACCTGTGCCACCTCTCCAGCTCGTGTGTCAGAGTGCCCAGCCCCCTGGGTACCAGCCCCTCACTTAGCCTGGTGTGACACCTGATTTCTAGGGACCTCACAGGCAAGCTCCGTCCACATCCCTGGAGCAGGGACCCCCAAATCCAAGGGGGAGGCGAGAGCCCGAGGGCTGGCCAAGGGGACGGCTGAGAGCAGAGGGCAGTGCCCAGCCACGGGATGTGGTGACTGGGCAGATGCTGCCTGGGAGCATCCCCCCAGCTCAGCTCTGTGGGCTGACGGCAGGTAGGAAAATCCCTCCGTTGTGTTTGTGTGTGTAGTGATATCACTCTGGAGAGCACAAACCCAGTTACTGCTTTTTCCGAAGTCCCCATCAGGAAGGCTTGCTCATCCCAAAGCCTTGGGTGGCAGGGATGGGGAAGGGACTTCGTCCCCCCCCCCAGCTCTGGAAGATCCTGCAGCTCTCAGGCAAGCACGGGCCGAGCCGGGCAGCCTTATTTCCCTCATGCTAAGTGCTTTCTCCTCGGGTGCTGGTGGTGGTTTGCTCTAGCACCCCAGGACGGGTGCTGGCAGGCTGCGGGAACAGCTTGTCCCCTGTAACCCATGCTGGGGCACGTGTCGGGCCGGCACAGCATCGTGCAGTGCCTGCGTGCAGCACCCCTTGTGCCTGTGCGCCAAAGCAGCGTGGGGTGCGCGGCGAGGAGAGCTTTGTGGTGCCACAGCTCGCCCGGCTGCGTGCTGCAAGGGCTGAAACGGCTCGGAGGAGTTTTAGGGATGTTTTCGTTTGTCACCTCTGAGCACAACAGGGACCACGCCGTCCCGTGGGAGGCTCGGTGAGGAGCTGGCAGCCCGTCTGGGAGCCCTGGCTCACGTCTCCTCTCGGGTAGGGTCTCTCACAGCTCTCCCTCGCTTGCTCTGCCTGCAGGAGAAGAAAGGCCAGGAGGTGAAGAAGGGCCCGGAGGTGGAAATCGCGAAGATGGACAAGCTGCTGAACCTGGTGAGAGAGCCGGACAGCACGGCCGGGAAGTGAGCGGTGGGAGCGACGGCTGTGCCGGGCCCCGCGGGCCGGCGAACAAGCCCTGCTTTGAGCAGCGGCTGCTTGGCATGCGAGCCGTGGGCCCCGCTCCGCCTGCTCTTTGCAGAGCGGGAGCACTTCGTCTCTGTGCCCAGACAAATAAAGAGTCGCTGAAAGGCCGGCAGCGTGCCGTTGTCCCTGGGGACAGCAGCCCCTCGCTGCGCTCAGGGCCCCGGAGCCTCGCTCGACTTTTCCCCACCCGTGTCCGTGCTCGCACCTATTGAGAGCCCCACAGAGGCAGGATAGGGCTGGTGCCTCCAGCCCTGGTAAAACCTTGAGTTTTTTTTTTTTTTTTTTTTAGCGGGTCCCACTATTTTGGGGTGGCCAGGAGGTGTCTGGGGACCTCACACTGCAGTGGCAGGGGGACGCGCCGTCACTCAGACCGGGGCATCCCAGCGGCTGCTGGCCACCGGCTCGGAGCAGCTCGCTCCCCGACGGCCGCGGGCACGGCCGGGCTTTGCAGAGCCCTCCCGCCGCTCCGGCGCGTTGCGGCAGAGGGATTAGCTGCTACGTGGCTGCGGTGGCAGCAGGAGCCGCGGTGGCCTCACTGCATGCTGATGAGCAGGGACAAGGCTCTCACCGCTGGAGCCTTGCGCACGGCCACCGGGAGCGGGGACCGGCGGCGCGGGGTCCGCGGCGGGTGTCCCCCATCCCCTCGGCTGGCCCGTGTCCCCTGCCAGCGTCCTGCGCCCTGTGACTTGAGGACACGGGTTGGAAACTCCGGTGCCGCCAGCACCAGGGTGGGGGCTGCTCGCTGCCGGCAGCCACGTGCCCCCAGCCCAGCCAGGTTTGTCACCCAGCATTTTAAGACCAGAGAAGGGTGCAGGACGAGCCCCTCCTCGTCACAGCTGCCCAGCGAAGCCCCCGCAGCCCTGCAGGGGTGTCAGCCACTGACCCCAGGACACCCACGCAGAGCTGTGGGCAGGACACGAGGCCTCCCCACGACCTCCCTGATTGTCCCCGTGCTGCAGCGGGCGCAGGGCAGAGCTCAGAGACACCTCCTGGGTCCTACGAGTGGTTTATTAGTCTAGTAAAAACACGACTGCAAAGGGATGTTAGCTACACCTGACACGGGAAGGAACCAGGGGCTTCACCAGGCCTGGCCAAGCCTGCGTGGGGACCCCAGCTCGTGTCCCCCAGGGCACAGCCCACGTCTCCAGCCCCTTATTGCAGGGGCTGTGCCAGCAGGGACCAGGCACCCCGGGGCCCCCGCTCTGGGTATTGCTCCGCTCTAGGAGCCACTCCAAAACCCACAGGCAGGACAGAGGAAGCGGCTGTCAGGCTTGGGCACAAACCAGACCAAGCGTCCCTCGCTTTAGAGCCACCATGGCCCTGGAGAGCGGGGCCAGACTGACCTCCTGTCCCCAGGCATCAGGGCTGGAAGACCCTCCGGTGCTGTTTAGCCAGGCACTCTTAACTCTGAAATACTCCCAGCTCTCTGCGGGGGCTCGGGCAGGCAGCAGTGGGGCACGGGGGGGTGCCACTGGCACGCTGCAGGTCCCCAACCGGGGCAGCACACCAGGAGGTGCCCGTCACCGTGAAGGGCGCTTGGACGGCCCCGATCCCCCCGCAAAACACCCCCCCAGGCTGCTCTCACAGGGGACAGCACCAGGGACGGGGACATGTCCCCTGCCCATGGGCTGCCTGGCCCCAGCCAGCGTTTGGGCAGGTGCAGGGCGGGCAGGGACAGGCGCCCAGCGAGCAGGGCGTTTGCCTGGCAGTGTCGGTGCTAATGCTGGAGGGGGACTAACAGACAGACTGGGGACAAACAGACAGCCCGAGCGGCCCTCTGCACCCCCATGGCTCATCAAACCCCGCCAGCCGCTGGAGCGGGTGGGTGCCAGCTGCCCCCTGCCCTCCGCACCCTAGGACCACCCCAGTAACACCCCCGTGGCTGGGTCCCCCCGGGCACGGTGCCACCCCAGGCAGCCAGACCGCTGGTGCCGGCCCCGCCGCCTCCCCTCTCTGAGCCCCCAGCCAGCCCCGCTCAGGTCTGCGATGCCACGAGGAGCTGGTGGCCGAATCTCTACGTGCCGCTGTCCCCAGGGGAAGGGCAGAGCGTGTCCCCAAAGCCGGGCCACCAGCACCACAGAGGAGCCCACGGGACGGCCCCGAACACGGGGTGGGCTCGAGGGCACGGCTCCCGCCACGCTTGCTGTCTGCAGGGACCAAGCATGTCCCCAGGGCACGTCCCCAGCCGCTGTGTCTCCGTCCTCGCAGTCGCCACGGGCATCCGCAGGGTGTCCGTGCACCAGGACCACGGGGGTGAAGGGCTTTGCCCCGCGTCATGCCCCTGCAAACAGCTCAGCGTCCCCTCTGCTCCCATCCTGCCAGGCCAGCACCACTGTCCCAGCGTGGGCACCCTGTCCAAGTAAGCGCAGCTCCTTCAGCACCGCCGGGTGCCCACGTCCCCGAGCCCCCCAGAACCGCCTGCCCGCGCGGCTCAGGGCTGCAGCAGGTACTTCTCCTCGTTCCTCGCCTCATCCGCGTCAGAGGGGGGGCCCTTCTTGGGGCACGACGGGGTCCTGCAGGCCTTGCAGAGGATGAGGAAGAGGATGAGGATGAGCAACGCGATGATGCAGTTGAAAGAAATCGCAACGACTGCTCCGGTGGAGAGAGCCGCCCCCATCGCCGCTGCCCCGTGGGGAGAAACGGGACCCCCGGCTCGGCCCCGCGCTTGGGACGCCGGCGCAGCCTCCGCCCGGGGGCATTGGCAGGGGGCAGGGGGGACGGCTGCGGTGCTGGCAGCGGGACAGCCCGGGGGTCAGGCAGGCAGCAGGACCCCCGACACGGCTGGGCCTCCGGGAGCCGTGACCTCGGCTTCAGCGGGGGAGGCTCGGAGCTTTCCCAAGGCTTCCTCTCCTCCAGCAGCGCGGCGGGGCCGTGTCTTCTCCCTCGGGGACCTGGAAGGGAGAAAGTCACCGTCACCGCCAGCACCAGGGGATGGGGTGCCCGAGCCCCCCGGGGGTGGCTGCCTCCTGCAAAGCCCCGGCCCCGAAGAGGCTCAGGGGGACGGAGGCTGCCATTTGGGGGGCTCCTCGCAGCCTCCACAGGCGCTCCCCAGCTGCCTCCCTCCATCCCGGGCCAGGGTCGGGGTGACGGAGCCGGAGGTGTCCCGGGGGCCTTCCCGGCCCCAAATCCCGTCCCCAGCCTCCCTCCCGGGCAGCCTCGGCCCTGCCGCCGGCCCCCGGCCGCCCTCCGTGCCCTCCCAAAACGGGGCGAGGCCCCCCCCATCCCTGAACACCGCGGAGAAGGGGGGTGCCCGCAGCCCCCGCTGCAGATCCCACAGCCGAGGAGCCCCGGGGGCACCGGGCGGCAGCAACAGGTCCCTCCGGAGCCTCCCTCCCGTCCCGGGGCCCCGGCGTTACCTGCCTCCGCTCCGCCCCGCGAACCGCCGGGACCCCGCGGGCGGCGCTGCCGGGACCGGGGCCCGGGGGTCCCGGGGGTGCCCGGGTCCGGGGGTCCCGGGGGTGCCGGGTCCGGGGGTGCCGCTGCCGGCGCGGGGCCGCCCGGAGGTGCCGCAGCCCCGCGCGCTGCCGCTGCCTCCCGCCGCCACCGGGGGCGGCTCCCGCCGGCGCCCTGCCCTCGGCCACGCCCCCTCGGGGCCGGCCGCGCCCCCTCCCCGCCGCTGTTGCGGGCTTGCACGCGCACGTGCATGCAGACAGCCACGTGCACGCACCTTTGCACAGCCACACGCACACGCATGCACCCCCCCCCCCGACGTGTGCAAGCACGTTTGCATGCCCGGACATACATGCATATGTTTGCACACGCATGCACACGTTTGCACACGCACACCCAGGCCTGTGCACACACGTTTGCACGCAGGTGGGCATGTGCACCCGTGCATGCACACACGTGCATGCACACACGCATGCACGAACACACACACATGTACACATATGCATGCGTACACACGTTCTTGCACGCATACACGCATTCACACACGTATGCTTGAGCGCACACACACACACACACACCCCGGCCCCGTGCACACAGGCACCCCGTGACCGCGCTGCCCGGGGCGCAGGCACCGTGGGCAGGTTACGGGGACGCCAGGCGCCGGGGACGGAGGCAGCCGCAGCCTCGGGGGCAAGGCCGGGACCTCCAGGCGGAGGCCACCGGCGGGGCCGTCACCCAGCCGCGGCGGCACCAACGGAGGTGGCGCCCGGCGGGGCACGAGCAGGGCTCTCCCCACCGCCGCCCCAGGGAGCCCCCAGTTTTCAGGAGGGCGCAGGGGCGGAGGAGCGGACCCGCAGTGGAGCTGGGGACCCCTTCTGGCCGCCCGCAGGGGGGTCGGGGGGCCGTGGGCTCCCGGCCGTGCTCCGCGGTGCTCCCCGTCCGGCGCCGCGGCTAGAAGCCTGCGCTGCGGGGGGGCGCAGCACCCGGAAAGGAACCGTCCCAGCCATCCGGGGGCGACTTCCAAACTGCAAAGTAAAAACGGCGTCGTTTCGCTGCGCTGATTGGAAGGCTCCGGGTGTGCTGTCACCACGAGGGAGGGTTACACCGGCTGCTTTAGGAGCCGGCTCCGCGTTGGGATGGAGAGAATACGGAGGGATTTTGAGCAGTAACAGCCAGAAGCACGCTGCTGGGTGCGGTGCCAGTGGTGCTCCACAAAGCAGCCGTCGGGCTCCGCGCAGGGGAAGACACGGTACAGGGAGCAGGGAGAACACGCAGGGGCTCGAGCGAGAGCTCTGCCGCTCCGTCCTTCCCTGCATTCACCGGCATCTAGGCAGAGTATTTCTGCGACCGCGCTTCTAGTCAGTTTACAGAGCAAGAAGTTTCCCAGAAAACCTTTCCTTGGGCATGGAAAGTGAATGGCAAAGGGAGGAAGAAAAACTTCCTCCAGCACCAGGGTCTGCTGAGTCACAAGAGACAAAAAACCCACAGCCGCAGCCCCAACGCTTACAGGCGTCCCCCAGTGCAACGAGGAAGACATGAAGAACTTCACGCTACATCAAAAGTAAACTTTATTTAAGACCGGCACAACGCATCAGAAAGGAGCAGAAAGGGGAAAACGAGCGTCCTTGGGAGCTCACCGTTACCGCCACCCCGGCACATTCACCCTGGCCTAGAGGACTCCAGGCCAGTTACAACACGAGTCGACCCTTGCCACTTTGGCAGAGGTGCAACCGGCAGCCGCAGGGAGGCGGCGAGAGGAGGACAGAAAGGGGCGACTTGCACACAGTGTCCCTGCGGTCCTGCATCCAGGCCCCCGGGCCACCTGAAGGGATCGGCAGAAGACGGCCTGCCAGGCACAGCTCAAGTGGCTGACACAGCCCAGCACCGCACCGTGCACGCACAGGAGCCGTGCAAGCGGCAGCCGGCAGTCCAAGTCGGGTCACAGATCGCCCCGTGCCACAGCAGAGCCGCCTCCACCTCGCAGCATCCCCGCTCAGCGAACAGCCGCTCGCCTGGGCTCAACAAGATGCCAGCGGTCCCCACTCCGAGAGGTGGCTGCTGTCTTCCCATCTCATCCCTGGACCGCAGGCTACGGAGTACAGCCTGGCAGCCTCAGACACGGAAACTCGTCGCAACACGATTTCAGGCAGCTGCAGTTACGTCCGTTTGGAACAGGAACTGCTCCTGCCCTCCCCTAACAGCTCTGCAAGGCCCTGTGCTCAGCAGCAGCTTTCCAGCTGCAGCAGCTGGCTCGTTTCTGTAATCCCCCAAACTACCCAAGCGTGTCTCTGGCTCAGGACTTCACGCCGGGCTCCCCGTGCCCTCCAGTGGCGCGAGGGTGCTTTCCTGTGTTGCCAGCTCCCCTTCCTCCACCCTGCTTCCTCTTCATCTGGGCCTGGGACTCTGCTTTAAGCGTCTCGATCCAGAAGGCATCGAAAGAACCTGGAGCCTGATAGCCAGGCTCCTGGGGATCGAGGGCATCTTTGCTGAGCAGGATGCATATGGCAGGAATGTTTCTCTTCACTGTCAGGGCATCGAGGCCTGCCTCAGGCACAATGGGTTCCCAGATCTCCTCGATCTGCTTAAAAAGCACTTTGGTGATCTGGTGGAGTTCCTTGAGCCTCCGTTTCATGATTTCCACACACGTAATGGTCTTGCTAACGGCCTTGCCTGAGCCAGTGAAAAGGATCTGCCTCACTGAGTCCAGCTCCATCTTGCCAATGGCGTAGCCCATCAGGTTTCTTATTTTGCTCCCGTCCTTCACTTTCATTTCAATAATGTCAGGGGGCAGGTCAGTGAAAGGAAGAGGACAAGGTTTCTCCACAATTTTGGTCTTCTTATAGTTTTCCATTCTGCAGCTCTGAAAAGGAAAAGGGATCCGTGAATACTTCTAATTACGGCACATAAAATCGGTGTGTGCGAGCTCCCCCATCCAGGCCAGAGCAAGAAGTGCAGTGGGATCCACAGCCTTCCAGCGACCTGCACCAACTCTGTGGAGCCCGAGAACCGGAGCAGCGGCTCCACTTAACTCGCGCTGATGTGGCAAAACCCCGCACCCGGCACATACGTGAGGGAAGAAGCTGGAAGTTACTCAGCGCTGCAGCCTAAATTACGGGCACCACCAGCGTGACTGGGGGTCCCTTCAAGCCACGGGCAGCGGCTCGGAGCACCTCCAAATAGACACCCGTACCTCACAAACTTCCCAAAGAACCGCTGCACAAAGCGCTTCTCATCCGAGCGATGCGCAACGGAGCTCGGTCCCTGACGGGGCACACGCGAACCGTTACCGGCACCGCCCCGACCGCGCTGAGGCGCCGAGCCGCGCAGCCCCGCGCGCACCCGCAGCACAAACCTCCCTCGGGGGAGCCCAGGCCCCGGCGCGCTGCGGAACACGGCAGGCTCCGCGGGTGGGAGCAGACGCGAAAACACAGGGCACGGCGAGCCGGGAACACAACCGGCGGTGCTGCCCCTCAACCAGCCCCAGCCCCGCCGCCCTCAGCCGCAGCGCCGCTCCCGGCCCGGCCCCGCCGCCCTCACCTGCGGCCGCCGCCGCGCGCCCCTCAGCACAAAATGGCGGCGGCGCCGGGCGGGCGCAGGCGCGCGGAGGGCGGGGGGGAGGGGGGGACGGGCAGGCCCCGCCCCGCGCAGGGTGGTAACTCGTGGGGGCGGGGCGTCGCGGCGAGCGGGGTGACGTCACGGCGCATAGCAACAAGAGCGGGAGGGGAAGAGGCGGAGGGGGGGGGGAGGGAGGCACCCGTCCTGGGGTCACAAAATGGCGGGCGGTGCGTCCCACAGGGGGGTGGGTCGCAGAGCGGCAGTGTGCCCGCCCGAACACGGGTGAGGAACCGCTGGTGTGAGGAAAATCTCAATGATTTTCTCAGACAGGATCTCCTGTGGGGCTGTTTTATTCGCGATTGCCATGGCGAGCGCCCTGCAAGCAGGAGCGCACAGTAACAGTTCATCATCACCTTACATTCCCTACTGCCCGACAACTGATTCCTCCCCTGTTTCCTCACTGGCTGAGTACTGCAGGTTCACAAACTTCTCAACGCCTTTCTATACCACATACGTACAATTTTATTTGACCAAATGTTAGTTTATCCTTTTTTTTTTTTTCTTTTTCCTTCTTCTCTCATGACTATAGATCCTGTGATTTGTGTTTTTACCGATTTCACACTGCTCGTCCTGTTTTTCCTAGCTATCCTCCTTATTTTGGGACGCCGGGACCTTCCTCTTCTCTGCTTAACAAACTCCCCACTGCTGTGCTGCTGTCGTGCCTGCACAATCCCTTTAGAATATGCAAGGTTAGTGGATTTCCCACCACAAAAACACCTTCTGTTGCAAAAGCACAGCTTTGTTTCTCACACCGGTGTCTGCGAGCACCGAGTGGATGCGCTGAGGACGGGAAGCAGCCCCGTGCTGCAGTGCCTGTCGGCATCTCAAACTGCAGGGCCCTTCGTGAAGTCATAGCGCCCTTTCATAAGCCAGGTGGTTGTGCTGGGAGCTCCGCCGTCACGCGGGACCAAAAGCAATGAAGAGTTCCTTCCCAGCTGTGACAGCGAATCTGTGTAGTGTGGCAGACTAAGGAGCTTGGGGTGGGGGACAGGAGAGGCTGTCGGACACAGCTGGAGCTGGGCAGTGGGCTGTGACCCTGGCCCCAAGCGAGGAGCCCGGCGGAGCCATCCTGGTCCCCCGCCTCCCCACAAATGCAGCACAGGGGCACCGGCCTGCTTCAGCGTGGGCTGGGGGCTGTGACCTCACAGAGGCGTTGCCGTGTGCTGTCTGTGACCTCAGGGCCGTGTCCCTATAAAGCACCGGCCAGCACCCCACGTCTGCCAGTGCGGTCGTACCTGGCTGTGAGCGATGGTTGACGACAGCAGCGTTTTCCTTGTCCCCGGCCTCCTGCTTGTGGTGACCGGGCTCTCCCTGCTCTCCAGGGGCCGGCGCCAAAAGGTACATGGGGCTTGAGGGTGGGGGGACATGAGGCTGGGATTCCGGGGGCAGGGGGTGTCGGCAGTGGCCCCACGGATCCCTCCCCAGGTTGGTGACTGTGCTGTGCTCCTGTGCCCACAGGGTGACGGTCTGTGCTGGCGAAAGTGGGGATGGCGGCTACAAGCAGCAGCAGCGGAGCCTGGTGAGTCCCCTTTGGGTTGGCCTCAGGACCGAGCAGCCCATCCCGATGGGCCCGAGGTGGCCCTGGTGCCTCTGTCCCACCGCAACTCAGACTCCCTCCCTGTTTTGCAGGCACCAAGCAGCTGTGCGGGTCAGGGCGCTGCTGCCCTGGCTGTACGGCGTGCATCAAGGCCAAGCAGGAGCTGCAGCAGCTGGTGCTGTCGGCACTGCCCAGGTGTGAGGCTGATGGGCTGAGGCCTGACTTCTGGCAAGCGGCATCGAAGGACGTGGAGGAGCTGGTGAAGCGGGGCAGCCTGTCCTGCTGTGGCTGCGACATCCCCAGGATCAAGAGCTGTCCTCGGAGCTGGAGCAACACCTCTCTGGAGCACGATGGAGGAGCCCCCACAGAGCCAGAGCCTCCGTGCCACGCAGCGCCCAGGAAGGAGACACATCCCGCAGACATCCCTGCAGAAGACCAAAATCTGGACTCTGCCCTGAGCAAAACCAGCAGTGCGGAGGAGGCTGATGAGCTTCCTGGGAAGAGGCAGTGCCTAGAGATTCTGACAGCCCCCAGGAGCCCCAGGCTTGGGAAGCAGGCCTCCAAGCCAGGCAGCGGAGATGAAGAGCCACCGGCTGAGGTCTCCTCCTCCATGCAGCCACCAGAAATGGGGACGATCGTGCGTGAGAGTCTCCTTCGCCCAGATGAGGGGCGACAGCAGTGGGTGGAGGTGTCCCAGCAACCTCTCGGCTTGTCCGTGGACCTCTCAGCACTTCCCAGCCCAGCCAACACAGTGTTACGAAAAGACCAAGGCTGCCAAACCGACTTCGTCATCATCCTGAGACCACTGGGGGCTGATGATGGTAATGGGAACCAGCCCCAAACTGCAGCGCCTGTCGACATCTCAGAGCTGCAGCTGAGGCTTGAGCAGCACAGCAAGGCCTGCATGCAGACAGCAAGCGAAGAAAACCTAGAAAGGTCCTCTGGGACAGTGCAGCAGTCAACTGAAGAGGAGCATGAAGCACTGCCCCAAAATGCCTGTTCTGGCCCCCTGCCACCACAATGTCCCTGTGTCGCCTTCCTCAAATACAAGCCTCTCCTCCATCCGGACCAGGTCAAGAGGAACTGGAAGAAGCACGGGGCCTCCACTGTCTGCCCAGCGGCCTCTGGACCACCATGCTCCGGCCCTCAGCCTGTCCATTTCCACAGGCCCGAGGCCACGTTCATGCCTCAGGAGCTGCAGCACCGCGGGGACCAGCTCGGCCCGGAGCGCCCATGCCAGCGAGCAGTGCCCTGGGAGGAGGGTGGCTGGGCAGCCCCAAGGGCTCACACACACTACACCAAGAACGGCTGGTGTAGCCACAGCATGGACACAGCTCCCAGGGGTGAAATTCTGAGGACGCCCTATGGGTTGCCGAATGCGTGGGCAGGACAAGAGCCCACCGCAGTCTACCCAGCCCTCAGGCCCGTGATCCAAACTACAAGCCTGAGGCGTGAGCACCGTCGGAAGCACCGCAGACACTTTGTGGGACCAGCCGCAGGAGCCCCACAAGGCCAGTGGGGCAGCAGCAGCGAGCAGACCCAATGCTCTGACAGCAGCTTCCACCTCCGGGCTGCGGCTGTCCCTCAGAAAGGAAACACCAGTGCGGAGGTGAGCACGGCGTCTGAAACATCTGGGGCTGAGGCAGGCACCAGGGGACCTAAGTGGTGGCCTTGGAGGAAGAAGTGCCCTGGCAACGTCGAGAGCTCCCCAGATCGCGGGGCCTGCTCCCAGGGCACCGACAGCCAACAAAAGTGGACAGGCAGCAACCTCCCTCGGGGAAATGCACGGGCCAGGCCAGCTCCCAGCTCAGCCTCCACAAGAGCCCAGGAGCCCCATGGCTACTCCAGCTCGTCGTCTTCAGAGCACTGCAGTGCCCCTATCACCAGATACCCGTGCTCGTGTCACTTGCGCCAAACCTGTGGCACCCAGGGCACTGCAGCGGAACTGAACGGCAACAGCATCCGCTCGGTCTGGGATAGGATTTGCTGTCGGCAGCAGAAGATGTCTGCATCGCCGCAGAGCTCTACATCTGAGCACTGCTGCCATGCAGGCTACAGGAGAGGCAGGGCCAGCGTCCATGGAGCTTGTGATTTTCAAAAGCTCCAATACTGAAAATAAATAAACTTATTTGTGTAAATAAACTTATAGGTATGGGAGCCTTCCTGCATAGTGTGTGTTGGGATGAAGAGGGAAGGTGGGCTCAGGGATACCAGGGAAGGTGTGCTGTCCCACCAGAGGACAACCAGCTTTGGCGGGGAAGGGCATAAAACAGGGCTCACCAGAGAAGAGCCTGGGGGAACAATGCTGAAGCTGGGGGTGAGGCAGATGTCTCATCTGAAGTGCATCTACACCAATGCACGCAGCACGGGCAACAAACAGGAGGCGCTGGAAGCGACTGTGTGACAGGCTGACTACGGCCTAGTTGCCATAACTGAAACATGGTGGGATCACTGCCACGGCTGGAGTACTGCGATGGACGGCTACAAGCTCTTCAGAAGGGAGAGGCAAGTTGGTGATGGCAAAGTTGAGAGCCTCTGGGTAAGGATTAGGGGACGAACAAATAAAGGGGATGTTGTTGCGGGAGTCTATTACAGACCACCTGGCCAGGATGACAATGCTGATGAATTAGTTTATGGAACTAAGAGATGCCTCGAGATTAACTCCCCTTGTCCTTATGGGGGAGTTCAACTTGCCAGAAGTCAACTGGGATCACCACACGGCTGACACGAGCAAGTCCAGGAGGTTCATAAAGCACCTAGATGATAACTTCTCGGTGCAGGTGCTAAGGGAGCCAACTAGGAAAGGTGCCCTCCTGATCTGTTGCTGGAGAACAGAGAGGGTCTTGTGGGGGACGTGGTCATTGGTGGCCGTCTCGGCCATAGAGACCATGAAGTGGTTGAGTTTAAAATTTTTGACGACAGAAGGAAAACTGTCACCAAAACTTCAGCCCTGGATATGGGTAAAGCAGACTTCAGGCTGCTCAGGGAACTAGTCAGCAAGGTCCCCTGGGAAACTGCTTTTGAAGGCATTGGCGTCCATCAGCGCTGGTCAGTCTTTAAGCACTGCCTCCTAAAAGCACAAGATCAGGCGATTCCCAAATATCGGAAGTCAAGCAGGCGGGGCAGAAGGCTGGCCTGGCTGATCTCCTACTGGAGCTTAGGCGAAAAAAGAAAACATACGGCTGCTGGAAGGAGGGTCAGGCAACGTGGAAGGAATACAGGGACACTGTTCGCGTCTGAAGGGAGAAAATTTGTGTAGCTAAAGCCCAACTAGAGTTGAAGCTGGCCAAGTCTGTGGGAGACAATAAAAACGTTTTTTTTAGATATGTGAGCAGAAAAAGGAGGACCAAAGGAAACATAGGTCCGCTACTAGATGGGGAAGGTCACCTCACAGACAAGGACTTAGGTAAAGCAGAGACGTTTAACGCCTTCTTTGCCTCTGTCTTCAACAGTGATGATGGGCTTTGGGACCCAGGGTACCCTGAGCTGGAGGACCATGACAGTGGGAATGATAAACTCCCAACCGACCGTGAATGTGTGCGGGATTTGCTGCTCCACCTGGATCCATACAAGTCCATGGGTCCGGATGGGATTCATCCCAGGGTGCTTAAGGAGCTGGCTGACGTCATCGCGGGACCTCTTTCAATTATTTTTCAATGGTCTTGGGAATCTGGAGAGGTCCCAGCAGACTGGAAGCTGGCAAATGTTGAGCCAATTTTCAAGAAGGGCAAAAAAGAAGACCCTAGCAATTACAGGCCTGTCAGTCTCACGTCAGTGCCTGGTAAAATCATGGAGAAGATGATCCTTGAAGTTACTGAAGCGCACCTGGAGGACAATGCAGTCATTGGTCCCAGCCAACATGGGTTCACGAGGGGTAGGTCCTGCCTAACAAATTTGATTTCATTTTATGATAAGATCACCCATCTAGTCGATCAAGGGAAACCAGCTGATGTGATCTTTTTGGACTTCAGCAAAGCTTTTGACACGGTTTCCCACTGGACAAAACGTCCAGCATACAGCTAAACAAAAACATCATACGATGGGCGAGCAATTGGCTGACGGGCAGGGCTCAAAGGGTTGTGGTAAATGGGGCCACATCTGGATGATCACTAGTGGGGTCCCCCAAGGCTCCATTTTAGGGCCAGTCCTCTTCAATGTTTTTATAAATGATCTGGATGTAGGACTAGAAGGTGTTTTGAGGAAATTTGCTGACGACACCAAACTTGGAGGAGTTGCGGACTCGGACGAGGGTGGAAAGGCCTTGCAGAGAGATCTGGACAGATTGGAGAGCTGGGCAATCACCAACCGCATGAAGTTTAACAAGAGCAAGTGCCGGGTCCTGCACCTGGGACGGGGCAACCCTGGCTATACGTACAGACTGGGCGACGAGACGCCGGAGAGCAGCCCCGCAGAGAGGGATCTGGGGGTTGTGGTTGACAGCAAGCTGAATATGAGCCAGCAGTGTGCCCTGGCAGCCAGGAGGGCCAACCGTATCCTGGGGTGCATCAAGCACGGCATTGCTAGTCATTCGAGGGAAGTGATTGTCCCACTCTGCTCTGCGCTGGTGCAGCCTCACCTCGAGTACTGTGTGCAGTTCTGGGCACCTCAGTACAAAAAGGGTGTAAAACTGTTGGAGAGTGTCCAGAGGAGGGTGACGAAGATGGAGAAGGGCCTAGAGGGGAAGACATAGGAAGAGCGGCTGAGGTCACTGGGCCTGTTCAGCCTGGAGGAGGCTGAGGGGGGACCTCATCGCAGTCTACAACTTCCTTGCGAGGGGGAGTGGAGAGGCAGGTGACCTATTCTCCGGTATCACCAGAGATAGGACCTGTGGGAATGGTGTCAAGCTGAGGCGGGGGAGGTTTAGGCTGGACATCAGGAAGAGGTTCTTCACGGAGAGGGTGGTCGCACACTGGAACAGGCTCCCCAGGGAAGCAGACACTGCACCAAGCCTGTCTGAATTTAAGAAGCATTTGGACTGTGCACTTTGTCACATGGTCTAAAATTTTAGTCAGACCTGTGCGGTGCCAGGAGTTGGACTGGATGATCCTTATGGGTCCCTTCCAACTCGGGATATTCTATGATTCTATAATTCTAGGAAGGGTGGTGGTGGGGGCTCTTCATATTAAAGAGTGTTTTGATGTTGAAGAGCTTGGGGTTGGGAATGATAAAGTTGAATGTCTATGGAGAAGGATCGGGAGAGGGCCTGTAGGGCTGACATTTGGTGGGGGTCTGTTATAGACCACCTCATCAGGATGAAGATATGGATAAGGCATTCTGCGAGCAGCTCGCAGAAGTTACACGATCACCAGCACTCGTTCTCATGGGAGACTTCAACTTCCCTGATACATGCTGGAAATACAATACTGCGCAGAGGAAGCAGTCCTGGAAGTTTCCAGAGTGCGTGGAAGACAGCTTCCTGACACAGCTGGTTCAAGAGCCTACCCGGGGAGGTGCCCCGCTAGACCTGCTCTTCACTGACAGAGGAGGACTGGTGGGAGGTGTGAAAGCTGGGGACTGTCCTGGGCAGAGTGACCATGAAATTGTAGAGTTTTCTATCCTTGGTGATGTCAGAAGGGATACTAACAAAACTGCTCTCCTGAACTTCCAGAGGGCGGACTTTGACCTGTTCAGGCTTTTTTTGCAGGGGTCCCTTGGTATCTCAGGGTACTTTACGCCCTGACCTGGAAGTCCCCTGTGATTGAGGTAGAGACTCACCCTCTGCGATCCAGAAAGAGACAGTCAGAGACCTGCTCCTCCATCTGGAATGTCACAAGTCCATGGGACCAGATGGGCTCCACTCTAGGGTGCTGAGGGAGCTGGCGGAGGTGATTGCCAAGCTGCTTTCCACCATCTACCAGTGTTCACGGTTGTCTGGAGAGGTCCCAGAGGACTGGGGGCTTGCCGATGTGACTCCCATCTACAAGAAGGGCCATAAGGAGGACCCAGGGAACTACAGTCCTGTCAGCCTGACCTCGGTTCCAGGGAAAGTTATGGTGCAAATCATCTTGGGTGGGATCACACGGCACACGTGTGGCATCCAGGGGATCAGGCCCACCCAGCACGGGTTCATTAAAGGCAGGTCGTGCTTGTCCAACCTCATCTCCTTCTATGACCGTGTGACCAGACTAGTAGATGAGGGAAAGGCTGTTGACGTAGTCTACTTAGACTTCTGCAAAGCCTTTGACATGGTCTCCCCCAGTATTCTCCTGGGGAAACTGGCTGCCTGTGGCCTGGACAGGTACACTCTTCTCTGGGTCAAGAACTGGCTGGAGGGCCGTGCCCAGCAGGTAGCGGTTAATGGAGTGAAGTCCAGCTGGCGTCCTGTTACAAGTGGTGCCCCCAGGGGTCGGTACTGGAGCCTATCTTGTTTAATATCTTTATTGATGACCTGGATGAGGGGATTGAGTGTACCCTCAGTAAGTTTGCAGGCGACACCAAGCTGGGAGGTAGTGTCGATCTGCCCGAGGGTAGGGTGGCCCTTCAGAGGGATCTGGATAGGCTGGACTCCAGGGCTGAGGCGAATGGGATGACGGTCAACAAGGCCAAGTGCCGGGTTCTGCACTTTGGCCACAATAACCCCATGCAGCACTATAGGCTTGGGGCACAGTCGCTAGAAGACTGTGAAGAGGAAAGGGACCTGGGAGTGTTGATTGATGCTCGGCTGAACATGAGCCAGCAGTGTGCCCAGGTGGCCAAGAAGGCCAATGGCATCCTGGCCTGTATCAGGAATAGTGCAGCCAGCAGGAGCGGGGAGCTGATCATCCCCCTGTACTCACCTTTGGTGAGGCCGCACCTTGAGTACTGTGTTCAGTTTTTGGCCCCCTCACTACAAGAAAGACATCGAGGCCCTGGAGCATGTCCAGAGAAGGGCAACAAAACTGGTGAGGGGTCTGGAGCACGAGACTTAGGAGGAGTGGCTGAGGGAGCTGGGGTTCTTTAATCTGGAGAAGAGGAGGCTCAAGGGAGACCTCATTGCACTCCACACCTTCCTGAAGGGTGGTTGTGATGAGGAGGGGGTCGGCCTCTTCTCTCAGATAACTAATGATAGGACTCGAGGAAATGGCCACAAGTTTTGACTGGGGAGATTTCAATTAGATATGAGGAAAAACATTTTCTCTCAAAGAGTGTGGTCAGGCACTGGAACAGCCTGCCCAGGGAGGTGGTGGAGTCATCGTCCCTCGCAGTGTTCAAGAAGCGCCTGGATGAGGTGCTAAGAGATATGATTTAATAGCTTAGTGGGTAGTATTGGTGACAGGAGGACGGTTGGACTTGATGACCTTGTAGGGCCTTCCCAACCCTGTGTTTCTGTGTTTCTATGATTCTAGGACAAGGTGATGAGGATAAGCCAGGGCAAGCCGGCTGCTCCTCCTGGAGCTCCTCCTCAGCCCTGCCCTGGCTGATGGCACCCATTGTCCTCCCTGGATGGGCAGTCCCCAAGCTCTCCCTTGGACTGGCCACATAGCACACGAGTGAAGAATTTGCATCTCCTCTGTTGTTGCTGAAGCAGCCTCAAACTCGCAGTTATTTGGCAGGAGACATCTGTATCGCCGCAGAGCTCTACATCTGAGCACTGCTGCCATGCAGGCCACAGGAGAGGCAGGGCCAGCATCCATGGAACCTGTGATTTTCAAAAGCTCCAATATTGAAAATAAATAAACTTCTTTACTTGTACTTGAAAGCGTTCTATGGGAGCCTTCCCACATAGTGTGTGTTGGGGATGAAGAGGGAAGGTGGGCTCAGGGATACCAGGGAAGGTGTGCTGTCCCACCAGAGGACAACCAGCTTTGGCGGGGAAGGGCATAAAACAGGGCTCACCAGAGAAGAGCCTGGGGGAACAATGCTGAAGCTGGGGGTGAGGCAGATGTCTCATCTGAAGTGCATCTACACCAATGCACCCAGCACGGGCAACAAACAGGAGGCGCTGGAAGCGACTGTGTGACAGGCTGACTACGGCCTAGTTGCCATAACTGAAACATGGTGGGATCACTGCCACGGCTGGAGTACTGCGATGGACGGCTACAAGCTCTTCAGAAGGGAGAGGCAAGGAAGGCAGGGTGGTGGTGTGGCTCTTCATATTAAAGAGTGTTTTGATGTTGAAGAGCTTGGGGTTGGGAATGATAAAGTTGAATGTCTATGGAGAAGGATCGGGGGAGGGCCTGTAGGGCTGACATTTGGTGGGGGTCTGTTATAGACCACCTCATCAGGATGGAGAGATGGATGAGGTCATGGCAGGCGTCCTGCAAGCGTCCTGCAAGCAGGAGCGCACAGTAACAGTTCATCATCACCTTACATTCCCTACTGCCCGACAACTGATTCCTCCCCTGTTTCCTCACTGGCTGAGTACTGCAGGTTCACAAACTTCTCAACGCCTTTCTATACCACATACGTACAATTTTATTTGACCAAATGTTAGTTTATCCTTTTTTTTTTTTTTCTTTTTCCTTCTTCTCTCATGACTATAGATCCTGTGATTTGTGTTTTTACCGATTTCACACTGCTCGTCCTGTTTTTCCTAGCTATCCTCCTTATTTTGGGACGCCGGGACCTTCCTCTTCTCTGCTTAACAAACTCCCCACTGCTGTGCTGCTGTCGTGCCTGCACAATCCCTTTAGAATATGCAAGGTTAGTGGATTTCCCACCACAAAAACACCTTCTGTTGCAAAAGCACAGCTTTGTTTCTCACACCGGTGTCTGCGAGCACCGAGTGGATGCGCTGAGGACGGGAAGCAGCCCCGTGCTGCAGTGCCTGTTGGCATCTCAAACTGCAGGGCCCTTCGTGAAGTCATAGCGCCCTTTCATAAGCCAGGTGGTTGTGCTGGGAGCTCCGCCGTCACGCGGGACCAAAAGCAATGAAGAGTTCCTTCCCAGCTGTGACAGCGAATCTGTGTAGTGTGGCAGACTAAGGAGCTTGGGGTGGGGGACAGGAGAGGCTGTCGGACACAGCTGGAGCTGGGCAGTGGGCTGTGACCCTGGCCCCGAGCGAGGAGCCCGGCGGAGCCATCCTGGTCCCCCGCCTCCCCACAAATGCAGCACAGGGGCACCGGCCTGCTTCAGCGTGGGCTGGGGGCTGTGACCTCACAGAGGCGTTGCCGTGTGCTGTCTGTGACCTCAGGGCCGTGTCCCTATAAAGCACCGGCCAGCACCCCACGTCTGCCAGTGCGGTCGTACCTGGCTGTGAGCGATGGTTGACGACAGCAGCGTTTTCCTTGTCCCCGGCCTCCTGCTTGTGGTGACCGGGCTCTCCCTGCTCTCCAGGGGCCGGCGCCAAAAGGTACATGGGGCTTGAGGGTGGGGGGACATGAGGCTGGGATTCCGGGGGCAGGGGGTGTCGGCAGTGGCCCCACGGATCCCTCCCCAGGTTGGTGACTGTGCTGTGCTCCTGTGCCCACAGGGTGACGGTCTGTGCTGGCGAAAGTGGGGATGGCGGCTACAAGCAGCAGCAGCGGAGCCTGGTGAGTCCCCTTTGGGTTGGCCTCAGGACCGAGCAGCCCATCCCGATGGGCCCGAGGTGGCCCTGGTGCCTCTGTCCCACCGCAACTCAGACTCCCTCCCTGTTTTGCAGGCACCAAGCAGCTGTGCGGGTCAGGGCGCTGCTGCCCTGGCTGTACGGCGTGCATCAAGGCCAAGCAGGAGCTGCAGCAGCTGGTGCTGTCGGCACTGCCCAGGTGTGAGGCTGATGGGCTGAGGCCTGACTTCTGGCAAGCGGCATCGAAGGACCTGGAGGGGCTGATGAAGCGGGGCAGCCTGTCCTGCTGTGGCTGCGACATCCCCAGGATCAAGAGCTGTCCTCGGAGCTGGAGCAACACCTCTCTGGAGCACGATGGAGGAGCCCCCACAGAGCCAGAGCCTCCGTGCCACGCAGCGCCCAGGAAGGAGACACATCCCGCAGACATCCCTGCAGAAGACCAACATCTGGACTCTGCCCTGAGCAAAACCAGCAGTGCGGAGGAGGCTGATGAGCTTCCTGGGAAGAGGCAGTGCCTAGAGATTCTGACAGCCCCCAGGAGCCCCAGGCTTGGGAAGCAGGCCTCCAAGCCAGGCAGCGGAGATGAAGAGCCACCGGCTGAGGTCTCCTCCTCCATGCAGCCACCAGAAACGGGGACGATCGTGCGTGAGAGTTTCCTTCGCCCAGATGAGGGGCGACAGCAGTGGGTGGAGGTGTCCCAGCAACCTCTCGGCTTGTCCGTGGACCTCTCAGCACTTCCCAGCCCAGCCAACACAGTGTTACGAAAAGACCAAGGCTGCCAAACCGACTTCGTCATCATCCTGAGACCACTGGGGGCTGATGCTGGTAATGGGAACCAGCCCCAAACTGCAGCGCCTGTCGACATCTCAGAGCTGCAGCTGAGGCTTGAGCAGCACAGCAAGGCCTGCATGCAGACAGCAAGCGAAGAAAACCTAGAAAGCTCCTCTGGGACAGTGCAGCAGTCAACTGAAGAGGAGCATGAAGCACTGCCCCAAAATGCCTGTTCTGGCCCCCTGCCACCACAATGTCCCTGTGTCGCCTTCCTCAAATACAAGCCTCTCCTCCATCCGGACCAGGTCAAGAGGAACTGGAAGAAGCACGGGGCCTCCACTGTCTGCCCAGCGGCCTCTGGACCACCATGCTCCGGCCCTCAGCCTGTCCATTTCCACAGGCCCGAGGCCACGTTCATGCCTCAGGAGCTGCAGCACCGCGGGGACCAGCTCGGCCCGGAGCGCCCATGCCAGCGAGCAGTGCCCTGGGAGGAGGGTGGCTGGGCAGCCCCAAGGGCTCACACACACTACACCAAGAACGGCTGGTGTAGCCACAGCATGGACACAGCTCCCAAGGGTGAAATTCTGAGGACGCCCTATGGGTTGCCGAATGCGTGGGCAGGACAAGAGCCCACCGCAGTCTACCCAGCCCTCAGGCCCGTGATCCAAACTACAAGCCTGAGGCGTGAGCACCGTCGGAAGCACCGCAGACACTTTGTGGGACCAGCCGCAGGAGCCCCACAAGGCCAGTGGGGCAGCAGCAGCGAGCAGACCCAATGCTCTGACAGCAGCTTCCACCTCCGGGCTGCGGCTGTCCCTCAGAAAGGAAACACCAGTGCGGAGGTGAGCACGGCGTCTGAAACATCTGGGGCTGAGGCAGGCACCAGGGGACCTAAGTGGTGGCCTTGGAGGAAGAAGTGCCCTGGCAACGTCGAGAGCTCCCCAGATCGCGGGGCCTGCTCCCAGGGCACCGACAGCCAACAAAAGTGGACAGGCAGCAACCTCCCTCGGGGAAATGCACGGGCCAGGCCAGCTCCCAGCTCAGCCTCCACAAGAGCCCAGGAGCCCCATGGCTACTCCAGCTCGTCGTCTTCAGAGCACTGCAGTGCCCCTATCACCAGATACCCGTGCTCGTGTCACTTGCGCCAAACCTGTGGCACCCAGGGCACTGCAGCGGAACCGAACGGCAACAGCATCCGCTCAGTCTGGGATAGGATTTGCTGTCGGCAGCAGAAGATGTCTGCATCGCCGCAGAGCTCTACATCTGAGCACTGCTGCCATGCAGGCTACAGGAGAGGCAGGGCCAGCGTCCATGGAGCTTGTGATTTTCAAAAGCTCCAATACTGAAAATAAATAAACTTATTTGTGTAAATAAACTTATAGGTATGGGAGCATTCCTGCATAGTGGGTGTTGGGATGAAGAGGGAAGGTGGGCTCAGGGATACCAGGGAAGGTGTGCTGTCCCACCAGAGGACAACCAGCTTTGGCGGGGAAGGGCATAAAACAGGGCTCACCAGAGAAGAGCCTGGGGGAACAATGCTGAAGCTGGGGGTGAGGCAGATGTCTCATGTGAAGTGCATCTACACCAATGCACGCAGCACGGGCAACAAACCGGAGGAGCTGGAAGCGACTGTGTGACAGGCTGACTACGGCCTAGTTGCCATAACTGAAACATGGTGGGATCACTGCCACGGCTGGAGTACTGCGATGGACGGCTACAAGCTCTTCAGAAGGGAGAGGCAAGTTGGTGATGGCAAAGTTGAGAGCCTCTGGGTAAGGATTAGGGGACGAACAAATAAAGGGGATGTTGTTGCGGGAGTCTATTACAGACCACCTGGCCAGGATGACAATGCTGATGAATTAGTTTATGGAACTAAGAGATGCCTCGAGATTAACTCCCCTTGTCCTTATGGGGGAGTTCAACTTGCCAGAAGTCAACTGGGATCACCACACGGCTGACACGAGCAAGTCCAGGAGGTTCATAAAGCACCTAGATGATAACTTCTCGGTGCAGGTGCTAAGGGAGCCAACTAGGAAAGGTGCCCTCCTGATCTGTTGCTGGAGAACAGAGAGGGTCTTGTGGGGGACGTGGTCATTGGTGGCCGTCTCGGCCATAGAGACCATGAAGTGGTTGAGTTTAAAATTTTTGACGACAGAAGGAAAACTGTCACCAAAACTTCAGCCCTGGATATGGGGAAAGCAGACTTCAGGCTGCTCAGGGAACTAGTCAGCAAGGTCCCCTGGGAAACTGCTTTTGAAGGCATTGGCGTCCATCAGCGCTGGTCAGTCTTTAAGCACTGCCTCCTAAAAGCACAAGATCAGGCGATTCCCAAATATCGGAAGTCAAGCAGGCGGGGCAGAAGGCTGGCCTGGCTGATCTCCTACTGGAGCTTAGGCGAAAAAAGAAAACATACGGCTGCTGGAAGGAGGGTCAGGCAACGTGGAAGGAATACAGGGACACTGTTCGCGTCTGAAGGGAGAAAATTTGTGTAGCTAAAGCCCAACTAGAGTTGAAGCTGGCCAAGTCTGTGGGAGACAATAAAAACGTTTTTTTTAGATATGTGAGCAGAAAAAGGAGGACCAAAGGAAACATAGGTCCGCTACTGGATGGGGAAGGTCACCTCACAGACAAGGACTTAGGTAAAGCAGAGACGTTTAACGCCTTCTTTGCCTCTGTCTTCAACAGTGATGATGGGCTTTGGGACCCAGGGTACCCTGAGCTGGAGGACCATGACAGTGGGAATGATAAACTCCCAACCGACCGTGAACGTGTGCGGGATTTGCTGCTCCACCTGGATCCATACAAGTCCATGGGTCCGGATGGGATTCATCCCAGGGTGCTTAAGGAGCTGGCTGACGTCATCGCGGGACCTCTTTCAATTATTTTTCAATGGTCTTGGGAATCTGGAGAGGTCCCAGCAGACTGGAAGCTGGCAAATGTTGAGCCAATTTTCAAGAAGGGCAAAAAAGAAGACCCTAGCAATTACAGGCCGGTCAGTCTCACGTCAGTGCCTGGTAAAATCATGGAGAAGATGATCCTTGAAGTTACTGAAGCGCACCTGGAGGACAATGCAGTCATTGGTCCCAGCCAACATGGGTTCACGAGGGGTAGGTCCTGCCTAACAAATTTGATTTCATTTTATGATAAGATCACCCATCTAGTCGATCAAGGGAAACCAGCTGATGTGATCTTTTTGGACTTCAGCAAAGCTTTTGACACGGTTTCCCACTGGACAAAACGTCCAGCATACAGCTAAACAAAAACATCATACGATGGGCGAGCAATTGGCTGACGGGCAGGGCTCAAAGGGTTGTGGTAAATGGGGCCACATCTGGATGATCACTAGTGGGGTCCCCCAAGGCTCCATTTTAGGGCCAGTCCTCTTCAATGTTTTTATAAATGATCTGGATGTAGGACTAGAAGGTGTTTTGAGGAAATTTGCTGACGACACCAAACTTGGAGGAGTTGCGGACTCGGACGAGGGTGGAAAGGCCTTGCAGAGAGATCTGGACAGATTGGAGAGCTGGGCAATCACCAACCGCATGAAGTTTAACAAGAGCAAGTGCCGGGTCCTGCACCTGGGACGGGGCAACCCTGGCTATACGTACAGACTGGGCGACGAGACGCTGGAGAGCAGCCCCGCAGAGAGGGATCTGGGGGTTGTGGTTGACAGCAAGCTGAATATGAGCCAGCAGTGTGCCCTGGCAGCCAGGAGGGCCAACCGTATCCTGGGGTGCATCAAGCATGGCATTGCTAGTCATTCGAGGGAAGTGATTGTCCCACTCTGCTCTGCGCTGGTGCAGCCTCACCTCGAGTACTGTGTGCAGTTCTGGGCACCACAGTACAAAAAGGGTGTAAAACTGTTGGAGAGTGTCCAGAGGAGGGTGACGAAGATGGAGAAGGGCCTAGAGGGGAAGACATAGGAAGAGCGGCTGAGGTCACTGGGCCTGTTCAGCCTGGAGGAGGCTGAGGGGGGACCTCATCGCAGTCTACAACTTCCTTGCGAGGGGGAGTGGAGAGGCAGGTGACCTATTCTCCGGTATCACCAGAGATAGGACCTGTGGGAATGGTGTCAAGCTGAGGCGGGGGAGGTTTAGGCTGGACATCAGGAAGAGGTTCTTCACGGAGAGGGTGGTCGCACACTGGAACAGGCTCCCCAGGGAAGCAGACACTGCACCAAGCCTGTCTGAATTTAAGAAGCATTTGGACTGTGCACTTTGTCACATGGTCTAAAATTTTAGTCAGACCTGTGCGGTGCCAGGAGTTGGACTGGATGATCCTTATGGGTCCCTTCCAACTCGGGATATTCTATGATTCTATAATTCTAGGAAGGGTGGTGGTGGGGGCTCTTCATATTAAAGAGTGTTTTGATGTTGAAGAGCTTGGGGTTGGGAATGATAAAGTTGAATGTCTATGGAGAAGGATCGGGAGAGGGCCTGTAGGGCTGACATTTGGTGGGGGTCTGTTATAGACCACCTCATCAGGATGAAGATATGGATAAGGCATTCTGCGAGCAGCTCGCAGAAGTTACACGATCACCAGCACTCGTTCTCATGGGAGACTTCAACTTCCCTGATACATGCTGGAAATACAATACTGCGCAGAGGAAGCAGTCCTGGAAGTTTCCAGAGTGCGTGGAAGACAGCTTCCTGACACAGCTGGTTCAAGAGCCTACCCGGGGAGGTGCCCCGCTAGACCTGCTCTTCACTGACAGAGGAGGACTGGTGGGAGGTGTGAAAGCTGGGGACTGTCCTGGGCAGAGTGACCATGAAATTGTAGAGTTTTCTATCCTTGGTGATGTCAGAAGGGATACTAACAAAACTGCTCTCCTGAACTTCCAGAGGGCGGACTTTGACCTGTTCAGGCTTTTTTTGCCGGGGTCCCTTGGTATCTCAGGGTACTTTACGCCCTGACCTGGAAGTCCCCTGTGATTGAGGTAGAGACTCACCCTCTGCGATCCAGAAAGAGACAGTCAGAGACCTGCTCCTCCATCTGGAATGTCACAAGTCCATGGGACCAGATGGGCTCCACTCTAGGGTGCTGAGGGAGCTGGCGGAGGTGATTGCCAAGCTGCTTTCCACCATCTACCAGTGTTCACGGTTGTCTGGAGAGGTCCCAGAGGACTGGGGGCTTGCCGATGTGACTCCCATCTACAAGAAGGGCCATAAGGAGGACCCAGGGAACTACAGTCCTGTCAGCCTGACCTCGGTTCCAGGGAAAGTTATGGTGCAAATCATCTTGGGTGGGATCACACGGCACACGTGTGGCATCCAGGGGATCAGGCCCACCCAGCACGGGTTCATTAAAGGCAGGTCGTGCTTGTCCAACCTCATCTCCTTCTATGACCGTGTGACCAGACTAGTAGATGAGGGAAAGGCTGTTGACGTAGTCTACTTAGACTTCTGCAAAGCCTTTGACATGGTCTCCCCCAGTATTCTCCTGGGGAAACTGGCTGCCTGTGGCCTGGACAGGTACACTCTTCTCTGGGTCAAGAACTGGCTGGAGGGCCGTGCCCAGCAGGTAGCGGTTAATGGAGTGAAGTCCAGCTGGCGTCCTGTTACAAGTGGTGCCCCCAGGGGTCGGTACTGGAGCCTATCTTGTTTAATATCTTTATTGATGACCTGGATGAGGGGATTGAGTGTACCCTCAGTAAGTTTGCAGGCGACACCAAGCTGGGAGGTAGTGTCGATCTGCCCGAGGGTAGGGTGGCCCTTCAGAGGGATCTGGATAGGCTGGACTCCAGGGCTGAGGCGAATGGGATGACGGTCAACAAGGCCAAGTGCCGGGTTCTGCACTTTGGCCACAATAACCCCATGCAGCACTATAGGCTTGGGGCACAGTCGCTAGAAGACTGTGAAGAGGAAAGGGACCTGGGAGTGTTGATTGATGCTCGGCTGAACATGAGCCAGCAGTGTGCCCAGGTGGCCAAGAAGGCCAATGGCATCCTGGCCTGTATCAGGAATAGTGCAGCCAGCAGGAGCGGGGAGCTGATCATCCCCCTGTACTCACCTTTGGTGAGGCCGCACCTTGAGTACTGTGTTCAGTTTTTGGCCCCCTCACTACAAGAAAGACATCGAGGCCCTGGAGCATGTCCAGAGAAGGGCAACAAAACTGGTGAGGGGTCTGGAGCACGAGACTTAGGAGGAGTGGCTGAGGGAGCTGGGGTTCTTTAATCTGGAGAAGAGGAGGCTCAAGGGAGACCTCATTGCACTCCACACCTTCCTGAAGGGTGGTTGTGATGAGGAGGGGGTCGGCCTCTTCTCTCAGATAACTAATGATAGGACTCGAGGAAATGGCCACAAGTTTTGACTGGGGAGATTTCAATTAGATATGAGGAAAAACATTTTCTCTCAAAGAGTGTGGTCAGGCACTGGAACAGCCTGCCCAGGGAGGTGGTGGAGTCATCGTCCCTCGCAGTGTTCAAGAAGCGCCTGGATGAGGTGCTAAGAGATATGATTTAATAGCTTAGTGGGTAGTATTGGTGACAGGAGGACGGTTGGACTTGATGACCTTGTAGGGCCTTCCCAACCCTGTGTTTCTGTGTTTCTATGATTCTAGGACAAGGTGATGAGGATAAGCCAGGGCAAGCCGGCTGCTCCTCCTGGAGCTCCTCCTCAGCCCTGCCCTGGCTGATGGCACCCATTGTCCTCCCTGGATGGGCAGTCCCCAAGCTCTCCCTTGGACTGGCCACATAGCACACGAGTGAAGAATTTGCATCTCCTCTGTTGTTGCTGAAGCAGCCTCAAACTCGCAGTTATTTGGCAGGAGACATCTGTATCGCCGCAGAGCTCTACATCTGAGCACTGCTGCCATGCAGGCCACAGGAGAGGCAGGGCCAGCATCCATGGAACTTGTGATTTTCAAAAGCTCCAATATTGAAAATAAATAAACTTCTTTACTTGTACTTGAAAGCGTTCTATGGGAGCCTTCCCACATAGTGTGTGTTGGGGATGAAGAGGGAAGGTGGGCTCAGGGATACCAGGGAAGGTGTGCTGTCCCACCAGAGGACAACCAGCTTTGGCGGGGAAGGGCATAAAACAGGGCTCACCAGAGAAGAGCCTGGGGGAACAATGCTGAAGCTGGGGGTGAGGCAGATGTCTCATCTGAAGTGCATCTACACCAATGCACGCAGCACGGGCAACAAACAGGAGGCGCTGGAAGCGACTGTGTGACAGGCTGACTACGGCCTAGTTGCCATAACTGAAACATGGTGGGATCACTGCCACGGCTGGAGTACTGCGATGGACGGCTACAAGCTCTTCAGAAGGGAGAGGCAAGGAAGGCAGGGTGGTGGTGTGGCTCTTCATATTAAAGAGTGTTTTGATGTTGAAGAGCTTGGGGTTGGGAATGATAAAGTTGAATGTCTATGGAGAAGGATCGGGGGAGGGCCTGTAGGGCTGACATTTGGTGGGGGTCTGTTATAGACCACCTCATCAGGATGGAGAGATGGATGAGGTCATGGCAGGCGTCCTGCAAGCGTCCTGCAAGCAGGAGCGCACAGTAACAGTTCATCATCACCTTACATTCCCTACTGCCCGACAACTGATTCCTCCCCTGTTTCCTCACTGGCTGAGTACTGCAGGTTCACAAACTTCTCAACGCCTTTCTATACCACATACGTACAATTTTATTTGACCAAATGTTAGTTTATCCTTTTTTTTTTTTTTCTTTTTCCTTCTTCTCTCATGACTATAGATCCTGTGATTTGTGTTTTTACCGATTTCACACTGCTCGTCCTGTTTTTCCTAGCTATCCTCCTTATTTTGGGACGCCGGGACCTTCCTCTTCTCTGCTTAACAAACTCCCCACTGCTGTGCTGCTGTCGTGCCTGCACAATCCCTTTAGAATATGCAAGGTTAGTGGATTTCCCACCACAAAAACACCTTCTGTTGCAAAAGCACAGCTTTGTTTCTCACACCGGTGTCTGCGAGCACCGAGTGGATGCGCTGAGGACGGGAAGCAGCCCCGTGCTGCAGTGCCTGTCGGCATCTCAAACTGCAGGGCCCTTCGTGAAGTCATAGCGCCCTTTCATAAGCCAGGTGGTTGTGCTGGGAGCTCCGCCGTCACGCGGGACCAAAAGCAATGAAGAGTTCCTTCCCAGCTGTGACAGCGAATCTGTGTAGTGTGGCAGACTAAGGAGCTTGGGGTGGGGGACAGGAGAGGCTGTCGGACACAGCTGGAGCTGGGCAGTGGGCTGTGACCCTGGCCCCGAGCGAGGAGCCCGGCGGAGCCATCCTGGTCCCCCGCCTCCCCACAGGATGCAGCACAGGGGCACCGGCCTGCTTCAGCGTGGGCTGGGGGCTGTGACCTCACAGAGGCGTTGCCGTGTGCTGTCTGTGACCTCAGGGCCGTGTCCCTATAAAGCACCGGCCAGCACCCCACGTCTGCCAGTGCGGTCGTACCTGGCTGTGAGCGATGGTTGACGACAGCAGCGTTTTCCTTGTCCCCGGCCTCCTGCTTGTGGTGACCGGGCTCTCCCTGCTCTCCAGGGGCCGGCGCCAAAAGGTACATGGGGCTTGAGGGTGGGGGGACATGAGGCTGGGATTCCGGGGGCAGGGGGTGTCGGCAGTGGCCCCACGGATCCCTCCCCAGGTTGGTGACTGTGCTGTGCTCCTGTGCCCACAGGGTGACGGTCTGTGCTGGCGAAAGTGGGGATGGCGGCTACAAGCAGCAGCAGCGGAGCCTGGTGAGTCCCCTTTGGGTTGGCCTCAGGACCGAGCAGCCCATCCCGATGGGCCCGAGGTGGCCCTGGTGCCTCTGTCCCACCGCAACTCAGACTCCCTCCCTGTTTTGCAGGCACCAAGCAGCTGTGCGGGTCAGGGCGCTGCTGCCCTGGCTGTACGGCGTGCATCAAGGCCAAGCAGGAGCTGCAGCAGCTGGTGCTGTCGGCACTGCCCAGGTGTGAGGCTGATGGGCTGAGGCCTGACTTCTGGCAAGCGGCATCGAAGGACGTGGAGGAGCTGGTGAAGCGGGGCAGCCTGTCCTGCTGTGGCTGCGACATCCCCAGGACCAAGAGCTGTCCTCGGAGCTGGAGCAACACCTCTCTGGAGCACGATGGAGGAGCCCCCACAGAGCCAGAGCCTCCGTGCCACGCAGCGCCCAGGAAGGAGACACATCCCGCAGACATCCCTGCAGAAGACCAACATCTGGACTCTGCCCTGAGCAAAACCAGCAGTGCGGAGGAGGCTGATGAGCTTCCTGGGAAGAGGCAGTGCCTAGAGATTCTGACAGCCCCCAGGAGCCCCAGGCTTGGGAAGCAGGCCTCCAAGCCAGGCAGCGGAGATGAAGAGCCACCGGCTGAGGTCTCCTCCTCCATGCAGCCACCAGAAACGGGGACGATCGTGCGTGAGAGTTTCCTTCGCCCAGATGAGGGGCGACAGCAGTGGGTGGAGGTGTCCCAGCAACCTCTCGGCTTGTCCATGGACCTCTCAGCACTTCCCAGCCCAGCCAACACAGTGTTACGAAAAGACCAAGGCTGCCAAACCGACTTCGTCATCATCCTGAGACCACTGGGGGCTGATGCTGGTAATGGGAACCAGCCCCAAACTGCAGCGCCTGTCGACATCTCAGAGCTGCAGCTGAGGCTTGAGCAGCACAGCAAGGCCTGCATGCAGACAGCAAGCGAAGAAAACCTAGAAAGCTCCTCTGGGACAGTGCAGCAGTCAACTGAAGAGGAGCATGAAGCACTGCCCCAAAATGCCTGTTCTGGCCCCCTGCCACCACAATGTCCCTGTGTCGCCTTCCTCAAATACAAGCCTCTCCTCCATCCGGACCAGGTCAAGAGGAACTGGAAGAAGCACGGGGCCTCCACTGTCTGCCCAGCGGCCTCTGGACCACCATGCTCCGGCCCTCAGCCTGTCCATTTCCACAGGCCCGAGGCCACGTTCATGCCTCAGGAGCTGCAGCACCGCGGGGACCAGCTCGGCCCGGAGCGCCCATGCCAGCGAGCAGTGCCCTGGGAGGAGGGTGGCTGGGCAGCCCCAAGGGCTCACACACACTACACCAAGAACGGCTGGTGTAGCCACAGCATGGACACAGCTCCCAAGGGTGAAATTCTGAGGACGCCCTATGGGTTGCCGAATGCGTGGGCAGGACAAGAGCCCACCGCAGTCTACCCAGCCCTCAGGCCCGTGATCCAAACTACAAGCCTGAGGCGTGAGCACCGTCGGAAGCACCGCAGACACTTTGTGGAACCAGCCGCAGGAGCCCCACAAGGCCAGTGGGGCAGCAGCAGCGAGCAGACCCAATGCTCTGACAGCAGCTTCCACCTCCGGGCTGCGGCTGTCCCTCAGAAAGGAAACACCAGTGCGGAGGTGAGCACGGCGTCTGAAACATCTGGGGCTGAGGCAGGCACCAGGGGACCTAAGTGGTGGCCTTGGAGGAAGAAGTGCCCTGGCAACGTCGAGAGCTCCCCAGATCGCGGGGCCTGCTCCCAGGGCACCGACAGCCAACAAAAGTGGACAGGCAGCAACCTCCCTCGGGGAAATGCACGGGCCAGGCCAGCTCCCAGCTCAGCCTCCACAAGAGCCCAGGAGCCCCATGGCTACTCCAGCTCGTCGTCTTCAGAGCACTGCAGTGCCCCTATCACCAGATACCCGTGCTCGTGTCACTTGCGCCAAACCTGTGGCACCCAGGGCACTGCAGCGGAACCGAACGGCAACAGCATCCGCTCAGTCTGGGATAGGATTTGCTGTCGGCAGCAGAAGATGTCTGCATCGCCGCAGAGCTCTACATCTGAGCACTGCTGCCATGCAGGCTACAGGAGAGGCAGGGCCAGCGTCCATGGAACTTGTGATTTTCAAAAGCTCCAATACTGAAAATAAATAAACTTATTTGTGTAAATAAACTTATAGGTATGGGAGCATTCCTGCATAGTGGGTGTTGGGATGAAGAGGGAAGGTGGGCTCAGGGATACCAGGGAAGGTGTGCTGTCCCACCAGAGGACAACCAGCTTTGGCGGGGAAGGGCATAAAACAGGGCTCACCAGAGAAGAGCCTGGGGGAACAATGCTGAAGCTGGGGGTGAGGCAGATGTCTCATGTGAAGTGCATCTACACCAATGCACGCAGCACGGGCAACAAACCGGAGGAGCTGGAAGCGACTGTGTGACAGGCTGACTACGGCCTAGTTGCCATAACTGAAACATGGTGGGATCACTGCCACGGCTGGAGTACTGCGATGGACGGCTACAAGCTCTTCAGAAGGGAGAGGCAAGTTGGTGATGGCAAAGTTGAGAGCCTCTGGGTAAGGATTAGGGGACGAACAAATAAAGGGGATGTTGTTGCGGGAGTCTATTACAGACCACCTGGCCAGGATGACAATGCTGATGAATTAGTTTATGGAACTAAGAGATGCCTCGAGATTAACTCCCCTTGTCCTTATGGGGGAGTTCAACTTGCCAGAAGTCAACTGGGATCACCACACGGCTGACACGAGCAAGTCCAGGAGGTTCATAAAGCACCTAGATGATAACTTCTCGGTGCAGGTGCTAAGGGAGCCAACTAGGAAAGGTGCCCTCCTGATCTGTTGCTGGAGAACAGAGAGGGTCTTGTGGGGGACGTGGTCATTGGTGGCCGTCTCGGCCATAGAGACCATGAAGTGGTTGAGTTTAAAATTTTTGACGACAGAAGGAAAACTGTCACCAAAACTTCAGCCCTGGATATGGGTAAAGCAGACTTCAGGCTGCTCAGGGAACTAGTCAGCAAGGTCCCCTGGGAAACTGCTTTTGAAGGCATTGGCGTCCATCAGCGCTGGTCAGTCTTTAAGCACTGCCTCCTAAAAGCACAAGATCAGGCGATTCCCAAATATCGGAAGTCAAGCAGGCGGGGCAGAAGGCTGGCCTGGCTGATCTCCTACTGGAGCTTAGGCGAAAAAAGAAAACATACGGCTGCTGGAAGGAGGGTCAGGCAACGTGGAAGGAATACAGGGACACTGTTCGCGTCTGAAGGGAGAAAATTTGTGTAGCTAAAGCCCAACTAGAGTTGAAGCTGGCCAAGTCTGTGGGAGACAATAAAAGCGTTTTTTTTAGATATGTGAACAGAAAAAGGAGGACCAAAGGAAACATAGGTCCGCTACTGGATGGGGAAGGTCACCTCACAGACAAGGACTTAGGTAAAGCAGAGACGTTTAACGCCTTCTTTGCCTCTGTCTTCAACAGTGATGATGGGCTTTGGGACCCAGGGTACCCTGAGCTGGAGGACCATGACAGTGGGAATGATAAACTCCCAACCGACCGTGAACGTGTGCGGGATTTGCTGCTCCACCTGGATCCATACAAGTCCATGGGTCCGGATGGGATTCATCCCAGGGTGCTTAAGGAGCTGGCTGACGTCATCGCGGGACCTCTTTCAATTATTTTTCAATGGTCTTGGGAATCTGGAGAGGTCCCAGCAGACTGGAAGCTGGCAAATGTTGAGCCAATTTTCAAGAAGGGCAAAAAAGAAGACCCTAGCAATTACAGGCCGGTCAGTCTCACGTCAGTGCCTGGTAAAATCATGGAGAAGATGATCCTTGAAGTTACTGAAGCGCACCTGGAGGACAATGCAGTCATTGGTCCCAGCCAACATGGGTTCACGAGGGGTAGGTCCTGCCTAACAAATTTGATTTCATTTTATGATAAGATCACCCATCTAGTCGATCAAGGGAAACCAGCTGATGTGATCTTTTTGGACTTCAGCAAAGCTTTTGACACGGTTTCCCACTGGACAAAACGTCCAGCATACAGCTAAACAAAAACATCATACGATGGGCGAGCAATTGGCTGACGGGCAGGGCTCAAAGGGTTGTGGTAAATGGGGCCACATCTGGATGATCACTAGTGGGGTCCCCCAAGGCTCCATTTTAGGGCCAGTCCTCTTCAATGTTTTTATAAATGATCTGGATGTAGGACTAGAAGGTGTTTTGAGGAAATTTGCTGACGACACCAAACTTGGAGGAGTTGCGGACTCGGACGAGGGTGGAAAGGCCTTGCAGAGAGATCTGGACAGATTGGAGAGCTGGGCAATCACCAACCGCATGAAGTTTAACAAGAGCAAGTGCCGGGTCCTGCACCTGGGACGGGGCAACCCTGGCTATACGTACAGACTGGGCGACGAGACGCTGGAGAGCAGCCCCGCAGAGAGGGATCTGGGGGTTGTGGTTGACAGCAAGCTGAATATGAGCCAGCAGTGTGCCCTGGCAGCCAGGAGGGCCAACCGTATCCTGGGGTGCATCAAGCATGGCATTGCTAGTCATTCGAGGGAAGTGATTGTCCCACTCTGCTCTGCGCTGGTGCAGCCTCACCTCGAGTACTGTGTGCAGTTCTGGGCACCACAGTACAAAAAGGGTGTAAAACTGTTGGAGAGTGTCCAGAGGAGGGTGACGAAGATGGAGAAGGGCCTAGAGGGGAAGACATAGGAAGAGCGGCTGAGGTCACTGGGCCTGTTCAGCCTGGAGGAGGCTGAGGGGGGACCTCATCGCAGTCTACAACTTCCTTGCGAGGGGGAGTGGAGAGGCAGGTGACCTATTCTCCGGTATCACCAGAGATAGGACCTGTGGGAATGGTGTCAAGCTGAGGCGGGGGAGGTTTAGGCTGGACATCAGGAAGAGGTTCTTCACGGAGAGGGTGGTCGCACACTGGAACAGGCTCCCCAGGGAAGCAGACACTGCACCAAGCCTGTCTGAATTTAAGAAGCATTTGGACTGTGCACTTTGTCACATGGTCTAAAATTTTAGTCAGACCTGTGCGGTGCCAGGAGTTGGACTGGATGATCCTTATGGGTCCCTTCCAACTCGGGATATTCTATGATTCTATAATTCTAGGAAGGGTGGTGGTGGGGGCTCTTCATATTAAAGAGTGTTTTGATGTTGAAGAGCTTGGGGTTGGGAATGATAAAGTTGAATGTCTATGGAGAAGGATCGGGAGAGGGCCTGTAGGGCTGACATTTGGTGGGGGTCTGTTATAGACCACCTCATCAGGATGAAGATATGGATAAGGCATTCTGCGAGCAGCTCGCAGAAGTTACACGATCACCAGCACTCGTTCTCATGGGAGACTTCAACTTCCCTGATACATGCTGGAAATACAATACTGCGCAGAGGAAGCAGTCCTGGAAGTTTCCAGAGTGCGTGGAAGACAGCTTCCTGACACAGCTGGTTCAAGAGCCTACCCGGGGAGGTGCCCCGCTAGACCTGCTCTTCACTGACAGAGGAGGACTGGTGGGAGGTGTGAAAGCTGGGGACTGTCCTGGGCAGAGTGACCATGAAATTGTAGAGTTTTCTATCCTTGGTGATGTCAGAAGGGATACTAACAAAACTGCTCTCCTGAACTTCCAGAGGGCGGACTTTGACCTGTTCAGGCTTTTTTTGCCGGGGTCCCTTGGTATCTCAGGGTACTTTACGCCCTGACCTGGAAGTCCCCTGTGATTGAGGTAGAGACTCACCCTCTGCGATCCAGAAAGAGACAGTCAGAGACCTGCTCCTCCATCTGGAATGTCACAAGTCCATGGGACCAGATGGGCTCCACTCTAGGGTGCTGAGGGAGCTGGCGGAGGTGATTGCCAAGCTGCTTTCCACCATCTACCAGTGTTCACGGTTGTCTGGAGAGGTCCCAGAGGACTGGGGGCTTGCCGATGTGACTCCCATCTACAAGAAGGGCCATAAGGAGGACCCAGGGAACTACAGTCCTGTCAGCCTGACCTCGGTTCCAGGGAAAGTTATGGTGCAAATCATCTTGGGTGGGATCACACGGCACACGTGTGGCATCCAGGGGATCAGGCCCACCCAGCACGGGTTCATTAAAGGCAGGTCGTGCTTGTCCAACCTCATCTCCTTCTATGACCGTGTGACCAGACTAGTAGATGAGGGAAAGGCTGTTGACGTAGTCTACTTAGACTTCTGCAAAGCCTTTGACATGGTCTCCCCCAGTATTCTCCTGGGGAAACTGGCTGCCTGTGGCCTGGACAGGTACACTCTTCTCTGGGTCAAGAACTGGCTGGAGGGCCGTGCCCAGCAGGTAGCGGTTAATGGAGTGAAGTCCAGCTGGCGTCCTGTTACAAGTGGTGCCCCCAGGGGTCGGTACTGGAGCCTATCTTGTTTAATATCTTTATTGATGACCTGGATGAGGGGATTGAGTGTACCCTCAGTAAGTTTGCAGGCGACACCAAGCTGGGAGGTAGTGTCGATCTGCCCGAGGGTAGGGTGGCCCTTCAGAGGGATCTGGATAGGCTGGACTCCAGGGCTGAGGCGAATGGGATGACGGTCAACAAGGCCAAGTGCCGGGTTCTGCACTTTGGCCACAATAACCCCATGCAGCACTATAGGCTTGGGGCACAGTCGCTAGAAGACTGTGAAGAGGAAAGGGACCTGGGAGTGTTGATTGATGCTCGGCTGAACATGAGCCAGCAGTGTGCCCAGGTGGCCAAGAAGGCCAATGGCATCCTGGCCTGTATCAGGAATAGTGCAGCCAGCAGGAGCGGGGAGCTGATCATCCCCCTGTACTCACCTTTGGTGAGGCCGCACCTTGAGTACTGTGTTCAGTTTTTGGCCCCCTCACTACAAGAAAGACATCGAGGCCCTGGAGCATGTCCAGAGAAGGGCAACAAAACTGGTGAGGGGTCTGGAGCACGAGACTTAGGAGGAGTGGCTGAGGGAGCTGGGGTTCTTTAATCTGGAGAAGAGGAGGCTCAAGGGAGACCTCATTGCACTCCACACCTTCCTGAAGGGTGGTTGTGATGAGGAGGGGGTCGGCCTCTTCTCTCAGATAACTAATGATAGGACTCGAGGAAATGGCCACAAGTTTTGACTGGGGAGATTTCAATTAGATATGAGGAAAAACATTTTCTCTCAAAGAGTGTGGTCAGGCACTGGAACAGCCTGCCCAGGGAGGTGGTGGAGTCATCGTCCCTCGCAGTGTTCAAGAAGCGCCTGGATGAGGTGCTAAGAGATATGATTTAATAGCTTAGTGGGTAGTATTGGTGACAGGAGGACGGTTGGACTTGATGACCTTGTAGGGCCTTCCCAACCCTGTGTTTCTGTGTTTCTATGATTCTAGGACAAGGTGATGAGGATAAGCCAGGGCAAGCCGGCTGCTCCTCCTGGAGCTCCTCCTCAGCCCTGCCCTGGCTGATGGCACCCATTGTCCTCCCTGGATGGGCAGTCCCCAAGCTCTCCCTTGGACTGGCCACATAGCACACGAGTGAAGAATTTGCATCTCCTCTGTTGTTGCTGAAGCAGCCTCAAACTCGCAGTTATTTGGCAGGAGACATCTGTATCGCCGCAGAGCTCTACATCTGAGCACTGCTGCCATGCAGGCCACAGGAGAGGCAGGGCCAGCATCCATGGAACTTGTGATTTTCAAAAGCTCCAATATTGAAAATAAATAAACTTCTTTACTTGTACTTGAAAGCGTTCTATGGGAGCCTTCCCACATAGTGTGTGTTGGGGATGAAGAGGGAAGGTGGGCTCAGGGATACCAGGGAAGGTGTGCTGTCCCACCAGAGGACAACCAGCTTTGGCGGGGAAGGGCATAAAACAGGGCTCACCAGAGAAGAGCCTGGGGGAACAATGCTGAAGCTGGGGGTGAGGCAGATGTCTCATCTGAAGTGCATCTACACCAATGCACGCAGCACGGGCAACAAACAGGAGGCGCTGGAAGCGACTGTGTGACAGGCTGACTACGGCCTAGTTGCCATAACTGAAACATGGTGGGATCACTGCCACGGCTGGAGTACTGCGATGGACGGCTACAAGCTCTTCAGAAGGGAGAGGCAAGGAAGGCAGGGTGGTGGTGTGGCTCTTCATATTAAAGAGTGTTTTGATGTTGAAGAGCTTGGGGTTGGGAATGATAAAGTTGAATGTCTATGGAGAAGGATCGGGGGAGGGCCTGTAGGGCTGACATTTGGTGGGGGTCTGTTATAGACCACCTCATCAGGATGGAGAGATGGATGAGGTCATGGCAGGCGTCCTGCAAGCGTCCTGCAAGCAGGAGCGCACAGTAACAGTTCATCATCACCTTACATTCCCTACTGCCCGACAACTGATTCCTCCCCTGTTTCCTCACTGGCTGAGTACTGCAGGTTCACAAACTTCTCAACGCCTTTCTATACCACATACGTACAATTTTATTTGACCAAATGTTAGTTTATCCTTTTTTTTTTTTTTCTTTTTCCTTCTTCTCTCATGACTATAGATCCTGTGATTTGTGTTTTTACCGATTTCACACTGCTCGTCCTGTTTTTCCTAGCTATCCTCCTTATTTTGGGACGCCGGGACCTTCCTCTTCTCTGCTTAACAAACTCCCCACTGCTGTGCTGCTGTCGTGCCTGCACAATCCCTTTAGAATATGCAAGGTTAGTGGATTTCCCACCACAAAAACACCTTCTGTTGCAAAAGCACAGCTTTGTTTCTCACACCGGTGTCTGCGAGCACCGAGTGGATGCGCTGAGGACGGGAAGCAGCCCCGTGCTGCAGTGCCTGTCGGCATCTCAAACTGCAGGGCCCTTCGTGAAGTCATAGCGCCCTTTCATAAGCCAGGTGGTTGTGCTGGGAGCTCCGCCGTCACGCGGGACCAAAAGCAATGAAGAGTTCCTTCCCAGCTGTGACAGCGAATCTGTGTAGTGTGGCAGACTAAGGAGCTTGGGGTGGGGGACAGGAGAGGCTGTCGGACACAGCTGGAGCTGGGCAGTGGGCTGTGACCCTGGCCCCGAGCGAGGAGCCCGGCGGAGCCATCCTGGTCCCCCGCCTCCCCACAGGATGCAGCACAGGGGCACCGGCCTGCTTCAGCGTGGGCTGGGGGCTGTGACCTCACAGAGGCGTTGCCGTGTGCTGTCTGTGACCTCAGGGCCGTGTCCCTATAAAGCACCGGCCAGCACCCCACGTCTGCCAGTGCGGTCGTACCTGGCTGTGAGCGATGGTTGACGACAGCAGCGTTTTCCTTGTCCCCGGCCTCCTGCTTGTGGTGACCGGGCTCTCCCTGCTCTCCAGGGGCCGGCGCCAAAAGGTACATGGGGCTTGAGGGTGGGGGGACATGAGGCTGGGATTCCGGGGGCAGGGGGTGTCGGCAGTGGCCCCACGGATCCCTCCCCAGGTTGGTGACTGTGCTGTGCTCCTGTGCCCACAGGGTGACGGTCTGTGCTGGCGAAAGTGGGGATGGCGGCTACAAGCAGCAGCAGCGGAGCCTGGTGAGTCCCCTTTGGGTTGGCCTCAGGACCGAGCAGCCCATCCCGATGGGCCCGAGGTGGCCCTGGTGCCTCTGTCCCACCGCAACTCAGACTCCCTCCCTGTTTTGCAGGCACCAAGCAGCTGTGCGGGTCAGGGCGCTGCTGCCCTGGCTGTACGGCGTGCATCAAGGCCAAGCAGGAGCTGCAGCAGCTGGTGCTGTCGGCACTGCCCAGGTGTGAGGCTGATGGGCTGAGGCCTGACTTCTGGCAAGCGGCATCGAAGGACGTGGAGGAGCTGGTGAAGCGGGGCAGCCTGTCCTGCTGTGGCTGCGACATCCCCAGGATCAAGAGCTGTCCTTGGAGCTGGAGCAACACCTCTCTGGAGCACGATGGAGGAGCCCCCACAGAGCCAGAGCCTCCGTGCCACGCAGCGCCCAGGAAGGAGACACATCCCGCAGACATCCCTGCAGAAGACCAACATCTGGACTCTGCCCTGAGCAAAACCAGCAGTGCGGAGGAGGCTGATGAGCTTCCTGGGAAGAGGCAGTGCCTAGAGATTCTGACAGCCCCCAGGAGCCCCAGGCTTGGGAAGCAGGCCTCCAAGCCAGGCAGCGGAGATGAAGAGCCACCGGCTGAGGTCTCCTCCTCCATGCAGCCACCAGAAATGGGGACGATCGTGCGTGAGAGTCTCCTTCGCCCAGATGAGGGGCGACAGCAGTGGGTGGAGGTGTCCCAGCAACCTCTCGGCTTGTCCGTGGACCTCTCAGCACTTCCCAGCCCAGCCAACACAGTGTTACGAAAAGACCAAGGATGCCAAACCGACTTCGTCATCATCCTGAGACCACTGGGGGCTGATGATGGTAATGGGAACCAGCCCCAAACTGCAGCGCCTGTCGACATCTCAGAGCTGCAGCTGAGGCTTGAGCAGCACAGCAAGGCCTGCATGCAGACAGCAAGCGAAGAAAACCTAGAAAGCTCCTCTGGGACAGTGCAGCAGTCAACTGAAGAGGAGCATGAAGCACTGCCCCAAAATGCCTGTTCTGGCCCCCTGCCACCACAATGTCCCTGTGTCGCCTTCCTCAAATACAAGCCTCTCCTCCATCCGGACCAGGTCAAGAGGAACTGGAAGAAGCACGGGGCCTCCACTGTCTGCCCAGCGGCCTCTGGACCACCATGCTCCTGCCCTCAGCCTGTCCATTTCCACAGGCCCGAGGCCACGTTCATGCCTCAGGAGCTGCAGCACCGCGGGGACCAGCTCGGCCCGGAGCGCCCATGCCAGCGAGCAGTGCCCTGGGAGGAGGGTGGCTGGGCAGCCCCAAGGGCTCACACACACTACACCAAGAACGGCTGGTGTAGCCACAGCATGGACACAGCTCCCAAGGGTGAAATTCTGAGGACGCCCTATGGGTTGCCGAATGCGTGGGCAGGACAAGAGCCCACCGCAGTCTACCCAGCCCTCAGGCCCGTGATCCAAACTACAAGCCTGAGGCGTGAGCACCGTCGGAAGCACCGCAGACACTTTGTGGGACCAGCCGCAGGAGCCCCACAAGGCCAGTGGGGCAGCAGCAGCGAGCAGACCCAATGCTCTGACAGCAGCTTCCACCTCCGGGCTGCGGCTGTCCCTCAGAAAGGAAACACCAGTGCGGAGGTGAGCACGGCGTCTGAAACATCTGGGGCTGAGGCAGGCACCAGGGGACCTAAGTGGTGGCCTTGGAGGAAGAAGTGCCCTGGCAACGTCGAGAGCTCCCCAGATCGCGGGGCCTGCTCCCAGGGCACCGACAGCCAACAAAAGTGGACAGGCAGCAACCTCCCTCGGGGAAATGCATGGGCCAGGCCAGCTCCCAGCTTGGCCTCCACAAAAGCCCAGGAGCCCCATGGCTACTCCAGCTCGTCGTCTTCAGAGCACTGCAGTGCCCCCATCACCAGATACCTGTGCTCGTGTCACTTGCGCCAAACCTGTGGCACCCAGGGCACTGCAGCGGAACCAAATGGCAACAGCATCCGCTCGGTCTGGGACAGGATTTGCTGTCGGCAGCAGAAGATGTCTGCATCGCCGCAGAGCTCTACATCTGAGCACTGCTGCCATGCAGGCTACAGGAGAGGCAGGGCCAGCGTCCATGGAGCTTGTGATTTTCAAAAGCTCCAATATTGAAAATAAATAAACTTATTTGTGTAAATAAACTTATAGGTATGGGAGCCTTCCTGCATAGTGGGTGTTGGGATGAAGAGGGAAGGTGGGCTCAGGGATACCAGGGAAGGTGTGCTGTCCCACCAGAGGACAACCAGCTTTGGCGGGGAAGGGCATAAAACAGGGCTCACCAGAGAAGAGCCTGGGGGAACAATGCTGAAGCTGGGGGTGAGGCAGATGTCTCATCTGATGTGCATCTACACCAATGCACGCAGCACGGGCAACAAACCGGAGGAGCTGGAAGCGACTGTGTGACAGGCTGACTACGGCCTAGTTGCCATAACTGAAACATGGTGGGATCACTGCCACGGCTGGAGTACTGCGATGGATGGCTACAAGCTCTTCAGAAGGGAGAGGCAAGTTGGTGATGGCAAAGTTGAGAGCCTCTGGGTAAGGATTAGGGGACGAACAAATAAAGGGGATGTTGTTGCGGGAGTCTATTACAGACCACCTGGCCAGGATGACAATGCTGATGAATTAGTTTATGGAACTAAGAGATGCCTCGAGATTAACTCCCCTTGTCCTTATGGGGGAGTTCAACTTGCCAGAAGTCAACTGGGATCACCACACGGCTGACACGAGCAAGTCCAGGAGGTTCATAAAGCACCTAGATGATAACTTCTCGGTGCAGGTGCTAAGGGAGCCAACTAGGAAAGGTGCCCTCCTGATCTGTTGCTGGAGAACAGAGAGGGTCCTGTGGGGGACGTGGTCATTGGTGGCCGTCTCGGCCATAGAGACCATGAAGTGGTTGAGTTTAAAATTTTTGACGACAGAAGGAAAACTGTCACCAAAACTTCAGCCCTGGATATGGGGAAAGCAGACTTCAGGCTGCTCAGGGAACTAGTCAGCAAGGTCCCCTGGGAAACTGCTTTTGAAGGCATTGGCGTCCATCAGCGCTGGTCAGTCTTTAAGCACTGCCTCCTAAAAGCACAAGATCAGGCGATTCCCAAATATCGGAAGTCAAGCAGGCGGGGCAGAAGGCTGGCCTGGCTGATCTCCTACTGGAGCTTAGGCGAAAAAAGAAAACATACGGCTGCTGGAAGGAGGGTCAGGCAACGTGGAAGGAATACAGGGACACTGTTCGCGTCTGAAGGGAGAAAATTTGTGTAGCTAAAGCCCAACTAGAGTTGAAGCTGGCCAAGTCTGTGGGAGACAATAAAAACGTTTTTTTTAGATATGTGAACAGAAAAAGGAGGACCAAAGGAAACATAGGTCCGCTACTGGATGGGGAAGGTCACCTCACAGACAAGGACTTAGGTAAAGCAGAGACGTTTAACGCCTTCTTTGCCTCTGTCTTCAACAGTGATGATGGGCTTCGGGACCCAGGGTACCCTGAGCTGGAGGACCATGACAGTGGGAATGATAAACTCCCAACCGACCGTGAACGTGTGCGGGATTTGCTGCTCCACCTGGATCCATACAAGTCCATGGGTCCGGATGGGATTCATCCCAGGGTGCTTAAGGAGCTGGCTGACGTCATCGCGGGACCTCTTTCAATTATTTTTCAACGGTCTTGGGAATCTGGAGAGGTCCCAGCAGACTGGAAGCTGGCAAATGTTGAGCCAATTTTCAAGAAGGGCAAAAAAGAAGACCCTAGCAATTACAGGCCTGTCAGTCTCACGTCAGTGCCTGGTAAAATCATGGAGAAGATGATCCTTGAAGTTACTGAAGCGCACCTGGAGGACAATGCAGTCATTGGTCCCAGCCAACATGGGCTCACGAGGGGTAGGTCCTGCCTAACAAATTTGATTTCATTTTATGATAAGATCACCCATCTAGTCAATCAAGGGAAACCAGCTGATGTGATCTTTTTGGACTTCAGCAAAGCTTTTGACACGGTTTCCCACTGGACAAAATGTCCAGCATACAGCTAAACAAAAACATCATACGATGGGCGAGCAATTGGCTGACGGGCAGGGCTCAAAGGGTTGTGGTAAATGGGGCCACATCTGGCTGGCGGATGATCACTAGTGGGGTCCCCCAAGGCTCCATTTTAGGGCCAGTCCTCTTCAATGTTTTTATAAATGATCTGGATGTAGGACTAGAAGGTGTTTTGAGGAAATTTGCTGACGACACCAAACTTGGAGGAGTTGCGGACTCGGACGAGGGTGGAAAGGCCTTGCAGAGAGATCTGGACAGATTGGAGAGCTGGGCAATCACCAACCGCATGAAGTTTAACAAGAGCAAGTGCCGGGTCCTGCACCTGGGACGGGGCAACCCTGGCTATACGTACAGACTGGGCGACGAGACGCCGGAGAGCAGCCCCGCAGAGAGGGATCTGGGGGTTGTGGTTGACAGCAAGCTGAATATGAGCCAGCAGTGTGCCCTGGCAGCCAGGAGGGCCAACCGTATCCTGGGGTGCATCAAGCACGGCATTGCTAGTCATTCGAGGGAAGTGATTGTCCCACTCTGCTCTGCGCTGGTGCAGCCTCACCTCGAGTACTGTGTGCAGTTCTGGGCACCACAGTACAAAAAGGGTGTAAAACTGTTGGAGAGTGTCCAGAGGAGGGTGACGAAGATGGAGAAGGGCCTAGAGGGGAAGACATAGGAAGAGCGGCTGAGGTCACTGGGCCTGTTCAGCCTGGAGGAGGCTGAGGGGGGACCTCATCGCAGTCTACAACTTCCTTGCGAGGGGGAGTGGAGAGGCAGGTGACCTATTCTCCGGTATCACCAGAGATAGGACCTGTGGGAATGGTGTCAAGCTGAGGCGGGGGAGGTTTAGGCTGGACATCAGGAAGAGGTTCTTCACGGAGAGGGTGGTCGCACACTGGAACAGGCTCCCCAGGGAAGCAGACACTGCACCAAGCCTGTCTGAATTTAAGAAGCATTTGGACTGTGCACTTTGTCACATGGTCTAAAATTTTAGTCAGACCTGTGCGGTGCCAGGAGTTGGACTGGATGATCCTTATGGGTCCCTTCCAACTCGGGATATTCTATGATTCTATAATTCTAGGAAGGGTGGTGGTGGGGGCTCTTCATATTAAAGAGTGTTTTAATGTTGAAGAGCTTGGGGTTGGGAATGATAAAGTTGAATGTCTATGGAGAAGGATCGGGAGAGGGCCTGTAGGGCTGACATTTGGTGGGGGTCTGTTATAGACCACCTCATCAGGATGAAGATATGGATTAGGCATTCTGCGAGCAGCTCGCAGAAGTTACACGATCACCAGCACTCGTTCTCATGGGAGACTTCAACTTCCCTGATACATGCTGGAAATACAATACTGCGCAGAGGAAGCAGTCCTGGAAGTTTCTAGAGTGCATGGAAGACAGCTTCCTGGCACAGCTGGTTCAAGAGCCTACCCGGGGAGGTGCCCCACTAGACCTGCTCTTCACTGACAGAGGAGGACTGGTGGGAGGTGTGAAAGCTGGGGACTGTCCTGGGCAGAGTGACCATGAAATTGTAGAGTTTTCTATCCTTGGTGATGTCAGAAGGGATACTAACAAAACTGCTCTCCTGAACTTCCAGAGGGCGGACTTTGACCTGTTCAGGCTTTTTTTGCAGGGGTCCCTTGGCATCTCAGGGTACTTTACGCCCTGACCTGGAAGTCCCCTGTGATTGAGGTAGAGACTCACCCTCTGCGATCCAGAAAGAGACAGTTAGAGACCTGCTCCTCCATCTGGAATGTCACAAGTCCATGGGACCAGATGGGCTCCACTCTAGGGTGCTGAGGGAGCTGGCGGAGGTGATTGCCAAGCTGCTTTCCACCATCTACCAGTGTTCACAGTTGTCTGGAGAGGTCCCAGAGGACTGGGGGCTTGCCGATGTGACTCCCATCTACAAGAAGGGCCATAAGGAGGACCCAGGGAACTACAGTCCTGTCAGCCTGACCTCGGTTCCAGGGAAAGTTATGGTGCAAATCATCTTGGGTGGGATCACACGGCACACGTGTGGCATCCAGGGGATCAGGCCCACCCAGCACGGGTTCATTAAAGGCAGGTCGTGCTTGTCCAACCTCATCTCCTTCTATGACCGTGTGACCAGACTAGTAGATGAGGGAAAGGCTGTTGACGTAGTCTACTTAGACTTCTGCAAAGCCTTTGACATGGTCTCCCCCAGTATTCTCCTGGGGAAACTGGCTGCCTGTGGCCTGGACAGGTACACTCTTCTCTGGGTCAAGAACTGGCTGGAGGGCCGTGCCCAGCAGGTAGCGGTTAATGGAGTGAAGTCCAGCTGGCGTCCTGTTACAAGTGGTGCCCCCAGGGGTCGGTACTGGAGCCTATCTTGTTTAATATCTTTATTGATGACCTGGATGAGGGGATTGAGTGTACCCTCAGTAAGTTTGCAGGCGACACCAAGCTGGGAGGTAGTGTCGATCTGCCCGAGGGTAGGGTGGCCCTTCAGAGGGATCTGGATAGGCTGGACTCCAGGGCTGAGGCTGACGGTCAACAAGGCCATGGGATGACGGTCAACAAGGCCAAGTGCCGGGTTCTGCACTTTGGCCACAATAACCCCATGCAGCACTATAGGCTTGGGGCACAGTCGCTAGAAGACTGTGAAGAGGAAAGGGACCTGGGAGTGTTGATTGATGCTCGGCTGAACATGAGCCAGCAGTGTGCCCAGGTGGCCAAGAAGGCCAATGGCATCCTGGCCTGTATCAGGAATAGTGCAGCCAGCAGGAGCGGGGAGCTGATCATCCCCCTGTACTCACCTTTGGTGAGGCCGCACCTTGAGTACTGCGTTCAGTTTTTGGCCCCCTCACTACAGAAAAGACATCGAGGCCCTGGAGCATGTCCAGAGAAGGGCAACAAAACTGGTGAGGGGTCTGGAGCACGAGACTTAGGAGGAGTGGTTGAGGGAGCTGGGGTTCTTTAATCTGGAGAAGAGGAGGCTCAAGGGAGACCTCATTGCACTCCACACCTTCCTGAAGGGTGGTTGTGATGAGGAGGGGGTCGGCCTCTTCTCTCAGATAACTAATGATAGGACTCGAGGAAATGGCCACAAGTTTTGACTGGGGAGATTTCAATTAGATATGAGGAAAAACATTTTCTCTCAAAGAGTGTGGTCAGGCACTGGAACAGCCTGCCCAGGGAGGTGGTGGAGTCATCGTCCCTCGCAGTGTTCAAGAAGCGCCTGGATGAGGTGCTAAGAGATATGATTTAATAGCTTAGTGGGTAGTATTGGTGACAGGAGGACGGTTGGACTTGATGACCTTGTAGGGCCTTCCCAACCCTGTGTTTCTGTGTTTCTATGATTCTAGGACAAGGTGATGAGGATAAGCCAGGGCAAGCCGGCTGCTCCTCCTGGAGCTCCTCCTCAGCCCTGCCCTGGCTGATGGCACCCATTGTCCTTCCTGGATGGGCAGTCCCCAAGCTCTCCCTTGGACTGGCCACATAGCACACGAGTGAAGAATTTGCGTCTCCTCTGTTTTTGCTGAAGCAGCCTCAAACTCGCAGTTATTTGGCAGGAGACATCTGTATCGCCGCAGAGCTCTACATCTGAGCACTGCTGCCATGCAGGCCACAGGAGAGGCAGGGCCAGCATCCATGGAACCTGTGATTTTCAAAAGCTCCAATATTGAAAATAAATAAACTTCTTTACTTGTACTTGAAAGCGTTCTATGGGAGCCTTCCCACATAGTGTGTGTTGGGGATGAAGAGGGAAGGTGGGCTCAGGGATACCAGGGAAGGTGTGCTGTCCCACCAGAGGACAACCAGCTTTGGCGGGGAAGGGCATAAAACAGGGCTCACCAGAGAAGAGCCTGGGGGAACAATGCTGAAGCTGGGGGTGAGGCAGATGTCTCATCTGAAGTGCATCTACACCAATGCACCCAGCACGGGCAACAAACGGGAGGCGCTGGAAGCGACTGTGTGACAGGCTGACTACGGCCTAGTTGCCATAACTGAAACATGGTGGGATCACTGCCACGGCTGGAGTACTGCGATGGACGGCTACAAGCTCTTCAGAAGGGAGAGGCAAGGAAGGCAGGGTGGTGGTGTGGCTCTTCATATTAAAGAGTGTTTTGATGTTGAAGAGCTTGGGGTTGGGAATGATAAAGTTGAATGTCTATGGAGAAGGATCGGGGGAGGGCCTGTAGGGCTGACATTTGGTGGGGGTCTGTTATAGACCACCTCATCAGGATGGAGAGATGGATGAGGTCATGGCAGGCGTCCTGCAAGCGTCCTGCAAGCAGGAGCGCACAGTAACAGTTCATCATCACCTTACATTCCCTACTGCCCGACAACTGATTCCTCCCCTGTTTCCTCACTGGCTGAGTACTGCAGGTTCACAAACTTCTCAACGCCTTTCTATACCACATACGTACAATTTTATTTGACCAAATGTTAGTTTATCCTTTTTTTTTTTTTCTTTTTCCTTCTTCTCTCATGACTATAGATCCTGTGATTTGTGTTTTTACCGATTTCACACTGCTCGTCCTGTTTTTCCTAGCTATCCTCCTTATTTTGGGACGCCGGGACCTTCCTCTTCTCTGCTTAACAAACTCCCCACTGCTGTGCTGCTGTCGTGCCTGCACAATCCCTTTAGAATATGCAAGGTTAGTGGATTTCCCACCACAAAAACACCTTCTGTTGCAAAAGCACAGCTTTGTTTCTCACACCGGTGTCTGCGAGCACCGAGTGGATGCGCTGAGGACGGGAAGCAGCCCCGTGCTGCAGTGCCTGTCGGCATCTCAAACTGCAGGGCCCTTCGTGAAGTCATAGCGCCCTTTCATAAGCCAGGTGGTTGTGCTGGGAGCTCCGCCGTCACGCGGGACCAAAAGCAATGAAGAGTTCCTTCCCAGCTGTGACAGCGAATCTGTGTAGTGTGGCAGACTAAGGAGCTTGGGGTGGGGGACAGGAGAGGCTGTCGGACACAGCTGGAGCTGGGCAGTGGGCTGTGACCCTGGCCCCGAGCGAGGAGCCCGGCGGAGCCATCCTGGTCCCCCGCCTCCCCACAGGATGCAGCACAGGGGCACCGGCCTGCTTCAGCGTGGGCTGGGGGCTGTGACCTCACAGAGGCGTTGCCGTGTGCTGTCTGTGACCTCAGGGCCGTGTCCCTATAAAGCACCGGCCAGCACCCCCCGTCTGCCAGTGCGGTCGTACCTGGCTGTGAGCGATGGTTGACGACAGCAGCGTTTTCCTTGTCCCCGGCCTCCTGCTTGTGGTGACCGGGCTCTCCCTGCTCTCCAGGGGCCGGCGCCAAAAGGTACATGGGGCTTGAGGGTGGGGGGACATGAGGCTGGGATTCCGGGGGCAGGGGGTGTCGGCAGTGGCCCCACGGATCCCTCCCCAGGTTGGTGACTGTGCTGTGCTCCTGTGCCCACAGGGTGACGGTCTGTGCTGGCGAAAGTGGGGATGGCGGCTACAAGCAGCAGCAGCGGAGCCTGGTGAGTCCCCTTTGGGTTGGCCTCAGGACCAAGCAGCCCATCCCGATGGGCCCGAGGTGGCCCTGGTGCCTCTGTCCCACCGCAACTCAGACTCCCTCCCTGTTTTGCAGGCACCAAGCAGCTGTGCGGGTCAGGGCGCTGCTGCCCTGGCTGTACGGCGTGCATCAAGGCCAAGCAGGAGCTGCAGCAGCTGGTGCTGTCGGCACTGCCCAGGTGTGAGGCTGATGGGCTGAGGCCTGACTTCTGGCAAGCGGCATCGAAGGACCTGGAGGGGCTGATGAAGCGGGGCAGCCTGTCCTGCTGTGGCTGCGACATCCCCAGGATCAAGAGCTGTCCTCGGAGCTGGAGCAACACCTCTCTGGAGCACGATGGAGGAGCCCCCACAGAGCCAGAGCCTCCGTGCCACGCAGCGCCCAGGAAGGAGACACATCCCGCAGACATCCCTGCAGAAGACCAACATCTGGACTCTGCCCTGAGCAAAACCAGCAGTGCGGAGGAGGCTGATGAGCTTCCTGGGAAGAGGCAGTGCCTAGAGATTCTGACAGCCCCCAGGAGCCCCAGGCTTGGGAAGCAGGCCTCCAAGCCAGGCAGCGGAGATGAAGAGCCACCGGCTGAGGTCTCCTCCTCCATGCAGCCACCAGAAACGGGGACGATCGTGCGTGAGAGTTTCCTTCGCCCAGATGAGGGGCGACAGCAGTGGGTGGAGGTGTCCCAGCAACCTCTCGGCTTGTCCGTGGACCTCTCAGCACTTCCCAGCCCAGCCAACACAGTGTTACGAAAAGACCAAGGCTGCCAAACCGACTTCGTCATCATCCTGAGACCACTGGGGGCTGATGCTGGTAATGGGAACCAGCCCCAAACTGCAGCGCCTGTCGACATCTCAGAGCTGCAGCTGAGGCTTGAGCAGCACAGCAAGGCCTGCATGCAGACAGCAAGCGAAGAAAACCTAGAAAGCTCCTCTGGGACAGTGCAGCAGTCAACTGAAGAGGAGCATGAAGCACTGCCCCAAAATGCCTGTTCTGGCCCCCTGCCACCACAATGTCCCTGTGTCGCCTTCCTCAAATACAAGCCTCTCCTCCATCCGGACCAGGTCAAGAGGAACTGGAAGAAGCACGGGGCCTCCACTGTCTGCCCAGCGGCCTCTGGACCACCATGCTCCTGCCCTCAGCCTGTCCATTTCCACAGGCCCGAGGCCACGTTCATGCCTCAGGAGCTGCAGCACCACGGGGACCAGCTCGGCCCGGAGCGCCCATGCCAACGAGCAGTGCCCTGGGAGGAGGGTGGCTGGGCAGCCCCAAGGGCTCACACACACTACACCAAGAACGGCTGGTGTAGCCACAGCATGGACACAGCTCCCAAGGGTGAAATTCTGAGGACGCCCTATGGGTTGCCGAATGCGTGGGCAGGACAAGAGCCCACCGCAGTCTACCCAGCCCTCAGGCCCGTGATCCAAACTACAAGCCTGAGGCGTGAGCACCGTCGGAAGCACCGCAGACACTTTGTGGGACCAGCCGCAGGAGCCCCACAAGGCCAGTGGGGCAGCAGCAGCGAGCAGACCCAATGCTCTGACAGCAGCTTCCACCTCCGGGCTGCGGCTGTCCCTCAGAAAGGAAACACCAGTGCGGAGGTGAGCACGGCGTCTGAAACATCTGGGGCTGAGGCAGGCACCGGGGGACCTAAGTGGTGGCCTTGGAGGAAGAAGTGCCCTGGCAACGTCGAGAGCTCCCCAGATCGCGGGGCCTGCTCCCAGGGCACCGACAGCCAACAAAAGTGGACAGGCAGCAACCTCCCTCGGGGAAATGCACGGGCCAGGCCAGCTCCCAGCTCGGCCTCCAGAAGAGCCCAGGAGCCCCATGGCTACTCCAGCTCGTCATCTTCAGAGCACTGCAGTGCCCCTATCACCAGATACCCGTGCTCGTGTCACTTGCGCCAAACCTGTGGCACCCAGGGCACTGCAGCGGAACCGAACGGCAACAGCATCCGCTCGGTCTGGGATAGGATTTGCTGTCGGCAGCAGAAGATGTCTGCATCGCCGCAGAGCTCTACATCTGAGCACTGCTGCCATGCAGGCTACAGGAGAGGCAGGGCCAGCGTCCATGGAACTTGTGATTTTCAAAAGCTCCAATACTGAAAATAAATAAACTTATTTGTGTAAATAAACTTATAGGTATGGGAGCCTTCCTGCATAGTGTGTGTTGGGATGAAGAGGGAAGGTGGGCTCAGGGATACCAGGGAAGGTGTGCTGTCCCACCAGAGGACAACCAGCTTTGGCGGGGAAGGGCATAAAACAGGGCTCACCAGAGAAGAGCCTGGGGGAACAATGCTGAAGCTGGGGGTGAGGCAGATGTCTCATCTGAAGTGCATCTACACCAATGCACGCAGCACGGGCAACAAACCGGAGGAGCTGGAAGTGACTGTGTGACAGGCTGACTACGGCCTAGTTGCCATAACTGAAACATGGTGGGATCACTGCCACGGCTGGAGTACTGCGATGGACGGCTACAAGCTCTTCAGAAGGGAGAGGCAAGTTGGTGATGGCAAAGTTGAGAGCCTCTGGGTAAGGATTAGGGGACGAACAAATAAAGGGGATGTTGTTGCGGGAGTCTATTACAGACCACCTGGCCAGGATGACAATGCTGATGAATTAGTTTATGGAACTAAGAGATGCCTCGAGATTAACTCCCCTTGTCCTTATGGGGGAGTTCAACTTGCCAGAAGTCAACTGGGATCACCACACGGCTGACACGAGCAAGTCCAGGAGGTTCATAAAGCACCTAGATGATAACTTCTCGGTGCAGGTGCTAAGGGAGCCAACTAGGAAAGGTGCCCTCCTGATCTGTTGCTGGAGAACAGAGAGGGTCTTGTGGGGGACGTGGTCATTGGTGGCCGTCTCGGCCATAGAGACCATGAAGTGGTTGAGTTTAAAATTTTTGACGACAGAAGGAAAACTGTCACCAAAACTTCAGCCCTGGATATGGGTAAAGCAGACTTCAGGCTGCTCAGGGAACTAGTCAGCAAGGTCCCCTGGGAAACTGCTTTTGAAGGCATTGGCGTCCATCAGCGCTGGTCAGTCTTTAAGCACTGCCTCCTAAAAGCACAAGATCAGGCGATTCCCAAATATCGGAAGTCAAGCAGGCGGGGCAGAAGGCTGGCCTGGCTGATCTCCTACTGGAGCTTAGGCGAAAAAAGAAAACATACGGCTGCTGGAAGGAGGGTCAGGCAACGTGGAAGGAATACAGGGACACTGTTCGCGTCTGAAGGGAGAAAATTTGTGTAGCTAAAGCCCAACTAGAGTTGAAGCTGGCCAAGTCTGTGGGAGACAATAAAAACGTTTTTTTTAGATATGTGAACAGAAAAAGGAGGACCAAAGGAAACATAGGTCCGCTACTGGATGGGGAAGGTCACCTCACAGACAAGGACTTAGGTAAAGCAGAGACGTTTAACGCCTTCTTTGCCTCTGTCTTCAACAGTGATGATGGGCTTCGGGACCCAGGGTACCCTGAGCTGGAGGACCATGACAGTGGGAATGATAAACTCCCAACCGACCGTGAACGTGTGCGGGATTTGCTGCTCCACCTGGATCCATACAAGTCCATGGGTCCGGATGGGATTCATCCCAGGGTGCTTAAGGAGCTGGCTGACGTCATCGCGGGACCTCTTTCAATTATTTTTCAATGGTCTTGGGAATCTGGAGAGGTCCCAGCAGACTGGAAGCTGGCAAATGTTGAGCCAATTTTCAAGAAGGGCAAAAAAGAAGACCCTAGCAATTACAGGCCTGTCAGTCTCACGTCAGTGCCTGGTAAAATCATGGAGAAGATGATCCTTGAAGTTACTGAAGCGCACCTGGAGGACAATGCAGTCATTGGTCCCAGCCAACATGGGTTCACGAGGGGTAGGTGAACCTAACAAATTTGATTTCATTTTATGATAAGATCACCCATCTAGTCGATCAAGGGAAACCAGCTGATGTGATCTTTTTGGACTTCAGCAAAGCTTTTGACACGGTTTCCCACTGGACAAAACGTCCAGCATACAGCTAAACAAAAACATCATACGATGGGCGAGCAATTGGCTGACGGGCAGGGCTCAAAGGGTTGTGGTAAATGGGGCCACATCTGGATGATCACTAGTGGGGTCCCCCAAGGCTCCATTTTAGGGCCAGTCCTCTTCAATGTTTTTATAAATGATCTGGATGTAGGACTAGAAGGTGTTTTGAGGAAATTTGCTGACGACACCAAACTTGGAGGAGTTGCGGACTCGGACGAGGGTGGAAAGGCCTTGCAGAGAGATCTGGACAGATTGGAGAGCTGGGCAATCACCAACCGCATGAAGTTTAACAAGAGCAAGTGCCGGGTCCTGCACCTGGGACGGGGCAACCCTGGCTATACGTACAGACTGGGCGACGAGACGCTGGAGAGCAGCCCCGCAGAGAGGGATCTGGGGGTTGTGGTTGACAGCAAGCTGAATATGAGCCAGCAGTGTGCCCTGGCAGCCAGGAGGGCCAACCGTATCCTGGGGTGCATCAAGCACGGCATTGCTAGTCATTCGAGGGAAGTGATTGTCCCACTCTGCTCTGCGCTGGTGCAGCCTCACCTCGAGTACTGTGTGCAGTTCTGGGCACCACAGTACAAAAAGGGTGTAAAACTGTTGGAGAGTGTCCAGAGGAGGGTGACGAAGATGGAGAAGGGCCTAGAGGGGAAGACATAGGAAGAGCGGCTGAGGTCACTGGGCCTGTTCAGCCTGGAGGAGGCTGAGGGGGGACCTCATCGCAGTCTACAACTTCCTTGCGAGGGGGAGTGGAGAGGCAGGTGACCTATTCTCCGGTATCACCAGAGATAGGACCTGTGGGAATGGTGTCAAGCTGAGGCGGGGGAGGTTTAGGCTGGACATCAGGAAGAGGTTCTTCACGGAGAGGGTGGTCGCACACTGGAACAGGCTCCCCAGGGAAGCAGACACTGCACCAAGCCTGTCTGAATTTAAGAAGCATTTGGACTGTGCACTTTGTCACATGGTCTAAAATTTTAGTCAGACCTGTGCGGTGCCAGGAGTTGGACTGGATGATCCTTATGGGTCCCTTCCAACTCGGGATATTCTATGATTCTATAATTCTAGGAAGGGTGGTGGTGGGGGCTCTTCATATTAAAGAGTGTTTTGATGTTGAAGAGCTTGGGGTTGGGAATGATAAAGTTGAATGTCTATGGAGAAGGATCGGGAGAGGGCCTGTAGGGCTGACATTTGGTGGGGGTCTGTTATAGACCACCTCATCAGGATGAAGATATGGATAAGGCATTCTGCGAGCAGCTCGCAGAAGTTACACGATCACCAGCACTCGTTCTCATGGGAGACTTCAACTTCCCTGATACATGCTGGAAATACAATACTGCGCAGAGGAAGCAGTCCTGGAAGTTTCCAGAGTGCGTGGAAGACAGCTTCCTGACACAGCTGGTTCAAGAGCCTACCCGGGGAGGTGCCCCGCTAGACCTGCTCTTCACTGACAGAGGAGGACTGGTGGGAGGTGTGAAAGCTGGGGACTGTCCTGGGCAGAGTGACCATGAAATTGTAGAGTTTTCTATCCTTGGTGATGTCAGAAGGGATACTAACAAAACTGCTCTCCTGAACTTCCAGAGGGCGGACTTTGACCTGTTCAGGCTTTTTTTGCCGGGGTCCCTTGGTATCTCAGGGTACTTTACGCCCTGACCTGGAAGTCCCCTGTGATTGAGGTAGAGACTCACCCTCTGCGATCCAGAAAGAGACAGTCAGAGACCTGCTCCTCCATCTGGAATGTCACAAGTCCATGGGACCAGATGGGCTCCACTCTAGGGTGCTGAGGGAGCTGGCGGAGGTGATTGCCAAGCTGCTTTCCACCATCTACCAGTGTTCACGGTTGTCTGGAGAGGTCCCAGAGGACTGGGGGCTTGCCGATGTGACTCCCATCTACAAGAAGGGCCATAAGGAGGACCCAGGGAACTACAGTCCTGTCAGCCTGACCTCGGTTCCAGGGAAAGTTATGGTGCAAATCATCTTGGGTGGGATCACACGGCACACGTGTGGCATCCAGGGGATCAGGCCCACCCAGCACGGGTTCATTAAAGGCAGGTCGTGCTTGTCCAACCTCATCTCCTTCTATGACCGTGTGACCAGACTAGTAGATGAGGGAAAGGCTGTTGACGTAGTCTACTTAGACTTCTGCAAAGCCTTTGACATGGTCTCCCCCAGTATTCTCCTGGGGAAACTGGCTGCCTGTGGCCTGGACAGGTACACTCTTCTCTGGGTCAAGAACTGGCTGGAGGGCCGTGCCCAGCAGGTAGCGGTTAATGGAGTGAAGTCCAGCTGGCGTCCTGTTACAAGTGGTGCCCCCAGGGGTCGGTACTGGAGCCTATCTTGTTTAATATCTTTATTGATGACCTGGATGAGGGGATTGAGTGTACCCTCAGTAAGTTTGCAGGCGACACCAAGCTGGGAGGTAGTGTCGATCTGCCCGAGGGTAGGGTGGCCCTTCAGAGGGATCTGGATAGGCTGGACTCCAGGGCTGAGGCGAATGGGATGACGGTCAACAAGGCCAAGTGCCGGGTTCTGCACTTTGGCCACAATAACCCCATGCAGCACTATAGGCTTGGGGCACAGTCGCTAGAAGACTGTGAAGAGGAAAGGGACCTGGGAGTGTTGATTGATGCTCGGCTGAACATGAGCCAGCAGTGTGCCCAGGTGGCCAAGAAGGCCAATGGCATCCTGGCCTGTATCAGGAATAGTGCAGCCAGCAGGAGCGGGGAGCTGATCATCCCCCTGTACTCACCTTTGGTGAGGCCGCACCTTGAGTACTGTGTTCAGTTTTTGGCCCCCTCACTACAAGAAAGACATCGAGGCCCTGGAGCATGTCCAGAGAAGGGCAACAAAACTGGTGAGGGGTCTGGAGCACGAGACTTAGGAGGAGTGGCTGAGGGAGCTGGGGTTCTTTAATCTGGAGAAGAGGAGGCTCAAGGGAGACCTCATTGCACTCCACACCTTCCTGAAGGGTGGTTGTGATGAGGAGGGGGTCGGCCTCTTCTCTCAGATAACTAATGATAGGACTCGAGGAAATGGCCACAAGTTTTGACTGGGGAGATTTCAATTAGATATGAGGAAAAACATTTTCTCTCAAAGAGTGTGGTCAGGCACTGGAACAGCCTGCCCAGGGAGGTGGTGGAGTCATCGTCCCTCGCAGTGTTCAAGAAGCGCCTGGATGAGGTGCTAAGAGATATGATTTAATAGCTTAGTGGGTAGTATTGGTGACAGGAGGACGGTTGGACTTGATGACCTTGTAGGGCCTTCCCAACCCTGTGTTTCTGTGTTTCTATGATTCTAGGACAAGGTGATGAGGATAAGCCAGGGCAAGCCGGCTGCTCCTCCTGGAGCTCCTCCTCAGCCCTGCCCTGGCTGATGGCACCCATTGTCCTCCCTGGATGGGCAGTCCCCAAGCTCTCCCTTGGACTGGCCACATAGCACACGAGTGAAGAATTTGCATCTCCTCTGTTGTTGCTGAAGCAGCCTCAAACTCGCAGTTATTTGGCAGGAGACATCTGTATCGCCGCAGAGCTCTACATCTGAGCACTGCTGCCATGCAGGCCACAGGAGAGGCAGGGCCAGCATCCATGGAACTTGTGATTTTCAAAAGCTCCAATATTGAAAATAAATAAACTTCTTTACTTGTACTTGAAAGCGTTCTATGGGAGCCTTCCCACATAGTGTGTGTTGGGGATGAAGAGGGAAGGTGGGCTCAGGGATACCAGGGAAGGTGTGCTGTCCCACCAGAGGACAACCAGCTTTGGCGGGGAAGGGCATAAAACAGGGCTCACCAGAGAAGAGCCTGGGGGAACAATGCTGAAGCTGGGGGTGAGGCAGATGTCTCATCTGAAGTGCATCTACACCAATGCACGCAGCACGGGCAACAAACAGGAGGCGCTGGAAGCGACTGTGTGACAGGCTGACTACGGCCTAGTTGCCATAACTGAAACATGGTGGGATCACTGCCACGGCTGGAGTACTGCGATGGACGGCTACAAGCTCTTCAGAAGGGAGAGGCAAGGAAGGCAGGGTGGTGGTGTGGCTCTTCATATTAAAGAGTGTTTTGATGTTGAAGAGCTTGGGGTTGGGAATGATAAAGTTGAATGTCTATGGAGAAGGATCGGGGGAGGGCCTGTAGGGCTGACATTTGGTGGGGGTCTGTTATAGACCACCTCATCAGGATGGAGAGATGGATGAGGTCATGGCAGGCGTCCTGCAAGCGTCCTGCAAGCAGGAGCGCACAGTAACAGTTCATCATCACCTTACATTCCCTACTGCCCGACAACTGATTCCTCCCCTGTTTCCTCACTGGCTGAGTACTGCAGGTTCACAAACTTCTCAACGCCTTTCTATACCACATACGTACAATTTTATTTGACCAAATGTTAGTTTATCCTTTTTTTTTTTTTTCTTTTTCCTTCTTCTCTCATGACTATAGATCCTGTGATTTGTGTTTTTACCGATTTCACACTGCTCGTCCTGTTTTTCCTAGCTATCCTCCTTATTTTGGGACGCCGGGACCTTCCTCTTCTCTGCTTAACAAACTCCCCACTGCTGTGCTGCTGTCGTGCCTGCACAATCCCTTTAGAATATGCAAGGTTAGTGGATTTCCCACCACAAAAACACCTTCTGTTGCAAAAGCACAGCTTTGTTTCTCACACCGGTGTCTGCGAGCACCGAGTGGATGCGCTGAGGACGGGAAGCAGCCCCGTGCTGCAGTGCCTGTCGGCATCTCAAACTGCAGGGCCCTTCGTGAAGTCATAGCGCCCTTTCATAAGCCAGGTGGTTGTGCTGGGAGCTCCGCCGTCACGCGGGACCAAAAGCAATGAAGAGTTCCTTCCCAGCTGTGACAGCGAATCTGTGTAGTGTGGCAGACTAAGGAGCTTGGGGTGGGGGACAGGAGAGGCTGTCGGACACAGCTGGAGCTGGGCAGTGGGCTGTGACCCTGGCCCCGAGCGAGGAGCCCGGCGGAGCCATCCTGGTCCCCCGCCTCCCCACAAATGCAGCACAGGGGCACCGGCCTGCTTCAGCGTGGGCTGGGGGCTGTGACCTCACAGAGGCGTTGCCGTGTGCTGTCTGTGACCTCAGGGCCGTGTCCCTATAAAGCACCGGCCAGCACCCCACGTCTGCCAGTGCGGTCGTACCTGGCTGTGAGCGATGGTTGACGACAGCAGCGTTTTCCTTGTCCCCGGCCTCCTGCTTGTGGTGACCGGGCTCTCCCTGCTCTCCAGGGGCCGGCGCCAAAAGGTACATGGGGCTTGAGGGTGGGGGGACATGAGGCTGGGATTCCGGGGGCAGGGGGTGTCGGCAGTGGCCCCACGGATCCCTCCCCAGGTTGGTGACTGTGCTGTGCTCCTGTGCCCACAGGGTGACGGTCTGTGCTGGCGAAAGTGGGGATGGCGGCTACAAGCAGCAGCAGCGGAGCCTGGTGAGTCCCCTTTGGGTTGGCCTCAGGACCGAGCAGCCCATCCCGATGGGCCCGAGGTGGCCCTGGTGCCTCTGTCCCACCGCAACTCAGACTCCCTCCCTGTTTTGCAGGCACCAAGCAGCTGTGCGGGTCAGGGCGCTGCTGCCCTGGCTGTACGGCGTGCATCAAGGCCAAGCAGGAGCTGCAGCAGCTGGTGCTGTCGGCACTGCCCAGGTGTGAGGCTGATGGGCTGAGGCCTGACTTCTGGCAAGCGGCATCGAAGGACGTGGAGGAGCTGGTGAAGCGGGGCAGCCTGTCCTGCTGTGGCTGCGACATCCCCAGGATCAAGAGCTGTCCTTGGAGCTGGAGCAACACCTCTCTGGAGCACGATGGAGGAGCCCCCACAGAGCCAGAGCCTCCGTGCCACGCAGCGCCCAGGAAGGAGACACATCCCGCAGACATCCCTGCAGAAGACCAACATCTGGACTCTGCCCTGAGCAAAACCAGCAGTGCGGAGGAGGCTGATGAGCTTCCTGGGAAGAGGCAGTGCCTAGAGATTCTGACAGCCCCCAGGAGCCCCAGGCTTGGGAAGCAGGCCTCCAAGCCAGGCAGCGGAGATGAAGAGCCACCGGCTGAGGTCTCCTCCTCCATGCAGCCACCAGAAATGGGGACGATCGTGCGTGAGAGTCTCCTTCGCCCAGATGAGGGGCGACAGCAGTGGGTGGAGGTGTCCCAGCAACCTCTCGGCTTGTCCGTGGACCTCTCAGCACTTCCCAGCCCAGCCAACACAGTGTTACGAAAAGACCAAGGCTGCCAAACCGACTTCGTCATCATCCTGAGACCACTGGGGGCTGATGCTGGTAATGGGAACCAGCCCCAAACTGCAGCGCCTGTCGACATCTCAGAGCTGCAGCTGAGGCTTGAGCAGCACAGCAAGGCCTGCATGCAGACAGCAAGCGAAGAAAACCTAGAAAGCTCCTCTGGGACAGTGCAGCAGTCAACTGAAGAGGAGCATGAAGCACTGCCCCAAAATGCCTGTTCTGGCCCCCTGCCACCACAATGTCCCTGTGTCGCCTTCCTCAAATACAAGCCTCTCCTCCATCCGGACCAGGTCAAGAGGAACTGGAAGAAGCACGGGGCCTCCACTGTCTGCCCAGCGGCCTCTGGACCACCATGCTCCGGCCCTCAGCCTGTCCATTTCCACAGGCCCGAGGCCACGTTCATGCCTCAGGAGCTGCAGCACCGCGGGGACCAGCTCGGCCCGGAGCGCCCATGCCAGCGAGCAGTGCCCTGGGAGGAGGGTGGCTGGGCAGCCCCAAGGGCTCACACACACTACACCAAGAACGGCTGGTGTAGCCACAGCATGGACACAGCTCCCAGGGGTGAAATTCTGAGGACGCCCTATGGGTTGCCGAATGCGTGGGCAGGACAAGAGCCCACCGCAGTCTACCCAGCCCTCAGGCCCGTGATCCAAACTACAAGCCTGAGGCGTGAGCACCGTCGGAAGCACCGCAGACACTTTGTGGGACCAGCCGCAGGAGCCCCACAAGGCCAGTGGGGCAGCAGCAGCGAGCAGACCCAATGCTCTGACAGCAGCTTCCACCTCCGGGCTGCGGCTGTCCCTCAGAAAGGAAACACCAGTGCGGAGGTGAGCACGGCGTCTGAAACATCTGGGGCTGAGGCAGGCACCAGGGGACCTAAGTGGTGGCCTTGGAGGAAGAAGTGCCCTGGCAACGTCGAGAGCTCCCCAGATCGCGGGGCCTGCTCCCAGGGCACCGACAGCCAACAAAAGTGGACAGGCAGCAACCTCCCTCGGGGAAATGCACGGGCCAGGCCAGCTCCCAGCTCGGCCTCCAGAAGAGCCCAGGAGCCCCATGGCTACTCCAGCTCATCGTCTTCAGAGCACTGCAGTGCCCCCATCACCAGATACCCGTGCTCGTGTCACTTGCGCCAAACCTGTGGCACCCAGGGCACTGCAGCGGAACCAAATGGCAACAGCATCCGCTCGGTCTGGGATAGGATTTGCTGTCGGCAGCAGAAGATGTCTGCATCGCCGCAGAGCTCTACATCTGAGCACTGCTGCCATGCAGGCTACAGGAGAGGCAGGGCCAGCGTCCATGGAGCTTGTGATTTTCAAAAGCTCCAATACTGAAAATAAATAAACTTATTTGTGTAAATAAACTTATAGGTATGGGAGCCTTCCTGCATAGTGTGTGTTGGGATGAAGAGGGAAGGTGGGCTCAGGGATACCAGGGAAGGTGTGCTGTCCCACCAGAGGACAACCAGCTTTGGCGGGGAAGGGCATAAAACAGGGCTCACCAGAGAAGAGCCTGGGGGAACAATGCTGAAGCTGGGGGTGAGGCAGATGTCTCATGTGAAGTGCATCTACACCAATGCACGCAGCACGGGCAACAAACAGGAGGCGCTGGAAGCGACTGTGTGACAGGCTGACTACGGCCTAGTTGCCATAACTGAAACATGGTGGGATCACTGCCACGGCTGGAGTACTGCGATGGACGGCTACAAGCTCTTCAGAAGGGAGAGGCAAGTTGGTGATGGCAAAGTTGAGAGCCTCTGGGTAAGGATTAGGGGACGAACAAATAAAGGGGATGTTGTTGCGGGAGTCTATTACAGACCACCTGGCCAGGATGACAATGCTGATGAATTAGTTTATGGAACTAAGAGATGCCTCGAGATTAACTCCCCTTGTCCTTATGGGGGAGTTCAACTTGCCAGAAGTCAACTGGGATCACCACACGGCTGACACGAGCAAGTCCAGGAGGTTCATAAAGCACCTAGATGATAACTTCTCGGTGCAGGTGCTAAGGGAGCCAACTAGGAAAGGTGCCCTCCTGATCTGTTGCTGGAGAACAGAGAGGGTCTTGTGGGGGACGTGGTCATTGGTGGCCGTCTCGGCCATAGAGACCATGAAGTGGTTGAGTGTAAAATTTTTGACGACAGAAGGAAAACTGTCACCAAAACTTCAGCCCTGGATATGGGGAAAGCAGACTTCAGGCTGCTCAGGGAACTAGTCAGCAAGGTCCCCTGGGAAACTGCTTTTGAAGGCATTGGCGTCCATCAGCGCTGGTCAGTCTTTAAGCACTGCCTCCTAAAAGCACAAGATCAGGCGATTCCCAAATATCGGAAGTCAAGCGGGCGGGGCAGAAGGCTGGCCTGGCTGATCTCCTACTGGAGCTTAGGCGAAAAAAGAAAACATACGGCTGCTGGAAGGAGGGTCAGGCAACGTGGAAGGAATACAGGGACACTGTTCGCGTCTGAAGGGAGAAAATTTGTGTAGCTAAAGCCCAACTAGAGTTGAAGCTGGCCAAGTCTGTGGGAGACAATAAAAACGTTTTTTTTAGATATGTGAACAGAAAAAGGAGGACCAAAGGAAACATAGGTCCGCTACTGGATGGGGAAGGTCACCTCACAGACAAGGACTTAGGTAAAGCAGAGACGTTTAACGCCTTCTTTGCCTCTGTCTTCAACAGTGATGATGGGCTTTGGGACCCAGGGTACCCTGAGCTGGAGGACCATGACAGTGGGAATGATAAACTCCCAACCGACCGTGAACGTGTGCGGATTTGCTGCTCCACCTGGATCCATACAAGTCCATGGGTCCGGATGGGATTCATCCCAGGGTGCTTAAGGAGCTGGCTGACGTCATCGCGGGACCTCTTTCAATTATTTTTCAATGGTCTTGGGAATCTGGAGAGGTCCCAGCAGACTGGAAGCTGGCAAATGTTGAGCCAATTTTCAGGAAGGGCAAAAAAGAAGACCCTAGCAATTACAGGCCTGTCAGTCTCACGTCAGTGCCTGGTAAAATCATGGAGAAGATGATCCTTGAAGTTACTGAAGCGCACCTGGAGGACAATGCAGTCATTGGTCCCAGCCAACATGGGTTCACGAGGGGTAGGTCCTGCCTAACAAATTTGATTTCATTTTATGATAAGATCACCCATCTAGTCGATCAAGGGAAACCAGCTGATGTGATCTTTTTGGACTTCAGCAAAGCTTTTGACACGGTTTCCCACTGGACAAAACGTCCAGCATACAGCTAAACAAAAACATCATACGATGGGCGAGCAATTGGCTGACGGGCAGGGCTCAAAGGGTTGTGGTAAATGGGGCCACATCTGGATGATCACTAGTGGGGTCCCCCAAGGCTCCATTTTAGGGCCAGTCCTCTTCAATGTTTTTATAAATGATCTGGATGTAGGACTAGAAGGTGTTTTGAGGAAATTTGCTGACGACACCAAACTTGGAGGAGTTGCGGACTCGGACGAGGGTGGAAAGGCCTTGCAGAGAGATCTGGACAGATTGGAGAGCTGGGCAATCACCAACCGCATGAAGTTTAACAAGAGCAAGTGCCGGGTCCTGCACCTGGGACGGGGCAACCCTGGCTATACGTACAGACTGGGCGACGAGACGCCGGAGAGCAGCCCCGCAGAGAGGGATCTGGGGGTTGTGGTTGACAGCAAGCTGAATATGAGCCAGCAGTGTGCCCTGGCAGCCAGGAGGGCCAACCGTATCCTGGGGTGCATCAAGCACGGCATTGCTAGTCATTCGAGGGAAGTGATTGTCCCACTCTGCTCTGCGCTGGTGCAGCCTCACCTCGAGTACTGTGTGCAGTTCTGGGCACCACAGTACAAAAAGGGTGTAAAACTGTTGGAGAGTGTCCAGAGGAGGGTGACGAAGATGGAGAAGGGCCTAGAGGGGAAGACATAGGAAGAGCGGCTGAGGTCACTGGGCCTGTTCAGCCTGGAGGAGGCTGAGGGGGGACCTCATCGCAGTCTACAACTTCCTTGCGAGGGGGAGTGGAGAGGCAGGTGACCTATTCTCCGGTATCACCAGAGATAGGACCTGTGGGAATGGTGTCAAGCTGAGGCGGGGGAGGTTTAGGCTGGACATCAGGAAGAGGTTCTTCACGGAGAGGGTGGTCGCACACTGGAACAGGCTCCCCAGGGAAGCAGACACTGCACCAAGCCTGTCTGAATTTAAGAAGCATTTGGACTGTGCACTTTGTCACATGGTCTAAAATTTTAGTCAGACCTGTGCGGTGCCAGGAGTTGGACTGGATGATCCTTATGGGTCCCTTCCAACTCGGGATATTCTATGATTCTATAATTCTAGGAAGGGTGGTGGTGGGGGCTCTTCATATTAAAGAGTGTTTTGATGTTGAAGAGCTTGGGGTTGGGAATGATAAAGTTGAATGTCTATGGAGAAGGATCGGGAGAGGGCCTGTAGGGCTGACATTTGGTGGGGGTCTGTTATAGACCACCTCATCAGGATGAAGATATGGATAAGGCATTCTGCGAGCAGCTCGCAGAAGTTACACGATCACCAGCACTCGTTCTCATGGGAGACTTCAACTTCCCTGATACATGCTGGAAATACAATACTGCGCAGAGGAAGCAGTCCTGGAAGTTTCCAGAGTGCGTGGAAGACAGCTTCCTGACACAGCTGGTTCAAGAGCCTACCCGGGGAGGTGCCCCGCTAGACCTGCTCTTCACTGACAGAGGAGGACTGGTGGGAGGTGTGAAAGCTGGGGACTGTCCTGGGCAGAGTGACCATGAAATTGTAGAGTTTTCTATCCTTGGTGATGTCAGAAGGGATACTAACAAAACTGCTCTCCTGAACTTCCAGAGGGCGGACTTTGACCTGTTCAGGCTTTTTTTGCCGGGGTCCCTTGGTATCTCAGGGTACTTTACGCCCTGACCTGGAAGTCCCCTGTGATTGAGGTAGAGACTCACCCTCTGCGATCCAGAAAGAGACAGTCAGAGACCTGCTCCTCCATCTGGAATGTCACAAGTCCATGGGACCAGATGGGCTCCACTCTAGGGTGCTGAGGGAGCTGGCGGAGGTGATTGCCAAGCTGCTTTCCACCATCTACCAGTGTTCACGGTTGTCTGGAGAGGTCCCAGAGGACTGGGGGCTTGCCGATGTGACTCCCATCTACAAGAAGGGCCATAAGGAGGACCCAGGGAACTACAGTCCTGTCAGCCTGACCTCGGTTCCAGGGAAAGTTATGGTGCAAATCATCTTGGGTGGGATCACACGGCACACGTGTGGCATCCAGGGGATCAGGCCCACCCAGCACGGGTTCATTAAAGGCAGGTCGTGCTTGTCCAACCTCATCTCCTTCTATGACCGTGTGACCAGACTAGTAGATGAGGGAAAGGCTGTTGACGTAGTCTACTTAGACTTCTGCAAAGCCTTTGACATGGTCTCCCCCAGTATTCTCCTGGGGAAACTGGCTGCCTGTGGCCTGGACAGGTACACTCTTCTCTGGGTCAAGAACTGGCTGGAGGGCCGTGCCCAGCAGGTAGCGGTTAATGGAGTGAAGTCCAGCTGGCGTCCTGTTACAAGTGGTGCCCCCAGGGGTCGGTACTGGAGCCTATCTTGTTTAATATCTTTATTGATGACCTGGATGAGGGGATTGAGTGTACCCTCAGTAAGTTTGCAGGCGACACCAAGCTGGGAGGTAGTGTCGATCTGCCCGAGGGTAGGGTGGCCCTTCAGAGGGATCTGGATAGGCTGGACTCCAGGGCTGAGGCGAATGGGATGACGGTCAACAAGGCCAAGTGCCGGGTTCTGCACTTTGGCCACAATAACCCCATGCAGCACTATAGGCTTGGGGCACAGTCGCTAGAAGACTGTGAAGAGGAAAGGGACCTGGGAGTGTTGATTGATGCTCGGCTGAACATGAGCCAGCAGTGTGCCCAGGTGGCCAAGAAGGCCAATGGCATCCTGGCCTGTATCAGGAATAGTGCAGCCAGCAGGAGCGGGGAGCTGATCATCCCCCTGTACTCACCTTTGGTGAGGCCGCACCTTGAGTACTGCGTTCAGTTTTTGGCCCCCTCACTACAGAAAAGACATCGAGGCCCTGGAGCATGTCCAGAGAAGGGCAACAAAACTGGTGAGGGGTCTGGAGCACGAGACTTAGGAGGAGTGGCTGAGGGAGCTGGGGTTCTTTAATCTGGAGAAGAGGAGGCTCAAGGGAGACCTCATTGCACTCCACACCTTCCTGAAGGGTGGTTGTGATGAGGAGGGGGTCGGCCTCTTCTCTCAGATAACTAATGATAGGACTCGAGGAAATGGCCACAAGTTTTGACTGGGGAGATTTCAATTAGATATGAGGAAAAACATTTTCTCTCAAAGAGTGTGGTCAGGCACTGGAACAGCCTGCCCAGGGAGGTGGTGGAGTCATCGTCCCTCGCAGTGTTCAAGAAGCGCCTGGATGAGGTGCTAAGAGATATGATTTAATAGCTTAGTGGGTAGTATTGGTGACAGGAGGACGGTTGGACTTGATGACCTTGTAGGGCCTTCCCAACCCTGTGTTTCTGTGTTTCTATGATTCTAGGACAAGGTGATGAGGATAAGCCAGGGCAAGCCGGCTGCTCCTCCTGGAGCTCCTCCTCAGCCCTGCCCTGGCTGATGGCACCCATTGTCCTCCCTGGATGGGCAGTCCCCAAGCTCTCCCTTGGACTGGCCACATAGCACACGAGTGAAGAATTTGCGTCTCCTCTGTTTTTGCTGAAGCAGCCTCAAACTCGCAGTTATTTGGCAGGAGACATCTGTATCGCCGCAGAGCTCTACATCTGAGCACTGCTGCCATGCAGGCCACAGGAGAGGCAGGGCCAGCATCCATGGAACCTGTGATTTTCAAAAGCTCCAATATTGAAAATAAATAAACTTCTTTACTTGTACTTGAAAGCGTTCTATGGGAGCCTTCCCACATAGTGTGTGTTGGGGATGAAGAGGGAAGGTGGGCTCAGGGATACCAGGGAAGGTGTGCTGTCCCACCAGAGGACAACCAGCTTTGGCGGGGAAGGGCATAAAACAGGGCTCACCAGAGAAGAGCCTGGGGGAACAATGCTGAAGCTGGGGGTGAGGCAGATGTCTCATCTGAAGTGCATCTACACCAATGCACCCAGCACGGGCAACAAACAGGAGGCGCTGGAAGCGACTGTGTGACAGGCTGACTATGGCCTAGTTGCCATAACTGAAACATGGTGGGATCACTGCCACGGCTGGAGTACTGCGATGGACGGCTACAAGCTCTTCAGAAGGGAGAGGCAAGGAAGGCAGGGTGGTGGTGTGGCTCTTCATATTAAAGAGTGTTTTGATGTTGAAGAGCTTGGGGTTGGGAATGATAAAGTTGAATGTCTATGGAGAAGGATCGGGGGAGGGCCTGTAGGGCTGACATTTGGTGGGGGTCTGTTATAGACCACCTCATCAGGATGGAGAGATGGATGAGGTCATGGCAGGCGTCCTGCAAGCGTCCTGCAAGCAGGAGCGCACAGTAACAGTTCATCATCACCTTACATTCCCTACTGCCCGACAACTGATTCCTCCCCTGTTTCCTCACTGGCTGAGTACTGCAGGTTCACAAACTTCTCAACGCCTTTCTATACCACATACGTACAATTTTATTTGACCAAATGTTAGTTTATCCTTTTTTTTTTTTTTCTTTTTCCTTCTTCTCTCATGACTATAGATCCTGTGATTTGTGTTTTTACCGATTTCACACTGCTCGTCCTGTTTTTCCTAGCTATCCTCCTTATTTTGGGACGCCGGGACCTTCCTCTTCTCTGCTTAACAAACTCCCCACTGCTGTGCTGCTGTCGTGCCTGCACAATCCCTTTAGAATATGCAAGGTTAGTGGATTTCCCACCACAAAAACACCTTCTGTTGCAAAAGCACAGCTTTGTTTCTCACACCGGTGTCTGCGAGCACCGAGTGGATGCGCTGAGGACGGGAAGCAGCCCCGTGCTGCAGTGCCTGTTGGCATCTCAAACTGCAGGGCCCTTCGTGAAGTCATAGCGCCCTTTCATAAGCCAGGTGGTTGTGCTGGGAGCTCCGCCGTCACGCGGGACCAAAAGCAATGAAGAGTTCCTTCCCAGCTGTGACAGCGAATCTGTGTAGTGTGGCAGACTAAGGAGCTTGGGGTGGGGGACAGGAGAGGCTGTCGGACACAGCTGGAGCTGGGCAGTGGGCTGTGACCCTGGCCCCGAGCGAGGAGCCCGGCGGAGCCATCCTGGTCCCCCGCCTCCCCACAAATGCAGCACAGGGGCACCGGCCTGCTTCAGCGTGGGCTGGGGGCTGTGACCTCACAGAGGCGTTGCCGTGTGCTGTCTGTGACCTCAGGGCCGTGTCCCTATAAAGCACCGGCCAGCACCCCACGTCTGCCAGTGCGGTCGTACCTGGCTGTGAGCGATGGTTGACGACAGCAGCGTTTTCCTTGTCCCCGGCCTCCTGCTTGTGGTGACCGGGCTCTCCCTGCTCTCCAGGGGCCGGCGCCAAAAGGTACATGGGGCTTGAGGGTGGGGGGACATGAGGCTGGGATTCCGGGGGCAGGGGGTGTCGGCAGTGGCCCCACGGATCCCTCCCCAGGTTGGTGACTGTGCTGTGCTCCTGTGCCCACAGGGTGACGGTCTGTGCTGGCGAAAGTGGGGATGGCGGCTACAAGCAGCAGCAGCGGAGCCTGGTGAGTCCCCTTTGGGTTGGCCTCAGGACCGAGCAGCCCATCCCGATGGGCCCGAGGTGGCCCTGGTGCCTCTGTCCCACCGCAACTCAGACTCCCTCCCTGTTTTGCAGGCACCAAGCAGCTGTGCGGGTCAGGGCGCTGCTGCCCTGGCTGTACGGCGTGCATCAAGGCCAAGCAGGAGCTGCAGCAGCTGGTGCTGTCGGCACTGCCCAGGTGTGAGGCTGATGGGCTGAGGCCTGACTTCTGGCAAGCGGCATCGAAGGACCTGGAGGGGCTGATGAAGCGGGGCAGCCTGTCCTGCTGTGGCTGCGACATCCCCAGGATCAAGAGCTGTCCTCGGAGCTGGAGCAACACCTCTCTGGAGCACGATGGAGGAGCCCCCACAGAGCCAGAGCCTCCGTGCCACGCAGCGCCCAGGAAGGAGACACATCCCGCAGACATCCCTGCAGAAGACCAACATCTGGACTCTGCCCTGAGCAAAACCAGCAGTGCGGAGGAGGCTGATGAGCTTCCTGGGAAGAGGCAGTGCCTAGAGATTCTGACAGCCCCCAGGAGCCCCAGGCTTGGGAAGCAGGCCTCCAAGCCAGGCAGCGGAGATGAAGAGCCACCGGCTGAGGTCTCCTCCTCCATGCAGCCACCAGAAACGGGGACGATCGTGCGTGAGAGTTTCCTTCGCCCAGATGAGGGGCGACAGCAGTGGGTGGAGGTGTCCCAGCAACCTCTCGGCTTGTCCGTGGACCTCTCAGCACTTCCCAGCCCAGCCAACACAGTGTTACGAAAAGACCAAGGCTGCCAAACCGACTTCGTCATCATCCTGAGACCACTGGGGGCTGATGCTGGTAATGGGAACCAGCCCCAAACTGCAGCGCCTGTCGACATCTCAGAGCTGCAGCTGAGGCTTGAGCAGCACAGCAAGGCCTGCATGCAGACAGCAAGCGAAGAAAACCTAGAAAGCTCCTCTGGGACAGTGCAGCAGTCAACTGAAGAGGAGCATGAAGCACTGCCCCAAAATGCCTGTTCTGGCCCCCTGCCACCACAATGTCCCTGTGTCGCCTTCCTCAAATACAAGCCTCTCCTCCATCCGGACCAGGTCAAGAGGAACTGGAAGAAGCACGGGGCCTCCACTGTCTGCCCAGCGGCCTCTGGACCACCATGCTCCGGCCCTCAGCCTGTCCATTTCCACAGGCCCGAGGCCACGTTCATGCCTCAGGAGCTGCAGCACCGCGGGGACCAGCTCGGCCCGGAGCGCCCATGCCAGCGAGCAGTGCCCTGGGAGGAGGGTGGCTGGGCAGCCCCAAGGGCTCACACACACTACACCAAGAACGGCTGGTGTAGCCACAGCATGGACACAGCTCCCAAGGGTGAAATTCTGAGGACGCCCTATGGGTTGCCGAATGCGTGGGCAGGACAAGAGCCCACCGCAGTCTACCCAGCCCTCAGGCCCGTGATCCAAACTACAAGCCTGAGGCGTGAGCACCGTCGGAAGCACCGCAGACACTTTGTGGGACCAGCCGCAGGAGCCCCACAAGGCCAGTGGGGCAGCAGCAGCGAGCAGACCCAATGCTCTGACAGCAGCTTCCACCTCCGGGCTGCGGCTGTCCCTCAGAAAGGAAACACCAGTGCGGAGGTGAGCACGGCGTCTGAAACATCTGGGGCTGAGGCAGGCACCAGGGGACCTAAGTGGTGGCCTTGGAGGAAGAAGTGCCCTGGCAACGTCGAGAGCTCCCCAGATCGCGGGGCCTGCTCCCAGGGCACCGACAGCCAACAAAAGTGGACAGGCAGCAACCTCCCTCGGGGAAATGCACGGGCCAGGCCAGCTCCCAGCTCAGCCTCCACAAGAGCCCAGGAGCCCCATGGCTACTCCAGCTCGTCGTCTTCAGAGCACTGCAGTGCCCCTATCACCAGATACCCGTGTTCGTGTCACTTGCGCCAAACCTGTGGCACCCAGGGCACTGCAGCGGAACCGAACGGCAACAGCATCCGCTCAGTCTGGGATAGGATTTGCTGTCGGCAGCAGAAGATGTCTGCATCGCCGCAGAGCTCTACATCTGAGCACTGCTGCCATGCAGGCTACAGGAGAGGCAGGGCCAGCGTCCATGGAGCTTGTGATTTTCAAAAGCTCCAATACTGAAAATAAATAAACTTATTTGTGTAAATAAACTTATAGGTATGGGAGCATTCCTGCATAGTGGGTGTTGGGATGAAGAGGGAAGGTGGGCTCAGGGATACCAGGGAAGGTGTGCTGTCCCACCAGAGGACAACCAGCTTTGGCGGGGAAGGGCATAAAACAGGGCTCACCAGAGAAGAGCCTGGGGGAACAATGCTGAAGCTGGGGGTGAGGCAGATGTCTCATCTGAAGTGCATCTACACCAATGCACGCAGCACGGGCAACAAACCGGAGGAGCTGGAAGCGACTGTGTGACAGGCTGACTACGGCCTAGTTGCCATAACTGAAACATGGTGGGATCACTGCCACGGCTGGAGTACTGCGATGGACGGCTACAAGCTCTTCAGAAGGGAGAGGCAAGTTGGTGATGGCAAAGTTGAGAGCCTCTGGGTAAGGATTAGGGGACGAACAAATAAAGGGGATGTTGTTGCGGGAGTCTATTACAGACCACCTGGCCAGGATGACAATGCTGATGAATTAGTTTATGGAACTAAGAGATGCCTCGAGATTAACTCCCCTTGTCCTTATGGGGGAGTTCAACTTGCCAGAAGTCAACTGGGATCACCACACGGCTGACACGAGCAAGTCCAGGAGGTTCATAAAGCACCTAGATGATAACTTCTCGGTGCAGGTGCTAAGGGAGCCAACTAGGAAAGGTGCCCTCCTGATCTGTTGCTGGAGAACAGAGAGGGTCTTGTGGGGGACGTGGTCATTGGTGGCCGTCTCGGCCATAGAGACCATGAAGTGGTTGAGTTTAAAATTTTTGACGACAGAAGGAAAACTGTCACCAAAACTTCAGCCCTGGATATGGGTAAAGCAGACTTCAGGCTGCTCAGGGAACTAGTCAGCAAGGTCCCCTGGGAAACTGCTTTTGAAGGCATTGGCGTCCATCAGCGCTGGTCAGTCTTTAAGCACTGCCTCCTAAAAGCACAAGATCAGGCGATTCCCAAATATCGGAAGTCAAGCAGGCGGGGCAGAAGGCTGGCCTGGCTGATCTCCTACTGGAGCTTAGGCGAAAAAAGAAAACATACGGCTGCTGGAAGGAGGGTCAGGCAACGTGGAAGGAATACAGGGACACTGTTCGCGTCTGAAGGGAGAAAATTTGTGTAGCTAAAGCCCAACTAGAGTTGAAGCTGGCCAAGTCTGTGGGAGACAATAAAAACGTTTTTTTTAGATATGTGAACAGAAAAAGGAGGACCAAAGGAAACATAGGTCCGCTACTGGATGGGGAAGGTCACCTCACAGACAAGGACTTAGGTAAAGCAGAGACGTTTAACGCCTTCTTTGCCTCTGTCTTCAACAGTGATGATGGGCTTTGGGACCCAGGGTACCCTGAGCTGGAGGACCATGACAGTGGGAATGATAAACTCCCAACCGACCGTGAACGTGTGCGGGATTTGCTGCTCCACCTGGATCCATACAAGTCCATGGGTCCGGATGGGATTCATCCCAGGGTGCTTAAGGAGCTGGCTGACGTCATCGCGGGACCTCTTTCAATTATTTTTCAATGGTCTTGGGAATCTGGAGAGGTCCCAGCAGACTGGAAGCTGGCAAATGTTGAGCCAATTTTCAAGAAGGGCAAAAAAGAAGACCCTAGCAATTACAGGCCGGTCAGTCTCACGTCAGTGCCTGGTAAAATCATGGAGAAGATGATCCTTGAAGTTACTGAAGCGCACCTGGAGGACAATGCAGTCATTGGTCCCAGCCAACATGGGTTCACGAGGGGTAGGTCCTGCCTAACAAATTTGATTTCATTTTATGATAAGATCACCCATCTAGTCGATCAAGGGAAACCAGCTGATGTGATCTTTTTGGACTTCAGCAAAGCTTTTGACACGGTTTCCCACTGGACAAAACGTCCAGCATACAGCTAAACAAAAACATCATACGATGGGCGAGCAATTGGCTGACGGGCAGGGCTCAAAGGGTTGTGGTAAATGGGGCCACATCTGGATGATCACTAGTGGGGTCCCCCAAGGCTCCATTTTAGGGCCAGTCCTCTTCAATGTTTTTATAAATGATCTGGATGTAGGACTAGAAGGTGTTTTGAGGAAATTTGCTGACGACACCAAACTTGGAGGAGTTGCGGACTCGGACGAGGGTGGAAAGGCCTTGCAGAGAGATCTGGACAGATTGGAGAGCTGGGCAATCACCAACCGCATGAAGTTTAACAAGAGCAAGTGCCGGGTCCTGCACCTGGGACGGGGCAACCCTGGCTATACGTACAGACTGGGCGACGAGACGCTGGAGAGCAGCCCCGCAGAGAGGGATCTGGGGGTTGTGGTTGACAGCAAGCTGAATATGAGCCAGCAGTGTGCCCTGGCAGCCAGGAGGGCCAACCGTATCCTGGGGTGCATCAAGCATGGCATTGCTAGTCATTCGAGGGAAGTGATTGTCCCACTCTGCTCTGCGCTGGTGCAGCCTCACCTCGAGTACTGTGTGCAGTTCTGGGCACCACAGTACAAAAAGGGTGTAAAACTGTTGGAGAGTGTCCAGAGGAGGGTGACGAAGATGGAGAAGGGCCTAGAGGGGAAGACATAGGAAGAGCGGCTGAGGTCACTGGGCCTGTTCAGCCTGGAGGAGGCTGAGGGGGGACCTCATCGCAGTCTACAACTTCCTTGCGAGGGGGAGTGGAGAGGCAGGTGACCTATTCTCCGGTATCACCAGAGATAGGACCTGTGGGAATGGTGTCAAGCTGAGGCGGGGGAGGTTTAGGCTGGACATCAGGAAGAGGTTCTTCACGGAGAGGGTGGTCGCACACTGGAACAGGCTCCCCAGGGAAGCAGACACTGCACCAAGCCTGTCTGAATTTAAGAAGCATTTGGACTGTGCACTTTGTCACATGGTCTAAAATTTTAGTCAGACCTGTGCGGTGCCAGGAGTTGGACTGGATGATCCTTATGGGTCCCTTCCAACTCGGGATATTCTATGATTCTATAATTCTAGGAAGGGTGGTGGTGGGGGCTCTTCATATTAAAGAGTGTTTTGATGTTGAAGAGCTTGGGGTTGGGAATGATAAAGTTGAATGTCTATGGAGAAGGATCGGGAGAGGGCCTGTAGGGCTGACATTTGGTGGGGGTCTGTTATAGACCACCTCATCAGGATGAAGATATGGATAAGGCATTCTGCGAGCAGCTCGCAGAAGTTACACGATCACCAGCACTCGTTCTCATGGGAGACTTCAACTTCCCTGATACATGCTGGAAATACAATACTGCGCAGAGGAAGCAGTCCTGGAAGTTTCCAGAGTGCGTGGAAGACAGCTTCCTGACACAGCTGGTTCAAGAGCCTACCCAGGGAGGTGCCCCGCTAGACCTGCTCTTCACTGACAGAGGAGGACTGGTGGGAGGTGTGAAAGCTGGGGACTGTCCTGGGCAGAGTGACCATGAAATTGTAGAGTTTTCTATCCTTGGTGATGTCAGAAGGGATACTAACAAAACTGCTCTCCTGAACTTCCAGAGGGCGGACTTTGACCTGTTCAGGCTTTTTTTGCCGGGGTCCCTTGGTATCTCAGGGTACTTTACGCCCTGACCTGGAAGTCCCCTGTGATTGAGGTAGAGACTCACCCTCTGCGATCCAGAAAGAGACAGTCAGAGACCTGCTCCTCCATCTGGAATGTCACAAGTCCATGGGACCAGATGGGCTCCACTCTAGGGTGCTGAGGGAGCTGGCGGAGGTGATTGCCAAGCTGCTTTCCACCATCTACCAGTGTTCACGGTTGTCTGGAGAGGTCCCAGAGGACTGGGGGCTTGCCGATGTGACTCCCATCTACAAGAAGGGCCATAAGGAGGACCCAGGGAACTACAGTCCTGTCAGCCTGACCTCGGTTCCAGGGAAAGTTATGGTGCAAATCATCTTGGGTGGGATCACACGGCACACGTGTGGCATCCAGGGGATCAGGCCCACCCAGCACGGGTTCATTAAAGGCAGGTCGTGCTTGTCCAACCTCATCTCCTTCTATGACCGTGTGACCAGACTAGTAGATGAGGGAAAGGCTGTTGACGTAGTCTACTTAGACTTCTGCAAAGCCTTTGACATGGTCTCCCCCAGTATTCTCCTGGGGAAACTGGCTGCCTGTGGCCTGGACAGGTACACTCTTCTCTGGGTCAAGAACTGGCTGGAGGGCCGTGCCCAGCAGGTAGCGGTTAATGGAGTGAAGTCCAGCTGGCGTCCTGTTACAAGTGGTGCCCCCAGGGGTCGGTACTGGAGCCTATCTTGTTTAATATCTTTATTGATGACCTGGATGAGGGGATTGAGTGTACCCTCAGTAAGTTTGCAGGCGACACCAAGCTGGGAGGTAGTGTCGATCTGCCCGAGGGTAGGGTGGCCCTTCAGAGGGATCTGGATAGGCTGGACTCCAGGGCTGAGGCGAATGGGATGACGGTCAACAAGGCCAAGTGCCGGGTTCTGCACTTTGGCCACAATAACCCCATGCAGCACTATAGGCTTGGGGCACAGTCGCTAGAAGACTGTGAAGAGGAAAGGGACCTGGGAGTGTTGATTGATGCTCGGCTGAACATGAGCCAGCAGTGTGCCCAGGTGGCCAAGAAGGCCAATGGCATCCTGGCCTGTATCAGGAATAGTGCAGCCAGCAGGAGCGGGGAGCTGATCATCCCCCTGTACTCACCTTTGGTGAGGCCGCACCTTGAGTACTGTGTTCAGTTTTTGGCCCCCTCACTACAAGAAAGACATCGAGGCCCTGGAGCATGTCCAGAGAAGGGCAACAAAACTGGTGAGGGGTCTGGAGCACGAGACTTAGGAGGAGTGGCTGAGGGAGCTGGGGTTCTTTAATCTGGAGAAGAGGAGGCTCAAGGGAGACCTCATTGCACTCCACACCTTCCTGAAGGGTGGTTGTGATGAGGAGGGGGTCGGCCTCTTCTCTCAGATAACTAATGATAGGACTCGAGGAAATGGCCACAAGTTTTGACTGGGGAGATTTCAATTAGATATGAGGAAAAACATTTTCTCTCAAAGAGTGTGGTCAGGCACTGGAACAGCCTGCCCAGGGAGGTGGTGGAGTCATCGTCCCTCGCAGTGTTCAAGAAGCGCCTGGATGAGGTGCTAAGAGATATGATTTAATAGCTTAGTGGGTAGTATTGGTGACAGGAGGACGGTTGGACTTGATGACCTTGTAGGGCCTTCCCAACCCTGTGTTTCTGTGTTTCTATGATTCTAGGACAAGGTGATGAGGATAAGCCAGGGCAAGCCGGCTGCTCCTCCTGGAGCTCCTCCTCAGCCCTGCCCTGGCTGATGGCACCCATTGTCCTCCCTGGATGGGCAGTCCCCAAGCTCTCCCTTGGACTGGCCACATAGCACACGAGTGAAGAATTTGCATCTCCTCTGTTGTTGCTGAAGCAGCCTCAAACTCGCAGTTATTTGGCAGGAGACATCTGTATCGCCGCAGAGCTCTACATCTGAGCACTGCTGCCATGCAGGCCACAGGAGAGGCAGGGCCAGCATCCATGGAACTTGTGATTTTCAAAAGCTCCAATATTGAAAATAAATAAACTTCTTTACTTGTACTTGAAAGCGTTCTATGGGAGCCTTCCCACATAGTGTGTGTTGGGGATGAAGAGGGAAGGTGGGCTCAGGGATACCAGGGAAGGTGTGCTGTCCCACCAGAGGACAACCAGCTTTGGCGGGGAAGGGCATAAAACAGGGCTCACCAGAGAAGAGCCTGGGGGAACAATGCTGAAGCTGGGGGTGAGGCAGATGTCTCATCTGAAGTGCATCTACACCAATGCACCCAGCACGGGCAACAAACGGGAGGCGCTGGAAGCGACTGTGTGACAGGCTGACTACGGCCTAGTTGCCATAACTGAAACATGGTGGGATCACTGCCACGGCTGGAGTACTGCGATGGACGGCTACAAGCTCTTCAGAAGGGAGAGGCAAGGAAGGCAGGGTGGTGGTGTGGCTCTTCATATTAAAGAGTGTTTTGATGTTGAAGAGCTTGGGGTTGGGAATGATAAAGTTGAATGTCTATGGAGAAGGATCGGGGGAGGGCCTGTAGGGCTGACATTTGGTGGGGGTCTGTTATAGACCACCTCATCAGGATGGAGAGATGGATGAGGTCATGGCAGGCGTCCTGCAAGCGTCCTGCAAGCAGGAGCGCACAGTAACAGTTCATCATCACCTTACATTCCCTACTGCCCGACAACTGATTCCTCCCCTGTTTCCTCACTGGCTGAGTACTGCAGGTTCACAAACTTCTCAACGCCTTTCTATACCACATACGTACAATTTTATTTGACCAAATGTTAGTTTATCCTTTTTTTTTTTTTCTTTTTCCTTCTTCTCTCATGACTATAGATCCTGTGATTTGTGTTTTTACCGATTTCACACTGCTCGTCCTGTTTTTCCTAGCTATCCTCCTTATTTTGGGACGCCGGGACCTTCCTCTTCTCTGCTTAACAAACTCCCCACTGCTGTGCTGCTGTCGTGCCTGCACAATCCCTTTAGAATATGCAAGGTTAGTGGATTTCCCACCACAAAAACACCTTCTGTTGCAAAAGCACAGCTTTGTTTCTCACACCGGTGTCTGCGAGCACCGAGTGGATGCGCTGAGGACGGGAAGCAGCCCCGTGCTGCAGTGCCTGTCGGCATCTCAAACTGCAGGGCCCTTCGTGAAGTCATAGCGCCCTTTCATAAGCCAGGTGGTTGTGCTGGGAGCTCCGCCGTCACGCGGGACCAAAAGCAATGAAGAGTTCCTTCCCAGCTGTGACAGCGAATCTGTGTAGTGTGGCAGACTAAGGAGCTTGGGGTGGGGGACAGGAGAGGCTGTCGGACACAGCTGGAGCTGGGCAGTGGGCTGTGACCCTGGCCCCGAGCGAGGAGCCCGGCGGAGCCATCCTGGTCCCCCGCCTCCCCACAGGATGCAGCACAGGGGCACCGGCCTGCTTCAGCGTGGGCTGGGGGCTGTGACCTCACAGAGGCGTTGCCGTGTGCTGTCTGTGACCTCAGGGCCGTGTCCCTATAAAGCACCGGCCAGCACCCCACGTCTGCCAGTGCGGTCGTACCTGGCTGTGAGCGATGGTTGACGACAGCAGCGTTTTCCTTGTCCCCGGCCTCCTGCTTGTGGTGACCGGGCTCTCCCTGCTCTCCAGGGGCCGGCGCCAAAAGGTACATGGGGCTTGAGGGTGGGGGGACATGAGGCTGGGATTCCGGGGGCAGGGGGTGTCGGCAGTGGCCCCACGGATCCCTCCCCAGGTTGGTGACTGTGCTGTGCTCCTGTGCCCACAGGGTGACGGTCTGTGCTGGCGAAAGTGGGGATGGCGGCTACAAGCAGCAGCAGCGGAGCCTGGTGAGTCCCCTTTGGGTTGGCCTCAGGACCGAGCAGCCCATCCCGATGGGCCCGAGGTGGCCCTGGTGCCTCTGTCCCACCGCAACTCAGACTCCCTCCCTGTTTTGCAGGCACCAAGCAGCTGTGCGGGTCAGGGCGCTGCTGCCCTGGCTGTACGGCGTGCATCAAGGCCAAGCAGGAGCTGCAGCAGCTGGTGCTGTCGGCACTGCCCAGGTGTGAGGCTGATGGGCTGAGGCCTGACTTCTGGCAAGCGGCATCGAAGGACGTGGAGGAGCTGGTGAAGCGGGGCAGCCTGTCCTGCTGTGGCTGCGACATCCCCAGGATCAAGAGCTGTCCTCGGAGCTGGAGCAACACCTCTCTGGAGCACGATGGAGGAGCCCCCACAGAGCCAGAGCCTCCGTGCCACGCAGCGCCCAGGAAGGAGACACATCCCGCAGACATCCCTGCAGAAGACCAACATCTGGACTCTGCCCTGAGCAAAACCAGCAGTGCGGAGGAGGCTGATGAGCTTCCTGGGAAGAGGCAGTGCCTAGAGATTCTGACAGCCCCCAGGAGCCCCAGGCTTGGGAAGCAGGCCTCCAAGCCAGGCAGCGGAGATGAAGAGCCACCGGCTGAGGTCTCCTCCTCCATGCAGCCACCAGAAATGGGGACGATCGTGCGTGAGAGTCTCCTTCGCCCAGATGAGGGGCGACAGCAGTGGGTGGAGGTGTCCCAGCAACCTCTCGGCTTGTCCGTGGACCTCTCAGCACTTCCCAGCCCAGCCAACACAGTGTTACGAAAAGACCAAGGATGCCAAACCGACTTCGTCATCATCCTGAGACCACTGGGGGCTGATGATGGTAATGGGAACCAGCCCCAAACTGCAGCGCCTGTCGACATCTCAGAGCTGCAGCTGAGGCTTGAGCAGCACAGCAAGGCCTGCATGCAGACAGCAAGCGAAGAAAACCTAGAAAGCTCCTCTGGGACAGTGCAGCAGTCAACTGAAGAGGAGCATGAAGCACTGCCCCAAAATGCCTGTTCTGGCCCCCTGCCACCACAATGTCCCTGTGTCGCCTTCCTCAAATACAAGCCTCTCCTCCATCCGGACCAGGTGAAGAGGAACTGGAAGAAGCACGGGGCCTCCACTGTCTGCCCAGCGGCCTCTGGACCACCATGCTCCTGCCCTCAGCCTGTCCATTTCCACAGGCCCGAGGCCACGTTCATGCCTCAGGAGCTGCAGCACCGCGGGGACCAGCTCGGCCCGGAGCGCCCATGCCAGCGAGCAGTGCCCTGGGAGGAGGGTGGCTGGGCAGCCCCAAGGGCTCACACACACTACACCAAGAACGGCTGGTGTAGCCACAGCATGGACACAGCTCCCAAGGGTGAAATTCTGAGGACGCCCTATGGGTTGCCGAATGCGTGGGCAGGACAAGAGCCCACCGCAGTCTACCCAGCCCTCAGGCCCGTGATCCAAACTACAAGCCTGAGGCGTGAGCACCGTCGGAAGCACCGCAGACACTTTGTGGGACCAGCCGCAGGAGCCCCACAAGGCCAGTGGGGCAGCAGCAGCGAGCAGACCCAATGCTCTGACAGCAGCTTCCACCTCCGGGCTGCGGCTGTCCCTCAGAAAGGAAACACCAGTGCGGAGGTGAGCACGGCGTCTGAAACATCTGGGGCTGAGGCAGGCACCAGGGGACCTAAGTGGTGGCCTTGGAGGAAGAAGTGCCCTGGCAACGTCGAGAGCTCCCCAGATCGCGGGGCCTGCTCCCAGGGCACCGACAGCCAACAAAAGTGGACAGGCAGCAACCTCCCTCGGGGAAATGCATGGGCCAGGCCAGCTCCCAGCTTGGCCTCCACAAAAGCCCAGGAGCCCCATGGCTACTCCAGCTCGTCGTCTTCAGAGCACTGCAGTGCCCCCATCACCAGATACCTGTGCTCGTGTCACTTGCGCCAAACCTGTGGCACCCAGGGCACTGCAGCGGAACCAAATGGCAACAGCATCCGCTCGGTCTGGGACAGGATTTGCTGTCGGCAGCAGAAGATGTCTGCATCGCCGCAGAGCTCTACATCTGAGCACTGCTGCCATGCAGGCTACAGGAGAGGCAGGGCCAGCGTCCATGGAGCTTGTGATTTTCAAAAGCTCCAATATTGAAAATAAATAAACTTATTTGTGTAAATAAACTTATAGGTATGGGAGCCTTCCTGCATAGTGGGTGTTGGGATGAAGAGGGAAGGTGGGCTCAGGGATACCAGGGAAGGTGTGCTGTCCCACCAGAGGACAACCAGCTTTGGCGGGGAAGGGCATAAAACAGGGCTCACCAGAGAAGAGCCTGGGGGAACAATGCTGAAGCTGGGGGTGAGGCAGATGTCTCATCTGATGTGCATCTACACCAATGCACGCAGCACGGGCAACAAACCGGAGGAGCTGGAAGCGACTGTGTGACAGGCTGACTACGGCCTAGTTGCCATAACTGAAACATGGTGGGATCACTGCCACGGCTGGAGTACTGCGATGGATGGCTACAAGCTCTTCAGAAGGGAGAGGCAAGTTGGTGATGGCAAAGTTGAGAGCCTCTGGGTAAGGATTAGGGGACGAACAAATAAAGGGGATGTTGTTGCGGGAGTCTATTACAGACCACCTGGCCAGGATGACAATGCTGATGAATTAGTTTATGGAACTAAGAGATGCCTCGAGATTAACTCCCCTTGTCCTTATGGGGGAGTTCAACTTGCCAGAAGTCAACTGGGATCACCACACGGCTGACACGAGCAAGTCCAGGAGGTTCATAAAGCACCTAGATGATAACTTCTCGGTGCAGGTGCTAAGGGAGCCAACTAGGAAAGGTGCCCTCCTGATCTGTTGCTGGAGAACAGAGAGGGTCCTGTGGGGGACGTGGTCATTGGTGGCCGTCTCGGCCATAGAGACCATGAAGTGGTTGAGTTTAAAATTTTTGACGACAGAAGGAAAACTGTCACCAAAACTTCAGCCCTGGATATGGGGAAAGCAGACTTCAGGCTGCTCAGGGAACTAGTCAGCAAGGTCCCCTGGGAAACTGCTTTTGAAGGCATTGGCGTCCATCAGCGCTGGTCAGTCTTTAAGCACTGCCTCCTAAAAGCACAAGATCAGGCGATTCCCAAATATCGGAAGTCAAGCAGGCGGGGCAGAAGGCTGGCCTGGCTGATCTCCTACTGGAGCTTAGGCGAAAAAAGAAAACATACGGCTGCTGGAAGGAGGGTCAGGCAACGTGGAAGGAATACAGGGACACTGTTCGCGTCTGAAGGGAGAAAATTTGTGTAGCTAAAGCCCAACTAGAGTTGAAGCTGGCCAAGTCTGTGGGAGACAATAAAAACGTTTTTTTTAGATATGTGAACAGAAAAAGGAGGACCAAAGGAAACATAGGTCCGCTACTGGATGGGGAAGGTCACCTCACAGACAAGGACTTAGGTAAAGCAGAGACGTTTAACGCCTTCTTTGCCTCTGTCTTCAACAGTGATGATGGGCTTCGGGACCCAGGGTACCCTGAGCTGGAGGACCATGACAGTGGGAATGATAAACTCCCAACCGACCGTGAACGTGTGCGGGATTTGCTGCTCCACCTGGATCCATACAAGTCCATGGGTCCGGATGGGATTCATCCCAGGGTGCTTAAGGAGCTGGCTGACGTCATCGCGGGACCTCTTTCAATTATTTTTCAACGGTCTTGGGAATCTGGAGAGGTCCCAGCAGACTGGAAGCTGGCAAATGTTGAGCCAATTTTCAAGAAGGGCAAAAAAGAAGACCCTAGCAATTACAGGCCTGTCAGTCTCACGTCAGTGCCTGGTAAAATCATGGAGAAGATGATCCTTGAAGTTACTGAAGCGCACCTGGAGGACAATGCAGTCATTGGTCCCAGCCAACATGGGCTCACGAGGGGTAGGTCCTGCCTAACAAATTTGATTTCATTTTATGATAAGATCACCCATCTAGTCAATCAAGGGAAACCAGCTGATGTGATCTTTTTGGACTTCAGCAAAGCTTTTGACACGGTTTCCCACTGGACAAAACGTCCAGCATACAGCTAAACAAAAACATCATACGATGGGCGAGCAATTGGCTGACGGGCAGGGCTCAAAGGGTTGTGGTAAATGGGGCCACATCTGGCTGGCGGATGATCACTAGTGGGGTCCCCCAAGGCTCCATTTTAGGGCCAGTCCTCTTCAATGTTTTTATAAATGATCTGGATGTAGGACTAGAAGGTGTTTTGAGGAAATTTGCTGACGACACCAAACTTGGAGGAGTTGCGGACTCGGACGAGGGTGGAAAGGCCTTGCAGAGAGATCTGGACAGATTGGAGAGCTGGGCAATCACCAACCGCATGAAGTTTAACAAGAGCAAGTGCCGGGTCCTGCACCTGGGACGGGGCAACCCTGGCTATACGTACAGACTGGGCGACGAGACGCCGGAGAGCAGCCCCGCAGAGAGGGATCTGGGGGTTGTGGTTGACAGCAAGCTGAATATGAGCCAGCAGTGTGCCCTGGCAGCCAGGAGGGCCAACCGTATCCTGGGGTGCATCAAGCACGGCATTGCTAGTCATTCGAGGGAAGTGATTGTCCCACTCTGCTCTGCGCTGGTGCAGCCTCACCTCGAGTACTGTGTGCAGTTCTGGGCACCACAGTACAAAAAGGGTGTAAAACTGTTGGAGAGTGTCCAGAGGAGGGTGACGAAGATGGAGAAGGGCCTAGAGGGGAAGACATAGGAAGAGCGGCTGAGGTCACTGGGCCTGTTCAGCCTGGAGGAGGCTGAGGGGGGACCTCATCGCAGTCTACAACTTCCTTGCGAGGGGGAGTGGAGAGGCAGGTGACCTATTCTCCGGTATCACCAGAGATAGGACCTGTGGGAATGGTGTCAAGCTGAGGCGGGGGAGGTTTAGGCTGGACATCAGGAAGAGGTTCTTCACGGAGAGGGTGGTCGCACACTGGAACAGGCTCCCCAGGGAAGCAGACACTGCACCAAGCCTGTCTGAATTTAAGAAGCATTTGGACTGTGCACTTTGTCACATGGTCTAAAATTTTAGTCAGACCTGTGCGGTGCCAGGAGTTGGACTGGATGATCCTTATGGGTCCCTTCCAACTCGGGATATTCTATGATTCTATAATTCTAGGAAGGGTGGTGGTGGGGGCTCTTCATATTAAAGAGTGTTTTAATGTTGAAGAGCTTGGGGTTGGGAATGATAAAGTTGAATGTCTATGGAGAAGGATCGGGAGAGGGCCTGTAGGGCTGACATTTGGTGGGGGTCTGTTATAGACCACCTCATCAGGATGAAGATATGGATTAGGCATTCTGCGAGCAGCTCGCAGAAGTTACACGATCACCAGCACTCGTTCTCATGGGAGACTTCAACTTCCCTGATACATGCTGGAAATACAATACTGCGCAGAGGAAGCAGTCCTGGAAGTTTCTAGAGTGCATGGAAGACAGCTTCCTGGCACAGCTGGTTCAAGAGCCTACCCGGGGAGGTGCCCCACTAGACCTGCTCTTCACTGACAGAGGAGGACTGGTGGGAGGTGTGAAAGCTGGGGACTGTCCTGGGCAGAGTGACCATGAAATTGTAGAGTTTTCTATCCTTGGTGATGTCAGAAGGGATACTAACAAAACTGCTCTCCTGAACTTCCAGAGGGCGGACTTTGACCTGTTCAGGCTTTTTTTGCAGGGGTCCCTTGGCATCTCAGGGTACTTTACGCCCTGACCTGGAAGTCCCCTGTGATTGAGGTAGAGACTCACCCTCTGCGATCCAGAAAGAGACAGTTAGAGACCTGCTCCTCCATCTGGAATGTCACAAGTCCATGGGACCAGATGGGCTCCACTCTAGGGTGCTGAGGGAGCTGGCGGAGGTGATTGCCAAGCTGCTTTCCACCATCTACCAGTGTTCACGGTTGTCTGGAGAGGTCCCAGAGGACTGGGGGCTTGCCGATGTGACTCCCATCTACAAGAAGGGCCATAAGGAGGACCCAGGGAACTACAGTCCTGTCAGCCTGACCTCGGTTCCAGGGAAAGTTATGGTGCAAATCATCTTGGGTGGGATCACACGGCACACGTGTGGCATCCAGGGGATCAGGCCCACCCAGCACGGGTTCATTAAAGGCAGGTCGTGCTTGTCCAACCTCATCTCCTTCTATGACCGTGTGACCAGACTAGTAGATGAGGGAAAGGCTGTTGACGTAGTCTACTTAGACTTCTGCAAAGCCTTTGACATGGTCTCCCCCAGTATTCTCCTGGGGAAACTGGCTGCCTGTGGCCTGGACAGGTACACTCTTCTCTGGGTCAAGAACTGGCTGGAGGGCCGTGCCCAGCAGGTAGCGGTTAATGGAGTGAAGTCCAGCTGGCGTCCTGTTACAAGTGGTGCCCCCAGGGGTCGGTACTGGAGCCTATCTTGTTTAATATCTTTATTGATGACCTGGATGAGGGGATTGAGTGTACCCTCAGTAAGTTTGCAGGCGACACCAAGCTGGGAGGTAGTGTCGATCTGCCCGAGGGTAGGGTGGCCCTTCAGAGGGATCTGGATAGGCTGGACTCCAGGGCTGAGGCGAATGGGATGACGGTCAACAAGGCCAAGTGCCGGGTTCTGCACTTTGGCCACAATAACCCCATGCAGCACTATAGGCTTGGGGCACAGTCGCTAGAAGACTGTGAAGAGGAAAGGGACCTGGGAGTGTTGATTGATGCTCGGCTGAACATGAGCCAGCAGTGTGCCCAGGTGGCCAAGAAGGCCAATGGCATCCTGGCCTGTATCAGGAATAGTGCAGCCAGCAGGAGCGGGGAGCTGATCATCCCCCTGTACTCACCTTTGGTGAGGCCGCACCTTGAGTACTGTGTTCAGTTTTTGGCCCCCTCACTACAAGAAAGACATCGAGGCCCTGGAGCATGTCCAGAGAAGGGCAACAAAACTGGTGAGGGGTCTGGAGCACGAGACTTAGGAGGAGTGGTTGAGGGAGCTGGGGTTCTTTAATCTGGAGAAGAGGAGGCTCAAGGGAGACCTCATTGCACTCCACACCTTCCTGAAGGGTGGTTGTGATGAGGAGGGGGTCGGCCTCTTCTCTCAGATAACTAATGATAGGACTCGAGGAAATGGCCACAAGTTTTGACTGGGGAGATTTCAATTAGATATGAGGAAAAACATTTTCTCTCAAAGAGTGTGGTCAGGCACTGGAACAGCCTGCCCAGGGAGGTGGTGGAGTCATCGTCCCTCGCAGTGTTCAAGAAGCGCCTGGATGAGGTGCTAAGAGATATGATTTAATAGCTTAGTGGGTAGTATTGGTGACAGGAGGACGGTTGGACTTGATGACCTTGTAGGGCCTTCCCAACCCTGTGTTTCTGTGTTTCTATGATTCTAGGACAAGGTGATGAGGATAAGCCAGGGCAAGCCGGCTGCTCCTCCTGGAGCTCCTCCTCAGCCCTGCCCTGGCTGATGGCACCCATTGTCCTTCCTGGATGGGCAGTCCCCAAGCTCTCCCTTGGACTGGCCACATAGCACACGAGTGAAGAATTTGCGTCTCCTCTGTTTTTGCTGAAGCAGCCTCAAACTCGCAGTTATTTGGCAGGAGACATCTGTATCGCCGCAGAGCTCTACATCTGAGCACTGCTGCCATGCAGGCCACAGGAGAGGCAGGGCCAGCATCCATGGAACCTGTGATTTTCAAAAGCTCCAATATTGAAAATAAATAAACTTCTTTACTTGTACTTGAAAGCGTTCTATGGGAGCCTTCCCACATAGTGTGTGTTGGGGATGAAGAGGGAAGGTGGGCTCAGGGATACCAGGGAAGGTGTGCTGTCCCACCAGAGGACAACCAGCTTTGGCGGGGAAGGGCATAAAACAGGGCTCACCAGAGAAGAGCCTGGGGGAACAATGCTGAAGCTGGGGGTGAGGCAGATGTCTCATCTGAAGTGCATCTACACCAATGCACCCAGCACGGGCAACAAACGGGAGGCGCTGGAAGCGACTGTGTGACAGGCTGACTACGGCCTAGTTGCCATAACTGAAACATGGTGGGATCACTGCCACGGCTGGAGTACTGCGATGGACGGCTACAAGCTCTTCAGAAGGGAGAGGCAAGGAAGGCAGGGTGGTGGTGTGGCTCTTCATATTAAAGAGTGTTTTGATGTTGAAGAGCTTGGGGTTGGGAATGATAAAGTTGAATGTCTATGGAGAAGGATCGGGGGAGGGCCTGTAGGGCTGACATTTGGTGGGGGTCTGTTATAGACCACCTCATCAGGATGGAGAGATGGATGAGGTCATGGCAGGCGTCCTGCAAGCGTCCTGCAAGCAGGAGCGCACAGTAACAGTTCATCATCACCTTACATTCCCTACTGCCCGACAACTGATTCCTCCCCTGTTTCCTCACTGGCTGAGTACTGCAGGTTCACAAACTTCTCAACGCCTTTCTATACCACATACGTACAATTTTATTTGACCAAATGTTAGTTTATCCTTTTTTTTTTTTTCTTTTTCCTTCTTCTCTCATGACTATAGATCCTGTGATTTGTGTTTTTACCGATTTCACACTGCTCGTCCTGTTTTTCCTAGCTATCCTCCTTATTTTGGGACGCCGGGACCTTCCTCTTCTCTGCTTAACAAACTCCCCACTGCTGTGCTGCTGTCGTGCCTGCACAATCCCTTTAGAATATGCAAGGTTAGTGGATTTCCCACCACAAAAACACCTTCTGTTGCAAAAGCACAGCTTTGTTTCTCACACCGGTGTCTGCGAGCACCGAGTGGATGCGCTGAGGACGGGAAGCAGCCCCGTGCTGCAGTGCCTGTCGGCATCTCAAACTGCAGGGCCCTTCGTGAAGTCATAGCGCCCTTTCATAAGCCAGGTGGTTGTGCTGGGAGCTCCGCCGTCACGCGGGACCAAAAGCAATGAAGAGTTCCTTCCCAGCTGTGACAGCGAATCTGTGTAGTGTGGCAGACTAAGGAGCTTGGGGTGGGGGACAGGAGAGGCTGTCGGACACAGCTGGAGCTGGGCAGTGGGCTGTGACCCTGGCCCCGAGCGAGGAGCCCGGCGGAGCCATCCTGGTCCCCCGCCTCCCCACAGGATGCAGCACAGGGGCACCGGCCTGCTTCAGCGTGGGCTGGGGGCTGTGACCTCACAGAGGCGTTGCCGTGTGCTGTCTGTGACCTCAGGGCCGTGTCCCTATAAAGCACCGGCCAGCACCCCCCGTCTGCCAGTGCGGTCGTACCTGGCTGTGAGCGATGGTTGACGACAGCAGCGTTTTCCTTGTCCCCGGCCTCCTGCTTGTGGTGACCGGGCTCTCCCTGCTCTCCAGGGGCCGGCGCCAAAAGGTACATGGGGCTTGAGGGTGGGGGGACATGAGGCTGGGATTCCGGGGGCAGGGGGTGTCGGCAGTGGCCCCACGGATCCCTCCCCAGGTTGGTGACTGTGCTGTGCTCCTGTGCCCACAGGGTGACGGTCTGTGCTGGCGAAAGTGGGGATGGCGGCTACAAGCAGCAGCAGCGGAGCCTGGTGAGTCCCCTTTGGGTTGGCCTCAGGACCAAGCAGCCCATCCCGATGGGCCCGAGGTGGCCCTGGTGCCTCTGTCCCACCGCAACTCAGACTCCCTCCCTGTTTTGCAGGCACCAAGCAGCTGTGCGGGTCAGGGCGCTGCTGCCCTGGCTGTACGGCGTGCATCAAGGCCAAGCAGGAGCTGCAGCAGCTGGTGCTGTCGGCACTGCCCAGGTGTGAGGCTGATGGGCTGAGGCCTGACTTCTGGCAAGCGGCATCGAAGGACCTGGAGGGGCTGATGAAGCGGGGCAGCCTGTCCTGCTGTGGCTGCGACATCCCCAGGATCAAGAGCTGTCCTCGGAGCTGGAGCAACACCTCTCTGGAGCACGATGGAGGAGCCCCCACAGAGCCAGAGCCTCCGTGCCACGCAGCGCCCAGGAAGGAGACACATCCCGCAGACATCCCTGCAGAAGACCAACATCTGGACTCTGCCCTGAGCAAAACCAGCAGTGCGGAGGAGGCTGATGAGCTTCCTGGGAAGAGGCAGTGCCTAGAGATTCTGACAGCCCCCAGGAGCCCCAGGCTTGGGAAGCAGGCCTCCAAGCCAGGCAGCGGAGATGAAGAGCCACCGGCTGAGGTCTCCTCCTCCATGCAGCCACCAGAAACGGGGACGATCGTGCGTGAGAGTTTCCTTCGCCCAGATGAGGGGCGACAGCAGTGGGTGGAGGTGTCCCAGCAACCTCTCGGCTTGTCCGTGGACCTCTCAGCACTTCCCAGCCCAGCCAACACAGTGTTACGAAAAGACCAAGGCTGCCAAACCGACTTCGTCATCATCCTGAGACCACTGGGGGCTGATGCTGGTAATGGGAACCAGCCCCAAACTGCAGCGCCTGTCGACATCTCAGAGCTGCAGCTGAGGCTTGAGCAGCACAGCAAGGCCTGCATGCAGACAGCAAGCGAAGAAAACCTAGAAAGCTCCTCTGGGACAGTGCAGCAGTCAACTGAAGAGGAGCATGAAGCACTGCCCCAAAATGCCTGTTCTGGCCCCCTGCCACCACAATGTCCCTGTGTCGCCTTCCTCAAATACAAGCCTCTCCTCCATCCGGACCAGGTCAAGAGGAACTGGAAGAAGCACGGGGCCTCCACTGTCTGCCCAGCGGCCTCTGGACCACCATGCTCCTGCCCTCAGCCTGTCCATTTCCACAGGCCCGAGGCCACGTTCATGCCTCAGGAGCTGCAGCACCACGGGGACCAGCTCGGCCCGGAGCGCCCATGCCAGCGAGCAGTGCCCTGGGAGGAGGGTGGCTGGGCAGCCCCAAGGGCTCACACACACTACACCAAGAACGGCTGGTGTAGCCACAGCATGGACACAGCTCCCAAGGGTGAAATTCTGAGGACGCCCTATGGGTTGCCGAATGCGTGGGCAGGACAAGAGCCCACCGCAGTCTACCCAGCCCTCAGGCCCGTGATCCAAACTACAAGCCTGAGGCGTGAGCACCGTCGGAAGCACCGCAGACACTTTGTGGGACCAGCCGCAGGAGCCCCACAAGGCCAGTGGGGCAGCAGCAGCGAGCAGACCCAATGCTCTGACAGCAGCTTCCACCTCCGGGCTGCGGCTGTCCCTCAGAAAGGAAACACCAGTGCGGAGGTGAGCACGGCGTCTGAAACATCTGGGGCTGAGGCAGGCACCGGGGGACCTAAGTGGTGGCCTTGGAGGAAGAAGTGCCCTGGCAACGTCGAGAGCTCCCCAGATCGCGGGGCCTGCTCCCAGGGCACCGACAGCCAACAAAAGTGGACAGGCAGCAACCTCCCTCGGGGAAATGCACGGGCCAGGCCAGCTCCCAGCTCGGCCTCCAGAAGAGCCCAGGAGCCCCATGGCTACTCCAGCTCGTCATCTTCAGAGCACTGCAGTGCCCCTATCACCAGATACCCGTGCTCGTGTCACTTGCGCCAAACCTGTGGCACCCAGGGCACTGCAGCGGAACCGAACGGCAACAGCATCCGCTCGGTCTGGGATAGGATTTGCTGTCGGCAGCAGAAGATGTCTGCATCGCCGCAGAGCTCTACATCTGAGCACTGCTGCCATGCAGGCTACAGGAGAGGCAGGGCCAGCGTCCATGGAACTTGTGATTTTCAAAAGCTCCAATACTGAAAATAAATAAACTTATTTGTGTAAATAAACTTATAGGTATGGGAGCCTTCCTGCATAGTGGGTGTTGGGATGAAGAGGGAAGGTGGGCTCAGGGATACCAGGGAAGGTGTGCTGTCCCACCAGAGGACAACCAGCTTTGGCGGGGAAGGGCATAAAACAGGGCTCACCAGAGAAGAGCCTGGGGGAACAATGCTGAAGCTGGGGGTGAGGCAGATGTCTCATCTGAAGTGCATCTACACCAATGCACGCAGCACGGGCAACAAACCGGAGGAGCTGGAAGTGACTGTGTGACAGGCTGACTACGGCCTAGTTGCCATAACTGAAACATGGTGGGATCACTGCCACGGCTGGAGTACTGCGATGGACGGCTACAAGCTCTTCAGAAGGGAGAGGCAAGTTGGTGATGGCAAAGTTGAGAGCCTCTGGGTAAGGATTAGGGGACGAACAAATAAAGGGGATGTTGTTGCGGGAGTCTATTACAGACCACCTGGCCAGGATGACAATGCTGATGAATTAGTTTATGGAACTAAGAGATGCCTCGAGATTAACTCCCCTTGTCCTTATGGGGGAGTTCAACTTGCCAGAAGTCAACTGGGATCACCACACGGCTGACACGAGCAAGTCCAGGAGGTTCATAAAGCACCTAGATGATAACTTCTCGGTGCAGGTGCTAAGGGAGCCAACTAGGAAAGGTGCCCTCCTGATCTGTTGCTGGAGAACAGAGAGGGTCTTGTGGGGGACGTGGTCATTGGTGGCCGTCTCGGCCATAGAGACCATGAAGTGGTTGAGTTTAAAATTTTTGACGACAGAAGGAAAACTGTCACCAAAACTTCAGCCCTGGATATGGGGAAAGCAGACTTCAGGCTGCTCAGGGAACTAGTCAGCAAGGTCCCCTGGGAAACTGCTTTTGAAGGCATTGGCGTCCATCAGCGCTGGTCAGTCTTTAAGCACTGCCTCCTAAAAGCACAAGATCAGGCGATTCCCAAATATCGGAAGTCAAGCAGGCGGGGCAGAAGGCTGGCCTGGCTGATCTCCTACTGGAGCTTAGGCGAAAAAAGAAAACATACGGCTGCTGGAAGGAGGGTCAGGCAACGTGGAAGGAATACAGGGACACTGTTCGCGTCTGAAGGGAGAAAATTTGTGTAGCTAAAGCCCAACTAGAGTTGAAGCTGGCCAAGTCTGTGGGAGACAATAAAAACGTTTTTTTTAGATATGTGAACAGAAAAAGGAGGACCAAAGGAAACATAGGTCCGCTACTGGATGGGGAAGGTCACCTCACAGACAAGGACTTAGGTAAAGCAGAGACGTTTAACGCCTTCTTTGCCTCTGTCTTCAACAGTGATGATGGGCTTTGGGACCCAGGGTACCCTGAGCTGGAGGACCATGACAGTGGGAATGATAAACTCCCAACCGACCGTGAACGTGTGCGGGATTTGCTGCTCCACCTGGATCCATACAAGTCCATGGGTCCGGATGGGATTCATCCCAGGGTGCTTAAGGAGCTGGCTGACGTCATCGCGGGACCTCTTTCAATTATTTTTCAATGGTCTTGGGAATCTGGAGAGGTCCCAGCAGACTGGAAGCTGGCAAATGTTGAGCCAATTTTCAAGAAGGGCAAAAAAGAAGACCCTAGCAATTACAGGCCTGTCAGTCTCACGTCAGTGCCTGGTAAAATCATGGAGAAGATGATCCTTGAAGTTACTGAAGCGCACCTGGAGGACAATGCAGTCATTGGTCCCAGCCAACATGGGTTCACGAGGGGTAGGTCCTGCCTAACAAATTTGATTTCATTTTATGATAAGATCACCCATCTAGTCGATCAAGGGAAACCAGCTGATGTGATCTTTTTGGACTTCAGCAAAGCTTTTGACACGGTTTCCCACTGGACAAAACGTCCAGCATACAGCTAAACAAAAACATCATACGATGGGCGAGCAATTGGCTGACGGGCAGGGCTCAAAGGGTTGTGGTAAATGGGGCCACATCTGGATGATCACTAGTGGGGTCCCCCAAGGCTCCATTTTAGGGCCAGTCCTCTTCAATGTTTTTATAAATGATCTGGATGTAGGACTAGAAGGTGTTTTGAGGAAATTTGCTGACGACACCAAACTTGGAGGAGTTGCGGACTCGGACGAGGGTGGAAAGGCCTTGCAGAGAGATCTGGACAGATTGGAGAGCTGGGCAATCACCAACCGCATGAAGTTTAACAAGAGCAAGTGCCGGGTCCTGCACCTGGGACGGGGCAACCCTGGCTATACGTACAGACTGGGCGACGAGACGCTGGAGAGCAGCCCCGCAGAGAGGGATCTGGGGGTTGTGGTTGACAGCAAGCTGAATATGAGCCAGCAGTGTGCCCTGGCAGCCAGGAGGGCCAACCGTATCCTGGGGTGCATCAAGCACGGCATTGCTAGTCATTCGAGGGAAGTGATTGTCCCACTCTGCTCTGCGCTGGTGCAGCCTCACCTCGAGTACTGTGTGCAGTTCTGGGCACCACAGTACAAAAAGGGTGTAAAACTGTTGGAGAGTGTCCAGAGGAGGGTGACGAAGATGGAGAAGGGCCTAGAGGGGAAGACATAGGAAGAGCGGCTGAGGTCACTGGGCCTGTTCAGCCTGGAGGAGGCTGAGGGGGGACCTCATCGCAGTCTACAACTTCCTTGCGAGGGGGAGTGGAGAGGCAGGTGACCTATTCTCCGGTATCACCAGAGATAGGACCTGTGGGAATGGTGTCAAGCTGAGGCGGGGGAGGTTTAGGCTGGACATCAGGAAGAGGTTCTTCACGGAGAGGGTGGTCGCACACTGGAACAGGCTCCCCAGGGAAGCAGACACTGCACCAAGCCTGTCTGAATTTAAGAAGCATTTGGACTGTGCACTTTGTCACATGGTCTAAAATTTTAGTCAGACCTGTGCGGTGCCAGGAGTTGGACTGGATGATCCTTATGGGTCCCTTCCAACTCGGGATATTCTATGATTCTATAATTCTAGGAAGGGTGGTGGTGGGGACTCTTCATATTAAAGAGTGTTTTGATGTTGAAGAGCTTGGGGTTGGGAATGATAAAGTTGAATGTCTATGGAGAAGGATCGGGAGAGGGCCTGTAGGGCTGACATTTGGTGGGGGTCTGTTATAGACCACCTCATCAGGATGAAGATATGGATAAGGCATTCTGCGAGCAGCTCGCAGAAGTTACACGATCACCAGCACTCGTTCTCATGGGAGACTTCAACTTCCCTGATACATGCTGGAAATACAATACTGCGCAGAGGAAGCAGTCCTGGAAGTTTCCAGAGTGCGTGGAAGACAGCTTCCTGACACAGCTGGTTCAAGAGCCTACCCGGGGAGGTGCCCCGCTAGACCTGCTCTTCACTGACAGAGGAGGACTGGTGGGAGGTGTGAAAGCTGGGGACTGTCCTGGGCAGAGTGACCATGAAATTGTAGAGTTTTCTATCCTTGGTGATGTCAGAAGGGATACTAACAAAACTGCTCTCCTGAACTTCCAGAGGGCGGACTTTGACCTGTTCAGGCTTTTTTTGCCGGGGTCCCTTGGTATCTCAGGGTACTTTACGCCCTGACCTGGAAGTCCCCTGTGATTGAGGTAGAGACTCACCCTCTGCGATCCAGAAAGAGACAGTCAGAGACCTGCTCCTCCATCTGGAATGTCACAAGTCCATGGGACCAGATGGGCTCCACTCTAGGGTGCTGAGGGAGCTGGCGGAGGTGATTGCCAAGCTGCTTTCCACCATCTACCAGTGTTCACGGTTGTCTGGAGAGGTCCCAGAGGACTGGGGGCTTGCCGATGTGACTCCCATCTACAAGAAGGGCCATAAGGAGGACCCAGGGAACTACAGTCCTGTCAGCCTGACCTCGGTTCCAGGGAAAGTTATGGTGCAAATCATCTTGGGTGGGATCACACGGCACACGTGTGGCATCCAGGGGATCAGGCCCACCCAGCACGGGTTCATTAAAGGCAGGTCGTGCTTGTCCAACCTCATCTCCTTCTATGACCGTGTGACCAGACTAGTAGATGAGGGAAAGGCTGTTGACGTAGTCTACTTAGACTTCTGCAAAGCCTTTGACATGGTCTCCCCCAGTATTCTCCTGGGGAAACTGGCTGCCTGTGGCCTGGACAGGTACACTCTTCTCTGGGTCAAGAACTGGCTGGAGGGCCGTGCCCAGCAGGTAGCGGTTAATGGAGTGAAGTCCAGCTGGCGTCCTGTTACAAGTGGTGCCCCCAGGGGTCGGTACTGGAGCCTATCTTGTTTAATATCTTTATTGATGACCTGGATGAGGGGATTGAGTGTACCCTCAGTAAGTTTGCAGGCGACACCAAGCTGGGAGGTAGTGTCGATCTGCCCGAGGGTAGGGTGGCCCTTCAGAGGGATCTGGATAGGCTGGACTCCAGGGCTGAGGCGAATGGGATGACGGTCAACAAGGCCAAGTGCCGGGTTCTGCACTTTGGCCACAATAACCCCATGCAGCACTATAGGCTTGGGGCACAGTCGCTAGAAGACTGTGAAGAGGAAAGGGACCTGGGAGTGTTGATTGATGCTCGGCTGAACATGAGCCAGCAGTGTGCCCAGGTGGCCAAGAAGGCCAATGGCATCCTGGCCTGTATCAGGAATAGTGCAGCCAGCAGGAGCGGGGAGCTGATCATCCCCCTGTACTCACCTTTGGTGAGGCCGCACCTTGAGTACTGCGTTCAGTTTTTGGCCCCCTCACTACAGAAAAGACATCGAGGCCCTGGAGCATGTCCAGAGAAGGGCAACAAAACTGGTGAGGGGTCTGGAGCACGAGACTTAGGAGGAGTGGCTGAGGGAGCTGGGGTTCTTTAATCTGGAGAAGAGGAGGCTCAAGGGAGACCTCATTGCACTCCACACCTTCCTGAAGGGTGGTTGTGATGAGGAGGGGGTCGGCCTCTTCTCTCAGATAACTAATGATAGGACTCGAGGAAATGGCCACAAGTTTTGACTGGGGAGATTTCAATTAGATATGAGGAAAAACATTTTCTCTCAAAGAGTGTGGTCAGGCACTGGAACAGCCTGCCCAGGGAGGTGGTGGAGTCATCGTCCCTCGCAGTGTTCAAGAAGCGCCTGGATGAGGTGCTAAGAGATATGATTTAATAGCTTAGTGGGTAGTATTGGTGACAGGAGGACGGTTGGACTTGATGACCTTGTAGGGCCTTCCCAACCCTGTGTTTCTGTGTTTCTATGATTCTAGGACAAGGTGATGAGGATAAGCCAGGGCAAGCCGGCTGCTCCTCCTGGAGCTCCTCCTCAGCCCTGCCCTGGCTGATGGCACCCATTGTCCTCCCTGGATGGGCAGTCCCCAAGCTCTCCCTTGGACTGGCCACATAGCACACGAGTGAAGAATTTGCGTCTCCTCTGTTTTTGCTGAAGCAGCCTCAAACTCGCAGTTATTTGGCAGGAGACATCTGTATCGCCGCAGAGCTCTACATCTGAGCACTGCTGCCATGCAGGCCACAGGAGAGGCAGGGCCAGCATCCATGGAACCTGTGATTTTCAAAAGCTCCAATATTGAAAATAAATAAACTTCTTTACTTGTACTTGAAAGCGTTCTATGGGAGCCTTCCCACATAGTGTGTGTTGGGGATGAAGAGGGAAGGTGGGCTCAGGGATACCAGGGAAGGTGTGCTGTCCCACCAGAGGACAACCAGCTTTGGCGGGGAAGGGCATAAAACAGGGCTCACCAGAGAAGAGCCTGGGGGAACAATGCTGAAGCTGGGGGTGAGGCAGATGTCTCATCTGAAGTGCATCTACACCAATGCACCCAGCACGGGCAACAAACGGGAGGCGCTGGAAGCGACTGTGTGACAGGCTGACTACGGCCTAGTTGCCATAACTGAAACATGGTGGGATCACTGCCACGGCTGGAGTACTGCGATGGACGGCTACAAGCTCTTCAGAAGGGAGAGGCAAGGAAGGCAGGGTGGTGGTGTGGCTCTTCATATTAAAGAGTGTTTTGATGTTGAAGAGCTTGGGGTTGGGAATGATAAAGTTGAATGTCTATGGAGAAGGATCGGGGGAGGGCCTGTAGGGCTGACATTTGGTGGGGGTCTGTTATAGACCACCTCATCAGGATGGAGAGATGGATGAGGTCATGGCAGGCGTCCTGCAAGCGTCCTGCAAGCAGGAGCGCACAGTAACAGTTCATCATCACCTTACATTCCCTACTGCCCGACAACTGATTCCTCCCCTGTTTCCTCACTGGCTGAGTACTGCAGGTTCACAAACTTCTCAACGCCTTTCTATACCACATACGTACAATTTTATTTGACCAAATGTTAGTTTATCCTTTTTTTTTTTTTCTTTTTCCTTCTTCTCTCATGACTATAGATCCTGTGATTTGTGTTTTTACCGATTTCACACTGCTCGTCCTGTTTTTCCTAGCTATCCTCCTTATTTTGGGACGCCGGGACCTTCCTCTTCTCTGCTTAACAAACTCCCCACTGCTGTGCTGCTGTCGTGCCTGCACAATCCCTTTAGAATATGCAAGGTTAGTGGATTTCCCACCACAAAAACACCTTCTGTTGCAAAAGCACAGCTTTGTTTCTCACACCGGTGTCTGCGAGCACCGAGTGGATGCGCTGAGGACGGGAAGCAGCCCCGTGCTGCAGTGCCTGTCGGCATCTCAAACTGCAGGGCCCTTCGTGAAGTCATAGCGCCCTTTCATAAGCCAGGTGGTTGTGCTGGGAGCTCCGCCGTCACGCGGGACCAAAAGCAATGAAGAGTTCCTTCCCAGCTGTGACAGCGAATCTGTGTAGTGTGGCAGACTAAGGAGCTTGGGGTGGGGGACAGGAGAGGCTGTCGGACACAGCTGGAGCTGGGCAGTGGGCTGTGACCCTGGCCCCGAGCGAGGAGCCCGGCGGAGCCATCCTGGTCCCCCGCCTCCCCACAGGATGCAGCACAGGGGCACCGGCCTGCTTCAGCGTGGGCTGGGGGCTGTGACCTCACAGAGGCGTTGCCGTGTGCTGTCTGTGACCTCAGGGCCGTGTCCCTATAAAGCACCGGCCAGCACCCCACGTCTGCCAGTGCGGTCGTACCTGGCTGTGAGCGATGGTTGACGACAGCAGCGTTTTCCTTGTCCCCGGCCTCCTGCTTGTGGTGACCGGGCTCTCCCTGCTCTCCAGGGGCCGGCGCCAAAAGGTACATGGGGCTTGAGGGTGGGGGGACATGAGGCTGGGATTCCGGGGGCAGGGGGTGTCGGCAGTGGCCCCACGGATCCCTCCCCAGGTTGGTGACTGTGCTGTGCTCCTGTGCCCACAGGGTGACGGTCTGTGCTGGCGAAAGTGGGGATGGCGGCTACAAGCAGCAGCAGCGGAGCCTGGTGAGTCCCCTTTGGGTTGGCCTCAGGACCGAGCAGCCCATCCCGATGGGCCCGAGGTGGCCCTGGTGCCTCTGTCCCACCGCAACTCAGACTCCCTCCCTGTTTTGCAGGCACCAAGCAGCTGTGCGGGTCAGGGCGCTGCTGCCCTGGCTGTACGGCGTGCATCAAGGCCAAGCAGGAGCTGCAGCAGCTGGTGCTGTCGGCACTGCCCAGATGTGAGGCTGATGGGCTGAGGCCTGACTTCTGGCAAGCGGCATCGAAGGACGTGGAGGAGCTGGTGAAGCGGGGCAGCCTGTCCTGCTGTGGCTGCGACATCCCCAGGATCAAGAGCTGTCCTCGGAGCTGGAGCAACACCTCTCTGCAGCACGATGGAGGAGCCCCCACAGAGCCAGAGCCTCCGTGCCACCCAGCGCCCAGGAAGGAGACACATCCCGCAGACATCCCTGCAGAAGACCAACATCTGGACTCTGCCCTGAGCAAAACCAGCAGTGCGGAGGAGGCTGATGAGCTTCCTGGGAAGAGGCAGTGCCTAGAGATTCTGACAGCCCCCAGGAGCCCCAGGCTTGGGAAGCAGGCCTCCAAGCCAGGCAGCGGAGATGAAGAGCCACCGGCTGAGGTCTCCTCCTCCATGCAGCCACCAGAAACGGGGACGATCGTGCGTGAGAGTCTCCTTCGCCCAGATGAGGGGCGACAGCAGTGGGTGGAGGTGTCCCAGCAACCTCTCGGCTTGTCCGTGGACCTCTCAGCACTTCCCAGCCCAGCCAACACAGTGTTACGAAAAGACCAAGGCTGCCAAACCGACTTCGTCATCATCCTGAGACCACTGGGGGCTGATGATGGTAATGGGAACCAGCCCCAAACTGCAGCGCCTGTCGACATCTCAGAGCTGCAGCTGAGGCTTGAGCAGCACAGCAAGGCCTGCATGCAGACAGCAAGCGAAGAAAACCTAGAAAGCTCCTCTGGGACAGTGCAGCAGTCAACTGAAGAGGAGCATGAAGCACTGCCCCAAAATGCCTGTTCTGGCCCCCTGCCACCACAATGTCCCTGTGTCGCCTTCCTCAAATACAAGCCTCTCCTCCATCCGGACCAGGTCAAGAGGAACTGGAAGAAGCATGGGGCCTCCACTGTCTGCCCAGCGGCCTCTGGACCACCATGCTCCGGCCCTCAGCCTGTCCATTTCCACAGGCCCGAGGCCACGTTCATGCCTCAGGAGCTGCAGCACCGCGGGGACCAGCTCGGCCCGGAGCGCCCATGCCAGCGAGCAGTGCCCTGGGAGGAGGGTGGCTGGGCAGCCCCAAGGGCTCACACACACTACACCAAGAATGGCTGGTGTAGCCACAGCATGGACACAGCTCCCAAGGGTGAAATTCTGAGGACGCCCTATGGGTTGCCAAATGCGTGGGCAGGACAAGAGCCCACCGCAGTCTACCCAGCCCTCAGGCCCGTGATCCAAACTACAAGCCTGAGGCGTGAGCACCGTCGGAAGCACCGCAGACACTTTGTGGGACCAGCCGCAGGAGCCCCACAAGGCCAGTGGGGCAGCAGCAGCGAGCAGACCCAATGCTCTGACAGCAGCTTCCACCTCCGGGCTGCGGCTGTCCCTCAGAAAGGAAACACCAGTGCGGAGGTGAGCACGGCGTCTGAAACATCTGGGGCTGAGGCAGGCACCAGGGGACCTAAGTGGTGGCCTTGGAGGAAGAAGTGCCCTGGCAACGTCGAGAGCTCCCCAGATCACGGGGCCTGCTCCCAGGGCACCGACAGCCAAGAAAAGTGGACAGGCAGCAACCTCCCTCGGGGAAATGCACGGGCCAGGCCAGCTCCCAGCTCAGCCTCCACAAGAGCCCAGGAGCCCCATGGCTACTCCAGCTCGTCGTCTTCAGAGCACTGCAGTGCCCCTATCACCAGATACCCGTGCTCGTGTCACTTGCGCCAAACCTGTGGCACCCAGGGCACTGCAGCAGAACCGAACGGCAACAGCATCCGCTCAGTCTGGGATAGGATTTGCTGTCGGCAGCAGAAGATGTCTGCATCGCCGCAGAGCTCTACATCTGAGCACTGCTGCCATGCAGGCTACAGGAGAGGCAGGGCCAGCGTCCATGGAGCTTGTGATTTTCAAAAGCTCCAATATTGAAAATAAATAAACTTATTTGTGTAAATAAACTTATAGGTATGGGAGCCTTCCTGCATAGTGGGTGTTGGGATGAAGAGGGAAGGTGGGCTCAGGGATACCAGGGAAGGTGTGCTGTCCCACCAGAGGACAACCAGCTTTGGCGGGGAAGGGCATAAAACAGGGCTCACCAGAGAAGAGCCTGGGGGAACAATGCTGAAGCTGGGGGTGAGGCAGATGTCTCATGTGAAGTGCATCTACACCAATGCACGCAGCACGGGCAACAAACCGGAGGAGCTGGAAGCGACTGTGTGACAGGCTGACTACGGCCTAGTTGCCATAACTGAAACATGGTGGGATCACTGCCACGGCTGGAGTACTGCGATGGACGGCTACAAGCTCTTCAGAAGGGAGAGGCAAGTTGGTGATGGCAAAGTTGAGAGCCTCTGGGTAAGGATTAGGGGACGAACAAATAAAGGGGATGTTGTTGCGGGAGTCTATTACAGACCACCTGGCCAGGATGACAATGCTGATGAATTAGTTTATGGAACTAAGAGATGCCTCGAGATTAACTCCCCTTGTCCTTATGGGGGAGTTCAACTTGCCAGAAGTCAACTGGGATCACCACACGGCTGACACGAGCAAGTCCAGGAGGTTCATAAAGCACCTAGATGATAACTTCTCGGTGCAGGTGCTAAGGGAGCCAACTAGGAAAGGTGCCCTCCTGATCTGTTGCTGGAGAACAGAGAGGGTCTTGTGGGGGACGTGGTCATTGGTGGCCGTCTCGGCCATAGAGACCATGAAGTGGTTGAGTGTAAAATTTTTGACGACAGAAGGAAAACTGTCACCAAAACTTCAGCCCTGGATATGGGGAAAGCAGACTTCAGGCTGCTCAGGGAACTAGTCAGCAAGGTCCCCTGGGAAACTGCTTTTGAAGGCATTGGCGTCCATCAGCGCTGGTCAGTCTTTAAGCACTGCCTCCTAAAAGCACAAGATCAGGCGATTCCCAAATATCGGAAGTCAAGCAGGCGGGGCAGAAGGCTGGCCTGGCTGATCTCCTACTGGAGCTTAGGCGAAAAAAGAAAACATACGGCTGCTGGAAGGAGGGTCAGGCAACGTGGAAGGAATACAGGGACACTGTTCGCGTCTGAAGGGAGAAAATTTGTGTAGCTAAAGCCCAACTAGAGTTGAAGCTGGCCAAGTCTGTGGGAGACAATAAAAACGTTTTTTTTAGATATGTGAACAGAAAAAGGAGGACCAAAGGAAACATAGGTCCGCTACTGGATGGGGAAGGTCACCTCACAGACAAGGACTTAGGTAAAGCAGAGACGTTTAACGCCTTCTTTGCCTCTGTCTTCAACAGTGATGATGGGCTTCGGGACCCAGGGTACCCTGAGCTGGAGGACCATGACAGTGGGAATGATAAACTCCCAACCGACCGTGAACGTGTGCGGGATTTGCTGCTCCACCTGGATCCATACAAGTCCATGGGTCCGGATGGGCTTCATCCCAGGGTGCTTAAGGAGCTGGCTGACGTCATCGCGGGACCTCTTTCAATTATTTTTCAATGGTCTTGGGAATCTGGAGAGGTCCCAGCAGACTGGAAGCTGGCAAATGTTGAGCCAATTTTCAAGAAGGGCAAAAAAGAAGACCCTAGCAATTACAGGCCTGTCAGTCTCACGTCAGTGCCTGGTAAAATCATGGAGAAGATGATCCTTGAAGTTACTGAAGCGCACCTGGAGGACAATGCAGTCATTGGTCCCAGCCAACATGGGTTCACGAGGGGTAGGTCCTGCCTAACAAATTTGATTTCATTTTATGATAAGATCACCCATCTAGTCGATCAAGGGAAACCAGCTGATGTGATCTTTTTGGACTTCAGCAAAGCTTTTGACACGGTTTCCCACTGGACAAAACGTCCAGCATACAGCTAAACAAAAACATCATACGATGGGCGAGCAATTGGCTGACGGGCAGGGCTCAAAGGGTTGTGGTAAATGGGGCCACATCTGGATGATCACTAGTGGGGTCCCCCAAGGCTCCATTTTAGGGCCAGTCCTCTTCAATGTTTTTATAAATGATCTGGATGTAGGACTAGAAGGTGTTTTGAGGAAATTTGCTGACGACACCAAACTTGGAGGAGTTGCGGACTCGGACGAGGGTGGAAAGGCCTTGCAGAGAGATCTGGACAGATTGGAGAGCTGGGCAATCACCAACCGCATGAAGTTTAACAAGAGCAAGTGCCGGGTCCTGCACCTGGGACGGGGCAACCCTGGCTATACGTACAGACTGGGCGACGAGACGCTGGAGAGCAGCCCCGCAGAGAGGGATCTGGGGGTTGTGGTTGACAGCAAGCTGAATATGAGCCAGCAGTGTGCCCTGGCAGCCAGGAGGGCCAACCGTATCCTGGGGTGCATCAAGCACGGCATTGCTAGTCATTCGAGGGAAGTGATTGTCCCACTCTGCTCTGCGCTGGTGCAGCCTCACCTCGAGTACTGTGTGCAGTTCTGGGCACCACAGTACAAAAAGGGTGTAAAACTGTTGGAGAGTGTCCAGAGGAGGGTGACGAAGATGGAGAAGGGCCTAGAGGGGAAGACATAGGAAGAGCGGCTGAGGTCACTGGGCCTGTTCAGCCTGGAGGAGGCTGAGGGGGGACCTCATCGCAGTCTACAACTTCCTTGCGAGGGGGAGTGGAGAGGCAGGTGACCTATTCTCCGGTATCACCAGAGATAGGACCTGTGGGAATGGTGTCAAGCTGAGGCGGGGGAGGTTTAGGCTGGACATCAGGAAGAGGTTCTTCACGGAGAGGGTGGTCGCACACTGGAACAGGCTCCCCAGGGAAGCAGACACTGCACCAAGCCTGTCTGAATTTAAGAAGCATTTGGACTGTGCACTTTGTCACATGGTCTAAAATTTTAGTCAGACCTGTGCGGTGCCAGGAGTTGGACTGGATGATCCTTATGGGTCCCTTCCAACTCGGGATATTCTATGATTCTATAATTCTAGGAAGGGTGGTGGTGGGGGCTCTTCATATTAAAGAGTGTTTTGATGTTGAAGAGCTTGGGGTTGGGAATGATAAAGTTGAATGTCTATGGAGAAGGATCGGGAGAGGGCCTGTAGGGCTGACATTTGGTGGGGGTCTGTTATAGACCACCTCATCAGGATGAAGATATGGATAAGGCATTCTGCGAGCAGCTCGCAGAAGTTACACGATCACCAGCACTCGTTCTCATGGGAGACTTCAACTTCCCTGATACATGCTGGAAATACAATACTGCGCAGAGGAAGCAGTCCTGGAAGTTTCCAGAGTGCGTGGAAGACAGCTTCCTGACACAGCTGGTTCAAGAGCCTACCCGGGGAGGTGCCCCGCTAGACCTGCTCTTCACTGACAGAGGAGGACTGGTGGGAGGTGTGAAAGCTGGGGACTGTCCTGGGCAGAGTGACCATGAAATTGTAGAGTTTTCTATCCTTGGTGATGTCAGAAGGGATACTAACAAAACTGCTCTCCTGAACTTCCAGAGGGCGGACTTTGACCTGTTCAGGCTTTTTTTGCCGGGGTCCCTTGGTATCTCAGGGTACTTTACGCCCTGACCTGGAAGTCCCCTGTGATTGAGGTAGAGACTCACCCTCTGCGATCCAGAAAGAGACAGTCAGAGACCTGCTCCTCCATCTGGAATGTCACAAGTCCATGGGACCAGATGGGCTCCACTCTAGGGTGCTGAGGGAGCTGGCGGAGGTGATTGCCAAGCTGCTTTCCACCATCTACCAGTGTTCACGGTTGTCTGGAGAGGTCCCAGAGGACTGGGGGCTTGCCGATGTGACTCCCATCTACAAGAAGGGCCATAAGGAGGACCCAGGGAACTACAGTCCTGTCAGCCTGACCTCGGTTCCAGGGAAAGTTATGGTGCAAATCATCTTGGGTGGGATCACACGGCACACGTGTGGCATCCAGGGGATCAGGCCCACCCAGCACGGGTTCATTAAAGGCAGGTCGTGCTTGTCCAACCTCATCTCCTTCTATGACCGTGTGACCAGACTAGTAGATGAGGGAAAGGCTGTTGACGTAGTCTACTTAGACTTCTGCAAAGCCTTTGACATGGTCTCCCCCAGTATTCTCCTGGGGAAACTGGCTGCCTGTGGCCTGGACAGGTACACTCTTCTCTGGGTCAAGAACTGGCTGGAGGGCCGTGCCCAGCAGGTAGCGGTTAATGGAGTGAAGTCCAGCTGGCGTCCTGTTACAAGTGGTGCCCCCAGGGGTCGGTACTGGAGCCTATCTTGTTTAATATCTTTATTGATGACCTGGATGAGGGGATTGAGTGTACCCTCAGTAAGTTTGCAGGCGACACCAAGCTGGGAGGTAGTGTCGATCTGCCCGAGGGTAGGGTGGCCCTTCAGAGGGATCTGGATAGGCTGGACTCCAGGGCTGAGGCGAATGGGATGACGGTCAACAAGGCCAAGTGCCGGGTTCTGCACTTTGGCCACAATAACCCCATGCAGCACTATAGGCTTGGGGCACAGTCGCTAGAAGACTGTGAAGAGGAAAGGGACCTGGGAGTGTTGATTGATGCTCGGCTGAACATGAGCCAGCAGTGTGCCCAGGTGGCCAAGAAGGCCAATGGCATCCTGGCCTGTATCAGGAATAGTGCAGCCAGCAGGAGCGGGGAGCTGATCATCCCCCTGTACTCACCTTTGGTGAGGCCGCACCTTGAGTACTGCGTTCAGTTTTTGGCCCCCTCACTACAGAAAAGACATCGAGGCCCTGGAGCATGTCCAGAGAAGGGCAACAAAACTGGTGAGGGGTCTGGAGCACGAGACTTAGGAGGAGTGGCTGAGGGAGCTGGGGTTCTTTAATCTGGAGAAGAGGAGGCTCAAGGGAGACCTCATTGCACTCCACACCTTCCTGAAGGGTGGTTGTGATGAGGAGGGGGTCGGCCTCTTCTCTCAGATAACTAATGATAGGACTCGAGGAAATGGCCACAAGTTTTGACTGGGGAGATTTCAATTAGATATGAGGAAAAACATTTTCTCTCAAAGAGTGTGGTCAGGCACTGGAACAGCCTGCCCAGGGAGGTGGTGGAGTCATCGTCCCTCGCAGTGTTCAAGAAGCGCCTGGATGAGGTGCTAAGAGATATGATTTAATAGCTTAGTGGGTAGTATTGGTGACAGGAGGACGGTTGGACTTGATGACCTTGTAGGGCCTTCCCAACCCTGTGTTTCTGTGTTTCTATGATTCTAGGACAAGGTGATGAGGATAAGCCAGGGCAAGCCGGCTGCTCCTCCTGGAGCTCCTCCTCAGCCCTGCCCTGGCTGATGGCACCCATTGTCCTCCCTGGATGGGCAGTCCCCAAGCTCTCCCTTGGACTGGCCACATAGCACACGAGTGAAGAATTTGCGTCTCCTCTGTTTTTGCTGAAGCAGCCTCAAACTCGCAGTTATTTGGCAGGAGACATCTGTATCGCCGCAGAGCTCTACATCTGAGCACTGCTGCCATGCAGGCCACAGGAGAGGCAGGGCCAGCATCCATGGAACCTGTGATTTTCAAAAGCTCCAATATTGAAAATAAATAAACTTCTTTACTTGTACTTGAAAGCGTTCTATGGGAGCCTTCCCACATAGTGTGTGTTGGGGATGAAGAGGGAAGGTGGGCTCAGGGATACCAGGGAAGGTGTGCTGTCCCACCAGAGGACAACCAGCTTTGGCGGGGAAGGGCATAAAACAGGGCTCACCAGAGAAGAGCCTGGGGGAACAATGCTGAAGCTGGGGGTGAGGCAGATGTCTCATCTGAAGTGCATCTACACCAATGCACCCAGCACGGGCAACAAACGGGAGGCGCTGGAAGCGACTGTGTGACAGGCTGACTACGGCCTAGTTGCCATAACTGAAACATGGTGGGATCACTGCCACGGCTGGAGTACTGCGATGGACGGCTACAAGCTCTTCAGAAGGGAGAGGCAAGGAAGGCAGGGTGGTGGTGTGGCTCTTCATATTAAAGAGTGTTTTGATGTTGAAGAGCTTGGGGTTGGGAATGATAAAGTTGAATGTCTATGGAGAAGGATCGGGGGAGGGCCTGTAGGGCTGACATTTGGTGGGGGTCTGTTATAGACCACCTCATCAGGATGGAGAGATGGATGAGGTCATGGCAGGCGTCCTGCAAGCGTCCTGCAAGCAGGAGCGCACAGTAACAGTTCATCATCACCTTACATTCCCTACTGCCCGACAACTGATTCCTCCCCTGTTTCCTCACTGGCTGAGTACTGCAGGTTCACAAACTTCTCAACGCCTTTCTATACCACATACGTACAATTTTATTTGACCAAATGTTAGTTTATCCTTTTTTTTTTTTTCTTTTTCCTTCTTCTCTCATGACTATAGATCCTGTGATTTGTGTTTTTACCGATTTCACACTGCTCGTCCTGTTTTTCCTAGCTATCCTCCTTATTTTGGGACGCCGGGACCTTCCTCTTCTCTGCTTAACAAACTCCCCACTGCTGTGCTGCTGTCGTGCCTGCACAATCCCTTTAGAATATGCAAGGTTAGTGGATTTCCCACCACAAAAACACCTTCTGTTGCAAAAGCACAGCTTTGTTTCTCACACCGGTGTCTGCGAGCACCGAGTGGATGCGCTGAGGACGGGAAGCAGCCCCGTGCTGCAGTGCCTGTCGGCATCTCAAACTGCAGGGCCCTTCGTGAAGTCATAGCGCCCTTTCATAAGCCAGGTGGTTGTGCTGGGAGCTCCGCCGTCACGCGGGACCAAAAGCAATGAAGAGTTCCTTCCCAGCTGTGACAGCGAATCTGTGTAGTGTGGCAGACTAAGGAGCTTGGGGTGGGGGACAGGAGAGGCTGTCGGACACAGCTGGAGCTGGGCAGTGGGCTGTGACCCTGGCCCCGAGCGAGGAGCCCGGCGGAGCCATCCTGGTCCCCCGCCTCCCCACAGGATGCAGCACAGGGGCACCGGCCTGCTTCAGCGTGGGCTGGGGGCTGTGACCTCACAGAGGCGTTGCCGTGTGCTGTCTGTGACCTCAGGGCCGTGTCCCTATAAAGCACCGGCCAGCACCCCACGTCTGCCAGTGCGGTCGTACCTGGCTGTGAGCGATGGTTGACGACAGCAGCGTTTTCCTTGTCCCCGGCCTCCTGCTTGTGGTGACCGGGCTCTCCCTGCTCTCCAGGGGCCGGCGCCAAAAGGTACATGGGGCTTGAGGGTGGGGGGACATGAGGCTGGGATTCCGGGGGCAGGGGGTGTCGGCAGTGGCCCCACGGATCCCTCCCCAGGTTGGTGACTGTGCTGTGCTCCTGTGCCCACAGGGTGACGGTCTGTGCTGGCGAAAGTGGGGATGGCGGCTACAAGCAGCAGCAGCGGAGCCTGGTGAGTCCCCTTTGGGTTGGCCTCAGGACCGAGCAGCCCATCCCGATGGGCCCGAGGTGGCCCTGGTGCCTCTGTCCCACCGCAACTCAGACTCCCTCCCTGTTTTGCAGGCACCAAGCAGCTGTGCGGGTCAGGGCGCTGCTGCCCTGGCTGTACGGCGTGCATCAAGGCCAAGCAGGAGCTGCAGCAGCTGGTGCTGTCGGCACTGCCCAGATGTGAGGCTGATGGGCTGAGGCCTGACTTCTGGCAAGCGGCATCGAAGGACGTGGAGGAGCTGGTGAAGCGGGGCAGCCTGTCCTGCTGTGGCTGCGACATCCCCAGGATCAAGAGCTGTCCTCGGAGCTGGAGCAACACCTCTCTGGAGCACGATGGAGGAGCCCCCACAGAGCCAGAGCCTCCGTGCCACGCAGCGCCCAGGAAGGAGACACATCCCGCAGACATCCCTGCAGAAGACCAACATCTGGACTCTGCCCTGAGCAAAACCAGCAGTGCGGAGGAGGCTGATGAGCTTCCTGGGAAGAGGCAGTGCCTAGAGATTCTGACAGCCCCCAGGAGCCCCAGGCTTGGGAAGCAGGCCTCCAAGCCAGGCAGCGGAGATGAAGAGCCACCGGCTGAGGTCTCCTCCTCCATGCAGCCACCAGAAACGGGGACGATCGTGCGTGAGAGTCTCCTTCGCCCAGATGAGGGGCGACAGCAGTGGGTGGAGGTGTCCCAGCAACCTCTCGGCTTGTCCGTGGACCTCTCAGCACTTCCCAGCCCAGCCAACACAGTGTTACGAAAAGACCAAGGCTGCCAAACCGACTTCGTCATCATCCTGAGACCACTGGGGGCTGATGATGGTAATGGGAACCAGCCCCAAACTGCAGCGCCTGTCGACATCTCAGAGCTGCAGCTGAGGCTTGAGCAGCACAGCAAGGCCTGCATGCAGACAGCAAGCGAAGAAAACCTAGAAAGCTCCTCTGGGACAGTGCAGCAGTCAACTGAAGAGGAGCATGAAGCACTGCCCCAAAATGCCTGTTCTGGCCCCCTGCCACCACAATGTCCCTGTGTCGCCTTCCTCAAATACAAGCCTCTCCTCCATCCGGACCAGGTCAAGAGGAACTGGAAGAAGCACGGGGCCTCCACTGTCTGCCCAGCGGCCTCTGGACCACCATGCTCCGGCCCTCAGCCTGTCCATTTCCACAGGCCCGAGGCCACGTTCATGCCTCAGGAGCTGCAGCACCGCGGGGACCAGCTCGGCCCGGAGCGCCCATGCCAGCGAGCAGTGCCCTGGGAGGAGGGTGGCTGGGCAGCCCCAAGGGCTCACACACACTACACCAAGAATGGCTGGTGTAGCCACAGCATGGACACAGCTCCCAAGGGTGAAATTCTGAGGACGCCCTATGGGTTGCCAAATGCGTGGGCAGGACAAGAGCCCACCGCAGTCTACCCAGCCCTCAGGCCCGTGATCCAAACTACAAGCCTGAGGCGTGAGCACCGTCGGAAGCACCGCAGACACTTTGTGGGACCAGCCGCAGGAGCCCCACAAGGCCAGTGGGGCAGCAGCAGCGAGCAGACCCAATGCTCTGACAGCAGCTTCCACCTCCGGGCTGCGGCTGTCCCTCAGAAAGGAAACACCAGTGCGGAGGTGAGCACGGCGTCTGAAACATCTGGGGCTGAGGCAGGCACCAGGGGACCTAAGTGGTGGCCTTGGAGGAAGAAGTGCCCTGGCAACGTCGAGAGCTCCCCAGATCACGGGGCCTGCTCCCAGGGCACCGACAGCCAAGAAAAGTGGACAGGCAGCAACCTCCCTCGGGGAAATGCACGGGCCAGGCCAGCTCCCAGCTCAGCCTCCACAAGAGCCCAGGAGCCCCATGGCTACTCCAGCTCGTCGTCTTCAGAGCACTGCAGTGCCCCTATCACCAGATACCCGTGCTCGTGTCACTTGCGCCAAACCTGTGGCACCCAGGGCACTGCAGCAGAACCGAACGGCAACAGCATCCGCTCAGTCTGGGATAGGATTTGCTGTCGGCAGCAGAAGATGTCTGCATCGCCGCAGAGCTCTACATCTGAGCACTGCTGCCATGCAGGCTACAGGAGAGGCAGGGCCAGCGTCCATGGAGCTTGTGATTTTCAAAAGCTCCAATATTGAAAATAAATAAACTTATTTGTGTAAATAAACTTATAGGTATGGGAGCCTTCCTGCATAGTGGGTGTTGGGATGAAGAGGGAAGGTGGGCTCAGGGATACCAGGGAAGGTGTGCTGTCCCACCAGAGGACAACCAGCTTTGGCGGGGAAGGGCATAAAACAGGGCTCACCAGAGAAGAGCCTGGGGGAACAATGCTGAAGCTGGGGGTGAGGCAGATGTCTCATGTGAAGTGCATCTACACCAATGCACGCAGCACGGGCAACAAACCGGAGGAGCTGGAAGCGACTGTGTGACAGGCTGACTACGGCCTAGTTGCCATAACTGAAACATGGTGGGATCACTGCCACGGCTGGAGTACTGCGATGGACGGCTACAAGCTCTTCAGAAGGGAGAGGCAAGTTGGTGATGGCAAAGTTGAGAGCCTCTGGGTAAGGATTAGGGGACGAACAAATAAAGGGGATGTTGTTGCGGGAGTCTATTACAGACCACCTGGCCAGGATGACAATGCTGATGAATTAGTTTATGGAACTAAGAGATGCCTCGAGATTAACTCCCCTTGTCCTTATGGGGGAGTTCAACTTGCCAGAAGTCAACTGGGATCACCACACGGCTGACACGAGCAAGTCCAGGAGGTTCATAAAGCACCTAGATGATAACTTCTCGGTGCAGGTGCTAAGGGAGCCAACTAGGAAAGGTGCCCTCCTGATCTGTTGCTGGAGAACAGAGAGGGTCTTGTGGGGGACGTGGTCATTGGTGGCCGTCTCGGCCATAGAGACCATGAAGTGGTTGAGTGTAAAATTTTTGACGACAGAAGGAAAACTGTCACCAAAACTTCAGCCCTGGATATGGGGAAAGCAGACTTCAGGCTGCTCAGGGAACTAGTCAGCAAGGTCCCCTGGGAAACTGCTTTTGAAGGCATTGGCGTCCATCAGCGCTGGTCAGTCTTTAAGCACTGCCTCCTAAAAGCACAAGATCAGGCGATTCCCAAATATCGGAAGTCAAGCAGGCGGGGCAGAAGGCTGGCCTGGCTGATCTCCTACTGGAGCTTAGGCGAAAAAAGAAAACATACGGCTGCTGGAAGGAGGGTCAGGCAACGTGGAAGGAATACAGGGACACTGTTCGCGTCTGAAGGGAGAAAATTTGTGTAGCTAAAGCCCAACTAGAGTTGAAGCTGGCCAAGTCTGTGGGAGACAATAAAAACGTTTTTTTTAGATATGTGAACAGAAAAAGGAGGACCAAAGGAAACATAGGTCCGCTACTGGATGGGGAAGGTCACCTCACAGACAAGGACTTAGGTAAAGCAGAGACGTTTAACGCCTTCTTTGCCTCTGTCTTCAACAGTGATGATGGGCTTCGGGACCCAGGGTACCCTGAGCTGGAGGACCATGACAGTGGGAATGATAAACTCCCAACCGACCGTGAACGTGTGCGGGATTTGCTGCTCCACCTGGATCCATACAAGTCCATGGGTCCGGATGGGATTCATCCCAGGGTGCTTAAGGAGCTGGCTGACGTCATCGCGGGACCTCTTTCAATTATTTTTCAATGGTCTTGGGAATCTGGAGAGGTCCCAGCAGACTGGAAGCTGGCAAATGTTGAGCCAATTTTCAAGAAGGGCAAAAAAGAAGACCCTAGCAATTACAGGCCTGTCAGTCTCACGTCAGTGCCTGGTAAAATCATGGAGAAGATGATCCTTGAAGTTACTGAAGCGCACCTGGAGGACAATGCAGTCATTGGTCCCAGCCAACATGGGTTCACGAGGGGTAGGTCCTGCCTAACAAATTTGATTTCATTTTATGATAAGATCACCCATCTAGTCGATCAAGGGAAACCAGCTGATGTGATCTTTTTGGACTTCAGCAAAGCTTTTGACACGGTTTCCCACTGGACAAAACGTCCAGCATACAGCTAAACAAAAACATCATACGATGGGCGAGCAATTGGCTGACGGGCAGGGCTCAAAGGGTTGTGGTAAATGGGGCCACATCTGGATGATCACTAGTGGGGTCCCCCAAGGCTCCATTTTAGGGCCAGTCCTCTTCAATGTTTTTATAAATGATCTGGATGTAGGACTAGAAGGTGTTTTGAGGAAATTTGCTGACGACACCAAACTTGGAGGAGTTGCGGACTCGGACGAGGGTGGAAAGGCCTTGCAGAGAGATCTGGACAGATTGGAGAGCTGGGCAATCACCAACCGCATGAAGTTTAACAAGAGCAAGTGCCGGGTCCTGCACCTGGGACGGGGCAACCCTGGCTATACGTACAGACTGGGCGACGAGACGCTGGAGAGCAGCCCCGCAGAGAGGGATCTGGGGGTTGTGGTTGACAGCAAGCTGAATATGAGCCAGCAGTGTGCCCTGGCAGCCAGGAGGGCCAACCGTATCCTGGGGTGCATCAAGCACGGCATTGCTAGTCATTCGAGGGAAGTGATTGTCCCACTCTGCTCTGCGCTGGTGCAGCCTCACCTCGAGTACTGTGTGCAGTTCTGGGCACCACAGTACAAAAAGGGTGTAAAACTGTTGGAGAGTGTCCAGAGGAGGGTGACGAAGATGGAGAAGGGCCTAGAGGGGAAGACATAGGAAGAGCGGCTGAGGTCACTGGGCCTGTTCAGCCTGGAGGAGGCTGAGGGGGGACCTCATCGCAGTCTACAACTTCCTTGCGAGGGGGAGTGGAGAGGCAGGTGACCTATTCTCCGGTATCACCAGAGATAGGACCTGTGGGAATGGTGTCAAGCTGAGGCGGGGGAGGTTTAGGCTGGACATCAGGAAGAGGTTCTTCACGGAGAGGGTGGTCGCACACTGGAACAGGCTCCCCAGGGAAGCAGACACTGCACCAAGCCTGTCTGAATTTAAGAAGCATTTGGACTGTGCACTTTGTCACATGGTCTAAAATTTTAGTCAGACCTGTGCGGTGCCAGGAGTTGGACTGGATGATCCTTATGGGTCCCTTCCAACTCGGGATATTCTATGATTCTATAATTCTAGGAAGGGTGGTGGTGGGGGCTCTTCATATTAAAGAGTGTTTTGATGTTGAAGAGCTTGGGGTTGGGAATGATAAAGTTGAATGTCTATGGAGAAGGATCGGGAGAGGGCCTGTAGGGCTGACATTTGGTGGGGGTCTGTTATAGACCACCTCATCAGGATGAAGATATGGATAAGGCATTCTGCGAGCAGCTCGCAGAAGTTACACGATCACCAGCACTCGTTCTCATGGGAGACTTCAACTTCCCTGATACATGCTGGAAATACAATACTGCGCAGAGGAAGCAGTCCTGGAAGTTTCCAGAGTGCGTGGAAGACAGCTTCCTGACACAGCTGGTTCAAGAGCCTACCCGGGGAGGTGCCCCGCTAGACCTGCTCTTCACTGACAGAGGAGGACTGGTGGGAGGTGTGAAAGCTGGGGACTGTCCTGGGCAGAGTGACCATGAAATTGTAGAGTTTTCTATCCTTGGTGATGTCAGAAGGGATACTAACAAAACTGCTCTCCTGAACTTCCAGAGGGCGGACTTTGACCTGTTCAGGCTTTTTTTGCAGGGGTCCCTTGGTATCTCAGGGTACTTTACGCCCTGACCTGGAAGTCCCCTGTGATTGAGGTAGAGACTCACCCTCTGCGATCCAGAAAGAGACAGTCAGAGACCTGCTCCTCCATCTGGAATGTCACAAGTCCATGGGACCAGATGGGCTCCACTCTAGGGTGCTGAGGGAGCTGGCGGAGGTGATTGCCAAGCTGCTTTCCACCATCTACCAGTGTTCACGGTTGTCTGGAGAGGTCCCAGAGGACTGGGGGCTTGCCGATGTGACTCCCATCTACAAGAAGGGCCATAAGGAGGACCCAGGGAACTACAGTCCTGTCAGCCTGACCTCGGTTCCAGGGAAAGTTATGGTGCAAATCATCTTGGGTGGGATCACACGGCACACGTGTGGCATCCAGGGGATCAGGCCCACCCAGCACGGGTTCATTAAAGGCAGGTCGTGCTTGTCCAACCTCATCTCCTTCTATGACCGTGTGACCAGACTAGTAGATGAGGGAAAGGCTGTTGACGTAGTCTACTTAGACTTCTGCAAAGCCTTTGACATGGTCTCCCCCAGTATTCTCCTGGGGAAACTGGCTGCCTGTGGCCTGGACAGGTACACTCTTCTCTGGGTCAAGAACTGGCTGGAGGGCCGTGCCCAGCAGGTAGCGGTTAATGGAGTGAAGTCCAGCTGGCGTCCTGTTACAAGTGGTGCCCCCAGGGGTCGGTACTGGAGCCTATCTTGTTTAATATCTTTATTGATGACCTGGATGAGGGGATTGAGTGTACCCTCAGTAAGTTTGCAGGCGACACCAAGCTGGGAGGTAGTGTCGATCTGCCCGAGGGTAGGGTGGCCCTTCAGAGGGATCTGGATAGGCTGGACTCCAGGGCTGAGGCGAATGGGATGACGGTCAACAAGGCCAAGTGCCGGGTTCTGCACTTTGGCCACAATAACCCCATGCAGCACTATAGGCTTGGGGCACAGTCGCTAGAAGACTGTGAAGAGGAAAGGGACCTGGGAGTGTTGATTGATGCTCGGCTGAACATGAGCCAGCAGTGTGCCCAGGTGGCCAAGAAGGCCAATGGCATCCTGGCCTGTATCAGGAATAGTGCAGCCAGCAGGAGCGGGGAGCTGATCATCCCCCTGTACTCACCTTTGGTGAGGCCGCACCTTGAGTACTGTGTTCAGTTTTTGGCCCCCTCACTACAAGAAAGACATCGAGGCCCTGGAGCATGTCCAGAGAAGGGCAACAAAACTGGTGAGGGGTCTGGAGCACGAGACTTAGGAGGAGTGGCTGAGGGAGCTGGGGTTCTTTAATCTGGAGAAGAGGAGGCTCAAGGGAGACCTCATTGCACTCCACACCTTCCTGAAGGGTGGTTGTGATGAGGAGGGGGTCGGCCTCTTCTCTCAGATAACTAATGATAGGACTCGAGGAAATGGCCACAAGTTTTGACTGGGGAGATTTCAATTAGATATGAGGAAAAACATTTTCTCTCAAAGAGTGTGGTCAGGCACTGGAACAGCCTGCCCAGGGAGGTGGTGGAGTCATCGTCCCTCGCAGTGTTCAAGAAGCGCCTGGATGAGGTGCTAAGAGATATGATTTAATAGCTTAGTGGGTAGTATTGGTGACAGGAGGACGGTTGGACTTGATGACCTTGTAGGGCCTTCCCAACCCTGTGTTTCTGTGTTTCTATGATTCTAGGACAAGGTGATGAGGATAAGCCAGGGCAAGCCGGCTGCTCCTCCTGGAGCTCCTCCTCAGCCCTGCCCTGGCTGATGGCACCCATTGTCCTCCCTGGATGGGCAGTCCCCAAGCTCTCCCTTGGACTGGCCACATAGCACACGAGTGAAGAATTTGCATCTCCTCTGTTGTTGCTGAAGCAGCCTCAAACTCGCAGTTATTTGGCAGGAGACATCTGTATCGCCGCAGAGCTCTACATCTGAGCACTGCTGCCATGCAGGCCACAGGAGAGGCAGGGCCAGCATCCATGGAACTTGTGATTTTCAAAAGCTCCAATATTGAAAATAAATAAACTTCTTTACTTGTACTTGAAAGCGTTCTATGGGAGCCTTCCCACATAGTGTGTGTTGGGGATGAAGAGGGAAGGTGGGCTCAGGGATACCAGGGAAGGTGTGCTGTCCCACCAGAGGACAACCAGCTTTGGCGGGGAAGGGCATAAAACAGGGCTCACCAGAGAAGAGCCTGGGGGAACAATGCTGAAGCTGGGGGTGAGGCAGATGTCTCATCTGAAGTGCATCTACACCAATGCACCCAGCACGGGCAACAAACGGGAGGCGCTGGAAGCGACTGTGTGACAGGCTGACTACGGCCTAGTTGCCATAACTGAAACATGGTGGGATCACTGCCACGGCTGGAGTACTGCGATGGACGGCTACAAGCTCTTCAGAAGGGAGAGGCAAGGAAGGCAGGGTGGTGGTGTGGCTCTTCATATTAAAGAGTGTTTTGATGTTGAAGAGCTTGGGGTTGGGAATGATAAAGTTGAATGTCTATGGAGAAGGATCGGGGGAGGGCCTGTAGGGCTGACATTTGGTGGGGGTCTGTTATAGACCACCTCATCAGGATGGAGAGATGGATGAGGTCATGGCAGGCGTCCTGCAAGCGTTCTGCAAGCAGGAGCGCACAGTAACAGTTCATCATCACCTTACATTCCCTACTGCCCGACAACTGATTCCTCCCCTGTTTCCTCACTGGCTGAGTACTGCAGGTTCACAAACTTCTCAACGCCTTTCTATACCACATACGTACAATTTTATTTGACCAAATGTTAGTTTATCCTTTTTTTTTTTTTCTTTTTCCTTCTTCTCTCATGACTATAGATCCTGTGATTTGTGTTTTTACCGATTTCACACTGCTCGTCCTGTTTTTCCTAGCTATCCTCCTTATTTTGGGACGCCGGGACCTTCCTCTTCTCTGCTTAACAAACTCCCCACTGCTGTGCTGCTGTCGTGCCTGCACAATCCCTTTAGAATATGCAAGGTTAGTGGATTTCCCACCACAAAAACACCTTCTGTTGCAAAAGCACAGCTTTGTTTCTCACACCGGTGTCTGCGAGCACCGAGTGGATGCGCTGAGGACGGGAAGCAGCCCCGTGCTGCAGTGCCTGTCGGCATCTCAAACTGCAGGGCCCTTCGTGAAGTCATAGCGCCCTTTCATAAGCCAGGTGGTTGTGCTGGGAGCTCCGCCGTCACGCGGGACCAAAAGCAATGAAGAGTTCCTTCCCAGCTGTGACAGCGAATCTGTGTAGTGTGGCAGACTAAGGAGCTTGGGGTGGGGGACAGGAGAGGCTGTCGGACACAGCTGGAGCTGGGCAGTGGGCTGTGACCCTGGCCCCGAGCGAGGAGCCCGGCGGAGCCATCCTGGTCCCCCGCCTCCCCACAAATGCAGCACAGGGGCACCGGCCTGCTTCAGCGTGGGCTGGGGGCTGTGACCTCACAGAGGCGTTGCCGTGTGCTGTCTGTGACCTCAGGGCCGTGTCCCTATAAAGCACCGGCCAGCACCCCACGTCTGCCAGTGCGGTCGTACCTGGCTGTGAGCGATGGTTGACGACAGCAGCGTTTTCCTTGTCCCCGGCCTCCTGCTTGTGGTGACCGGGCTCTCCCTGCTCTCCAGGGGCCGGCGCCAAAAGGTACATGGGGCTTGAGGGTGGGGGGACATGAGGCTGGGATTCCGGGGGCAGGGGGTGTCGGCAGTGGCCCCACGGATCCCTCCCCAGGTTGGTGACTGTGCTGTGCTCCTGTGCCCACAGGGTGACGGTCTGTGCTGGCGAAAGTGGGGATGGCGGCTACAAGCAGCAGCAGCGGAGCCTGGTGAGTCCCCTTTGGGTTGGCCTCAGGACCGAGCAGCCCATCCCGATGGGCCCGAGGTGGCCCTGGTGCCTCTGTCCCACCGCAACTCAGACTCCCTCCCTGTTTTGCAGGCACCAAGCAGCTGTGCGGGTCAGGGCGCTGCTGCCCTGGCTGTACGGCGTGCATCAAGGCCAAGCAGGAGCTGCAGCAGCTGGTGCTGTCGGCACTGCCCAGGTGTGAGGCTGATGGGCTGAGGCCTGACTTCTGGCAAGCGGCATCGAAGGACGTGGAGGAGCTGGTGAAGCGGGGCAGCCTGTCCTGCTGTGGCTGCGACATCCCCAGGATCAAGAGCTGTCCTTGGAGCTGGAGCAACACCTCTCTGGAGCACGATGGAGGAGCCCCCACAGAGCCAGAGCCTCCGTGCCACGCAGCGCCCAGGAAGGAGACACATCCCGCAGACATCCCTGCAGAAGACCAACATCTGGACTCTGCCCTGAGCAAAACCAGCAGTGCGGAGGAGGCTGATGAGCTTCCTGGGAAGAGGCAGTGCCTAGAGATTCTGACAGCCCCCAGGAGCCCCAGGCTTGGGAAGCAGGCCTCCAAGCCAGGCAGCGGAGATGAAGAGCCACCGGCTGAGGTCTCCTCCTCCATGCAGCCACCAGAAACGGGGACGATCGTGCGTGAGAGTCTCCTTCGCCCAGATGAGGGGCGACAGCAGTGGGTGGAGGTGTCCCAGCAACCTCTCGGCTTGTCCGTGGACCTCTCAGCACTTCCCAGCCCAGCCAACACAGTGTTACGAAAAGACCAAGGCTGCCAAACCGACTTCGTCGTCATCCTGAGACCACTGGGGGCTGATGATGGTAATGGGAACCAGCCCCAAACTGCAGCGCCTGTCGACATCTCAGAGCTGCAGCTGAGGCTTGAGCAGCACAGCAAGGCCTGCATGCAGACAGCAAGCGAAGAAAACCTAGAAAGCTCCTCTGGGACAGTGCAGCAGTCAACTGAAGAGGAGCATGAAGCACTGCCCCAAAATGCCTGTTCTGGCCCCCTGCCACCACAATGTCCCTGTGTCGCCTTCCTCAAATACAAGCCTCTCCTCCATCCGGACCAGGTCAAGAGGAACTGGAAGAAGCACGGGGCCTCCACTGTCTGCCCAGCGGCCTCTGGACCACCATGCTCCTGCCCTCAGCCTGTCCATTTCCACAGGCCCGAGGCCACGTTCATGCCTCAGGAGCTGCAGCACCGCGGGGACCAGCTCGGCCCGGAGCGCCCATGCCAGCGAGCAGTGCCCTGGGAGGAGGGTGGCTGGGCAGCCCCAAGGGCTCACACACACTACACCAAGAACGGCTGGTGTAGCCACAGCATGGACACAGCTCCCAAGGGTGAAATTCTGAGGACGCCCTATGGGTTGCCGAATGCGTGGGCAGGACAAGAGCCCACCGCAGTCTACCCAGCCCTCAGGCCCGTGATCCAAACTACAAGCCTGAGGCGTGAGCACCGTCGGAAGCACCGCAGACACTTTGTGGGACCAGCCGCAGGAGCCCCACAAGGCCAGTGGGGCAGCAGCAGCGAGCAGACCCAATGCTCTGACAGCAGCTTCCACCTCCGGGCTGCGGCTGTCCCTCAGAAAGGAAACACCAGTGCGGAGGTGAGCACGGCGTCTGAAACATCTGGGGCTGAGGCAGGCACCGGGGGACCTAAGTGGTGGCCTTGGAGGAAGAAGTGCCCTGGCAACGTCGAGAGCTCCCCAGATCGCGGGGCCTGCTCCCAGGGCACCGACAGCCAACAAAAGTGGACAGGCAGCAACCTCCCTCGGGGAAATGCACGGGCCAGGCCAGCTCCCAGCTCAGCCTCCACAAGAGCCCAGGAGCCCCATGGCTACTCCAGCTCGTCGTCTTCAGAGCACTGCAGTGCCCCCATCACCAGATACCTGTGCTCGTGTCACTTGCGCCAAACCTGTGGCACCCAGGGCACTGCAGCGGAACCAAATGGCAACAGCATCCGCTCGGTCTGGGATAGGATTTGCTGTCGGCAGCAGAAGATGTCTGCATCGCCGCAGAGCTCTACATCTGAGCACTGCTGCCATGCAGGCTACAGGAGAGGCAGGGCCAGCGTCCATGGAGCTTGTGATTTTCAAAAGCTCCAATATTGAAAATAAATAAACTTATTTGTGTAAATAAACTTATAGGTATGGGAGCATTCCTGCATAGTGGGTGTTGGGATGAAGAGGGAAGGTGGGCTCAGGGATACCAGGGAAGGTGTGCTGTCCCACCAGAGGACAACCAGCTTTGGCGGGGAAGGGCATAAAACAGGGCTCACCAGAGAAGAGCCTGGGGGAACAATGCTGAAGCTGGGGGTGAGGCAGATGTCTCATGTGAAGTGCATCTACACCAATGCACGCAGCACGGGCAACAAACCGGAGGAGCTGGAAGCGACTGTGTGACAGGCTGACTACGGCCTAGTTGCCATAACTGAAACATGGTGGGATCACTGCCACGGCTGGAGTACTGCGATGGACGGCTACAAGCTCTTCAGAAGGGAGAGGCAAGTTGGTGATGGCAAAGTTGAGAGCCTCTGGGTAAGGATTAGGGGACGAACAAATAAAGGGGATGTTGTTGCGGGAGTCTATTACAGACCACCTGGCCAGGATGACAATGCTGATGAATTAGTTTATGGAACTAAGAGATGCCTCGAGATTAACTCCCCTTGTCCTTATGGGGGAGTTCAACTTGCCAGAAGTCAACTGGGATCACCACACGGCTGACACGAGCAAGTCCAGGAGGTTCATAAAGCACCTAGATGATAACTTCTCGGTGCAGGTGCTAAGGGAGCCAACTAGGAAAGGTGCCCTCCTGATCTGTTGCTGGAGAACAGAGAGGGTCCTGTGGGGGACGTGGTCATTGGTGGCCGTCTCGGCCATAGAGACCATGAAGTGGTTGAGTTTAAAATTTTTGACGACAGAAGGAAAACTGTCACCAAAACTTCAGCCCTGGATATGGGGAAAGCAGACTTCAGGCTGCTCAGGGAACTAGTCAGCAAGGTCCCCTGGGAAACTGCTTTTGAAGGCATTGGCGTCCATCAGCGCTGGTCAGTCTTTAAGCACTGCCTCCTAAAAGCACAAGATCAGGCGATTCCCAAATATCGGAAGTCAAGCAGGCGGGGCAGAAGGCTGGCCTGGCTGATCTCCTACTGGAGCTTAGGCGAAAAAAGAAAACATACGGCTGCTGGAAGGAGGGTCAGGCAACGTGGAAGGAATACAGGGACACTGTTCGCGTCTGAAGGGAGAAAATTTGTGTAGCTAAAGCCCAACTAGAGTTGAAGCTGGCCAAGTCTGTGGGAGACAATAAAAACGTTTTTTTTAGATATGTGAACAGAAAAAGGAGGACCAAAGGAAACATAGGTCCGCTACTGGATGGGGAAGGTCACCTCACAGACAAGGACTTAGGTAAAGCAGAGACGTTTAACGCCTTCTTTGCCTCTGTCTTCAACAGTGATGATGGGCTTCGGGACCCAGGGTACCCTGAGCTGGAGGACCATGACAGTGGGAATGATAAACTCCCAACCGACCGTGAACGTGTGCGGGATTTGCTGCTCCACCTGGATCCATACAAGTCCATGGGTCCGGATGGGATTCATCCCAGGGTGCTTAAGGAGCTGGCTGACGTCATCGCGGGACCTCTTTCAATTATTTTTCAACGGTCTTGGGAATCTGGAGAGGTCCCAGCAGACTGGAAGCTGGCAAATGTTGAGCCAATTTTCAAGAAGGGCAAAAAAGAAGACCCTAGCAATTACAGGCCTGTCAGTCTCACGTCAGTGCCTGGTAAAATCATGGAGAAGATGATCCTTGAAGTTACTGAAGCGCACCTGGAGGACAATGCAGTCATTGGTCCCAGCCAACATGGGCTCACGAGGGGTAGGTCCTGCCTAACAAATTTGATTTCATTTTATGATAAGATCACCCATCTAGTCAATCAAGGGAAACCAGCTGATGTGATCTTTTTGGACTTCAGCAAAGCTTTTGACACGGTTTCCCACTGGACAAAATGTCCAGCATACAGCTAAACAAAAACATCATACGATGGGCGAGCAATTGGCTGACGGGCAGGGCTCAAAGGGTTGTGGTAAATGGGGCCACATCTGGCTGGCGGATGATCACTAGTGGGGTCCCCCAAGGCTCCATTTTAGGGCCAGTCCTCTTCAATGTTTTTATAAATGATCTGGATGTAGGACTAGAAGGTGTTTTGAGGAAATTTGCTGACGACACCAAACTTGGAGGAGCTGCGGACTCGGACGAGGGTGGAAAGGCCTTGCAGAGAGATCTGGACAGATTGGAGAGCTGGGCAATCACCAACTGCATGAAGTTTAACAAGAGCAAGTGCCGGGTCCTGCACCTGGGACGGGGCAACCCTGGCTATACGTACAGACTGGGCGACGAGATGCCGGAGAGCAGCCCCGCAGAGAGGGATCTGGGGGTTGTGGTTGACAGCAAGCTGAATATGAGCCAGCAGTGTGCCCTGGCAGCCAGGAGGGCCAACCGTATCCTGGGGTGCATCAAGCACGGCATTGCTAGTCATTCGAGGGAAGTGATTGTCCCACTCTGCTCTGCGCTGGTGCAGCCTCACCTCGAGTACTGTGTGCAGTTCTGGGCACCACAGTACAAAAAGGGTGTAAAACTGTTGGAGAGTGTCCAGAGGAGGGTGACGAAGATGGAGAAGGGCCTAGAGGGGAAGACATAGGAAGAGCGGCTGAGGTCACTGGGCCTGTTCAGCCTGGAGGAGGCTGAGGGGGGACCTCATCGCAGTCTACAACTTCCTTGCGAGGGGGAGTGGAGAGGCAGGTGACCTATTCTCCGGTATCACCAGAGATAGGACCTGTGGGAATGGTGTCAAGCTGAGGCGGGGGAGGTTTAGGCTGGACATCAGGAAGAGGTTCTTCACGGAGAGGGTGGTCGCACACTGGAACAGGCTCCCCAGGGAAGCAGACACTGCACCAAGCCTGTCTGAATTTAAGAAGCATTTGGACTGTGCACTTTGTCACATGGTCTAAAATTTTAGTCAGACCTGTGCGGTGCCAGGAGTTGGACTGGATGATCCTTATGGGTCCCTTCCAACTCGGGATATTCTATGATTCTATAATTCTAGGAAGGGTGGTGGTGGGGGCTCTTCATATTAAAGAGTGTTTTGATGTTGAAGAGCTTGGGGTTGGGAATGATAAAGTTGAATGTCTATGGAGAAGGATCGGGAGAGGGCCTGTAGGGCTGACATTTGGTGGGGGTCTGTTATAGACCACCTCATCAGGATGAAGATATGGATTAGGCATTCTGCGAGCAGCTCGCAGAAGTTACACGATCACCAGCACTCGTTCTCATGGGAGACTTCAACTTCCCTGATACATGCTGGAAATACAATACTGCGCAGAGGAAGCAGTCCTGGAAGTTTCTAGAGTGCATGGAAGACAGCTTCCTGGCACAGCTGGTTCAAGAGCCTACCCGGGGAGGTGCCCCACTAGACCTGCTCTTCACTGACAGAGGAGGACTGGTGGGAGGTGTGAAAGCTGGGGACTGTCCTGGGCAGAGTGACCATGAAATTGTAGAGTTTTCTATCCTTGGTGATGTCAGAAGGGATACTAACAAAACTGCTCTCCTGAACTTCCAGAGGGCGGACTTTGACCTGTTCAGGCTTTTTTTGCAGGGGTCCCTTGGCATCTCAGGGTACTTTACGCCCTGACCTGGAAGTCCCCTGTGATTGAGGTAGAGACTCACCCTCTGCGATCCAGAAAGAGACAGTCAGAGACCTGCTCCTCCATCTGGAATGTCACAAGTCCATGGGACCAGATGGGCTCCACTCTAGGGTGCTGAGGGAGCTGGCGGAGGTGATTGCCAAGCTGCTTTCCACCATCTACCAGTGTTCACGGTTGTCTGGAGAGGTCCCAGAGGACTGGGGGCTTGCCGATGTGACTCCCATCTACAAGAAGGGCCATAAGGAGGACCCAGGGAACTACAGTCCTGTCAGCCTGACCTCGGTTCCAGGGAAAGTTATGGTGCAAATCATCTTGGGTGGGATCACACGGCACACGTGTGGCATCCAGGGGATCAGGCCCACCCAGCACGGGTTCATTAAAGGCAGGTCGTGCTTGTCCAACCTCATCTCCTTCTATGACCGTGTGACCAGACTAGTAGATGAGGGAAAGGCTGTTGACGTAGTCTACTTAGACTTCTGCAAAGCCTTTGACATGGTCTCCCCCAGTATTCTCCTGGGGAAACTGGCTGCCTGTGGCCTGGACAGGTACACTCTTCTCTGGGTCAAGAACTGGCTGGAGGGCCGTGCCCAGCAGGTAGCGGTTAATGGAGTGAAGTCCAGCTGGCGTCCTGTTACAAGTGGTGCCCCCAGGGGTCGGTACTGGAGCCTATCTTGTTTAATATCTTTATTGATGACCTGGATGAGGGGATTGAGTGTACCCTCAGTAAGTTTGCAGGCGACACCAAGCTGGGAGGTAGTGTCGATCTGCCCGAGGGTAGGGTGGCCCTTCAGAGGGATCTGGATAGGCTGGACTCCAGGGCTGAGGCTGACGGTCAACAAGGCCATGGGATGACGGTCAACAAGGCCAAGTGCCGGGTTCTGCACTTTGGCCACAATAACCCCATGCAGCACTATAGGCTTGGGGCACAGTCGCTAGAAGACTGTGAAGAGGAAAGGGACCTGGGAGTGTTGATTGATGCTCGGCTGAACATGAGCCAGCAGTGTGCCCAGGTGGCCAAGAAGGCCAATGGCATCCTGGCCTGTATCAGGAATAGTGCAGCCAGCAGGAGCGGGGAGCTGATCATCCCCCTGTACTCACCTTTGGTGAGGCCGCACCTTGAGTACTGCGTTCAGTTTTTGGCCCCCTCACTACAGAAAAGACATCGAGGCCCTGGAGCATGTCCAGAGAAGGGCAACAAAACTGGTGAGGGGTCTGGAGCACGAGACTTAGGAGGAGTGGCTGAGGGAGCTGGGGTTCTTTAATCTGGAGAAGAGGAGGCTCAAGGGAGACCTCATTGCACTCCACACCTTCCTGAAGGGTGGTTGTGATGAGGAGGGGGTCGGCCTCTTCTCTCAGATAACTAATGATAGGACTCGAGGAAATGGCCACAAGTTTTGACTGGGGAGATTTCAATTAGATATGAGGAAAAACATTTTCTCTCAAAGAGTGTGGTCAGGCACTGGAACAGCCTGCCCAGGGAGGTGGTGGAGTCATCGTCCCTCGCAGTGTTCAAGAAGCGCCTGGATGAGGTGCTAAGAGATATGATTTAATAGCTTAGTGGGTAGTATTGGTGACAGGAGGACGGTTGGACTTGATGACCTTGTAGGGCCTTCCCAACCCTGTGTTTCTGTGTTTCTATGATTCTAGGACAAGGTGATGAGGATAAGCCAGGGCAAGCCGGCTGCTCCTCCTGGAGCTCCTCCTCAGCCCTGCCCTGGCTGATGGCACCCATTGTCCTCCCTGGATGGGCAGTCCCCAAGCTCTCCCTTGGACTGGCCACATAGCACACGAGTGAAGAATTTGCGTCTCCTCTGTTTTTGCTGAAGCAGCCTCAAACTCGCAGTTATTTGGCAGGAGACATCTGTATCGCCGCAGAGCTCTACATCTGAGCACTGCTGCCATGCAGGCCACAGGAGAGGCAGGGCCAGCATCCATGGAACCTGTGATTTTCAAAAGCTCCAATATTGAAAATAAATAAACTTCTTTACTTGTACTTGGAAGCGTTCTATGGGAGCCTTCCCACATAGTGTGTGTTGGGGATGAAGAGGGAAGGTGGGCTCAGGGATACCAGGGAAGGTGTGCTGTCCCACCAGAGGACAACCAGCTTTGGCGGGGAAGGGCATAAAACAGGGCTCACCAGAGAAGAGCCTGGGGGAACAATGCTGAAGCTGGGGGTGAGGCAGATGTCTCATCTGAAGTGCATCTACACCAATGCACCCAGCACGGGCAACAAACAGGAGGCGCTGGAAGCGACTGTGTGACAGGCTGACTACGGCCTAGTTGCCATAACTGAAACATGGTGGGATCACTGCCACGGCTGGAGTACTGCGATGGACGGCTACAAGCTCTTCAGAAGGGAGAGGCAAGGAAGGCAGGGTGGTGGTGTGGCTCTTCATATTAAAGAGTGTTTTGATGTTGAAGAGCTTGGGGTTGGGAATGATAAAGTTGAATGTCTATGGAGAAGGATCGGGGGAGGGCCTGTAGGGCTGACATTTGGTGGGGGTCTGTTATAGACCACCTCATCAGGATGGAGAGATGGATGAGGTATGGCAGGCGTCCTGCAAGCGTCCTGCAAGCAGGAGCGCACAGTAACAGTTCATCATCACCTTACATTCCCTACTGCCCGACAACTGATTCCTCCCCTGTTTCCTCACTGGCTGAGTACTGCAGGTTCACAAACTTCTCAACGCCTTTCTATACCACATACGTACAATTTTATTTGACCAAATGTTAGTTTATCCTTTTTTTTTTTTTCTTTTTCCTTCTTCTCTCATGACTATAGATCCTGTGATTTGTGTTTTTACCGATTTCACACTGCTCGTCCTGTTTTTCCTAGCTATCCTCCTTATTTTGGGACGCCGGGACCTTCCTCTTCTCTGCTTAACAAACTCCCCACTGCTGTGCTGCTGTCGTGCCTGCACAATCCCTTTAGAATATGCAAGGTTAGTGGATTTCCCACCACAAAAACACCTTCTGTTGCAAAAGCACAGCTTTGTTTCTCACACCGGTGTCTGCGAGCACCGAGTGGATGCGCTGAGGACGGGAAGCAGCCCCGTGCTGCAGTGCCTGTCGGCATCTCAAACTGCAGGGCCCTTCGTGAAGTCATAGCGCCCTTTCATAAGCCAGGTGGTTGTGCTGGGAGCTCCGCCGTCACGCGGGACCAAAAGCAATGAAGAGTTCCTTCCCAGCTGTGACAGCGAATCTGTGTAGTGTGGCAGACTAAGGAGCTTGGGGTGGGGGACAGGAGAGGCTGTCGGACACAGCTGGAGCTGGGCAGTGGGCTGTGACCCTGGCCCCGAGCGAGGAGCCCGGCGGAGCCATCCTGGTCCCCCGCCTCCCCACAGGATGCAGCACAGGGGCACCGGCCTGCTTCAGCGTGGGCTGGGGGCTGTGACCTCACAGAGGCGTTGCCGTGTGCTGTCTGTGACCTCAGGGCCGTGTCCCTATAAAGCACCGGCCAGCACCCCACGTCTGCCAGTGCGGTCGTACCTGGCTGTGAGCGATGGTTGACGACAGCAGCGTTTTCCTTGTCCCCGGCCTCCTGCTTGTGGTGACCGGGCTCTCCCTGCTCTCCAGGGGCCGGCGCCAAAAGGTACATGGGGCTTGAGGGTGGGGGGACATGAGGCTGGGATTCCGGGGGCAGGGGGTGTCGGCAGTGGCCCCACGGATCCCTCCCCAGGTTGGTGACTGTGCTGTGCTCCTGTGCCCACAGGGTGATGGTCTGTGCTGGCGAAAGTGGGGATGGCGGCTACAAGCAGCAGCAGCGGAGCCTGGTGAGTCCCCTTTGGGTTGGCCTCAGGACCGAGCAGCCCATCCCGATGGGCCCGAGGTGGCCCTGGTGCCTCTGTCCCACCGCAACTCAGACTCCCTCCCTGTTTTGCAGGCACCAAGCAGCTGTGCGGGTCAGGGCGCTGCTGCCCTGGCTGTACGGCGTGCATCAAGGCCAAGCAGGAGTTGCAGCAGCTGGTGCTGTCGGCACTGCCCAGGTGTGAGGCTGATGGGCTGAGGCCTGACTTCTGGCAAGCGGCATCGAAGGACCTGGAGGGGCTGATGAAGCGGGGCAGCCTGTCCTGCTGTGGCTGCGACATCCCCAGGATCAAGAGCTGTCCTCGGAGCTGGAGCAACACCTCTCTGGAGCACGATGGAGGAGCCCCCACAGAGCCAGAGCCTCCGTGCCACGCAGCGCCCAGGAAGGAGACACATCCCGCAGACATCCCTGCAGAAGACCAACATCTGGACTCTGCCCTGAGCAAAACCAGCAGTGCGGAGGAGGCTGATGAGCTTCCTGGGAAGAGGCAGTGCCTAGAGATTGTGACAGCCCCCAGGAGCCCCAGGCTTGGGAAGCAGGCCTCCAAGCCAGGCAGCGGAGATGAAGAGCCACCGGCTGAGGTCTCCTCCTCCATGCAGCCACCAGAAACGGGGACGATCGTGCGTGAGAGTTTCCTTCGCCCAGATGAGGGGCGACAGCAGTGGGTGGAGGTGTCCCAGCAACCTCTCGGCTTGTCCGTGGACCTCTCAGCACTTCCCAGCCCAGCCAACACAGTGTTACGAAAAGACCAAGGCTGCCAAACCGACTTCGTCATCATCCTGAGACCACTGGGGGCTGATGATGGTAATGGGAACCAGCCCCAAACTGCAGCGCCTGTCGACATCTCAGAGCTGCAGCTGAGGCTTGAGCAGCACAGCAAGGCCTGCATGCAGACAGCAAGCGAAGAAAACCTAGAAAGCTCCTCTGGGACAGTGCAGCAGTCAACTGAAGAGGAGCATGAAGCACTGCCCCAAAATGCCTGTTCTGGCCCCCTGCCACCACAATGTCCCTGTGTCGCCTTCCTCAAATACAAGCCTCTCCTCCATCCGGACCAGGTCAAGAGGAACTGGAAGAAGCACGGGGCCTCCACTGTCTGCCCAGCGGCCTCTGGACCACCATGCTCCTGCCCTCAGCCTGTCCATTTCCACAGGCCCGAGGCCACGTTCATGCCTCAGGAGCTGCAGCACCGCGGGGACCAGCTCGGCCCGGAGCGCCCATGCCAGCGAGCAGTGCCCTGGGAGGAGGGTGGCTGGGCAGCCCCAAGGGCTCACACACACTACACCAAGAACGGCTGGTGTAGCCACAGCATGGACACAGCTCCCAAGGGTGAAATTCTGAGGACGCCCTATGGGTTGCCGAATGCGTGGGCAGGACAAGAGCCCACCGCAGTCTACCCAGCCCTCAGGCCCGTGATCCAAACTACAAGCCTGAGGCGTGAGCACCGTCGGAAGCACCGCAGACACTTTGTGGGACCAGCCGCAGGAGCCCCACAAGGCCAGTGGGGCAGCAGCAGCGAGCAGACCCAATGCTCTGACAGCAGCTTCCACCTCCGGGCTGCGGCTGTCCCTCAGAAAGGAAACACCAGTGCGGAGGTGAGCACGGCGTCTGAAACAGCTGGGGCTGAGGCAGGCACCAGGGGACCTAAGTGGTGGCCTTGGAGGAAGAAGTGCCCTGGCAACGTCGAGAGCTCCCCAGATCGCGGGGCCTGCTCCCAGGGCACCGACAGCCAACAAAAGTGGACAGGCAGCAACCTCCCTCGGGGAAATGCACAGGCCAGGCCAGCTCCCAGCTCAGCCTCCACAAGAGCCCAGGAGCCCCATGGCTACTCCAGCTCGTCGTCTTCAGAGCACTGCAGTGCCCCTATCACCAGATACCCGTGCTCGTGTCACTTGCGCCAAACCTGTGGCACCCAGGGCACTGCAGCGGAACCGAACGGCAACAGCATCCGCTCGGTCTGGGATAGGATTTGCTGTCGGCAGCAGAAGATGTCTGCATCGCCGCAGAGCTCTACATCTGAGCACTGCTGCCATGCAGGCTACAGGAGAGGCAGGGCCAGCGTCCATGGAGCTTGTGATTTTCAAAAGCTCCAATACTGAAAATAAATAAACTTATTTGTGTAAATAAACTTATAGGTATGGGAGCCTTCCTGCATAGTGTGTGTTGGGATGAAGAGGGAAGGTGGGCTCAGGGATACCAGGGAAGGTGTGCTGACCCACCAGAGGACAACCAGCTTTGGCGGGGAAGGGCATAAAACAGGGCTCACCAGAGAAGAGCCTGGGGGAACAATGCTGAAGCTGGGGGTGAGGCAGATGTCTCATCTGAAGTGCATCTACACCAATGCACGCAGCACGGGCAACAAACCGGAGGAGCTGGAAGCGACTGTGTGACAGGCTGACTACGGCCTAGTTGCCATAACTGAAACATGGTGGGATCACTGCCACGGCTGGAGTACTGCGATGGACGGCTACAAGCTCTTCAGAAGGGAGAGGCAAGTTGGTGATGGCAAAGTTGAGAGCCTCTGGGTAAGGATTAGGGGACGAACAAATAAAGGGGATGTTGTTGCGGGAGTCTATTACAGACCACCTGGCCAGGATGACAATGCTGATGAATTAGTTTATGGAACTAAGAGATGCCTCGAGATTAACTCCCCTTGTCCTTATGGGGGAGTTCAACTTGCCAGAAGTCAACTGGGATCACCACACGGCTGACACGAGCAAGTCCAGGAGGTTCATAAAGCACCTAGATGATAACTTCTCGGTGCAGGTGCTAAGGGAGCCAACTAGGAAAGGTGCCCTCCTGATCTGTTGCTGGAGAACAGAGAGGGTCTTGTGGGGGACGTGGTCATTGGTGGCCGTCTTGGCCATAGAGACCATGAAGTGGTTGAGTTTAAAATTTTTGACGACAGAAGGAAAACTGTCACCAAAACTTCAGCCCTGGATATGGGGAAAGCAGACTTCAGGCTGCTCAGGGAACTAGTCAGCAAGGTCCCCTGGGAAACTGCTTTTGAAGGCATTGGCGTCCATCAGCGCTGGTCAGTCTTTAAGCACTGCCTCCTAAAAGCACAAGATCAGGCGATTCCCAAATATCGGAAGTCAAGCAGGCGGGGCAGAAGGCTGGCCTGGCTGATCTCCTACTGGAGCTTAGGCGAAAAAAGAAAACATACGGCTGCTGGAAGGAGGGTCAGGCAACGTGGAAGGAATACAGGGACACTGTTCGCGTCTGAAGGGAGAAAATTTGTGTAGCTAAAGCCCAACTAGAGTTGAAGCTGGCCAAGTCTGTGGGAGACAATAAAAACGTTTTTTTTAGATATGTGAACAGAAAAAGGAGGACCAAAGGAAACATAGGTCCGCTACTGGATGGGGAAGGTCACCTCACAGACAAGGACTTAGGTAAAGCAGAGACGTTTAACGCCTTCTTTGCCTCTGTCTTCAACAGTGATGATGGGCTTCGGGACCCAGGGTACCCTGAGCTGGAGGACCATGACAGTGGGAATGATAAACTCCCAACCGACCCTGAACGTGTGCGGGATTTGCTGCTCCACCTGGATCCATACAAGTCCATGGGTCCGGATGGGATTCATCCCAGGGTGCTTAAGGAGCTGGCTGACGTCATCGCGGGACCTCTTTCAATTATTTTTCAATGGTCTTGGGAATCTGGAGAGGTCCCAGCAGACTGGAAGCTGGCAAATGTTGAGCCAATTTTCAAGAAGGGCAAAAAAGAAGACCCTAGCAATTACAGGCCTGTCAGTCTCACGTCAGTGCCTGGTAAAATCATGGAGAAGATGATCCTTGAAGTTACTGAAGCGCACCTGGAGGACAATGCAGTCATTGGTCCCAGCCAACATGGGCTCACGAGGGGTAGGTCCTGCCTAACAAATTTGATTTCATTTTATGATAAGATCACCCATCTAGTCAATCAAGGGAAACCAGCTGATGTGATCTTTTTGGACTTCAGCAAAGCTTTTGACACGGTTTCCCACTGGACAAAATGTCCAGCATACAGCTAAACAAAAACATCATACGATGGGCGAGCAATTGGCTGACGGGCAGGGCTCAAAGGGTTGTGGTAAATGGGGCCACATCTGGCTGGCGGATGATCACTAGTGGGGTCCCCCAAGGCTCCATTTTAGGGCCAGTCCTCTTCAATGTTTTTATAAATGATCTGGATGTAGGACTAGAAGGTGTTTTGAGGAAATTTGCTGACGACACCAAACTTGGAGGAGTTGCGGACTCGGACGAGGGTGGAAAGGCCTTGCAGAGAGATCTGGACAGATTGGAGAGCTGGGCAATCACCAACCGCATGAAGTTTAACAAGAGCAAGTGCCGGGTCCTGCACCTGGGACGGGGCAACCCTGGCTATACGTACAGACTGGGCGACGAGACGCTGGAGAGCAGCCCCGCAGAGAGGGATCTGGGGGTTGTGGTTGACAGCAAGCTGAATATGAGCCAGCAGTGTGCCCTGGCAGCCAGGAGGGCCAACCGTATCCTGGGGTGCATCAAGCACGGCATTGCTAGTCATTCGAGGGAAGTGATTGTCCCACTCTGCTCTGCGCTGGTGCAGCCTCACCTCGAGTACTGTGTGCAGTTCTGGGCACCACAGTACAAAAAGGGTGTAAAACTGTTGGAGAGTGTCCAGAGGAGGGTGACGAAGATGGAGAAGGGCCTAGAGGGGAAGACATAGGAAGAGCGGCTGAGGTCACTGGGCCTGTTCAGCCTGGAGGAGGCTGAGGGGGGACCTCATCGCAGTCTACAACTTCCTTGCGAGGGGGAGTGGAGAGGCAGGTGACCTATTCTCCGGTATCACCAGAGATAGGACCTGTGGGAATGGTGTCAAGCTGAGGCGGGGGAGGTTTAGGCTGGACATCAGGAAGAGGTTCTTCACGGAGAGGGTGGTCGCACACTGGAACAGGCTCCCCAGGGAAGCAGACACTGCACCAAGCCTGTCTGAATTTAAGAAGCATTTGGACTGTGCACTTTGTCACATGGTCTAAAATTTTAGTCAGACCTGTGCGGTGCCAGGAGTTGGACTGGATGATCCTTATGGGTCCCTTCCAACTCGGGATATTCTATGATTCTATAATTCTAGGAAGGGTGGTGGTGGGGGCTCTTCATATTAAAGAGTGTTTTGATGTTGAAGAGCTTGGGGTTGGGAATGATAAAGTTGAATGTCTATGGAGAAGGATCGGGAGAGGGCCTGTAGGGCTGACATTTGGTGGGGGTCTGTTATAGACCACCTCATCAGGATGAAGATATGGATAAGGCATTCTGCGAGCAGCTCGCAGAAGTTACACGATCACCAGCACTCGTTCTCATGGGAGACTTCAACTTCCCTGATACATGGTGGAAATACAATACTGCGCAGAGGAAGCAGTCCTGGAAGTTTCCAGAGTGCGTGGAAGACAGCTTCCTGACACAGCTGGTTCAAGAGCCTACCCGGGGAGGTGCCCCACTAGACCTGCTCTTCACTGACAGAGGAGGACTGGTGGGAGGTGTGAAAGCTGGGGACTGTCCTGGGCAGAGTGACCATGAAATTGTAGAGTTTTCTATCCTTGGTGATGTCAGAAGGGATACTAACAAAACTGCTCTCCTGAACTTCCAGAGGGCGGACTTTGACCTGTTCAGGCTTTTTTTGCAGGGGTCCCTTGGCATCTCAGGGTACTTTACGCCCTGACCTGGAAGTCCCCTGTGATTGAGGTAGAGACTCACCCTCTGCGATCCAGAAAGAGACAGTCAGAGACCTGCTCCTCCATCTGGAATGTCACAAGTCCATGGGACCAGATGGGCTCCACTCTAGGGTGCTGAGGGAGCTGGCGGAGGTGATTGCCAAGCTGCTTTCCACCATCTACCAGTGTTCACGGTTGTCTGGAGAGGTCCCAGAGGACTGGGGGCTTGCCGATGTGACTCCCATCTACAAGAAGGGCCATAAGGAGGACCCAGGGAACTACAGTCCTGTCAGCCTGACCTCGGTTCCAGGGAAAGTTATGGTGCAAATCATCTTGGGTGGGATCACACGGCACACGTGTGGCATCCAGGGGATCAGGCCCACCCAGCACGGGTTCATTAAAGGCAGGTCGTGCTTGTCCAACCTCATCTCCTTCTATGACCGTGTGACCAGACTAGTAGATGAGGGAAAGGCTGTTGACGTAGTCTACTTAGACTTCTGCAAAGCCTTTGACATGGTCTCCCCCAGTATTCTCCTGGGGAAACTGGCTGCCTGTGGCCTGGACAGGTACACTCTTCTCTGGGTCAAGAACTGGCTGGAGGGCCGTGCCCAGCAGGTAGCGGTTAATGGAGTGAAGTCCAGCTGGCGTCCTGTTACAAGTGGTGCCCCCAGGGGTCGGTACTGGAGCCTATCTTGTTTAATATCTTTATTGATGACCTGGATGAGGGGATTGAGTGTACCCTCAGTAAGTTTGCAGGCGACACCAAGCTGGGAGGTAGTGTCGATCTGCCCGAGGGTAGGGTGGCCCTTCAGAGGGATCTGGATAGGCTGGACTCCAGGGCTGAGGCTGACGGTCAACAAGGCCATGGGATGACGGTCAACAAGGCCAAGTGCCGGGTTCTGCACTTTGGCCACAATAACCCCATGCAGCACTATAGGCTTGGGGCACAGTCGCTAGAAGACTGTGAAGAGGAAAGGGACCTGGGAGTGTTGATTGATGCTCGGCTGAACATGAGCCAGCAGTGTGCCCAGGTGGCCAAGAAGGCCAATGGCATCCTGGCCTGTATCAGGAATAGTGCAGCCAGCAGGAGCGGGGAGCTGATCATCCCCCTGTACTCACCTTTGGTGAGGCCGCACCTTGAGTACTGCGTTCAGTTTTTGGCCCCCTCACTACAGAAAAGACATCGAGGCCCTGGAGCATGTCCAGAGAAGGGCAACAAAACTGGTGAGGGGTCTGGAGCACGAGACTTAGGAGGAGTGGCTGAGGGAGCTGGGGTTCTTTAATCTGGAGAAGAGGAGGCTCAAGGGAGACCTCATTGCACTCCACACCTTCCTGAAGGGTGGTTGTGATGAGGAGGGGGTCGGCCTCTTCTCTCAGATAACTAATGATAGGACTCGAGGAAATGGCCACAAGTTTTGACTGGGGAGATTTCAATTAGATATGAGGAAAAACATTTTCTCTCAAAGAGTGTGGTCAGGCACTGGAACAGCCTGCCCAGGGAGGTGGTGGAGTCATCGTCCCTCGCAGTGTTCAAGAAGCGCCTGGATGAGGTGCTAAGAGATATGATTTAATAGCTTAGTGGGTAGTATTGGTGACAGGAGGACGGTTGGACTTGATGACCTTGTAGGGCCTTCCCAACCCTGTGTTTCTGTGTTTCTATGATTCTAGGACAAGGTGATGAGGATAAGCCAGGGCAAGCCGGCTGCTCCTCCTGGAGCTCCTCCTCAGCCCTGCCCTGGCTGATGGCACCCATTGTCCTCCCTGGATGGGCAGTCCCCAAGCTCTCCCTTGGACTGGCCACATAGCACACGAGTGAAGAATTTGCGTCTCCTCTGTTGTTGCTGAAGCAGCCTCAAACTCGCAGTTATTTGGCAGGAGACATCTGTATCGCCGCAGAGCTCTACATCTGAGCACTGCTGCCATGCAGGCCACAGGAGAGGCAGGGCCAGCATCCATGGAACCTGTGATTTTCAAAAGCTCCAATATTGAAAATAAATAAACTTCTTTACTTGTACTTGAAAGCGTTCTATGGGAGCCTTCCCACATAGTGTGTGTTGGGGATGAAGAGGGAAGGTGGGCTCAGGGATACCAGGGAAGGTGTGCTGTCCCACCAGAGGACAACCAGCTTTGGCGGGGAAGGGCATAAAACAGGGCTCACCAGAGAAGAGCCTGGGGGAACAATGCTGAAGCTGGGGGTGAGGCAGATGTCTCATCTGAAGTGCATCTACACCAATGCACCCAGCACGGGCAACAAACGGGAGGCGCTGGAAGCGACTGTGTGACAGGCTGACTACGGCCTAGTTGCCATAACTGAAACATGGTGGGATCACTGCCACGGCTGGAGTACTGCGATGGACGGCTACAAGCTCTTCAGAAGGGAGAGGCAAGGAAGGCAGGGTGGTGGTGTGGCTCTTCATATTAAAGAGTGTTTTGATGTTGAAGAGCTTGGGGTTGGGAATGATAAAGTTGAATGTCTATGGAGAAGGATCGGGGGAGGGCCTGTAGGGCTGACATTTGGTGGGGGTCTGTTATAGACCACCTCATCAGGATGGAGAGATGGATGAGGTATGGCAGGCGTCCTGCAAGCGTCCTGCAAGCAGGAGCGCACAGTAACAGTTCATCATCACCTTACATTCCCTACTGCCCGACAACTGATTCCTCCCCTGTTTCCTCACTGGCTGAGTACTGCAGGTTCACAAACTTCTCAACGCCTTTCTATACCACATACGTACAATTTTATTTGACCAAATGTTAGTTTATCCTTTTTTTTTTTTTCTTTTTCCTTCTTCTCTCATGACTATAGATCCTGTGATTTGTGTTTTTACCGATTTCACACTGCTCGTCCTGTTTTTCCTAGCTATCCTCCTTATTTTGGGACGCCGGGACCTTCCTCTTCTCTGCTTAACAAACTCCCCACTGCTGTGCTGCTGTCGTGCCTGCACAATCCCTTTAGAATATGCAAGGTTAGTGGATTTCCCACCACAAAAACACCTTCTGTTGCAAAAGCACAGCTTTGTTTCTCACACCGGTGTCTGCGAGCACCGAGTGGATGCGCTGAGGACGGGAAGCAGCCCCGTGCTGCAGTGCCTGTCGGCATCTCAAACTGCAGGGCCCTTCGTGAAGTCATAGCGCCCTTTCATAAGCCAGGTGGTTGTGCTGGGAGCTCCGCCGTCACGCGGGACCAAAAGCAATGAAGAGTTCCTTCCCAGCTGTGACAGCGAATCTGTGTAGTGTGGCAGACTAAGGAGCTTGGGGTGGGGGACAGGAGAGGCTGTCGGACACAGCTGGAGCTGGGCAGTGGGCTGTGACCCTGGCCCCGAGCGAGGAGCCCGGCGGAGCCATCCTGGTCCCCCGCCTCCCCACAGGATGCAGCACAGGGGCACCGGCCTGCTTCAGCGTGGGCTGGGGGCTGTGACCTCACAGAGGCGTTGCCGTGTGCTGTCTGTGACCTCAGGGCCGTGTCCCTATAAAGCACCGGCCAGCACCCCACGTCTGCCAGTGCGGTCGTACCTGGCTGTGAGCGATGGTTGACGACAGCAGCGTTTTCCTTGTCCCCGGCCTCCTGCTTGTGGTGACCGGGCTCTCCCTGCTCTCCAGGGGCCGGCGCCAAAAGGTACATGGGGCTTGAGGGTGGGGGGACATGAGGCTGGGATTCCGGGGGCAGGGGGTGTCGGCAGTGGCCCCACGGATCCCTCCCCAGGTTGGTGACTGTGCTGTGCTCCTGTGCCCACAGGGTGACGGTCTGTGCTGGCGAAAGTGGGGATGGCGGCTACAAGCAGCAGCAGCGGAGCCTGGTGAGTCCCCTTTGGGTTGGCCTCAGGACCGAGCAGCCCATCCCGATGGGCCCGAGGTGGCCCTGGTGCCTCTGTCCCACCGCAACTCAGACTCCCTCCCTGTTTTGCAGGCACCAAGCAGCTGTGCGGGTCAGGGCGCTGCTGCCCTGGCTGTACGGCGTGCATCAAGGCCAAGCAGGAGCTGCAGCAGCTGGTGCTGTCGGCACTGCCCAGGTGTGAGGCTGATGGGCTGAGGCCTGACTTCTGGCAAGCGGCATCGAAGGACCTGGAGGGGCTGATGAAGCGGGGCAGCCTGTCCTGCTGTGGCTGCGACATCCCCAGGATCAAGAGCTGTCCTCGGAGCTGGAGCAACACCTCTCTGGAGCACGATGGAGGAGCCCCCACAGAGCCAGAGCCTCCGTGCCACGCAGCGCCCAGGAAGGAGACACATCCCGCAGACATCCCTGCAGAAGACCAACATCTGGACTCTGCCCTGAGCAAAACCAGCAGTGCGGAGGAGGCTGATGAGCTTCCTGGGAAGAGGCAGTGCCTAGAGATTCTGACAGCCCCCAGGAGCCCCAGGCTTGGGAAGCAGGCCTCCAAGCCAGGCAGCGGAGATGAAGAGCCACCGGCTGAGGTCTCCTCCTCCATGCAGCCACCAGAAATGGGGACGATCGTGCGTGAGAGTTTCCTTCGCCCAGATGAGGGGCGACAGCAGTGGGTGGAGGTGTCCCAGCAACCTCTCGGCTTGTCCGTGGACCTCTCAGCACTTCCCAGCCCAGCCAACACAGTGTTACGAAAAGACCAAGGCTGCCAAACCGACTTCGTCATCATCCTGAGACCACTGGGGGCTGATGATGGTAATGGGAACCAGCCCCAAACTGCAGCGCCTGTCGACATCTCAGAGCTGCAGCTGAGGCTTGAGCAGCACAGCAAGGCCTGCATGCAGACAGCAAGCGAAGAAAACCTAGAAAGCTCCTCTGGGACAGTGCAGCAGTCAACTGAAGAGGAGCATGAAGCACTGCCCCAAAATGCCTGTTCTGGCCCCCTGCCACCACAATGTCCCTGTGTCGCCTTCCTCAAATACAAGCCTCTCCTCCATCCGGACCAGGTCAAGAGGAACTGGAAGAAGCACGGGGCCTCCACTGTCTGCCCAGCGGCCTCTGGACCACCATGCTCCGGCCCTCAGCCTGTCCATTTCCACAGGCCCGAGGCCACGTTCATGCCTCAGGAGCTGCAGCACCGCGGGGACCAGCTCGGCCCGGAGCGCCCATGCCAGCGAGCAGTGCCCTGGGAGGAGGGTGGCTGGGCAGCCCCAAGGGCTCACACACACTACACCAAGAACGGCTGGTGTAGCCACAGCATGGACACAGCTCCCAAGGGTGAAATTCTGAGGACGCCCTATGGGTTGCCGAATGCGTGGGCAGGACAAGAGCCCACCGCAGTCTACCCAGCCCTCAGGCCCGTGATCCAAACTACAAGCCTGAGGCGTGAGCACCGTCGGAAGCACCTCAGACACTTTGTGGGACCAGCCGCAGGAGCCCCACAAGGCCAGTGGGGCAGCAGCAGCGAGCAGACCCAATGCTCTGACAGCAGCTTCCACCTCCGGGCTGCGGCTGTCCCTCAGAAAGGAAACACCAGTGCGGAGGTGACCACGGCGTCTGAAACAGCTGGGGCTGAGGCAGGCACCGGGGGACCTAAGTGGTGGCCTTGGAGGAAGAAGTGCCCTGGCAACGTCGAGAGCTCCCCAGATCGCGGGGCCTGCTCCCAGGGCACCGACAGCCAACAAAAGTGGACAGGCAGCAACCTCCCTCGGGGAAATGCACGGGCCAGGCCAGCTCCCAGCTCAGCCTCCACAAGAGCCCAGGAGCCCCATGGCTACTCCAGCTCGTCATCTTCAGAGCACTGCAGTGCCCCTATCACCAGATACCCGTGCTCGTGTCACTTGCGCCAAACCTGTGGCACCCAGGGCACTGCAGCGGAACCGAACGGCAACAGCATCCGCTCGGTCTGGGATAGGATTTGCTGTCGGCAGCAGAAGATGTCTGCATCGCCGCAGAGCTCTACATCTGAGCACTGCTGCCATGCAGGCTACAGGAGAGGCAGGGCCAGCGTCCATGGAGCTTGTGATTTTCAAAAGCTCCAATATTGAAAATAAATAAACTTATTTGTGTAAATAAACTTATAGGTATGGGAGCATTCCTGCATAGTGGGTGTTGGGATGAAGAGGGAAGGTGGGCTCAGGGATACCAGGGAAGGTGTGCTGTCCCACCAGAGGACAACCAGCTTTGGCGGGGAAGGGCATAAAACAGGGCTCACCAGAGAAGAGCCTGGGGGAACAATGCTGAAGCTGGGGGTGAGGCAGATGTCTCATCTGATGTGCATCTACACCAATGCACGCAGCACGGGCAACAAACCGGAGGAGCTGGAAGCGACTGTGTGACAGGCTGACTACGGCCTAGTTGCCATAACTGAAACATGGTGGGATCACTGCCACGGCTGGAGTACTGCGATGGATGGCTACAAGCTCTTCAGAAGGGAGAGGCAAGTTGGTGATGGCAAAGTTGAGAGCCTCTGGGTAAGGATTAGGGGACGAACAAATAAAGGGGATGTTGTTGCGGGAGTCTATTACAGACCACCTGGCCAGGATGACAATGCTGATGAATTAGTTTATGGAACTAAGAGATGCCTCGAGATTAACTCCCCTTGTCCTTATGGGGGAGTTCAACTTGCCAGAAGTCAACTGGGATCACCACACGGCTGACACGAGCAAGTCCAGGAGGTTCATAAAGCACCTAGATGATAACTTCTCGGTGCAGGTGCTAAGGGAGCCAACTAGGAAAGGTGCCCTCCTGATCTGTTGCTGGAGAACAGAGAGGGTCTTGTGGGGGACGTGGTCATTGGTGGCCGTCTCGGCCATAGAGACCATGAAGTGGTTGAGTTTAAAATTTTTGACGACAGAAGGAAAACTGTCACCAAAACTTCAGCCCTGGATATGGGGAAAGCAGACTTCAGGCTGCTCAGGGAACTAGTCAGCAAGGTCCCCTGGGAAACTGCTTTTGAAGGCATTGGCGTCCATCAGCGCTGGTCAGTCTTTAAGCACTGCCTCCTAAAAGCACAAGATCAGGCGATTCCCAAATATCGGAAGTCAAGCAGGCGGGGCAGAAGGCTGGCCTGGCTGATCTCCTACTGGAGCTTAGGCGAAAAAAGAAAACATACGGCTGCTGGAAGGAGGGTCAGGCAACGTGGAAGGAATACAGGGACACTGTTCGCGTCTGAAGGGAGAAAATTTGTGTAGCTAAAGCCCAACTAGAGTTGAAGCTGGCCAAGTCTGTGGGAGACAATAAAAACGTTTTTTTTAGATATGTGAACAGAAAAAGGAGGACCAAAGGAAACATAGGTCCGCTACTGGATGGGGAAGGTCACCTCACAGACAAGGACTTAGGTAAAGCAGAGACGTTTAACGCCTTCTTTGCCTCTGTCTTCAACAGTGATGATGGGCTTCGGGACCCAGGGTACCCTGAGCTGGAGGACCATGACAGTGGGAATGATAAACTCCCAACCGACCGTGAACGTGTGCGGGATTTGCTGCTCCACCTGGATCCATACAAGTCCATGGGTCCGGATGGGATTCATCCCAGGGTGCTTAAGGAGCTGGCTGACGTCATCGCGGGACCTCTTTCAATTATTTTTCAACGGTCTTGGGAATCTGGAGAGGTCCCAGCAGACTGGAAGCTGGCAAATGTTGAGCCAATTTTCAAGAAGGGCAAAAAAGAAGACCCTAGCAATTACAGGCCTGTCAGTCTCACGTCAGTGCCTGGTAAAATCATGGAGAAGATGATCCTTGAAGTTACTGAAGCGCACCTGGAGGACAATGCAGTCATTGGTCCCAGCCAACATGGGCTCACGAGGGGTAGGTCCTGCCTAACAAATTTGATTTCATTTTATGATAAGATCACCCATCTAGTCAATCAAGGGAAACCAGCTGATGTGATCTTTTTGGACTTCAGCAAAGCTTTTGACACGGTTTCCCACTGGACAAAATGTCCAGCATACAGCTAAACAAAAACATCATACGATGGGCGAGCAATTGGCTGACGGGCAGGGCTCAAAGGGTTGTGGTAAATGGGGCCACATCTGGCTGGCGGATGATCACTAGTGGGGTCCCCCAAGGCTCCATTTTAGGGCCAGTCCTCTTCAATGTTTTTATAAATGATCTGGATGTAGGACTAGAAGGTGTTTTGAGGAAATTTGCTGACGACACCAAACTTGGAGGAGCTGCGGACTCGGACGAGGGTGGAAAGGCCTTGCAGAGAGATCTGGACAGATTGGAGAGCTGGGCAATCACCAACCGCATGAAGTTTAACAAGAGCAAGTGCCGGGTCCTGCACCTGGGACGGGGCAACCCTGGCTATACGTACAGACTGGGCGACGAGACGCCGGAGAGCAGCCCCGCAGAGAGGGATCTGGGGGTTGTGGTTGACAGCAAGCTGAATATGAGCCAGCAGTGTGCCCTGGCAGCCAGGAGGGCCAACCGTATCCTGGGGTGCATCAAGCACGGCATTGCTAGTCATTCGAGGGAAGTGATTGTCCCACTCTGCTCTGCACTGGTGCAGCCTCACCTCGAGTACTGTGTGCAGTTCTGGGCACCACAGTACAAAAAGGGTGTAAAACTGTTGGAGAGTGTCCAGAGGAGGGTGACGAAGATGGAGAAGGGCCTAGAGGGGAAGACATAGGAAGAGCGGCTGAGGTCACTGGGCCTGTTCAGCCTGGAGGAGGCTGAGGGGGGACCTCATCGCAGTCTACAACTTCCTTGCGAGGGGGAGTGGAGAGGCAGGTGACCTATTCTCCGGTATCACCAGAGATAGGACCTGTGGGAATGGTGTCAAGCGGAGGCGGGGGAGGTTTAGGCTGGACATCAGGAAGAGGTTCTTCACGGAGAGGGTGGTCGCACACTGGAACAGGCTCCCCAGGGAAGCAGACACTGCACCAAGCCTGTCTGAATTTAAGAAGCATTTGGACTGTGCACTTTGTCACATGGTCTAAAATTTTAGTCAGACCTGTGCGGTGCCAGGAGTTGGACTGGATGATCCTTATGGGTCCCTTCCAACTCGGGATATTCTATGATTCTATAATTCTAGGAAGGGTGGTGGTGGGGGCTCTTCATATTAAAGAGTGTTTTGATGTTGAAGAGCTTGGGGTTGGGAATGATAAAGTTGAATGTCTATGGAGAAGGATCGGGAGAGGGCCTGTAGGGCTGACATTTGGTGGGGGTCTGTTATAGACCACCTCATCAGGATGAAGATATGGATTAGGCATTCTGCGAGCAGCTCGCAGAAGTTACACGATCACCAGCACTCGTTCTCATGGGAGACTTCAACTTCCCTGATACATGCTGGAAATACAATACTGCGCAGAGGAAGCAGTCCTGGAAGTTTCTAGAGTGCATGGAAGACAGCTTCCTGGCACAGCTGGTTCAAGAGCCTACCCGGGGAGGTGCCCCACTAGACCTGCTCTTCACTGACAGAGGAGGACTGGTGGGAGGTGTGAAAGCTGGGGACTGTCCTGGGCAGAGTGACCATGAAATTGTAGAGTTTTCTATCCTTGGTGATGTCAGAAGGGATACTAACAAAACTGCTCTCCTGAACTTCCAGAGGGCGGACTTTGACCTGTTCAGGCTTTTTTTGCAGGGGTCCCTTGGCATCTCAGGGTACTTTACGCCCTGACCTGGAAGTCCCCTGTGATTGAGGTAGAGACTCACCCTCTGCGATCCAGAAAGAGACAGTTAGAGACCTGCTCCTCCATCTGGAATGTCACAAGTCCATGGGACCAGATGGGCTCCACTCTAGGGTGCTGAGGGAGCTGGCGGAGGTGATTGCCAAGCTGCTTTCCACCATCTACCAGTGTTCACGGTTGTCTGGAGAGGTCCCAGAGGACTGGGGGCTTGCCGATGTGACTCCCATCTACAAGAAGGGCCATAAGGAGGACCCAGGGAACTACAGTCCTGTCAGCCTGACCTCGGTTCCAGGGAAAGTTATGGTGCAAATCATCTTGGGTGGGATCACACGGCACACGTGTGGCATCCAGGGGATCAGGCCCACCCAGCACGGGTTCATTAAAGGCAGGTCGTGCTTGTCCAACCTCATCTCCTTCTATGACCGTGTGACCAGACTAGTAGATGAGGGAAAGGCTGTTGACGTAGTCTACTTAGACTTCTGCAAAGCCTTTGACATGGTCTCCCCCAGTATTCTCCTGGGGAAACTGGCTGCCTGTGGCCTGGACAGGTACACTCTTCTCTGGGTCAAGAACTGGCTGGAGGGCCGTGCCCAGCAGGTAGCGGTTAATGGAGTGAAGTCCAGCTGGCGTCCTGTTACAAGTGGTGCCCCCAGGGGTCGGTACTGGAGCCTATCTTGTTTAATATCTTTACTGATGACCTGGATGAGGGGATTGAGTGTACCCTCAGTAAGTTTGCAGGCGACACCAAGCTGGGAGGTAGTGTCGATCTGCCCGAGGGTAGGGTGGCCCTTCAGAGGGATCTGGATAGGCTGGACTCCAGGGCTGAGGCTGACGGTCAACAAGGCCATGGGATGACGGTCAACAAGGCCAAGTGCCGGGTTCTGCACTTTGGCCACAATAACCCCATGCAGCACTATAGGCTTGGGGCACAGTCGCTAGAAGACTGTGAAGAGGAAAGGGACCTGGGAGTGTTGATTGATGCTCGGCTGAACATGAGCCAGCAGTGTGCCCAGGTGGCCAAGAAGGCCAATGGCATCCTGGCCTGTATCAGGAATAGTGCAGCCAGCAGGAGCGGGGAGCTGATCATCCCCCTGTACTCACCTTTGGTGAGGCCGCACCTTGAGTACTGCGTTCAGTTTTTGGCCCCCTCACTACAGAAAAGACATCGAGGCCCTGGAGCATGTCCAGAGAAGGGCAACAAAACTGGTGAGGGGTCTGGAGCACGAGACTTAGGAGGAGTGGCTGAGGGAGCTGGGGTTCTTTAATCTGGAGAAGAGGAGGCTCAAGGGAGACCTCATTGCACTCCACACCTTCCTGAAGGGTGGTTGTGATGAGGAGGGGGTCGGCCTCTTCTCTCAGATAACTAATGATAGGACTCGAGGAAATGGCCACAAGTTTTGACTGGGGAGATTTCAATTAGATATGAGGAAAAACATTTTCTCTCAAAGAGTGTGGTCAGGCACTGGAACAGCCTGCCCAGGGAGGTGGTGGAGTCATCGTCCCTCGCAGTGTTCAAGAAGCGCCTGGATGAGGTGCTAAGAGATATGATTTAATAGCTTAGTGGGTAGTATTGGTGACAGGAGGACGGTTGGACTTGATGACCTTGTAGGGCCTTCCCAACCCTGTGTTTCTGTGTTTCTATGATTCTAGGACAAGGTGATGAGGATAAGCCAGGGCAAGCCGGCTGCTCCTCCTGGAGCTCCTCCTCAGCCCTGCCCTGGCTGATGGCACCCATTGTCCTCCCTGGATGGGCAGTCCCCAAGCTCTCCCTTGGACTGGCCACATAGCACACGAGTGAAGAATTTGCGTCTCCTCTGTTTTTGCTGAAGCAGCCTCAAACTCGCAGTTATTTGGCAGGAGACATCTGTATCGCCGCAGAGCTCTACATCTGAGCACTGCTGCCATGCAGGCCACAGGAGAGGCAGGGCCAGCATCCATGGAACCTGTGATTTTCAAAAGCTCCAATATTGAAAATAAATAAACTTCTTTACTTGTACTTGAAAGCGTTCTATGGGAGCCTTCCCACATAGTGTGTGTTGGGGATGAAGAGGGAAGGTGGGCTCAGGGATACCAGGGAAGGTGTGCTGTCCCACCAGAGGACAACCAGCTTTGGCGGGGAAGGGCATAAAACAGGGCTCACCAGAGAAGAGCCTGGGGGAACAATGCTGAAGCTGGGGGTGAGGCAGATGTCTCATCTGAAGTGCATCTACACCAATGCACCCAGCACGGGCAACAAACGGGAGGCGCTGGAAGCGACTGTGTGACAGGCTGACTACGGCCTAGTTGCCATAACTGAAACATGGTGGGATCACTGCCACGGCTGGAGTACTGCGATGGACGGCTACAAGCTCTTCAGAAGGGAGAGGCAAGGAAGGCAGGGTGGTGGTGTGGCTCTTCATATTAAAGAGTGTTTTGATGTTGAAGAGCTTGGGGTTGGGAATGATAAAGTTGAATGTCTATGGAGAAGGATCGGGGGAGGGCCTGTAGGGCTGACATTTGGTGGGGGTCTGTTATAGACCACCTCATCAGGATGGAGAGATGGATGAGGTATGGCAGGCGTCCTGCAAGCGTCCTGCAAGCAGGAGCGCACAGTAACAGTTCATCATCACCTTACATTCCCTACTGCCCGACAACTGATTCCTCCCCTGTTTCCTCACTGGCTGAGTACTGCAGGTTCACAAACTTCTCAACGCCTTTCTATACCACATACGTACAATTTTATTTGACCAAATGTTAGTTTATCCTTTTTTTTTTTTCTTTTTCCTTCTTCTCTCATGACTATAGATCCTGTGATTTGTGTTTTTACCGATTTCACACTGCTCGTCCTGTTTTTCCTAGCTATCCTCCTTATTTTGGGACGCCGGGACCTTCCTCTTCTCTGCTTAACAAACTCCCCACTGCTGTGCTGCTGTCGTGCCTGCACAATCCCTTTAGAATATGCAAGGTTAGTGGATTTCCCACCACAAAAACACCTTCTGTTGCAAAAGCACAGCTTTGTTTCTCACACCGGTGTCTGCGAGCACCGAGTGGATGCGCTGAGGACGGGAAGCAGCCCCGTGCTGCAGTGCCTGTCGGCATCTCAAACTGCAGGGCCCTTCGTGAAGTCATAGCGCCCTTTCATAAGCCAGGTGGTTGTGCTGGGAGCTCCGCCGTCACGCGGGACCAAAAGCAATGAAGAGTTCCTTCCCAGCTGTGACAGCGAATCTGTGTAGTGTGGCAGACTAAGGAGCTTGGGGTGGGGGACAGGAGAGGCTGTCGGACACAGCTGGAGCTGGGCAGTGGGCTGTGACCCTGGCCCCGAGCGAGGAGCCCGGCGGAGCCATCCTGGTCCCCCGCCTCCCCACAGGATGCAGCACAGGGGCACCGGCCTGCTTCAGCGTGGGCTGGGGGCTGTGACCTCACAGAGGCGTTGCCGTGTGCTGTCTGTGACCTCAGGGCCGTGTCCCTATAAAGCACCGGCCAGCACCCCACGTCTGCCAGTGCGGTCGTACCTGGCTGTGAGCGATGGTTGACGACAGCAGCGTTTTCCTTGTCCCCGGCCTCCTGCTTGTGGTGACCGGGCTCTCCCTGCTCTCCAGGGGCCGGCGCCAAAAGGTACATGGGGCTTGAGGGTGGGGGGACATGAGGCTGGGATTCCGGGGGCAGGGGGTGTCGGCAGTGGCCCCACGGATCCCTCCCCAGGTTGGTGACTGTGCTGTGCTCCTGTGCCCACAGGGTGACGGTCTGTGCTGGCGAAAGTGGGGATGGCGGCTACAAGCAGCAGCAGCGGAGCCTGGTGAGTCCCCTTTGGGTTGGCCTCAGGACCGAGCAGCCCATCCCGATGGGCCCGAGGTGGCCCTGGTGCCTCTGTCCCACCGCAACTCAGACTCCCTCCCTGTTTTGCAGGCACCAAGCAGCTGTGCGGGTCAGGGCGCTGCTGCCCTGGCTGTACGGCGTGCATCAAGGCCAAGCAGGAGCTGCAGCAGCTGGTGCTGTCGGCACTGCCCAGGTGTGAGGCTGATGGGCTGAGGCCTGACTTCTGGCAAGCGGCATCGAAGGACCTGGAGGGGCTGATGAAGCGGGGCAGCCTGTCCTGCTGTGGCTGCGACATCCCCAGGATCAAGAGCTGTCCTCGGAGCTGGAGCAACACCTCTCTGGAGCACGATGGAGGAGCCCCCACAGAGCCAGAGCCTCCGTGCCACGCAGCGCCCAGGAAGGAGACACATCCCGCAGACATCCCTGCAGAAGACCAACATCTGGACTCTGCCCTGAGCAAAACCAGCAGTGCGGAGGAGGCTGATGAGCTTCCTGGGAAGAGGCAGTGCCTAGAGATTCTGACAGCCCCCAGGAGCCCCAGGCTTGGGAAGCAGGCCTCCAAGCCAGGCAGCGGAGATGAAGAGCCACCGGCTGAGGTCTCCTCCTCCATGCAGCCACCAGAAACGGGGACGATCGTGCGTGAGAGTTTCCTTCGCCCAGATGAGGGGCGACAGCAGTGGGTGGAGGTGTCCCAGCAACCTCTCGGCTTGTCCGTGGACCTCTCAGCACTTCCCAGCCCAGCCAACACAGTGTTACGAAAAGACCAAGGCTGCCAAACCGACTTCGTCATCATCCTGAGACCACTGGGGGCTGATGATGGTAATGGGAACCAGCCCCAAACTGCAGCGCCTGTCGACATCTCAGAGCTGCAGCTGAGGCTTGAGCAGCACAGCAAGGCCTGCATGCAGACAGCAAGCGAAGAAAACCTAGAAAGCTCCTCTGGGACAGTGCAGCAGTCAACTGAAGAGGAGCATGAAGCACTGCCCCAAAATGCCTGTTCTGGCCCCCTGCCACCACAATGTCCCTGTGTCGCCTTCCTCAAATACAAGCCTCTCCTCCATCCGGACCAGGTCAAGAGGAACTGGAAGAAGCACGGGGCCTCCACTGTCTGCCCAGCGGCCTCTGGACCACCATGCTCCGGCCCTCAGCCTGTCCATTTCCACAGGCCCGAGGCCACGTTCATGCCTCAGGAGCTGCAGCACCGCGGGGACCAGCTCGGCCCGGAGCGCCCATGCCAGCGAGCAGTGCCCTGGGAGGAGGGTGGCTGGGCAGCCCCAAGGGCTCACACACACTACACCAAGAACGGCTGGTGTAGCCACAGCATGGACACAGCTCCCAAGGGTGAAATTCTGAGGACGCCCTATGGGTTGCCAAATGCGTGGGCAGGACAAGAGCCCACCGCAGTCTACCCAGCCCTCAGGCCCGTGATCCAAACTACAAGCCTGAGGCGTGAGCACCGTCGGAAGCACCGCAGACACTTTGTGGGACCAGCCGCAGGAGCCCCACAAGGCCAGTGGGGCAGCAGCAGCGAGCAGACCCAATGCTCTGACAGCAGCTTCCACCTCCGGGCTGCGGCTGTCCCTCAGAAAGGAAACACCAGTGCGGAGGTGACCACGGCGTCTGAAACATCTGGGGCTGAGGCAGGCACCAGGGGACCTAAGTGGTGGCCTTGGAGGAAGAAGTGCCCTGGCAACGTCGAGAGCTCCCCAGATCACGGGGCCTGCTCCCAGGGCACCGACAGCCAAGAAAATTGGACAGGCAGCAACCTCCCTCGGGGAAATGCACGGGCCAGGCCAGCTCCCAGCTCAGCCTCCACAAGAGCCCAGGAGCCCCATGGCTACTCCAGCTCGTCGTCTTCAGAGCACTGCAGTGCCCCTATCACCAGATACCCGTGCTCGTGTCACTTGCGCCAAACCTGTGGCACCCAGGGCACTGCAGCAGAACCGAACGGCAACAGCATCCGCTCAGTCTGGGATAGGATTTGCTGTCGGCAGCAGAAGATGTCTGCATCGCCGCAGAGCTCTACATCTGAGCACTGCTGCCATGCAGGCTACAGGAGAGGCAGGGCCAGCGTCCATGGAGCTTGTGATTTTCAAAAGCTCCAATATTGAAAATAAATAAACTTATTTGTGTAAATAATCTTATAGGTATGGGAGCATTCCTGCATAGTGGGTGTTGGGATGAAGAGGGAAGGTGGGCTCAGGGATACCAGGGAAGGTGTGCTGTCCCACCAGAGGACAACCAGCTTTGGCGGGGAAGGGCATAAAACAGGGCTCACCAGAGAAGAGCCTGGGGGAACAATGCTGAAGCTGGGGGTGAGGCAGATGTCTCATCTGAAGTGCATCTACACCAATGCACGCAGCACGGGCAACAAACCGGAGGAGCTGGAAGCGACTGTGTGACAGGCTGACTACGGCCTAGTTGCCATAACTGAAACATGGTGGGATCACTGCCACGGCTGGAGTACTGCGATGGACGGCTACAAGCTCTTCAGAAGGGAGAGGCAAGTTGGTGATGGCAAAGTTGAGAGCCTCTGGGTAAGGATTAGGGGACGAACAAATAAAGGGGATGTTGTTGCGGGAGTCTATTACAGACCACCTGGCCAGGATGACAATGCTGATGAATTAGTTTATGGAACTAAGAGATGCCTCGAGATTAACTCCCCTTGTCCTTATGGGGGAGTTCAACTTGCCAGAAGTCAACTGGGATCACCACACGGCTGACACGAGCAAGTCCAGGAGGTTCATAAAGCACCTAGATGATAACTTCTCGGTGCAGGTGCTAAGGGAGCCAACTAGGAAAGGTGCCCTCCTGATCTGTTGCTGGAGAACAGAGAGGGTCTTGTGGGGAACGTGGTCATTGGTGGCCGTCTCGGCCATAGAGACCATGAAGTGGTTGAGTGTAAAATTTTTAACGACAGAAGGAAAACTGTCACCAAAACTTCAGCCCTGGATATGGGGAAAGCAGACTTCAGGCTGCTCAGGGAACTAGTCAGCAAGGTCCCCTGGGAAACTGCTTTTGAAGGCATTGGCGTCCATCAGCGCTGGTCAGTCTTTAAGCACTGCCTCCTAAAAGCACAAGATCAGGCGATTCCCAAATATCGGAAGTCAAGCAGGCGGGGCAGAAGGCTGGCCTGGCTGATCTCCTACTGGAGCTTAGGCGAAAAAAGAAAACATACGGCTGCTGGAAGGAGGGTCAGGCAACGTGGAAGGAATACAGGGACACTGTTCGCGTCTGAAGGGAGAAAATTTGTGTAGCTAAAGCCCAACTAGAGTTGAAGCTGGCCAAGTCTGTGGGAGACAATAAAAACGTTTTTTTTAGATATGTGAACAGAAAAAGGAGGACCAAAGGAAACATAGGTCCGCTACTGGATGGGGAAGGTCACCTCACAGACAAGGACTTAGGTAAAGCAGAGACGTTTAACGCCTTCTTTGCCTCTGTCTTCAACAGTGATGATGGGCTTCGGGACCCAGGGTACCCTGAGCTGGAGGACCATGACAGTGGGAATGATAAACTCCCAACCGACCGTGAACGTGTGCGGGATTTGCTGCTCCACCTGGATCCATACAAGTCCATGGGTCCGGATGGGATTCATCCCAGGGTGCTTAAGGAGCTGGCTGACGTCATCGCGGGACCTCTTTCAATTATTTTTCAATGGTCTTGGGAATCTGGAGAGGTCCCAGCAGACTGGAAGCTGGCAAATGTTGAGCCAATTTTCAAGAAGGGCAAAAAAGAAGACCCTAGCAATTACAGGCCTGTCAGTCTCACGTCAGTGCCTGGTAAAATCATGGAGAAGA